>NW_026019970.1:1232294-1866690 GCF_900185275.1 Solanum verrucosum
AATTACAGATATGGTATGTGTTATGGGGTTTTCAACTTATATCCTTTCTAATCAAGAGCGGTTCACTTTGTGAATTATAGTTGTTGCCTCATTTCACTATCCGTAAATTAAAATCGAAAGATATTGACATTGAAGTACATGTTTCTTCCTTTTGTCCAAAATTATCTTTGCACTAGTAAAATTACCCACACTTCAACACCCAGAAAATAGGTTACTAAAGAAATTTCATTTGTTAGACATACAAATGATGGTTGTCACATATGATTCAGTTTTATGAGGAAATATATTGACCTTGAATTGAAGTTCCAAATTCCTAATAGTGAATAAATATATGAAAATAGAAGATTAATAAGGAAAAGAACTTGGAGCAAAGCAATTGTACTATTGAGCCCCTAATAGTACTTTTAAGCAATCATTTCGTAGAGAAAGAACAATATCGTTGTATAAAATAATATTTCTTTAGATAAAGAACAGGAAATAAAAAAGAAACCCTCTTGGTAACCATATTCCTGAATGTAAGAGGACATGACAGAAGTCCACAATGAAGGAATTGCCATATGAAAGTACTCTACCAAAACAGTCCAGGCACACCATGAAGATGACTCACCTCTAGAACGTAGATACGAGCCAGCCTCTAGGCTCTGAATGCAGACTGAACAAGGAGGAACTGTATTGACTTGGTCAATCGATCAACGATGACCCGAACGCTATTAACACCTCTAGAAGTTCGAGGCAAACCCGCAACAAAGTATATAGTGATGCGATCTCACTTCCACTCCAGAATGGGTAACCTCTTAAACTCACCACAAGGCCTTAAATTCTCGACCTTCACTTGTTGGCAACACAGGCATTGAGACACATAGTCTGCAATATCTCTCCTAATGCCGCTCCACCAATAGTGATGCCTCTAATCACAATACATCTTTGCGGTGCCCAGATAGATAGAATATCTAGAATCATGGGCCTCATGAAGGATCAACTTAATCAAGTCCCCAACTCTCAGAACACAAATACGAACAGTAAATCTCAAACCCCCATCTAAATCTAAGGTAATCTGACCAACATCACCATCTAACATGTGATCTAGAAGACCCACAAAGGTATCATCCTCAGACTAGTGACCACAAATCTTCTCAAGCAAGGAGACTGATCTCCCACAGAGGCTAAGACACACCTAGGATCTGAGATATTCAATAAAATCATCCTATTGGCTAAGGACTGAATGTCCAAAGCCAAACGTCGCTCCTAGTAGATATGAATGATATAGACTACCCATACTTATTGCCTTCCATCTCAAGGCGTCTGTTACAACATTCGTCTTGCCTGGATGATACAGAATAGAGAGGTCATAGTCCTTCAGGAGCTAAATCCAATGGTGTTGTCTCGAATTAAGGTCCCTCTGATCATAATGTATTGAAGACTCTTGTGATCAGGGTAGAGGTAGTGTCTCTTTATATTAAAGGCAAAAACTACAGCCGCCAACTCCAAGTCATGAGTGGAGTAGTTGCTCTCTTGCAACTTAAGCTTCCTTAACGCATATGCAATAAATTGGTCCCACTGCATCAATACATAACCCAAACCCACGCAGGATGCATTACAATATATCGTGAAGCCCTTATCCTTAACTAGAAGAGTCAATATGGGAGCAGTGGTAAAAAACTCCTTGAGCTTTCGAAATCTCAAATCACACTCCTCAGACCACTCAAATGGAACATCAAGACGAGACAACTAGGTTAAAGGTGTTGTAATGGTAGAGAAGCCCTCCACAAACCGTTTGTATTAGCACGCTAATCCGGTGAAGCTTCGAATCTCAGTAACTGAAATGTGCCTATCCCAATCATGAATAGCCTCAATCTTTGTCGGATCTACCATGATGCCATCCCTGGACACTATGCTATAGACTCAAGCCAAAACTCACACTTTGAGAACTTGTCATAAAGCACAATTCTCAAATGTTACACATGCTCTCTTATTGAGAATATGTCTCAGGATATTGCAGAAATAAAACAATTAGCTAATTTTAGGGTTTTTAAATTATGTTATTAGAGCCTTGTTTGACTTATATTTAGGAGTTAGTTCTTTTTATTTGTTATTTGAATTAAACTGATAAGTTAGTAACGTATCACTACTAGAAATTTGACCTATAGCCACGGATATTTGGCAACACTTGTACAACCGTCGCAACAGATTATCTATTGCAACAGTTATGATTGTTGCAATATATCATGGGATCTAATAGAACAATAATTAAAATTAACCGTAGCATCATTCTAATAACCGTCGCTACAGAGTGTCTAAGGCTACATCTTTTAGAACCGTTGCACTTATGGACTCTGTGGCAACGGTTATTATAGTGCAAAAAGAAAATATTTTCAGCCAACCCGCGAATTTTATTCCCAAAATAATATATTTCCCTCCACTACTTTAGATAAAGCGCTATTAATTTTATTAGGGCTAAAATTTCTAGTCTTCTTCTCCAGAAAGGTTTCTGAAAACTCTAAGAAGTACGTAATGAGCTGAGGCTAATGGCAACCTTCGGTCTTCTTCGACAAGTCTCGGTCTTCTTCTTCAGAGTGTGGTAGTCTTCTTCTTCTTTTTCAACCTTCGGTCTTCTTAATCAAAGTGTGGTGGTCTTATTCTCAACAGTAATCTTCTTCGACCGCAAGCTTTTGCATATAAAGGTGAACTATTTTTAAGTTTCCTCTATCTACTCCATTATTTCTAAGTATCCATTTTCTCTAATTTGTCATGGATATGCTATTCTGCATAATCTGAAACTCCATTGAAGGGTTTCTCAAAAGTCTTAAAGAATAACTAATGGGCTTGTCTGAAATTTTTGTTATTTTTTCTAATTTAGGTCTGTGATGTAATCTATTTGTGGTTTATAGTTTGTCTTTCAGATTTGGTGAAGATTTATGAACTCCCTGCAAAATTTCTTTAGGAAGTTGGTTTCAATTTTATTAGTCAATATCTGATTTGTAGTTTTTTTTTGTTCTAATGCTTTTAGTATTTTTATTTGCATTTTGAGTGAACTGAAAAGTATTATGACCTGATTTTCAAACTTGTCTAAATATAATTTAAAGTGATGTTCTAGGTCTTTGAATGTGGACTGAAATCCCTTGTTTGTCGAAAGTCTAAAGTTGTTGTTTTGAACTTTAATTTTCATATCATTATTGATTGTAAATAGAAAATTTCATTTAACTAATGTCCAATCTAAGTAAATCAATAGGTGAAAACTCAATTTTATTGTATTTTTGATGGTGAAATTTGTGGCTAACTCTTATTTATCAAATTTATGAGTTGACCCTTGATACAGATGAGACATCAAATTGCAGGAATATAGAAATAAGGCATCTAACACTTCTAAGTAAGAAATTATTGAATCTAGTATTGACAATCTCTAGCCCTCTTAGAACTTCTAATTACTACTATTCTTTCTTTTACTTCTTTCTATATTTATGTAAGGACTAAACTAGTATATATATTTATGTGCTGGAAATTTAGAGAGATTTTTCCTTGACTTTATGAAAGAATTATTTGTCATTGATAAATCATTTAAGTTGTTATTAACTTTCTTGGCCAATAAATGAGTGTGTTATAGATCAAGCACAAATGATTCTTCAATAATACAACAAATCAATGTACTAACTTCACTGTTAAGTTTTCCCATTTTGTCAAATAAAAGGTAGATGGCAAAAAACATAGTTGAAATGATGATTCTTGTTGAGATACTCTACATTATTTGTTTAAAAATTTATATTTAGAGATATTTTGAAAGTTTGATGCTAAACTTTTGAGTTTCAGATCAGTTTTTTGGTAAAATGATAGGAAATTCTAATTTCGCACTTGAAAGTCCTCATGATATATTGATTTTTAGCTTATAGATTCTGATTTACCTTATCTAGCTACAAGTGACTCATGTCATTTGGATGTCCATTAATATGTATTAAGAAACTCATGACCTGAAAATTTTGTTGTATAATGATAGTAGACTGAGTTTTGTAGTTGATGTGAGAACAGCTTATGAAAGCGGAAACTAGGACGAGCTGTTGAAGTTGAGCATTAGGTTTGGAAATTAGAAATAACCTTATTTGTTTTCATAAATTCAGAAAATATTGATTCCCATGTTGCATTAAATTTTCAGCTTGTGACCAAGTGTGAATTTATTAGGAAATGACTGCTGAACTGCTCTAATTTTAAGAAAATCAATCAGCATTCTGGTTTTTTCAACAAAATACTAAAACATTTGCATCCGTGAATTATTTAACTACACTAAATAACTACTGCTTAAGTTCCCTGTAGAAAATCCTTTCAATAAGGCTAACACTAAGTCATTCAAGATGGAAAAGTCAAGTTGTGTGCTAGGTGAAACTATCTGCTTTCATTGTTAACAACGTGAAAGGTAAATTATAGTGTTTGTATTACTCTCCAAGATAGCAACAAAGAAACTATGAAATATATTTTCTTATATCTCTAGTTAATGGAGCAGGTTCATTTATTAGTCTCATTCTCCATTAAATATAGGTTATGTAACTTCGAAACTTTGAAATTATTCAGGATATCATTGAGATTGATTATTGGTGATTAGTGGTTCTTTAAGTGATTTATGGTGACCTTATTGGAGGTTTCCTGCAGAGATCAAACGGGAAATGAACATCGAGTAAAATTAGTCCATTTATCTGGTATCAGTTCTTTTTATTTTAGTTTGGACTTTAAGTTTGGGGTATAAGGGTGTTCAATTTTTCTTTTCTTGATGTATGAATGGTACTTTGAGGTACCAGATTTGTTGTTTTAGTCTAACGTGTTTGCCTACCTTCACAATTTCTTCCCTAATTGTTCTTTTATTGTTGTTTATTGTTGTTTTAGTCTAATGTCTCAACCATTTTTGCACCAAGAAAAGCTAGTGCTAGAAAATAGTGGATTTAGCCTAGAGAAGGTGATCAGTTTGAGAAGACTAGCGTTTCCATATATGCTGTCCCTTTTGGCTTCAAAATGCTTTTCCCTCTTTGCATATAGAAGTGGTTCAGTTGTGCTATCTGAGATGTCAAAAACTATGCATGTTTTCCCTCTAATAGAGATAACTAGAACGCATGATGATGCAATAGGACTTAAGGATATCCACATACTATGCAAGTCCTAAATGTTCGTCGCTTGTGATGACAAAATGGACATCAAGAGCCGCATGAGCAACAGATAGAAAGAATCTGGAAATCCACCAGATTCTGATGACCCAAGTAAACTTTATGCATTTCTTATTTTGAGTTGTGTAGAGCACAATAAATGAAGCTGCCCATGATGTTATTTGCAGAATCTAAGATGAAAGAATTGGAAATGTGAATTGGCAGTGAGCACATTTCTCTTTTGCAACATCAAGAGCATTATGAGATGAGTGCTTAATAATATGATTGTGCAGATAATGCTAAATATGTAGGAAATGCCAACTTTTATGCCAACAGCAATATAGATACTAACATAAACTCTAATACAACAACAAACCCAATACAATCTCATAGGTGGATTTGGAGAGGAGAGGATAGTGTGTACGTACACCTTAGTAGGAGTGCTCTCCGCGGTTGGTAGAATGTCTTCTTGCAGTTACCTATTGTAAGTTCTGCACCTTGTAGAACCTATTTTTCATGTTAATTCCTTCAAAAAATAGTTTAATTGGTCGAGTACAATTCACACATGATATTGTTACAAATGCCGAATAAGAAAGTCAATCTCCAAATTGTGTATTAATGCTGATTTATCTTTTTTTTTTGCATCCCATAAATGTAGTTTTATTTAGTGTGTGATTTGGCTGAAATATTGTTGATCAATTTGACTAAATTATGTGTCTTGTTTGTTAATAAGTCTTGGCTGCTCAAATGACAATCAACAAAGGTACAACCATTGTGAATAAGTGACTTTCAACTTTCACATCTTTCATTATCATAACTTACTGTAAACATTGCTAAATTATTTTGTATTTTATAGGTGATGAAATTGAAGAAGGAGATGAAAGCAGTATTGAAGACTTGACTTAGGAGCTAATTTGATTGATGTTGATTACCTTTAATCATCTATGTTCTACAAATCTTTTAATTTTGATGAAGATTGAAAATTGTGGTGTGTTTCACCCTTTTTGAACTGTCAAAAAATATTTGTATATTTTGCTATTATATATGTTGATATTAGCTACTCTTTGATCTTGGATTAAAATCTTGGTAATGAAGAGTTCCTTTTTGTGATCGAATTGTGTATTTTATGTTCCATAATATTATTGTTTTAGTAGCTTTATAATATTAGTGGCATTAGATCAATAGTATCTGTTGCAAAAGCCTATAAATGTAGCATAAGCCTACTAGTAACTATTGCAATAAGAAAAGAATTGTTGCATTAACTATAATAATTGTAGCAGTAGCCATGGAGTAATAGTTGTAGTCGCTTAGAACTGTAGCATTATCATATAAAAACCGTCGTAATTAACTGAAATGGTTGTTTATTAAAAAGAGAAAAATGTTGCCATAGCATGTAAATAATTGTAGCATAAATGTCTATTGCGACGGTTCGAAACTGTCCCAATAGATTACTAACCGTTGCCTATAACTTAAGGTGTAAACCGACGCAATAGGGGATCCTATTGCCACGGTTATATAAACCGTCGGAAGAAACCGTGGCTATAGAGCTAATGCTACGCGATCTGTTGTAGCGGTTGCCTAAACCGTAGCGTTAGAGCTAATGCAATGGTATAGTAGCCTATTGCAACGGTAACTCAACTGTTGCTGTATATCAAATTTCTAGTAGTGTATTTTTCTATTTTTAGTTAGGTTATATCTATAAATGCAAGTCTCTAGATTATTAATAAAATAATTCCCTTTGATAATACTTTAGTATTTTTTTCTCTCAAAGTCTTCTCTGTTATTTTGTTTATTTCTTTATAAAATTACCAGCGTTTGGACATGTGATTTTACGTTGATTCCATCTCATGATTCCATATCATGAGATGTGATTCCATATTCTCCAAAAACCATGATATGGAATTATATGGGAACTCCATATCATGATTTGAGATATTTTAATACAAAAAAATTGATCCGCGAGTTTATATTTTGTTAAAACAACCCCACATTTATATCTACTAACTATTTATTTCATATGTAAATAAAATTTATAATCACATCATTACTTTTAAAAATTTATTAATCTCACCGACATAAAATTTATTATTCTCACCAACATATAGTCACTTTAACTCACACCAACCGATTGTTGAGTAATAAATTTGTTCTGCTCATTTACTCCAACACTTAATTTATTTCTTCTACTGTTTTGTATTTATTACAACTATAGTTATATCTATTTGAACATGGAGTGAAGGTCATCTCTTCATTTACTCTAATAAATTGATATGAAAGTTAGGTTGGTCAATATAGTTGCGGATGATATTGACCAACAAATGGCTCAAAGTAACAATGTTGGTTCGACTTCTCGGTCACATGATCGAGAAATGCAAGTTCAATGTGAGGAAATTGTTCGTACTATGTCGGAGGATTATCTTAAAGACTAGTACACTACAATTTATGTTCAATTTTTTTTATTAAATTAAAGTTAGATGAAACAATTACTTAAGTGGAGAACAAATAGCTTTGTAATAATTTACTATGTGGTTTTATAAATTTTTGTTTATTTAATAAGATTGAATAAACAATTGGGGTTATTTTAATAGTTTACAACTTATGTGATTCTTATGTTTATGAGAAAATATTGTAACACCCCGTATTCGAAACAGACCAAAAATTCCAGATTTTTAGAAGTTGCAGGTGCCACCGACGGAAGTCAACTACAGACCATCAGTCGACCGACGGCCCGTCAGTCAGCTCCGTCGATGGGTTAGTCAAATTCCAGCCTTCAGTCGTGAACGACGGTCGACCAGTACGGACCATCAGTCGACTCACGGTCCGTCAGTCCCATCCGTCGGTCACTCCGAAAGCAGTTAAGTCGGGGGTCTTTTGGTCTTTTTTTATTTCATTGGACCCCTAAGCTACGTCGTTTAGACCCTAAATTATGAGGTTTTAGTCCGTTTAAGCCTAGAAACATAACTAGAACTTTCCTAAGTCAAATCATTAATCAAAACTTAGAAAAACTAGAGCGTAAGAGGAGAAGAGAAGTCAAGAACCCTAGTTCAAGAACGCAACAAGGTTCCATCAGTTTCAGCCCCGAAATCAAAAGATTTCTCCATGGAATTCATCACCAGGTATGTGGGATTTCACTAGTGGGTTCCTTTCACCCATTAGGTCCCTAGAACTCAGTCAGTTTCTTGATTCTCTTACTATGAACAGACCTAGGGTTTCTAGAATTTCAGCAGATTATCATGAATTACTTATGAATATGTCCCAAATCAGATTATCATGTTTGTACTCAGTTTATTACATGAATTTCAGAACCCTAGCTATGTATTTCTTTAGTTCTTGAATTACACATGCTAGGTTAGATATTTCAGTTATTCAGATATACATGCTCCAATTTTGAACGCCACATTATCAGTATATTTCAGCATAAACCCTATTTTGAGTTATAAATCTTGAGAAGCCCTTTTTTTTAGACAACAAATGAGTTTTTGAGAAAGAGCCTCTAAAACATGATTAGTATGAAAATCGAGTAGGTCATTAATGTATGAACAGTATGGTATCTAGATATACCATCAATGTTTATGCAGTATGACTTCTCAAGTCATCAATGATCATAATATAATATGATTTTGAATTGTTTTCTAAGAAGGAGTTTTCAAGTATGAGTATCTATATGTCAGTATTTTAAGTTATTCAGTATT
This sequence comes from Solanum verrucosum, assembly GCF_900185275.1. NCBI lineage: Eukaryota > Viridiplantae > Streptophyta > Magnoliopsida > Solanales > Solanaceae > Solanum > Solanum verrucosum. Next base: position 1,241,107 of record NW_026019970.1, read on the forward strand.
TCAGTCATAATGTATTTAGTTATACATGCCTCAGTTTATGAATGCATCATTATCAGGTTAATTGTTGCATTGTCAGTTTTGCATGTTCAATTTTGAGCTATCCAGTATTACAAAAATTCAGTCATAATGTGTTAATCACTTAATCTATTGGGAGTAGCATAATATCGAGTTGGACTAGGGTTCAGCGTACCCAAATAGTCCCAAAACTACTAGCCACGTAGGTTGTAAGTCCCCTCTGTGGGCATCATTTCAGTGATCACGCCAGCATGCCTCTATACCTCTGGCAGGGTATATTGGGTCCTCTCGATGGGGCGTATACATCGGACTCCACATTTAGCTCATGTGGTTTTATGTCGGTTATTAGTAGCTCCCACAGTTCAGTCAGATTCTATTGCATTGACCACGTATCAGTATATTCAGTATTCAGTCTCAGCATGTTATAAATTGGTCATTGCATTTAGTTAGCTCAGTATTCAGTAATTATATCATGTTCAGATTAATTCATTGCTTTGTTTAGTTATATGTTATTTCAGCTTAACTCTATCCTGCATGCTCAGTACCTTTCAAGTACTGACGCATACTCTACGCTACATCTTCTCGTGATGTAGGTTCAGGTTCTCAGTATCCAGATCACGCTTAGATCGGTTCTCGATCTCCAGTTCACCAGAATCAGTGGTGAGTCCTCATTCTTCGACGACAATAGTCATGAGTTTCCTTTCAGTATTTTTAGTCCTTTAGTTTTAGTTTTGCTAAATCTAGTTGGGGCATGTCCCAACATTTCTAGTCAGTTTAGAGGCTTATTTCAGACATAGTTAGATTCAGCTTAGTATTGAGTTAATATTTACTTTGTATTAAACTCATCAGTTTTCATTCATCTCAGTTGTAGTATATAGGTATTCCCCATCATTTCAGACTTACTTTATGATTTAGCTTCCGCATCAGTTATTATTATCTTTAGTATGCTCATGATTATGCCAGCAGGGTTAGCTTGGGATCACTTGTGGTCCTAGGTCCCGTGTCCGCGTCTCGAGGGTAGCTCGGGGCGTGACAAATATACAACACAAAAATTTCATATTGCGTGTCCAAACAAAACTTCAATTTCATCTCATCATTCCATATCGCATGGCCAAACGGGCCCTAAGAAAGTCAAAATTTGGAATGGTGATTGTATTCATGAAAAAGGAAAAGGGTCTGTTTCAATTAAAACAAATTCAGGTACAAAAATAATTTCAGATGTTCTTTATGTGCCTGATATTGATAAAAGTTTGTTTAGTGTTGGTCAGTTAATAGAAAAAATGATTTAAATTATTATTTGGAGACAAATAATGTCGAATCTTTGATTCAACTAAGCAAGAGATTTTACAAGTTGAAATAAGAGGTAAGATCTGCTCATCTAATCCAACAAAAGATGCACACAAGCCTTGCAAGACAAATGATGAATTGACAGATTTGTTCACAAGGTCAATTTCAGATGAGACTACAATCTACAATTTCTTATCCAAGGAGGAGTGTTGAGAATATGTCTTAGGATATTGTAGAAATAAAGCAGTTAGTTATTTTTAAGGTTTTTAAATTATGTTAAGAGTCTTATTTGACTTATATTTAGGAGTTGGTTCTTTTTATTTGTTATTTGAATTAAACTGATAAGTTGGTAACATATTTTTCTATTTTTAGTTAGGAATTATATTTATAAATGCAAGTCTCTGGATTATTAATAAATTAATTCCCTTTGATAATACTTCAGTATTTTTCTCTCTCAAAGTCTTTCTCTGTTATTTTCTTTATTTCTTTATCAAAAAAATCAACAGCTCTCATGTTCCACGAGTATATTAGGATATTATCAATGTACACTATGACGCAGCTTTGGAGTCCGCCTTCAGTGGAAAACACATCCCAGAGGAGAGGCTTATAGTACAGATGTACGCTAACACATCCACAAAACTCACGGTCAATAGGGACAAACTCAACTAAACAAACCTCCCTACACACATCCCCAACATAGGCCAAGTAAGATAAGAAACCGCTAACCACTAGCCTCCGAGCCCGAATAAATGAATTAACTTCAACCGGTGTGCTACTACAAGAGAACTACTACACCACCGGTGCAATACTAGACATGGCTAAGGTAACAACCTTAGAAAAGAAATCTATGACCACTCAGTAGGGGGATAACCAATTCATGCCCAGAATCACATCAAAGTCTAGCATATCAAGCAAAATGAGGTCATCCCGGGAGTCACACCCCTAGATAGTCACCAAACAAGATTGAAACACATGATCCACTACTAAAGACTCACCTACGAGGGTCAACACACGCAATGACACTACAAAGTCTCCAAACTCATACTCAGACGTAAAGCAAAATATATAGATATATATATGAAAAGGTAGAGCCCGGATCAAATAAAGTCAAGATAGGCTGATGGCAAAAAAGAATTATTCCTGCGATCCCATCGTCTGATGCCTCAGCTCCGTCCTCGCTGGAGTTGCATACAAGTAAGCCTTTCTACCTCTACCCTGGGCATCTATCCTACCACCTAACTTGCCTCATCAAGGACCACCCGAAATACCCTAGTGACCACCACAACGGTCCTGACCCTAGCCTTTGCCTCTAACTAGAGGCGCTATTGGTGGAGCTGGTAGAGTTGCATGTGGAGCTGGAGCAATCTGCCTAAGCAAAGGGAAATCTCTAGACCAATTATCAAAGTCCCAATAGTCATAACAACCCTTTGTTGATTGGCCCGCAAAGTAACGGCCATCACAGAATAAAGTACTTGACTGGGACCCATCTAGACTCTATTTCGAGCTGGCATCACTCCGACTATATTGGTCACCCTCTGAAGCCTGTAGGGAGTTCTGAACAGGCCGATTGGACTGACCCTGCCGAAATCCTTAAATTTTAAGGGATTTTTATAATTTGGAAAAGACTAGGGATATGATGTAATTAGCTCTTAACACTATGAAATTTATGTAAGTTTTGCCTTTTTTTTTGGTGAAGTAAATTCGGACATTCCTTACCCATTTTGACGATTTTTCCTTGTGCCCACTTTCCTGGCAATTTACAAATAAGTCTAGCTTTAACGGTGGACACTAACAAATTGATGAAAGAGATTTATCCAGCTTAAAATTCAATTTGTCGCAAATGTGAGTCATTTTGAGTTTATAATATATTAAAAAACTCAAATATTTCACGAAGCTCATGTTTAAAATTTTAAATTGCTTAGAGGAGATTTGAGTTGATCAAAATTTTAAAAAAACAACTTGTGTAGGGAAGTTAAACTATTGAAGTTTATAAATATTGTATGAACAACGTACATGTATGTATATACAATTTTGATACATAGCTATATATATCATATATACCCGGTTATACAGTATTTATGCAAACATCGATGCATTACATATACATGCAATCTTTTAATTGAAAGCATTTTTGGCAAATGGTATATTTACGCAAGAATCCATTTAAAATAGGTAGGTGTCTTATCCATACAAATATGGGGGGGGGGGGGGGGGGGGGGGGGACTATTATTTTAAAGTAACAATAGGCTATATGTTTCTTTTTTAAAAAAAATAGTATTGAATACCGAATATTTTGGCTTGCTTATTGAATACTACTCGTAGAAAAAGCAAAATTTCCATATAAAAAGCAAATTTTGTTAGAAGTTTGACATATAGAGTACTATGTCACAAGTAAAATTAAATGAATTGACTATATTATCAATTGAAAAGGAGTAATTAGAAAAAAATTGATTAGGAGAAAACTATTAATTTTATATCTCAAAAAGCTAGAAGAATGCACACCATAAAAAAAGGTTTAAAGCTTCTATTTGAATTTAATTTAGCTTTAGGCAACTAGAGTGCTTAAGCCGCATTGCTCACACTTACTAGGACCAAAGAGCAAAGATATCTTACGGAAGTGAAATTTCAGAAGGTTGGCATTCCTTACATCTATTTAAGAACATTACAGATCACATGTACAAGTTCAACCCAAAAATTTGCGCATCACTCAGCACCAAAGCTGCAACCAACATAATTTTGGGTGATTATGTTAAGACGATTTTGCATGACATCCATAGATGGATAAGGAGGAAAACACAGGCGATAAAAGCATGTGTGCGCGGAAGGCAATTTATCATGAGAGTCTAAGGTTTTGTAGATGTGAAGTTTAGAATCTAGACCACCAAAACCCTCAACAGGCAGAGACTTGATTGAAGTCCAGAAAAAGAGAAGCACATTTTTCTGCTCAGCCGACATACTTCCAACTATCTGCAGCAATAGAAAAGAAAACTTTGAAAATGCTGCCGGAATAATAACTTCGAAAGAGTTCAGTAATCTACCACATCCGAAAACAATGAAGAAAGAGAAGATCAAAGGGGCAAAGGTGTAGACTTCTCGATAGTTAATACTCTGGAAACATACTAAGAGCAGACAAGAAATAAGTACCTCCCAGAACCAGGATATTTGAAGGTCATCTTTTTTGTAGCCATTGTAATTTGTATGTTCTTTCCAGTTTTCTACAGAAACAGCAGTTTTACTCCCATGAAGCATCTTGTTAAGGTCTTCATGATCTAGGATCCGGTAGAAGGATTTCCGGAGCCGTCGGTCAGTAATTATGTCACCAAAACCTTGAGAAAAATGGGCTACCTGATGAGCAATTGATGTGACAAAACGGTGTTTAACAAGACGATTAACATAGTTATCCCTATTCTCACTGTTCACTATCGTATTTTTCCCATCAGGGCAAAGCTCCACCACTTTCCTGGATCCCAATTCTTCATCTTCACAAACAAATGTTAGGCCTAGGATATCTTCATCCACCATCTTCGCATCCATCTCCAGTATCTTCTTGCAGCCACTGTACAAGTAGGGATCTGCATCCCTAATGTCTTCAAACGAAATATCCTCTCCAGCTAATTGCAAAAAGAACACACGATCAAACGCAATACTTATTTGTACTCTATGCAACAAGGTCAACGCAATCATCCTGCCGGAGAAGGTAAAATACTCAAGGTGCAAGGGGTCCACTTTAGATGCTGCAAGCACAAAATGCAGATGAGGATTATTTGCATTGTAACAGAGAGAATAATATCGAACAGCTTGCAACCATCTTATTAATGCAGCTGTGTAAGATTCATCCTAAATCTATCAGAGTATATTCCCAGTTGTTTCAAGCATATTGTAACGAGGAAAAAAATGATAATACAGCTAGTGAATACTCATTCATATGTCATACAATCCAAGTACACTATGCAGCTTTATTGAGAAAGATATCAAGGTAAAACTGATATGGCCATAAATAAGACTTGAACTCTTTCGATCATTACTTCATGAACTTTATCTGATTGCCTGGTGTGATTGGAGAATCAGAGAACCATAGGACATCAATAATAACACAACTAAGAAAATATACTAACATGAGAACTAAGTCGAGACAAAATTAAATTTAAAACCTCAGCATGTTAGAATGACTTAATCTCTTCAAGCAGGCTGGCATTATAAATATATCAGCATCTATTCATGCACACATCTATCTAAGCAGAAACAATGAGTTAAAAATTATCAGTTGTTGCATATTTACAACATACTTTAGGGATCTGTCCAGGCACAATGAATGCTGAAACCTATTCCAAAATCCCAACTTCTAACAGATCCAGACAATAACACAGAAATGAAAAGAAACAAATCCAGAAACTATATTAAGTAAAAACCTAGCAAGTCTTACAGAAAGAGCCATTGCTTAAAACTTTGTAAACGGAAGGATGGAAATTATTGGAAGAAGAGAATATTCTACACAACACAAAATTAAATGAGCAAAGCAAATGTGAGGGCTCAAATTAGCAACGACTTCTTTATTCCTTAGTTTCAATGATTTATTTCAGTTGCTTAAATGAAGTCAAGTTCTCTCAAATCATTTGTTGTAAGTTGCTTCTTGTGGTGTGGCATATTGTGCTGAGTGCCTGAGTCATTACATTAGTTCATTATTATTTGTTGAATATTTGGATTCTGGGGTTGAATTTGGCTGATACAGTGCACTTCAATTTCGTCCAAAAGGTAGGTCGAATTTATGTACGTTTAATGCATGACTTTTAATCACTTGAATCAATTTACTTTCACCATGAACGTGCATTTGCAGTAGAACTTTGATTTTTTACCTACAAGAACCATTTCCCCCGCAAGCGACTCGTTCCTCCAATCTACAAAATGGATTTTGGTCAAACCATCCAACTCCTAGTCCTAACAATTTAGTCCAGATTAAACAATCCACAAATTGTTCATGTTTTTTCCCCTGATGAGCAGATACAGATTTTATTTATGAGAGGACCTAGCAATGAGAAGTGACAAAAGGAAACAAAAACTCAGATTTTTCTGATGGACAGTAAATGAACTTATGAAGTCTAGTATGGTTTCACTGTCATTTACATCTACCATGAAATACCAAAAAGGATGCATTTGAGTTCAAACCAAGAGTATCTTTTCTCTAGATGATCCATCAGATTGCTGCCGGACTGGTATCCCAAGTCTTCATGATGATGTCTTTTGTACTGACTCTGCAAGAAATTTTGCTGCAGCCTTGGCATGATGCAATTGTAACCCTAGCAAGTTAAAGATCCTGCTCCATATGCGCCACTTTTTTGCAATGGAGGAAAAGATGATTCACCTACTGCTGATATGTATCCCTTTCATCGAGAAAATATTCTATCTGAGACATACCTCCCTAGGCACCCAAATTATTCTCCATGGCCAACAACACAAGGGAATAACCTACCTTTGGTCAAGAGTGTATAGCAAGACTTGGTAGTAAATAGACCATCTGTTTGTCCTTTCCAATCACAGTATAAGGCTTGGGCTGTAGGTTGGGGCTGCTGCTTAGTTGTTCTAAAAGCTGTCCTAGTTGTTCTTCCTTCTAAGGAGGATTTTCTATCCTTCTTTTGGGTCGGCTACATAGTTAAACAAATCTGAGAAGGGGAGTGTGGCAGTGGTTTGATACACAAAAAGATGCTAAACAATCTGAAATTCCGTTTTTAGTGGGTATTATCTTGCCATATCAGGGTCTTTTTTTTTCCTATCCTCAACCCTTGAATAATGAATAGTTCATGTTTCTGTAGTTCCTTCCACAAACATGTGTGTCCTCATTCCTTTATCTTTATTTATACAAGTTCCATTTCGCTTACCAATACTTGAAATAGATTAATGCACTTTGGAATTACTTAATTTATGTAGCAACGAAGCAGTAAAGCCCTCAGACATGGGTTTCATGAAAGAGTTGAACCTCAAAGCATGCTATGAGGATATGAGAAGCAACATCAAGCAACCTTACATGGTTTACATAGGGAGAGATAATACGTATGCTCATACTCACAAAGATTCAACCTCTATCTCATACTCTTAATCTATTTTTGAGGAAAAATCAGATTAAAACATCTTTCATACTTGACAACTTTAGATCCAAAAACTAACAGAAGGTATAAATGAGAACAAAATGTCAACAAAAGCTTACCTGGATTTGGGAAAAACCTTCTACCGTCATTTGGGCATGAAACAAATAGAGTATTCTGAGGGTTGAAAATGGCTTCAAATACCAAGGAAAACCACTCCCTCAATACACCAGGTCCGGTAGCTTCTTCATTCTCAAATTGCATAAACAACTGGCCTCGCAGCGACCTAGGATTCACATGTCCAATGTACTCAAATGATTGTTCAAACAAGCGAGACCTGCAAATGAGCATCTCGTAAAACTCCTCGTTCTTGTGCCTCCCTTCTCGAAGCATCTTCAAGGCAAACCGCTGCCTTATCTTAAAATTTGTTACCTCCTTGTGCTCAAGAATCCACTGATAATCTGTAGACCTTTTTGAAAGTCTAACCATCAGAAAGCACAATTCAACTCTTCTTTGCCTCATCTTCTCCCAAAACATTTCCTCCAAACCGTTATACAACTTTGAAATGCTTTCTAACTCCTTAAGAATTAAAAGATAGAGGGGCCAACAGCTTACAATATGCTCACCTCTTTCTTTGTTTATCAAACCCAGCTGGCTTTCCAGTTTCTTCAGACACAGCTCCATTTTTTCCTGCAAGTCACAAAATACACGATGCACGCCTTCAATCTCAATTCTTTCATTTCCTGCCTCACTTTGCATCAAGGAAGGGAAACTGACCGGACAGCCAAATGTTTGTTGACGCCGTATTGCACACTTTACTGGATGCATAAACTTAATAAACTCACGCACATCGCTGTCTGATAACTGTATAAACTCAGCTGATTGCACACTCAATTCTAAAGCACACGATAACCTTGTTGCCAACTCACGAACAAAAGGAAAAACATCTTGCAATCTTAACATACACTTGACATCATGGACATAACCCTTCATCATTGCAGCTAAACTACTACGGCAAAATATATACAAAGCATCATCAACACCCACAGCCCCTCTTAGAATCTTACAAAACTCGAACAATATAGGAGCAAACTGCCTATATACAGTTACAGGGTTGGCGAAAAGTGTCTTACATGAATCTATAAATTGACAAATACATTCATGACCAGCTTGTTTGGTAGTTACAGAAGGAGATACATAAAGTTTTACCAGAGCCGCAGGAACAGAGGAGTGAATAAATATTTGGAGATATTGCTCCGATCTATCTGCGCCATCCTTTGGGGTCATCGTGAGAAAATCTGTAAGCATCTTCATCATACAGGTGACATTAGCATTAACATCTGTGTTGTCATTGCAGTTGCAGAGGGCATGAATAAGCGAATTTAAGTCATTCATCAGCCTCCACGTGTGAGGATGGCGCGTGCTTCTCATTCTTCCAACGAGTTGCAGGGTGTCATCGTTTTGTATACCACATTCGGATAACCTTTGTTGCAACTGAAGCTGTTTCCCGCGGTAGATTAATCGCTGTTCCATTCGTGGTACACCGGAGGTCGATTGAATTGATCGAATGCCGGTGATCGATTGGATTTTCCGGTGAACTGATGCAACAGAGTCGGAGGAATCAGCTTGAAGAACCAGGGTTTTGCCGCCGGAAAACATACGGACGAAGAATTGAATGGGGGATGACAGAGAAAGAGGGAGGGTTTCGTCATATCTCATCCAAGCATCTGCGGCAGCATAATCATCGAACTTGCGTTTGGTATTGTGGTGTAACTGATACGCCATTGGAAGTTTTGATCAGCAGGAAGGAAGAGTTTGAGCTCTAATTTTGAACAGAGTGTTCAGTTAAATTAAATGAGTCGGACAAAAAAGGAAGAGTTTGTCTTGCCTATTAAGACTCATTCTTCCTCCATCCAAAATACGAAATGAATTATTTTTCTTTTTATCGATATTAAAAAAAAGAATTAACATATTTTTCTTTTTAAAAGAATTGACTAATTCTTCGGGAAAATTTTCAAAATGTTAATATTTTGGCATTTAATAGGACCCCTTAGCCACATTTTTAATATTTATTATAAATGTCAATATTTTAGTTTATTAAGTATCTGATTTATGTTTTTTTATTTGTTTTAGTTGAAAGAATACAATTATTTAATAACAGAAAAAAGAAATTTAGGGGAGAGAATAATCAATTACAAATTCAAAAAAACGACAGGGCACTCATCCCCCTTGTTCATCAAATTTCCAATATTGATTTTTAAATTTCCAATGATAATACTCAATCTCTGTTGAATTGAATTCGATTAAATTGCGATTTTTCTATTTGGGAAGAAAATTTTGAAAACGGGTATGGGATGTCATTAACAAACGAGTAAAATTTCGTTGATAAACAACTTTGGAGAAGGAATTTTCAATTGGAACTTCGATATATTTTGTGAAATACAAAATTGATCAGGTATACATGACCCTATATGCATAACTACATCGTATTCCACAAAAAATAAATACAAAATCATCAATAAATACATATCCACATTCATATAACATAAAGGTATTCATGATTGAATTATGTATATATTTCACTTTCATAATGAAAACTAAAAATGATATCTCAGTGATCAAAATTGTATTACACGACTACCAATATATATTTTTCTTTTATTTGTATTACAAAAATATTACTAATGGCTTAAGTCATCTGCAACCCCTTAAAGTTGTCCACATAATTCACTTAGACACCTAAACTAAGGCTAGTACCTATTGAACACCTAAAATATTCAAAGTGTGTATCTATTAAGCACAAAATACTGATGTGGCAAAAAAAATGTTCTTCACTTTCCATGGGCGCGTGAAGATACCCAAATAACATTTTCCTTTTTCTTTTTCCTGGAAAAATACACCTTTTTGCTTTATTGACCCTTTGACACATTAATTAATAAAGAAACCAAAAAAAAAAATTAACTAACAATATAAAAAAAAGCAGGACGTCTTCTTCTTCACAGGATGATGCCTCAACGATTTCCATCCAATATCATTCCATCATCTCTGTACTTTCCAGTTGCCTCTCATGCCACCCCACCCCTCCAACTTTCTCTCTCACCCTCTCCAATTATTCTTCTATTTTTTTCTTCTTTTTTCAGGTTTCAAATATTTCGGTGAAACTCCATTTATTCCGATGTAAGAAAACTGAATCAATTATTTTTCAGGCAAAAAATTGTTATTATTTCTTGTAACTGTGATAAATATTTATTAATCGAAAGAAAATGATGGCAATGGTAGGAGGTGTTGCCGATGAAAGGGAATGAAAGCGTGGGGCAATGATTTATTTGCGTGTCGGCGCCGACGGAAAGGGGAAACAGTCTCAACACGAAGAAGAAGAAGACGACGACGTACGGATGGTGGGGGTGTTAATTAAAAGAGTTAATTTTTATTTTCTTAAAATTCTTTTTGGAATATTTAAATAGAATTTTTTTAATTGAATTCAACCGCGTCATTGTTTCATTGGTACACATGTTATATATTTGCGTTTGAGTTACACGCAGTTTTGTTTTTCAACTGATTATCATTTTGTGTCTAATAGATATAAATTCTTAAGGTTAAAGTGTTCAAAAGGTACTCGCCCTAGTTGAGGTGTCTAAATGAATTATGTGGACAACTTTAAAGGACCGCAAATGACTTAAGTCTATTACTAATTGTATCCCAATATAATCTAATCATTACATATGTGATATGAATACGATTTAAGAAAAGATACAAGATTTTGAAAAAAAAATAGCATACATAGTGGAAATAATACAATCAATTGAGGAAGGATACAATATTCTGACTCTGAAAAAATATGATACATCTATGCTTAAAAAATACAAATCCATTTGACATACCTATTGAAATGACTACAAACTAAACAAAAAAATAAATACAATGTTCTTAATAAAAATACAAATGCTGAGAAAAAAAAAATAATTGGCAAACAAAAATTAATATGAATACAATTTTTGCAACCTTTCTCTCTGACTCTCTCTTTCTTCTTCTTCGTATGCTATATTCCTTTTTTCCGATTTTTTGTTCAGCAAACGTAAATCCGAATCTGTATTCACTTACATAGATCAAAAGATGGGAAATCGCTAAAAAATTGATGATTAAGTAGGATACCTCTTATAATCCTCTTAGAGACGGTCATTAGAGAAGGATCTTTGAGGTTTTTCTTATCCAAAATCCTAATCGAAATTGATGAATTTACTAAGCAACTAAACAAATAAATATTTTGAAAGATTTAAACAAAAATAAAAACAAAATTGTATCGAGATTTTCTACCAAAATTTGACTTTCTAAGTGTTTAAGTCAAATAGTAATAACTCTTGTAATTCTAAATTCTACAGTAAAGTGAAGATGAGAAGAATTTTGTTGGCATTCAATGGGATAATGGAAGGGAAAATGGCAGGTCACCTTTACTTATGTCGTCACAATACGGCTTTAGCCTTGTTGATTATATTAGAGCATCTGGCGTTAGGACATCACTCAGTAGTTTAGTCGTATTAGGATTGCATTACTAATTCAGCAGTTATTATTTATTTAGATTACTTTAGTTCAGTTAGTTTAGGAGTCTTATTATTTTCCCTGTAACTCTATTTAATACCTTGCTGCCTTCATTAATAAACATACTCTTTTCAGCACACATTCAGTCTTTATATGGTATCAGGGCTCTTCACGCTCTAACGAGTACGATCAATTTTTTTTTTCTCCTCCTCACGCAGATCAGCAACAATGACCAATCACAATGGTAACAACAATGGCAACAATCCTAGAGTTGTCAATGTTGATAACACGACGGGTACTAATATTATCATTCAATTCAATCCTGCATCCCAATTACCCATCAAACTAAGCGGTGGTCACAACCTTGCCATCTGGAAAGCCCAATTTTCCATGCTTATGTATGGCTACAACCTCTTTGGCCATCTCGATGGAACCACTCCATCCCCCGGTCGCACGATTACTCTCGGCACAAATATATCTCCTAATCCTGCCTTCCTAACTTGGTTCCGTCAGGACCAACTCATCCAGAATGCCCTCATGGCTTCTGTCGAACCCACTATTGCCTCTACTGTTGTTGCCGCTGACTCGGCTAAATCAGCTTGGGATGCTTTGCATGCCACTTATGCAAACAAATCTCAAACCCGAGTCTTCAGTTTGCGTGATCAGCTTACCCGTGTCACTAAGGACTCTCGCTCCATTACTGAATATCTTCACACTATTCGGTCCTTTTCAGATGAGTTAGCCACTGCTGGTGCTCCTGTTTCCAATCCTGAACTTATCGTCAAAATACTTAGTGGTCTAGGTCCTGAATTTTGTGAGATCTCTGCTGCCATTCGTGCACGCGATACGACTATCTCCTATGAGGAACTGTTTGAAAAGCTACTAGACTTTGAACTCTTCCTTCGCCATGAGGATGCTAAGAAACTACCTAGTACCATCACTACTGCAGTTGCTACTCCCACCAAATTCAACTCCAATAATAGCAACAATCGTAGACAAACCAACAACTCTCAACAATGGCGCCAAAATTCGCGTCCAAGCACTCCACCACAATGGCAGTCCAATTCCAATCCGAACGGTGTTACTCGATGTCAACTATGTAATAGAATTGGCCACACTGCCAATGTTTGCCGCTCGAAGTCTCATAATCACTTTGAAGCGAAAGCCAACTATGCCGCTAGGTTTACGGCGGACACCAACCCTTGGATAATTGACTCAGGAGCCACCCATCATATCACAACAGAGCCGCACAACCTACAACCATACCATGGTAACGAGGATGTCTCTATGGGTGATGGTAACAAAATTCCTATCTCTTACACTGGTTCTACTAAATTAAATGCATCAAATAATGTCTTTAAGCTAACCCACACTCTGTGTGCCCCTTCCATTAAATGCAAGCTTCTTTCGGTTTCTAAATTCTGTCAAGACAATCGTAAGTCTATTGAATTTTTCCCTTTTAACTTTGTTGTGAAGGATCTGCAAACGCGGAAGCCACTGGTGCACGGTCGGACCAACAATGGATTGTATGAGTGGCCTGTCTCACATCCTCAAGCTCACATTATCTCCACATCTAATCCTCTCACTACTTGGCAGCAACGTCTTGGACATCCTCACTCTAGAGTTCTTAGGTTTATTTTAAATAAATTCTCGCTACCGTTTCATGAGCGAGACAAAAACTTTCATTGTAATTCTTGTTTATCTAATAAAGTTCATCAACATCCTTTTACCCAATTATCAATGTCTAGCTCTAAACCACTTCAAACTATTTTTAGTGATTTATGGGGGCCATCACCAGTCTTATCTCTTGACAAAAAGTTGTATTATTGTATTTTTGTTGATCAATATATGAAGTACACTTGGCTCTACACACTAACAAAGAAAAGTGAAGTTAAAGAGATCTTTCAAATATTTCATCCTATGATGGAAAAACATTTTGACACTAAAATTTTATCATTGTATACTGATGGCGGAGGTAAGTATAAAAGTCTTGACTCTTATCTTTCACTTCACGGCATTCAACACCTCTTCACCCCACCCTATACACCCCAACGAGTTGCACTTGCAGAGCGACAACATCGTCATATCGTCGAAACTGCAAGAACACTCTTACATGAGGCGTCCCTCCCACCCCAATTCTGGTCTTTTGCATGCCATCACACTGTCTACCTCATCAATCGTCTTCCAACCTCTCACCTAGATAATCAATCCCCATTCCAAATATTACTTCGAAAATCACCTGATTATAACTCCCTCCGGATTTTTGGTTGTTTATGCTATCCATGGCTTAAACCATACTCCAAAAATAAACTTGAATCAAAATCTACCCCATGTGTCTATCTTGGTTTCTCATTATCCCATCACTGTCACCAGTGTTTTGACCCAATTTCTGCAAAGGTGTATTTATCCCGAGATGTGCGATTTGTTGAGGATGTATTTCCATTTAAGACATTGTTCGCCAATACTACCATTACATCAGCTCACCTAAAATGGGCAAAAACAATAATGCCAAGTTCGTCGAACCCCACACTCACACTTCCCATAGTTACTGATCTTCCAACTCCATTAGAAATAGCAGCAAGCACAATTCACTACAACAAATATGATATATAGCTACGAAATTATTAGCTACGACATCAAATTCGTCACTAATTGTTCGCTTTTAGTGACAAAATTTACTTTTCGTGCTTAAATATGTGAGACACATATTTTTAGTGACGAAACAAAAAAACCGTAGCAAAGTTTCGTCTACTAAAGTTTCCCACCAAAAAATTAATTGGCGCCATTTGTTAAGTAGTGCTAGTCACGAATTTAAAGTTATCGGTGACTAATAATGTATCTAATTCATGACAAATTATTTTTTGTCTTAAAATTTATTGATTTTTTTACCCAAAAAAATTTCATCTAAAAAAATATGTTGTTACAATATCGACAAATTAGAATTCGTAGTTAAATATTATAAGTTTTAGCTATAAGAATTTAACTTTAATTATGATATGTATTTTCGTCACTAATAGTATAAATAATTGGTGACAAAGATTTTATTGTCTCTAAACAATCTGTGATTCAGTGACAACAAAAAATTGTCACGAAATATGTAAGGTGTTAAATAGCGACGACTTAAAATTTGTAGTGAATAATTCAACTATTTGGTACGAAAAAAAATCATAGCTAAATACAATTTTTTTTGCTACAATTGTTCATAATTACAAGTGACAACTTACAAAAAGAATAATATAAGTGCTTCATAAGAAATAGACAAAGTCCTTTCGTTAATTGGCGAGGGAAAATATTAAAACCAACGAATTTGGTCCATTTTGTAAAAATGAAAAAGTTCAATTCATGAATTTTCTTAAATTACACAATTATGCATCATTTCAAAAATACAATCCAGGTTATAAGTATCGTGAGTGGGGTACGATTCTGCCACTAGATCACTAATATTTGTTGGTTTAACACTTTTGTTTTTTATTTGATACACTTTCATCGATAAAGACGATAGAAAAAATAATTTCTCAAGTCTTGGTGCTAATTTTTGTGCGTGTCTATTGATTTGTGATTGGTAAACTGCATAGACTAAGTCGATCTATTTGCTTCTGTCTAAAAATATGTAGTTATTTAATAGTAATTTCACAAATGCATGTAGATCAACTATACAAAGATAACATCGACTTACAAACTTAGACTTTGCAAAGGTGCGAAATATTTCATGAATTTCTATTAACTTTTCAATCAGTGTGAAAATCAAAATAAACTAAAAAAATGAAAGCACAAATGAAAGAAACGAACAACCTAGGATTTCAAATGTATTATGATGAAGTACTATAGTTATGGGTATCGATGTTTTTATTTTTTGCAAAACAATTGATTTACTAACCGAATTGAACCGATTATTCAATTTTTTAAATAAAATCGAAAGTTTAATTTTATTTAAATTTATAATTGTACTATATAATTTTTAAAATTTATAAAAATAACTGAAAAAAATAACAGAATCGTACTGAATATATTTAAAGATATGTTAATAAATATACAGTTTAATTAAAATATAATCTACATTTGAATGAATTGTGGGTGGTAAATTTCATGCACTTGTGTATTTGTATAAATAATCATATAGTATATTATATCTGCAAAAGTTAAATTTGAAAGAAGTAGAAAATAAATTAAAAATGAGAGACAAGAGAGAGTTGATCTGATGGTAAGCACTTCTCACTTCCAACCTTAAGGTTGTGAGTTCGAATCCCCAAGAAAGCATGATGTGGAAGCTCCTAGGGAGGAGTTTAAAATAAATTTGAGATGGGTGGGGGGTGGGGGGAGGATAATAAGAAAATTAATCTTTTTTATAATAATAAAATTGTCCCTAATTAATACATTTAATAACAAAATAATTTTTGGTATATAAAATATAGTCATTAGCGACGATATAATTTTGTCGGTAGTAATAACCTTTTTAGTGACAAAACATACAATTATCTACAAAAAATATACTTTTAACGACAAATGAATTTGTCACAAATGTTTAAGCATTTGGGGACGATTTTTCTTTTTGTAGTTAAATAATACTTTTAGCGACGAAGCACTAAATTGTCTTTGTATACTTTTAGAGACACACATTTAGTGACGACTGAGTGACAAATTATTTTTCGACTCACAAGAATTTTAGTGACGAAATATGATTTATAAATGACGAAATTATTTGTCCCTGATAATCAAATTTGTTGTAGTGATTCCAGCTTTATAGATTATTCTTTATGTGGTTTGTACACCATTATTTAACTACGGGAAAAAGAAATTGGGGAAATTAGAGAGAGAACGTGAGTGAGGTAGAGAAAAATCAGTTATGTGCTTAAAACGTGAGCTTAGTATGAGTTAAGTTGGGAACTAAGCTGATAAATAAGAGGAATGGAAAGAAATTATATCAGAATACACTTTATTTGCTATATAATTAATATGTTGACATTTTTAATAATTATTTTAAAGTGTTATATTTTTAATAATTATGTTAGTTATTTTGACTAGTTAGCTTATTTTTCCTTTATCTATTTAGTCCGTTTCAAAAAAAGGAAATAATTTTCCTTTTTGGACTGTTTTAAAAGATGACTTTTTTTTTCTTTTATAGCAATATTTTAATTTTAACTTTCTATGTAGCGTTGAATTTTAAAAGGTATGAATGGAAAATGAAAAATTATTACTTTTTCAAAGAGTTGTGACATTTTCAATAAGACACAATAAGAATTTGTTTGCAATACCATTTGTTGTCTATAAATAGAGGGATTTCCTATCATTATACAACAATGAATGAATTTCTGGACTTCTTCTTCTATTACTAAATCTAATATTTTAAGTGTACTATATTATTGGTGGACACCGTGGTTTTAGGTATCAATACACCGGTGAGTAAGATCGTTCTATCATGGAAGGATATATTCAATTAACCTCGGGTACTTGAGGGGAATAATTTCTTTAAGAAGACACTATGCATTTAGTGTGCTAGATTTTCTTCTTTGAAAAAAATATTTTGTATATTATTTCTACGGAAAAGGGTCATATTTGGCCTTGTACTCTTAGAAAAATATTTACCCTTAGTTATACTTTTTTTTGATAGATTTGCCCTTGTCATCCAACTTTGAACACATATTTGCCCTTGGACAGTTAAATATTATGTCACCACTTTTATTACTACGTGGCATTTACATGACTCCTACATTGATACTTTTAATATAATTAAAATTTTACTTCTTATTTAATATTTTACCTAATCCACTTAAGTAGAATTTGACCCACTCAATTTGAAAACCCGTTAACCCAACTCCAGAACCTATCATCTCGTATCACCTTATCCATCAAAAACATCCATGAAAAAGAACATGATAGAGATGAAACAACTGATAAAGCTAAGCCATTTTCGTATGGATCATCTTTAATCAAATATGTCACTGTTGGGACCCGTCTTTAAAGTAACAATCTTTACACAATTCCAATTAAATTCCTCTCCACAGCTCCGATTCATACCAAATTTAAGTTGCTTACAGAAGATCAAATATGAAGATAAAAAAAAACAATTTTTTTTGACATATCATAAAACCTATTTTCCCCGATGCAAATATTTTCCAAAAAAAATAATAGAAACTACAATATCAACAATCACACACACACAAAAAAAGGAGAGAGAGAGAGAGAGAGAGAGAGTGTGTGTGTTTATGAGAGATGCTTGAAGACGAGGTAGACGATGAGAGCAATATTGAGGCTTTAATGGCTAGCAACGACATTTCATCTCTCACTATTAGTAAGCAAATTTCAGTTGTTTCATCTGTATCATGTTCTCTCTATAGATGTTTTGATGGGTAAAGTGATACGAGATAATAGGTCTGGAGTTAGGTTGAATGGGTTTTCAAATTGAGTGAGTCGAATTTTATTTAAGTAGGTTGGGTTAAATATTAAATAGGAAGTAAAATTTTAATTATATTATAAATATATCCATGTAGGAGCCATGTAAGTGCCACCATATGATAATAAAAGTGGTGAATTAACTGACCAAGGGTATTATGTGCCCAAAGTTAGATGACAAGGGAAAATATATCAAAAAAATATGAATAAGAGTAAATATAACTTTTTCTAAGAGTATAAGGGCAAATATGACCCTTTTTAGTTTTTTCTAATCTGTTTCAGATTCTATTTTCTTTATTGGTTTTAAGTTTCTAGTTATTAAAATACTCTTTAAACTTTATTGTTTCTTATCAAGATCTTCAAAGTTATTGTTCTAATTATCTTAGGAATACAAAATAAACAACAATCTTAAAGAAATTATATTACTGTTGGTATTTTTTGTATTTTACTGATTGAGAATCGGAAAACAGATGACGAAACTTGCAGATTATTACAATACTTCTCCAAAATTTGGTGCCTGGTTTAGGCCAAAGTGATAATTTACAAGAAGGATTGGTGGTGTTCCGATTGAAGATTACAATGTAACCTTCTTATATTTACCTAAGGAGGAAAATAGTTTCTAAAAGTTAATTTTTTTTTTTATATTTATCATGTGTATCTTTGGAAAAGGATCTGCAAACCATATGCTTTTTTAATGAATTTTCCTTGGCGAATAGTGTTGCCTTTAAAATTATTTAATTTGCAGAATGAGATATACATTTTTTAGTTTGATAAGATATTATGTAAAACTATTGAAATATTTAAGTGATACAAACTATTTTAGTTGGAAAGCTATTTGACAAGAAAAGCATATATTTGTGATATTCTAATTTTGACTTTTGAAGACTAAAATCTCTTGATTTTCTACTCCATCTAAATTTGAAATTGATTTGAAGTCATAAAAACTGCATTAACTTTCAAAGTTCATTCGATTGACGATTTGAAGAATATAAAAAAATCATCATTAACTAGAAACAAGGTGTACACAATTTTAGTCTTTATTGTTAGTATTATAAATATTAAGTGGTTTGTCTAGTTGTGACAAAGGGGAAAAAAAGATTGATTTTGTGCTGGTAATAGGTGCCTCTATGGAATGAACTTTGATATTTTGTAAAGATTGTCAAAGGGAATTGAAGCACTACAATTCTTTTGTAGAATATTATTTCAAAAAGTAGTTTCATGTTGCCAATGACATTTTGATAGTATAAATTTAAAAGCATGGAAACAAAAATATGTGGAAAATTATTTTCAAATTTTTGAAAAATATTTTTGAGATCATATTTAAAATGTGTGGGTTCTTTACTTGTGATAAAGATAAAATTAGACTTAGTGTCTAATTTAAATTTGGACTACAAGATATGAAATTCAATGACATTTTTGTATTATGTTAGACCCATAAAATTCTTAGAATATATTTAATATTATTGTCGTTGAATTTATCCTTTACTATTATGAAACTACCAAATTATATATATACTTGTTCAAAATAACTATTTGTATGGGCTTGGATATTTGTGAAAAGTCATCTTCATGTTTTTATTGTGAAAGAAGCATTTGGGTCATATTGCCTTTATTGAACCCAGTGAGACTATGCCCATGGATAATTCTATAACAATCAAATTGAAGGTTATCAAAAAGGTCCTTCTGAAAAGGACATCTGATCAGGTGGTGACTCTAAACAATGTTTGTATATGACAAAATTGTAATAAGAGGAAAATATTTGTGAGAAAAAATTATCTCACTGAGGGTCTTTTCAATTACAATATTTTTGTTTATTCTTACTTGCTTGAGTCAAATTGCTTGTGACATGAACGTTTGAGATATATCAATTACAAAACCTTGTAGAGAAAATTGATCAACTTAGAAGTTTTGCTTAACTTTGAGTACAATAAATAAAAATGTCAAGTTTGTGTTGAATCTAAGTATGCTAAGCATTCTTATAAAAAAATTTAAAGGAATTTTAATCCCTTAGGGTTGATTCACATTGACATTTGTGATATGAAGTCAACACCATCTCGTGATGGGAGAAATATTTCATAACTTTTATTGACAATTGCACTAGATATGGTTATGTTTATTTGCTGAATAGTAAGGATGAAGTAATAGAGACATCTAGGCAATATAAAACTGAAGTTGAAAATCAGTTGGATAAAATTATCAAAATAATTAGAAGTGATAGAGGTGGAAAATATGAATCTCCTTTTGCAGAAATATGCTTGGAAAATGAAATCATCCATCAAACTATTGCCCACACTCACCTCAATCGAATGGAATTGCAGAAAGAAAAAGGTGAACTTTGAAGAAAATGTTGAGTGCCTTACTTATAAGTTTAGGTTTACCACAAAACTTATATGGAGAAGCTAGCCTTACAGTAAAAGAGAATAACAAAAAGCTTTGTCTGTTCAGAAAGGAAGTAACAATTTTTTTTGTCTATTCAGGACATAGTGTGGGGGTGTCTAACAAAAGTTCAAGTTTCTATCCCCCCTCCCCCCAACCCAAAGAGTCAAAATAGGGCTTAAGACTGTGGACTGTGTTTTCATTGAATATGCTACAAATAGTAAAGCATGTCAATTTTTGATTCGTAAGTCTAAACATTCAGATATTCATAACAATACATTAATTGAATCAGATAATGCTAAGTTCTTTGAACTCATATATCCATATAAAACTAGACTTGAGTTGTCTAATAAAGGGTCTAAACGACCTTGTAAAAAATCAAAAGAGAATATACTTAATAAAGAGATTAAGAGGCGTAGGAAACATGAAAGGACATCTACTTTCTTGAATTTGATTTTGTGACATTTCTTCTTGAAAGTGAGTCTCATACATTCAAATAAGTTATGTTTTTTGCGGATTTATCCTTTTGGAACAAGTCATCATGACTATAACTCTAACTAGCAGACTGGAGATCCCCAAGAGCTAGGTTCAAGGAGATCAAATAAAGTTGTAACTGACGGTTTGACATTATCAAACAACTTAATTCATTCTCGTGATGAAGACAATGTTAAGGAAAAATGATAAAACATTAAGGTGTTTTAATGAGTTGATAAATCTTAAAGTTTTTTCTTATGTTTCTAAGTTTGTCAGATTTGACCAAATAGTGTATCTACACAATGACATGGTTAGGAATCACCTATGTGAGTGTGAAGTGTAAGCCTCTTCAAAGAGGATGATTGTAAAAACGCATTTCTCTATACACTCACGAAACTAGGAGGTGTTCATGACTAAAATGAATACAACTGTGAGAACCATAGATAATAAATGATTGATTATGTAACATGTGGTTGTCTAGGTATACGTGAAAGCTTGATGGTTCAAGTATATCAAATCTATCGATTAATTGAGTATATCCGACATATGTTCATTACAAAAAGCTTAAAGGAAAACCTACTTATCCAGATGCAATTAATTCTTGCTTGTAAAGTATACATACTTGTCCATTTATTTGTGGTAGAGTCATTCCCCATTCATGTGGGGGATTGCTGGATTTTAAAAGGTCTGAAT
Source organism: Solanum verrucosum (assembly GCF_900185275.1). Taxonomy (NCBI): domain Eukaryota; kingdom Viridiplantae; phylum Streptophyta; class Magnoliopsida; order Solanales; family Solanaceae; genus Solanum; species Solanum verrucosum. The sequence goes on from NW_026019970.1 coordinate 1,262,955, forward strand.
GAAAAATGAAGAGTTGTGACTTTTATGAAGAGTTGTGACTTTTATAAAGAATTGTGACTTTAATGAAAAGTTGTGACTTTTATGAAGAATTGTGAATTTTATAAAAAGTTGTGACTTGACATCTTCGATAAGGCACAATAAACATATGTTCACATTAACCTTTGTTATCTATAAATAGAGGGATTTCCTCTCATTTTACAACAATAAATTTATGTACTTCTTCTACTATTTCTAAATCTAGTAATCTAAATGTACTTTACTGTCATTGAGTGGTTCACTGACACCATGGTTTTATGTATCAATACATTGATGAGTAAGATCGTTCTAACCTGGGAGGATATATTCCATTAACCTCGGATACTTGAGGGGAATAATTTCCTTAAGGACACAATGTGCATTAAGTGGGCTTGATTTTCTTCTTTGAGAAATTTTTTTTGTATATTATTTCTAATATGTTTCAGATTCTACTAGTTTTAAGTTTCTAGTTTTGAAAATACTCTTTAAACCTTCTTGTTTCTTACCAAGTTCTTCAAAGTTATTGTTCTAAGCATCTTTGGAATACAAGATGAACAACACGTGGTATATTTAAGGTCATAAGTAAAACTGTTTTTAAATAGATGAAGAAACAATTCTGCTACCATCAGGAAGAATCTAAAAAATTCTACTTTTTTTTAAAAAAAAACAAGCAAAAACACAAAATTAAACTAAAATATCTTTTCCATATATAATTTTTTATCAATATATTGCTTATTAATTAATTAGCATATCTCATAAGTTTGGTTAACTTTCACTTAAAATTTTGGGAGGGACATCGGGAAGATCATAGGAAAAGACTTTTGGAAACTTATTTACGATTGGAACTGACTGAAAATGGGTGTATCAATACTAGAGTCATTAACTTGAACTAAGTGATGGATGCACCCATTGGAGACTAACTTTCTAGCCTTTAGGTATGAGATGAAACGATTCTTAGCCACTACTGGATTGCTTTTCCATTCTATGACTGGCTTATTAGGAAATTTAAACTTGACTACTCGAGTCCTACAATCGAATGAGGCATAACAAGCATAAAGTCACTCCATGCCTAGAATGACATCAAATCCACCATGTCTAATTCAACTAAATCAGCCATAATGTCTTTATGACAAATAAAGATGGTACAATTTCGATAGACTCTTTCTGCTAGAATAGACTCCCTGACAGGTGTAGAAACACTGAAAGGTTCAAGAAGTTGTTCGGGATAAGTCTCAAACTCCATGGCTATATATGAAGTTAAAAAGATAAACTCGCACCTAGATCAAGTAAGGCATATACATAGAAAAGGACTTTAAGTATGCCATTAATAACATCAGGCGAGTTCTCCTGATCCTGACGATTGGACATATCATATTGATGATTGGAACCTCCGCCTGCTCCTGATTTGGCACCCTGTAGTATAGTCCTACCCAGTGGGGTGCTGAAGAAGCTTGGGCCCTACTGCCCCCGTTACCCTAGTTCCACATCGGGCATTCCCTGGAAAAGTGACATGCCCATCCATATGTGTAACAATCATCAGTACCAACACAACATTCCCCTAAATGAAGCTTACTATAGACTGGGTTACGAGTGAACCCTTGTGCCACACTACCCTGTGATTGAGAACCCTGAGCTCTAAAATTTTGGGAGTTCTGGTACATGTGATCATTCTTGTTCCTTGGTAAAGGCGCACCATATGACAATGGAATAGGTCCAGATGACCTTTGCTAGAAGGATGACCAATTCCCATTCCCAACTTCTGCTAGCCGGACTCATGATATGTTGTCTTGGCCCTCTTATTCTGAAACTCCTCCCTATCCTTCAACTTATCCTCCTCCACTTGTTGCACATGAATCATAAGACTAGATATGTCCATGTCCCCTACCAACAAAGTTTCCTTACCCTTCTTATTTGAATAGTGGGAGAGTCCCTTACACGAACAAACCCATTCGAATTCTCATATCTTCCACCATATCTTAAGTATAGGGAGTTAATAACTAGGTGAACTTGAGGTTGTATTCTTTCACACTCATCGATTCCTATTTCAAATTGAGAAACTCTCTTACCTTTGCATCTCTTAACCCTCTAGGAAAGAAAAGTCCCAAGAAGGAATTCTCAAACACAGTCCAACCCAAGAGTGGTGCACCTTCTTCCCTAGTCTTATTCCATTGATCGTACCATATCTTGGAAACGCCCTTGAGCTCATACGTAGCCAATTCCACACGCTCTGTATCAACAATATGAATAACCTCAAACACTTTCTGAAGTTCCTCCACAGTGTTTTATAGATCCTCATTGAGGTTTGATTCAGTGAACTCTGGGGGATTCATTCTCAAAAATTCCCGAACTCTGGAAGTATCAATCATTTGATCCATAGTGACCAACTCGTGTTATCACAACTTGTGCTAACATTTGGATGGCATTCTAGAACTCTGCAAGAGTGACATCATCCTGAGGGGGTTGCACAACAAGTGCATTAAACCCTTTGGTCCAGCTTGGACTGGTCGTTCCTAAGGATTCACATGTCTCATAGCAAGACGCCCTATGACATTTTTTCGTGGAGGCATTGTCACGACCCGGGAGCACCCCCTAGTCGTAACCGGAGTACTCGACCTCGAAGAGGTCTAATACAAGCCTCTTAGCATTCATTCATCGCATAGACACAAAAAAAACCATAAGGAATTTAAAACTTTCTTTACCAAGAAAACATTTCATAAAAAAAATATATATATATAGCAAGCGGAAGACTTTCTAGACTTTATACATGATGTCTCAAAACCATCTAATACTTTAGAGTACAAAATTCGGGACCAATCTCATACACAACTTAAACAATACTAAAAAGACATAAAAGAACATATGGGGTATTGTCCTCGAATATATGAGGACTCACCAAGTCTTCATCTTCAACACTTAGAAACCTATCAAATAGCCATGACATGTCATCATCTCCAAATCCCTACACTTTAGTCCAAAAAGGGAAAGAAAGGGGTTAGCACAATTAAGTATTAAGTATGGAGACCATGCAAAAACATGCCAAAAAGGACATTTTCAAGGAAGTAAATGCTTTAATATCATTTGATAAAACCTTTCCTTTATAAGTATAAGAGACATAATACAAATCAACATTAACATATAAGACCATAGTCAACCATACATATACTCAACATATGTCCATATACAACCCATGCTTAACTTTAAAAGAACACATGTCATTTCATTACCATAGGACCTCTACCTAATATAATCTTAAGACACACTTGAGTGAGACAAGAAGTGACCGCCCATACAACCTCTTTAAGCACACTTAAGTGTTCCCTAAGATTACCTTAGATAAGGACATTTCATTTACAACATAACATCAATAGACCAACATTCTTTAAGAAACCATTTTGGAGACATTCAAGCACATAAGGGGACTTTCACATAATAGTCGTTAGACTTAGGGAACTCACTTTAGTATCTTCAAAGCCTACTCGTGCCATGTGTAGATAACATCCCATACTACTACCTACACGTTGTAGAACCTATCCAATAACTAGAGTGCACATCCCACATGATGGGAATAGGCCTTAACCGACATAGACCATGCGAGCTAGACATGGAATCCGGTGTCATAAAACCCTACACCGTGGAAGGTGTTCTACTTGCCAAGGGTAGAACTAGGACACATCCCATGTAGGCACATGGTTTAGGGGATATCCAAAGATGTTCATTGTACTCTTGCCTCATACTCGGGAGAGCTACCATCTTAACCATATCCACTCAGTGCTAAGCCTTAGTTCCCATAAAGTAATTTCATTCACATGTATGTGCTAGAGAGGGCACCATCATTAGGTCTACCGACCCATAGCACATCTACCAAGAAGGGCACCACAAGGATCTACCGATCGAGGTTCATTAAGGATAGCTTATTAAATCCCCCTGGAAGGGTGCCTTAGGCCTACCGATTTTTCATTAAGGGTGCCTTAAGCCTACCGATCCAAGGTTCATCATTTCACACATGAGAAGGGCTACCACCATTAGGTCTACCGATTTCATGGTTTTACATTTACTTAGGAAAGCTAGACTTATGATAGGGCACCATTTCTTAGTTTTGCCAATTCAAGTCTTGGCCTAGAATTCCTCTTTTAGCATTTATAGAAAGGGCACCATTTCTTAGTTCTAGCCCACTTCACACATTCATGCATTCAAGACTTTAAGTAACAAGGAGAGACACTTTAGTCTATCAACCAAGTCACATCATTATCATCTAAGGATACTTCATAATCCAACATCATTTCATATATACATCATGAGAAGTCATACTTTAACTCACAATGCTATCCACTTTACATAGGATCATCACAAGATCACATAAAACTCATTCACATCATACCTTCACATATAGCGTCATATAAAACTCATTCACATCATACCTTCACATATAACTTCACATAAAACTCATTCACATCATAGCTTCACATAAAACTCATTCACATCATACCTTCACATATAACTTCATATAAAACTCATTCACATCATACCTTCACATATAGCTTCACATAAAACTCATTCACATCATACCTTCACATATAGCTTCACATAAAACTCATTCACATCATACCTTCACATATAGCTTCACATAAAACTTTACATATAGCTTCATATAGGACTTTACATATATCCTCATATGTGTATAATAATACAACAATATAATAACATTCACATAATGCCCTTCATGGCCTCAATTCACAATAATACAACAAATAACCACCTCCACCAAAGGTGGATCAAACCAACCAATAACCATTATATTAATACTAAGAGATCAAGCCATCTTACCACCCTTTTCAAAGGCCATAAGCCACAATACTCAATTCCATGCCAATTATACAATATTTATCAAGTTTGATCAACTTACCCTCTTTCCATGACTATCTTCATCATCCTCATATTCCAACAATTAACAATACAATAACAATGATAATAACAACATTCAACTATACAAGCTAAGCTAAGCATAAGCCAATAATCAACATGAAGACCAATTCACAATTTTGTCCATTCAAGGCTAACATCCCACATCCTTCAATTCACTAACAATTCTTAACAATTCCACATAGATAAATACATATATGAATAGTCCACAACAATCTACACAATAATCGTCCATCAATTACACAAAATCAATACACCCACTTTATGGTGATATTTAGAGAATTTGAGAAAACATGGGTTCATGGGAATTTCTTTCTAAAAACCATTAATAATCATTAATAACCATATAAATCATCATTTAAAACCTTTTTATGCAAGAACCCATGCTAGAATCGAAATAGGTTTTTGTGTGTATTTGAAAAACCTTGAAAACCTTTTGATTGGGTTCCTTGAAAGAAAGAATAATCAAGGATAAGGATTCCCATACCTCTAATTTGAAAACCCACGAAAATTGAAGAAGAAGCACTCGAAATCTTCAATCCTAGCTCCAACTCCTCTTCTTCCTTGAGTTAGAGAGAAATATATGAAAGGAGATGGGTCTTTTTTAATCCTAAGAGGAGTGACTTAAATGAAAGGAATTAAGTCATAAAAAGGTCTTATAGTTGCTAGGAAAGGAATAAAATAACATAGGGTCAATTTTGGAAAAGGACTAAGGATCCATAAAGTCTTAACTTAAAAAATTCTGCCCCTTCCCGTCTTAGTTCGCCCATTTTTTTCAGCCTGACAGTGCTTCAATATTTCGGGCATAACTTTTTACTCCAAGGTCGGAATTGGGCAAACTCGGTGGCGTTGGAAAGAGGACTCAAAGACCTTTAATTGGATAGGTAAAGGTCCACCTAATTCATTTTGAGCTAAAAGATATGACCATTTAAAGTTGACCCTTACAACTCACTAGTTCAAATGACTAGTTTCCGGACGTTACGGTCATTTCTCATCATTTCATCAAGTTCTCAACTCCAAACTCACATGTGAGGCTCTAGTTTCACTAGTTCATTTTTAGGGTCGTTACAGGCATGATCTGGAAAAAAAAGTACACATAAGCACGAGTTAGAAGAAATCTTTATAGAGTTAAACTCTATCGCACGAACGAGAGTATGAAGAAAATAGACAATTACTAATGTCTTGTAGCTTCCCTATTATAGATGTGGTGCGGTTCACATCGATCATTAGGACTCTACTAGACATGGCTTTATGGACACACAAGGACACTTGAACTCTATGCTCTGATACCAAGTTTGTCACACCCCGAGCCTACATCCTGGACGTGGCTGGCACTTGGAGACCATTGTTGGCCCCAAGTGAACCATTGGTCTGTCTAATTATGATTCACATGACTCTATGGGATACACATAAGCTTTAATAGATGAGTATTTAAATCATTTAATAAAAACTTTAAAACATTGTCTGAAAATACTTGACATAAATGATAAGTTTCAATACATCTGAGAAAAATACTGAAAGTTGTCTAACTCTGTATATCCATGAAGCCTCAATTGTTCAAGATAGGTGTTGGGAGACCCTCCACATCTCAAATAACACTAAAACGGAATATAGAAATGGGTCTTTTGAAAGCAATAAAGCCTCACCAAAAATTGTCAAGAAGTGTGGTGTGATCTTAATGGAACGTTTGTTGGTGATCTTGAACACTTGTTTCTGCATTATAAAAATATGCAGGTCAAATGACATCAATATATTAAATGTATAAGTATGAAATATGGTTGACTAATACAATAACCGAACTGTTGACTAGATACATATCAAACAAAAACTATGTATAATCAAGTAGTGAAAACTATTTGTATTTTACAATAAGGTATACGATATAAGCAATATGAAGTAGAAAACTTTACTTTGTGGGTAGTTTCTCTAATCGGCAACCATCACTACGAGCTTAGCGATGATATAACGTTTCACCCACGTTGTAAGGGCAACCTTAAACTTTGCCGGAGTATAGGATGCTACCTATAACTATGGATCCATCCAACAAGACTTCTTGAGGCAGTGAGAAGTTTCCCAAAAGTCAGTACGATCCTATCCTACGCTGGCTACCTAATTTTATAGGCTTTGATTTAAAAATAGACTCTTACCAAATTTGATGCTCGATACTACTCTCAAAATAATCAATATCAATATGATCAATAGTCCGCTTAGAGAACTTTCTTTACTTTAATTTCACTTTGCTTTAGTGAAGTACCTTTCATAAAATCAATTATACTTTTTCTCTTTCTCAACAATAAATAGTACATATGAAACCATTTTATTCTTTCTTTATTAACTCCTTTCAAAACATGCATTTACAATGTATACTTTTGGACTCACCTTTCAAGTACGAAATCAATGTATAGGAAATCTCACATAGTAATCTCTATAAACATGACTCTTATAAGTAATTAGGTTCATGTGATACGAAGCATGAACAACAAATTTTTGAATTCAATATGCATAATAGAAATCAAAATCTCAATGGTTAAGGAATTGGAAGTCAAAATAAGAAACATAACTGAATTTAGATTTTAAGAGACTGCAGATAAAACTCTAAACATAAACTTTTAATGACTGAATTTAGATGTAGGGCGTGAGGACGAACTTATTCCATCACTATGAGTAGCCTTATATACTTGGAAGAGCAAGGTTTTTGAAGAAGCTTGAAGAAGAACTTGCTTGGAAACCTTGAAATTCTTGAAGTTCTTGAGTGTAGTTTTTTTGAGAATAAGAGGGTTGAAATAATGAGAATTGATTGACTTTGACTTTGGGGAAAAATTAATAGTCGTGGGTTGGGGTTTTGGGATAAGGAAAAGTTATAAACACCCATCCTTAAACGTGAAAAACGTGAAAAGAAGAGAACTAAAAGAATTCCAAAATAATGTGCGCGGTCGCACAGCTGAAACTTTGTTCACACGTCACTTCACGCAACTTTAACAGTAACAATGACCTTGTCGTGCAGCCGTGCGGAGGATGTCCACTTCGCATCGCCAGTTTGCTTAGACTAGTAGTACCCAAAAAAAATACGCATAACTTTTAGCACATAACTTGTATTGACGGACAGTCAAAAATGGTTGAAAGAAGACTTCAAGACATTTCATTTGGTTGGTATTAAGCCACAAAATTCTTCATAGGTTAGGAAGTATGATTGATTGAAGTTGATCCTTGAATAACGAAAAACTTAATTGTTAGGGAACCTTCAAACTCGACTTTATGCTACAGGTTCATTATGACCTTAACTCACATCCAAAACACTTCTAATACTTATGAATGGACCTTAATATATATGAACAAGTAGTATATCACCCGACCGAAGTTGATACACTTACGACAATCGATTCAAATTCTAAGAGTAGAATTGTGAGGTATTACATATAATCACTTATTTATAAAAAAAAATTAAGATTACAAATTAATTAAAATTGTGTATAATATGATGACACTTTGGTGTACAGTTCAATTTGATATATAATATATGATGTACACCAATATATATTCCAAAAACTAACAAAACAAATTATATAATGGTAAAAAATATGATGTAGAATGGTATAAACATGTTATTTTTCTTAGTATAAATTATGTGCATAGTTGGTATATATAGTGGTAAACATTATAAAATAGAAGGGTATAAACCTGTTGTTTTTCTTGGTAGAAATTGTGCAGAATTGGTGTATATAGTGGTAAAAATTATGATATAGAAAGGTATAAACGTGTTTTTTTTTTTTATAGATTTACTTAGTTTGATAGACATTATAATGATAATTTGATGTTCACTTCGATCTGGTTACAATTTTTGACATACATCATCATTTGCACCATAAAGTATAAGATCATTAATTGCACATGTTGGCTTAATATTGATGGCCTACTATATATTTACAAATACATAATTGTTGAAATTATGACCCCCTTTATTTTGTAAAGGAACACGTACTAACTACTTGTTCTTTACTGTTTGTGAGTTCTAGTAAATAATTTCGTAAAATAATAATTAGTTCACAACTTTGTATTATTTATCTCAACTTCAAACAACAAAAAAATTACACACCTAGGTAATCTAAGGAATTATAAACTCTAATTCCTAGCTACCCAAGACAAAAACCCCCAGGCTTAAGTCTTCTGCCGTTCGTCAAGTTTCTCAAACTTGTTAGACGAATTCTAGACACACACTTGATTGTAATCAAAACTCTTAACTACAATCTTACAACTTTCTTCTCACAAACTCGCAACACTCCCCAAGTAAATCTCAAAACTCTCTCAAACTCTTGATCGTGTTTTGATCTTCTCTCTATGTAAGTGCACAAACTTCTTCGAAGAAGTTATTGCCCTATTTATAGTATAAACCTCCTCAAAGTCTTGTTCAACTCGAACTTGACTTTGTTGCATCCTCAACTCCTTGTTTAACTCGAACTTGTCTTCAATTTTCTTTCTTGACTTCACTTTGATTTATTTCCTTCTTGAACTCTTTATTTACGCCCCTTATTTCCTTCTTTTATCATGCTTCCTACTTCTCTTAGGATTTATACCTATGTTTACACTTTGACTTATTATGCGCCCCCTCTTCCTTATAGGACTCCTTTATAAAAAGGAAACTTTTTGTACTGGTTGCTTGTCGAAAAAGTAATCCCTCCACTACTTTATAACTTCTAATTCGCGTGGTTGACGTTCTCCTTATCCTAGTCGGATTTGGTCTGAAAGGAACATGTTGCGCAATCGGTTCCTTTCATATGTTCCTCTATTTGTCAATTATCAAAATCTTTCTCGATCTAACAAATTCCCCGTTTTTGATAATGACAAACCATTGCTTCTTGTGTGAATAGATCAAACTATGTTATGTCAGTTTCTTAAAGTACAACACACAAATCAAACACATTAGGGGATCAAGGTAGATCAATTGGGTTATAAATATTACACAAGCATGCACTTCCCCCTTTTGACATAATAAAACACCGTGAACGCATACACCACACTAAGAGAAGCAAATTCGATACTCATGGCCACTGGGGCTATCACCTACACAAACACTTATAAATCAAGAACTCAGTTAGCTATAGCAAAGCATTTGCACAAACATAGGAGATAGAGATGAACTTGAAACTCAAACCCAACATTAGCATTAATTTAAAAGCATATACACCACAAATGTAATCAAAATTAAAGATAGAATCAAGCACTTATTGTCACGCCCCGAGCCTACACCCTGGGCGGGATCGGCACTCGAAGACCATTGCTGGCCCCAAGCGAACCCTTGGCCTGGCTTTCTTAACTCAGCGGAAACTTAACTCAACAGCATAACTCAATGCAAGGAAAGGTTAAAAACAACCCAACTGATAAAATCTGGCCAAAACGGCAACTCGAGTCTCAAAATAGAATATTTACATATATAAACACAAAAGAGAGACTCAAACTAACTGACTGACTGACTGACTGTCTATGAAGCCTCTAAAGTACTGAGATGGATGTTGGGACAGACCCCACAACATCCTAATAAAACAAAACTGAAGAATACAAAATAATTGAGTCCTCCGGAAAGCAAGGAGACTCACCACTGACTCTGAACTGCTCAGCTGGATCAACGACGTGCAGGATGCTGGTCCGGGGTACCTGTATCTGCATCGTCATAAGATGCAGGCCAACTGGCATCAGTACATTGAATGTACGAGTATGCGAGCTGGAAAACTAAGCAACATAGGCTAGAAGGAAATCTAGAAGAAACTGAATAGCTTACCTGGCTCAACTCAACCTGACTAACTTCTTTCAATATAAGGCAATTTAAAACAAGTGCGATATAAAGAAAAACTGCTTTAAACATGCTATAAACTCTGAGTGTATACAAAGATACAATAAGCCTGAGATGTATATAGAAATACAATGATCTGATGTATATAAAAATACAATAATTTCTGTGTATAAAGATACAATAACTGCTGTGGGAGTTTCTCTAACCGACAACCATCACTTAAGAGCTATAGTGATGATACATCGATCGACCTCACGCTGCCAGGGCATTTTACACCCGGCCAAAGGTATAAGACTTGAACTGCCTAATGGATCCACTAGTCTATCTGGAAAAAAGATTCATCTAAAAAGTATGACCCTTTTCTACCCATGGTGGCTAACATGGTTCTATGGGGGCTGTGGGTTCTTTGAACGCTCCCCCAATTCGGTGCTTGATACTACTCCCAAAAAAATGTACTGGCTCTTATGTTTTTAAAACATATGATTTCCTGCTAATTGAGATAATTACTCAAAAACTAGCCCGAAGGCTCTTTGGAAATCTCAGTTTCCAACCTTGTTTAAATGTAAAAACATTTCTTTAAAACTTCTTTGGGAATACATAGTTCCCTAATAACTTTGAGAAATGAACTCAACTTTATGTTCTTGACTTAACTTGAAACTCTATACTCTTTACTCGACTTGAAACTTGAGCCTTAGAATGAAGTTAAAACGTTCAATAAAGACTCTTGAACAACTCTAAAGACTTGCTTGGACTTACTTCTTAACTTGCTTAACTTGACTCTAACTTCACTTGACTTTGATCCAAACTCGCCTCGAATTGAATCATGGATTCAAGGTATATGATCGCATGTTTATAGATGAGTTCGGGAGGTTTAAATGTACCTTAGAGTGTTGGAAACAACTATAAAACATAGGTACAATACCTAGGGACATGCATGAGAAAGTGTGGAAAGAAAGGGAGAACATGGCGTCCTTAGCGCTCTGCAAGGCGCGGAGCGCCAACCTTCGAAGCTCAGAAGGCACCTGCTGGCGCTCTGAGAGGCGCGCCGCCCCAAGGGCTGGATTTCAGAGTCTCCTTTGGGGCGCGCTAGCAGGTGCGACGCGCCAAACCCTTCCCCAGAAAACTCAACTTTTCTCCCACTTTTCTCCAACTCTAAACCTCTCTAACCTCAATGGATTCAACCCCAAACAGTAAGGATCATAAAACCCCTCAATATACAAGAGATTCAACTCAAACACACAACCAAATCATGTCCCACAACCAACAATAACTTCAACAACATAATCAACAACATCAACAACATCAACAACACAATCAACAACATCAACAACAGAACCCAACAACTTCAACAACATATCCAACCTTTCTCAATAATAATGAGTTTGGTGTGTGGAGGAAAGGATCAACCCACACTAAGAACTCACATACCTTGATAGGGATCACCCCCGACGAAAATCCACGATGATCTTGACGAATCTTTGCTTGATCTTCCCTTTCTCCTCTTCTTCTCTTCACTCAAAACCCTCACTCTCACTCTTTTAAAATGGGACCAAAAATGATCTAAAAAATCAGCCTAACACAAAATATAATCCCAAAAGAAATGGCTAGGGAAAAGACCAAAATGCCCTTAAATTTCCGGACGGATTTCCTACCAACTGCCCAACTTTCAAAGGGCATAACTCGCTCATACAAACTCGGAATTGAGCAAACTCGGCGGCGTTGGAAAGATCATTCCAAGGGATTTCCAAACATAACTGGAACTACTCCTAACTCATCCTGAGCTAGGAGTTATGACTCAAAGTTGGCCAAAACTCACTGATTTCCCACACTTAACCAAATTCCAGATTTTTTTTGAATTTCTTTCCAAAAATGACTATTTTCGATTTTTAAGCCTTTTCATAGTTATTTCAAATTGCCGAACGTTACACTTATGATAGGGGGAAAATTGGAAGGTCAAAGGCTAGATTGGCTAGGCAATATCATAAGATCGGGCATGAGAGGGTAAATAAAAGTCCTTTTTCAGCAGCACAAAAACACCTTTTGGATTAATAAAATTAGTAGTCTTCTCAATTACAAAGGTAGCCTTGGTCTATGCAAGCTCAGCCTTGAGCTTTGTGTTTTATTTTTCTTTACCAGGCCTACATGTTCAAGATCATAGTTCATATGCAGCTGGTCCATGGCATTCTGGTGAGTGACACATATGACTTCAATTTCAGCTTATTTTTTTCCGTTTTGTATCACCTTTAAGGAACCGGTTCAATCTCCGGAGAAACAATAATTCACTCAAAATCAGTAATCACCTTGCCTAAGAGCATTGTCTGCTTCCCAAAGTTTACAACTCTAATTTCAATAGAGTGAGTAAGAGGAATAAATTTTCTTCAACATCATTTATAGATGAACATGTTCTCCCAATTTGTTCCCTAGACGTGGTACTATCAGGTGCAACACCAACTATAATAATTTTTTACATCAACCCTAAATCTCAGTTTATATGGATCCCAATAGAAGAACTAGGTTCGACAAAGGGGTCTCCCATTGATTCCCCCTCACTAAATGCACCCAAGTTGAGCCTAACAATTGAACTTTGTTCAACTGTAGGGTCCCCAAAATATTCCCCCTCACAAGGTACATCCTCCAAAACATCCTCAGTAATTTTAGATACACCCAATACAAATTCTCCTTAAGAACCAGCACAACCTACTTTCTACACCACAACCTATATTTTATGAGGCACCAAAGTAGAGGTGTCATCCACCAAAGTCATCTCAACCATAACATCAGATAGACCACCACACTTAGAATCTCCAAGAATGTAATTAAGAAACATAAATTGTAATTAATCAAGCATAGACATGTTTCTTGAAGAACACTTTATTCCACAATTTTAGAAAAAAAGGATTTCTTGGTTAAGAAGTTTATGGAAGAGAAGAGTGTGAGTTGTAGAGACACACTAGGATAAGGCTTTTTAAGAAAATGTTTGTTTAGTAGTATTGAGGACATGAATATATCTTTTGGGACAAGTGGAAGGAACAGGTACATGTCCATTGATTATATAATTAATTATGAATAATTGTAGTGCACATACCTTAGATCTCTGGAAAATGCTGAATTTTTGCTCCAATTTTACTAAGTTTCTCTCATGTGACAGATGCAAATACAATGTTATAGTGCATGAGTAGCTTGGCTTTAAAAGTGGTATAGAGACATACAACTAAATGTACAAGACTGAGCATAAAATTCATGATTAGAAGGCAGTATGCGCAATGTTCATTAGCCATTGAGGGATACTCGTGTGATTTTAATCATCCCCAAGTTCCAACATGTTTCTTTAGTCTTGCCTACTTTTCCAACTTCTTTGATTTGACCAAAAAGAATTTTCACCACAAAAACTACCATTCCATCCTTTTCTTCTGCAGGTGAGAGGAATTTCTTCTAGTTTCAATCATGTGTCTCGAGCAACAGGTGTTCATATAAAATATTGCTTGCTTCCTCTCACTTTTCTTGCAAATTCAAAGGTTAGATTTAGGAACCCAGACTAGCTTGGGTCCTTTGTATTGATAAAAGGGATGAATGAGATCTCTATTGATCCATATTGGTAAAACATTTTTAAATTTTTTCTTTTGCCCCAACTTGTTCCTTTGACGTGATTCCTTTTTTTTTAACAAGGTTGATTTTTCTATTTGAGGCAGCTTTGAAGTTTTTATTCATGTGAGTTATATAACTATTGGGCATGTACCCCTTGAGTGACCAATACTACCACAATGTGTGCACAAATAAGAGGTTTTCTTAGAGACTTCTTTAACCAAACCTATTCCAGCTTCAGTGTTATGTGTTCTATTACTGAGCTGAGTTACAATCATTGATTACTGAGTCCATTTGTTTGCCCTCTCAAGCTCATACTTAGTTCTAGATAGGTCAAGATTTATGCTTCTAGATTTTTCCCTTTTACAAAATAGTTCATGTTTTAACCTCTTTAGATCTTGGTCACATCTGATTTGGTCACCACTATTTTTTTTTCTTTTCCATTTCCAGTGACACTTTGTTTCAAAATTTCATATCTGAGAGCCAAAGTGCAGGAATCAAGTTGTTGTACCTGTTCCTTTAGGAATTGATTTTCTTTCTTGAGATTATAATTAATTTTTTCAAGATCAATATATTCAAATTTTAAACTGGTCAAGGAAGTCAATAATTGATCTCTATTTTCATTCAACTCTTGAAAATTATCTATGAGAGTTAGAATAAGGGAAGATAATTTTTTCTTTGAAAAACATTTTAGCTTATTTTTAAGGTCAAGAAGATTTACCTCCCTTTTCTTAATGTCCGATTCAGAGTCTGGTTTAGAGTCCTCCATGGCCATCAAAGCAGCATCTTCTGTATCATCTTCAATTGAGTTGTCTGAACCTGTTCCCCAAGCAGCATACATAGCGATGTCAGATTTTTTTTCTTTGCTCGGAGGCAATTTTTTCTCATAGTTTCCACTTTTCTTAAGGAGCTTGTTGATCACGGCTATGTCCTCATCATTCATATCAGATTCATCACTCTCAGTTGCCTTGAAAGAAAAAATCATATATTTGCTTCATTTACTCATTTTTGTGTTATCAACATGCATCTCATAAGTCTTTAGATTTCCTACAAGTTCATCCAAGCTCATGGTTGTCAAATCCTTTGCTTCTCTGATTGCAGTGATCTTGATCTCCCATGACTTAGGTAGAGTCCTCAGCACTTTATCCACCTGTCCCTCAGTAGTATATATTTTTTCCAAAGACACCAGCTCATTCACAATAGTAGTGAATCTAGTAATCATATCTTGAAGTGATTCACCACTCTCCATCTTAAGTGCTTCATATTCAGATGATAGTCTAGCAATTCTAAATTTTTACTCGGGGAGTTCCTTCATGTGCATTGACTAGTGTATCCCAAATTTGTTTTGCTGTAGTACAACTAGAGATACGATTGAACTCGTCAGGTCCAAGTCTACATACAAGGATGCACTTAGCTTTAACATTCTATAATCAACTTCTCCATATTGAGCCTTGGGCTTTGGAATGACTTTCCCTTCATCATCCTTCATCATAGGAATAAGAGGACCATCAGTAGCTCTCATCCATAATTCATAGTCATGGGCTTGTATAAAATCCTCCATTGTCGCCTTCCACCATGCGTAGTAATATCCAGTGAATAGTGGTGGTATGTTGATGTGTTGACCTTCACTGTGTCCAAGAGGAGGTACATAATTCATAGTGATCTTATCTTGAGTTATTAGACTCTACAAAGATAACCTGCTCTGATACAAATTGTTGGAATTATGACCCTCTTTATTCTGTAAAGGAACACGTACTAACTACTTGCTCTTTACTGTTTGTGAGTTCTAGTAAATAATTTCGTAAAATAATAATTAGTTCACATCTTTGTATTATTTATCTCAACTCCAAACAACACAAAAATTACACAAGGTAATCTAAGGAATTATAAACTCTAATTCCTAGCTAAGAAATTAGAAACTCTAATTCCTAGCTAAGAAATTATAAACTCTAATTCCTAGCTACCCAAGACAAAAACCCCCAGGTTTAAGTCTCTTGCCGTCCGTCAAGTATCTCAAACTTGTTAGACGAATCCTACACACACACTTGATTGTAATCAAAACTCTTAACTACAATCTTACAACTTTTTTCTCACAAACTCGCAACACTCCCCAAGTAAATCTCAAAACTCTCTCAAACTCTTGATCGTGTTTTGATCTTTTCTCTATGTAAGTGCGCAAACTTCTTCGAAGAAGTTATTGCCCTATTTATAGATTAAACCTCCTCAAAGTCTTGTTCAACTCGAACTTGACTTTGCTGCATCCTCAACTCATTGTTCAACTCGAACTTGTCTTCAATTTTCTTTCTTGACTTCACTTTGATTTATTTCCTTCTTGAACTCTTTATTTACGCCCCTTATTTCCTTCTTTGATCATGCTTCCTACTTCTCTTAGGATTTATACCTATGTTTACACTTTGACTTATTATGCGCTCCCTTTTCCTTGTAGGACTCCTTTATAAAAAATAAACTTTCTGTACTGGTTGCTTGTCGAAAAAGTAATCCCTCCACTGCTTTATAACTTCTAATTCACGTGGTTGACGTTCTCCTTATCCCAGTCGGATTCGATCTAAAAGGAACATGTCGCGCAACCGGTTCCTTTCATCTGTTCCTCTAAGTGTATAAGATCATTAATTGCACATGTTGGATTAATATTGATGGCCTACTATATATTTACAAATACATAATAAATTATTTAAACCATCAAATACACCTTGAACTAACCATCCATTTACCAGAAAAAAATTAATGCTTAACCAAAATAATTTATAAAATTCGTTTTATATTTGTTGTTAATTTTATTTTGGGTTATATGAATAATACCATCATACACAAATCATACTCAATTTTCAACTTAAACAATTATACAAAAAATAATTCAAGTTTTTTTCCTGATCAACATACGAATTAAGATTCAAAATAATTATACAACATACGATTTACATAAAAATTCAACAAAAAAACTTTAAAATTGTGTTTTCAGACATTCAAACGATTTTTTAAATTTAAAAATTGAATAATACATTCGTCGTTTCAATGCTTGAAACTATAAAAACTTGTAAAATTGATCTACAAAAAACTCGATACTAATTTAAAAACCTCATACGCACCTATTACATTCCATTTTCCGTCGTGCTGAATTAAAATTGACACATAGTTTCTTTCAGCCATTGAAACGAGTTTAACAGGAGATAGACAATTTGTTTTTGGTTTAAATACATTCTTTTGAGGTTATGAGAGAGAAGAATTAACCAATGAATGAGATATTTGTGGAAGGTAAATAACAGGACGGAGAAAATTAAGCAATTAAAACCCAATACCAATCATGCATTATCTTTTATTTGTATATACTGTTTTTTCCTTCTTTTGTTTTCAGTTTTGTAAAGATTCTATTGCTATGTTGATGAAATGTTAAATTACTATTATATAGGAGTAATTTAGATGCCTAAATTGTATAGTTATGTTTTTTTACCCTTAGTCCAATTATATTAGCCATCTTATTTAAAATATTTTCTTAAATTTAGTATAGTCCAAATTAATTTATGGATAAATCTAATAGAATTTGGAAACTTGCATAGTTACTTACACAACAAAGTAACCAAAATTTTAATATTGCATATATTTCTTAAAATAGTCAACCGACCTGAACAATTAACATCCTTATTCTAGAAACTAAAATAGGACTTTTTAAGTTAAATTGCCTTATAAATCAGCCTAAGTAAAAAATTCTTATCCAATATAGCTCAATTATTGTTTATTACACAAACTGTTTTTTCTCCTTTTTTCGTTGATGAAGTACATTCGGTCATTCCTTACACATTTTGACGATTTGTCCATGTGCCCACTTTTTGGTTATTTACAAATAATTCTAGCTTTAATTGTGGACACTAACTAATCGATGAAAGAGATTTATCGGTTTAAAATTTGATCTGTTGCAGATGTGAATTATTTTTGAGTAAATAATATATTAAATGACTCAAAATATTGAGAGAAGCTCATTGGGATTGCTTAGAGGAGATTTGAGTTGATCGGAATTAAAAAAATCAGCTTGTGTAGGAAAGATGAACTATTGAAATTTATAAATATTGTATAAACAACGTACATGGATGTATATACATTTTTCATACATAGTTATATATCATATAAATCCGATTATACATTATTTGTACACTATCGATACATTCCATCCTAATGGGTAGAAGTACAAGTAGTAATGCAGAGGCGGCAGTGGCATTGTTTTTTTGTGCCTTAAGTGGTGCATTGACAGTGGCTTCAACATGATCATTTGTGAAACTGATTCTCTGGTAGTATATAATTTTTTATATGGGATCAGGACAATTCCTTGGAGAATTGAAGATACTATTAAGGGAATGAGAAGATTAGTTACTAACTATGATATCATTATCCGACATTGCTTTAGAGAAGCTAACAAAGTTGCTGATTAATTGGCTACTATTAGTCTGTACAATATTTTTGCTGAACTTCCTAAGAAAGTTCGAGGCTTGTTAAATATGTATAGCTGACAGCTACGTACCTTCATTCAGAGTCAAGAAGAAGAGACCAAGTATGCTCACTCATGAGCAGGGGCGGACCCACGTTGGTTCCAGGGGGTTCACGCGAACCCCCTCGGCAAAAAATTACACTGTATATATAAGGTAATTTTTTGTATTTATGTGGATATATATATTTTGAACCCTCTCAATGACAAGGAGAAAGAGATAGCCCAGTGGCATTTTCCCTGAAAATTAAGCCTTACGTCGAGGGTTCGAATCCCTGCATTAGCGTTTTATTTTTTTCTTTTTCAGTTTCAGTTTTTTTTTTTTTTTTTAAGGTTTCAGTTCCGTTTTTGACCTTTTTTTTTTTATTTATTTTATAAAACATGCTAAAAGTGTGGTTTTAAACCCAAAAAAATTCAAGGGTCCGCCACTAAAACTAAATACTACGACTTTCTTGAGATTTTGTTTTGCTGGCTTATATATACACGTTTATACTTTTATTTTTCGAACCCCCTGAATGAAAATCCTAGGTCCGCCACTGCTCATGAGCCTCCTTATACTTTCAGTTTTATTGTCACTTTTATTTATTATTTACGCACTCCCTTTAAAATAGGCAGGTGTCTTACGCCTGCAACTTCGAGGGGACCTATTTTTTAAAGTTATAATAGGCTATGTTTTTTTTAAAAAAGAAATAACATTGAGTACCATTTTTTTTGGTCTGCTTATTGAGTACTATTTGTAGAAAAAATAAAGTTTTCATATAAAAAGCAAATATTATTAGAAGCTTGACACATCTACAATATTATGTCTCAAGAAAGATTAAATGAATTTACTTTATTATCAATTGAAAAGGAATTATTAGAAAAAAATTGATTACGAAAAAATTATTAATTTTAATCTCAAAAATCAAGAAGAATACACTTGAAAAGATAGAAAGAAATTGATTGAGAGAAAATTCTCTTTTCTGTATGTTTGACATCACTGTACAGATGCGTATATATACAACTCACAAAATACGTGAACAGCAAACTCCGTAAAGATAATGAAGAACGTGACCGACCAACTATGAAATGTGTCCTACATTATCTAACAAAGTAAGTGTCCTACTTTGTTTAAAAAACTAAAAGATAATTGCAAGGAATAAAATGAATATTTATGGATAAATCGGCTAATTGAGACGAAGATGGAGTGAATGAGAGTGAAATTAAATCAGCAAGAAATTGTTGTCGGACGAAATGGCAATCAAGCTCCACATGCTTGGTTCGCTCATGAAAAATGGGATTCTTGGCAATATGTATAGCAGCTTCGCTATCCGAGTGAAGAGGAACTGGCAAAGCTATAGGAATCGAAAGATCAGTGAATAATCGTACCAACCAAGTCAACTCGGCAACAACTCTCCTCATGGACCGATACTCAGCTTCAGCAAAGCTGAAAGAGATAGAAGTTTGCTTCTTTGACTTCCAGGAGATAGGAGAAGCACCAAGAGCTATGTAAAATCTACTTACAGACTTCCGTGAATTGGGTCAAGCCCCCCAATCCGAATCACAGAAAGCTATCAATTCAAAGGATGCTGATGAAGACATGAATAATCCCAGACCAGGGTCCTTCAATAAGTAGCGAAGGTCACGAAGAGCAACATTCAAATGAGGGGCCCTTGGATCTTGCATATATTGGCTCAAATGTTGTACTGTAAAGGCATGATCTGGGCGAGTATGTGTGAGATAATTTAACTTTCCGAGTAGATGGCGATACAAAGTTGGGTCTTTGATTAGATCACCCGAATTAGCAAGCAATTTTGATGTGGGATCAAGAAGGGAAGATACTGCAGTAAGGCCGAGAATATCAAATTTTTTCAGTAAATCCAAAGTGAACTTGCATTGACTGAGAATTAAACCCCGATGCTCGCGAAGTACCTCCATACCAAGGAAATAATGGAAGTTTCCAAAGTCTTTAATTTTGAACTCTTGAGACCTATTAATCAAATAGGTTGTTTTGTATTTGCGAACTTTGGAAGGAAACCTATTAATCAAATAGGTTGTTGTTAAAAGACAATCACCCCAAAACTTAATAGGTAAATGTGATTGAAAAATAAGCGCTCTAGACGTTTCTAATAGATGCCTATGTTTCCTTTCCACAACTCCATTTTGTTGTGGAGTGGAAACACAAGTTGTTTGATGAATGATTCCTTGAGATGACAAAAATTCAAATTGCAGTTTTCCAGTCCCTAATTCAAAAGCATTATCTGATCTTATTTTTTGGACTGTAGTGCGAAACTGCCTCTCTATCATGATTAGGAAAGATTTAAGTACTGTAAAAGCATTTGATTTGGAAGATAGTAAGAAAGTCCATGTTCCTCTACTAAAATCATCTACTATAGTGAGAAAATATCTGAAATTGTCATGAGTAGGATTGTTGTAAGGTTCCCAAGTGTCTACATGGATTAATTCAAAAATAGATTTTGTAGAAATAGAACTAGAGGGAAAAGGGAGTATGGACTGTCTAGCCATTGGACAAATAACACATGGAGATTGAAAATTTGAACAATGAGATACTGGAAAAGACATAATTTTTCTCATATTGATTAAAGGCATATGACCGAGTCTATAATGCCATAGCTTCTCTTATACATTTGAAACATAAACATTGAAACTAGAATTTAAAATAAGAGTAGGATTGGCAACACAGTGCCTTCTTGGAATTAAAACTTGACTAGAAATAAAACTATCCCTAGAAGCTGCAGCTTTAGACTTCGATTTTAGAATGTAGAGTCCACCTTTTTCTTCACCAATATCCAGCGGTTGCTTCATTGAAGGGAACTATAGAAAGCAAGAATCAGGAGCGAAGAGAACATGTCGATTAAGTTGTTTATACAACTTGTGGACAGACATAAGATTGGATTTAAAAGATGGATTATAGAGAACATTGTGCAAGATCAAATTTTTCAGAAGAGTAACAGAACCATAATGTGTGACCTTAACTTTGTGAGAATTGGGAAGTGTCACCATGATTGGATTTCCTAATGACTTAAACTTGGAAAGAAGATGCTTGTTAAGAGTCATATGTTCAGATGCACCACTGTCCAATATCCAAGATTGGTGTCTATTTTAACCAAAAATGCATAAGAATTGAAAAACCTTTTCATACCAGCACAATTGGCACTCGTGGTAGCTTCAACATTGTTATCACTTTGCTGTCCCATTTTGAATTGTTGAAGTAATTGCAAAAGTTCCCTATGTTCTCCTGAGTTAGAGTTTTTCCATTTGAGAACTCATTACCCCCTTGATCAACCTCCTCCACAGCGTAGTAAGCATTATTAGCCAGAGTTTGGAATTTCCTTTGCTTTGTGAACTTGAAATCTGGAGGAAATCCATGAATCCTGTAGCATTTGTCAATGCTATGACCTGGCTTTCTGCAATAGGCACATGTGCTTGAATTCTTCTTTGATTCAACAAATCCCTTTGGTGGTTTGAAACTAGGATAGTTTCTATTTCCTCCTGCTTGATTTGTTATGATAAATGATGCAGAATCCCCTGGATAGACAGGAGAAGTATTGATTTCTCGTTGCTTTTCATCTTGGATAACCAAGGAATAAGCCTGTACAATAGAGGGTAAAGGGGATGACAACAAAATATTGCTCCTAACACCAATAAAAGACTCATTTAGCCCCATCAGGAATTGTATCAACCTTTCATCTTGATGGGTTTCAGAAGTTTTGCCTTAGCACCACAATTGCACACACAAACACAAACAGAAAAAATGTTTAACGCATCTAGTTCATCCCATAGACTCTTCATTTTAGTGAAATAGCCTGATTTACTAGAGTTACCTTGCACCACAACATTTAGTTCCTTTTGTAACTGGAACAATTTTGCACCATACGTCTGACCAAATCTATCTTTTAGGTCGCTCCAAAGTTCTTTGGCACTTTGGGAGTAAAACACTGATTCAACTCTCTTTAGATAAAGAGTTGAGAAGCCACGAAAGAACCATGTCATTGCAGCGTGACCATGCCTTTTGAAGAGCCAAATCTGCAATTGGAATTGCCAATGAGCCATCAATGAAGCCAAGTTTGTTTTTGGTAGAGAGCGCAATTATAACGACCCTTCTCCATCCACCATTGCTTTTCCCATCAAACATTGTGGAAATGAGATTCATCCCTGGATAATCAGAAGGATGAATATAGTAGGGATGAGTTGAATCGATAACATTATTTCCAGCAGAAAAAGTGACTGGAGTGCTTTAAATAATTGGATCAAAAGTAGAAGACGTGGGTGCCATTGCAGAGAAGATGAAGAAAAGAGAAAATGAAACAAGGATTTTAGGCAAATTCTAAACCTGCTCGGATACCATGAAAAGATAGCAAGAAGTTGATTGAGAGAAAATTCTCTTTTCTGTATGTTTGACATCACTGTACAGATGTGTATATATACAACTCACGAAATACGTGAACAACAAACTGTGTAAAGATAATGGAGAACATGACTGACCAACTATGAAATATGTCCTATTTTATCTAACAAAGTAAGTGTTCTACTTTGTTTAAAAAACTAAAAGATAATTACAAGGAATAAAATAAATATATATGACTAATCTTCCAGAAGCTTTTTTTTTTCAGACAAGAAACACACCTAGCAAACCTCTGTCTTCTTCGTCGTTGCTGTTTCACATTATCTACACCAACAACACTTCATAAAAAAATATAATATTTTTGGAAAAAAAGTTTAAGGCCTCTTTTTGTATTTTGCTTTAGTTCACTAGTGAGTAGTGTGTTTATATTCAGCTTTAGGCCACTAGTGCGCTTGAGCCACATTGCTAACACTTAATAGGACCAACAAACCAAAAGTAGGGACAATGGGACGGGGCTGATGAACACAACTTGATAGAGAAGCCAATAGTTGAGAAAGGAAATAACAAGAAGACTAAAAGAGAACCAAAGTATGTTGCAGATATTGTTGCTAAATAATAGGGGCTGATGTTGTACAACTTTTAACACCCCCTCTCGACATCAGCTCCGGTCTTAACCATGCCTAGTTGTTGACATAAACTTTCAAACTTATTGACACTTAAGCCTTTCGTGAACACGTCTGCAATTTGTTGCTCGGTTTTAATATGCTCCAAGTCAATCTCTCCTTGCAACACTTTTTCCCTGATGAAGTGGTAATGTATTTCCACGTGCTTCGTCCTAGCATGAAAAACAGGATTTTCCGCCAAGCAAATCGCTGACTGATTGTCACAGTACAGGGTAACTGAGTAACCAACTGGTTGGTGTAAATCCTTCATCAATTGCATAAGCCACATACTTTCTTGAGCTGCAACTGTTGCTGCCCTATACTCTGCTTCTGTTGTTGACAGTGACACAGTTGGTTGCCTTTTGCTGCACCAAGAAATCGCTTCAGCTCCGAGCTTAAACACATAGCCAGTTGTTGAACGTCGGGTATCATGATCCCCTGCATAGTCAGAGTCACAATATCCGACTAACTTGCATTCTTCACCTTTCTTGTACAAAAGACCATAGTCAATTGTACTTTTCACATATCTTAGTATTCACCGAACAGCCTCCATATGGTGCTTCTTTGGATTGTGCATGTAGCGACTCATCACGCTAACTGCAAAAGAAATATCAGGTCGAGTCTGAGTTAAATAAATCAGACTACCTACCAATTGTCGATACATTGTCACATCTGCTAAGTCTTTTCCTTCATGTGCACACATCTTAGCATTTGGCTCCAATGGTGTTGATATTGGTTTGCAATTCAACATTCCAAACTTCTTCAACAGATCTTTAGAATATCTTTTCTGATGCAAATAAATTCCTTCTTCATTACAATCAACCTCCAAGCCAAGAAAATGGTTGAGTTGTCCAAGTTCCTTCATCTGGAAGCGAACTGACAAATTCTTCTTTGTTAGAAGAATTTCTTCTTCACAGTCTCCTGTTAGGATTAGATCATCCACATATACTAGCACAATAGCTAGTTTCTTTCCAACAACTTTCACAAACAAGCTGGAATCTGCCGGTGCTACAGAATAACAACTATGAGTAAGAAATTCAGAAATCTTACCATACCATGCCCTTGGAGCTTGCTTTAAACCATATAGCGCTTTTCGAAGTTTACATACATACTCAGGATGATCTTGACTTTGAAAGCCTATTGGTTGACACATGTAGATCTCCCGATCCAACTCTCCGTGCAAAAAGGCATTCTTTACGTCCATCTGCCAGAGGTTCCAATTTTTACTGGCAGCAAGTGCAAGTATGATTCGAACTGAAGTAATCTTAGCCACTGGACTAAATGTTTCATCATAATCTAGTCCATATTGCTGAGAAAAGCCCTGGGCTACAAGACGAGCTTTGTGCCTTTCAATTGACCCATTTGTGTGACGCTTTATCTTGTAAATCCATTTGCAAGAAATAGGTTTGACATCTCTTGGCTTTACCACGAGCTCCCAAGTTTGATTCAGCTCTAGTGCATCAATCTCCTCTTTCATAGCATTAATCCACTTCGGATTTTGGAATGCTTCCTCAAAATTCTCTGGTTCTTTTTCATCTTCTTCTTCTACTATGGCAGCATTGGCATACTTTGGATTAAGCTTTCTGATCTTTGATGACCTTCTAAGAGACAGTGGTATGCTTGCTCCTCTTAACTCGTCTTCTTCACTTTGTTGTTGATACACACCAGTTTGCCAAGGATTTTGAGCCACACCTTCTTCGGCAATATCTTCGTTAGCTTTATCTTCAGCTTCATCTAGACTCAGCTGGACACGAGACGAGTCCAATACATCTTTGAGAACATTCGAATCTGGCAGGATCTCCTTATTTGAAGACCACCATGAAGAAGCTTCATCAAATATCACATTCCGAGAAGTGTAACACTTTCCCGTGCTTGGGTCACAACAACGCCACCCTTTTCGTTGACTGTCATACCCTACAAAGATACACCTAACAGCCTTTTTGTCCATCTTGCTACGTAAATGGTTAGGTACAAATACATAGCATACACATCCGAAAACACGAAAATAGCTAACTGATGGTTTCATATTCCATAACTTCTCAAAAGGTGAAAGAAAACTTAACCTTTGTTGAGGAATTCTATTGATCACAAAGGCTGCAGTTTTCATAGCTTCCGCCCAAAATTGTCCTGGAATATTTTTCGCGTGAAGCAAGCTCCGACAGATTTCTGCTAGGTGTCTATTCTTTCGTTCTGCTATGCCATTTTGTTGTGGCGTATTTGGACATGTGAGCTGACGACGTATGTGATACTTCTGAAGGAATTCAGAGAATTCATATGAGGTGTATTCCCCACCATTGTCAGTTCGCAGGCAAAGAATTTTCTTGCCAACTTCTGCTTCAGCAACCTTTTTAAATTCTTTGAATTTTGAAAATGTATCAGACTTTTCCTTCAGAAAATAAATCCATACATACCTGGAAAAATCATCAATGAAGGTTAACATATATTTCATCCCACCAATAGAGAGTTGCTTGACAGGTCCAAATATATCAGAGTGAATTAACTCTAATGGTTCCTTGGCTTTATATTTTGACTCCTCATATGGTAACTGATGTGCTTTACCATACTGGCAACCCGCACATATAACATCTGTCCTTACTGAAAGTTTTGGAAGACCCTTCAGCATTGACTTTTCCATCATGACACTTAGCTTAGAGTAGCTAACGTGGCTCAACCGCATATGCCATAAGTCTGCAGTTTCATTCTTCCTTGTCCTGTCTATATATGCGGTTTCTGCTGACATTACATAGACGGAATTCAATCTTTGTCCCTTCATTACTGGCTCTTTTTTAATTTCAAGATCATGATATATTCTTACATCTTGTGGACCAAACAGAATAAAATGACCTGTAGATGTTAATTGTGCTACTGAAAGAAGATTTTTCTTCATACCTGGGACATGATAAACATTTTGAAGCAACATCAGATCAGCACTACTATTTGGTGACACTACAGCCTTACCGATATGAGCTATCGATAATTTTGTATCATCGGCTGTCACCACCTCACGACTTCCCTTGTACTTGGTTAGATTTTGCAACTTCTCCTTGTCACCAGTCATATGGTTTGAGCACCCTGAGTCAACAATCCAGTCATTCTCATAATCAATTTGTTTAGAGGTTGTTACTGTAAGAGCTAACTCCTCTTGTTCTACAGCAAAAAATGCTTCAGCATCCCAATCATCTTCACTCTTTTCCTTTGGACTAGAAGTGGCTGCAGCATTGCTCTCAACAGCCTTTTTATTGAACCAGCAAACCTTGGCTTTATGGCCCTTCTTTCCACAGTGATGACACTTTCCTTCAAACCTCTTGTTTTTGCCCCAATAGTTCTTTGAAGCTCCCCCTGGATCATAATTCCCCTCTCCTTGATGATTCTTTTGTTCCTTATCATCATTTCTTTTCGTCCCAGCTACATTGTCCTGCTTGGAGTTCCTTCTGCTTTTGTTGATATATAGTGCTTCCTCCTCACCTTTTTGTGAAGCTCCGCCCATTTGCTTAGCCATGGCTTCTTGGCCAGCAAGCATATTCTCAAACTCAACAAGTGATGGTTGAATTTGCCATCCCTGTACTGCAGTAACAAAGTTTCTGTACTCAGATCTCAAACCATGAATGATTATTCTTTTCATCCTGGTTTCCCCGATTGGAGCTGTTGGTTCCAATTCTGAAATTTCACGGCATATAGACTTCACTTTGTGAAAGTATTGTGCAATGCTCATATCAATTTGAGCTATCGACAATAACTCACTTTCTAAAAGTTGTAGCCGTGTGTCGTTCTTCTTTGAAAAGAGTGCAGCCAGCGTGTCCCAAGCTTCCTTTGGTGTTCTAGCATCTCGTATATGTTCCAACACGTCTTCTTCAATAGTGGTCTTGAGGGCAAATAATGCTTTTCCTGCTTTAATCTTCCATTTTCTCAATGCGCCATTTGGTTCTTCTTCCCCTGGTTTGACTTCACTTCCGTTAACGACCTCCCAAAGATCTTGACCTTCCATGTAGGAAGTCATACATGTCATCCATGTTTTGTAATTCTGATGGTTGAGTTTCTTAACTCCACCTATGGCATGTAAATCAGTCATCGCAACAGAATAGAGCAGTTAGTGTATATGTTATGTGTGGTTTCTCTTTCTCTCCTTTAAACGTAGCTCTGATACCAAATGATGAACACAACTTGATAGAGAAGCCAATAGTTGAGAAAGGAAATAACAAGAAGACTAAAAGAGAACCAAAGTATGTTGCAGATATTGTTGCTAAATAATAGGGGCTGATGTTGTACAACTTTTAACAGGGGCGAGTTTGAGCTTTTGTGGAGGCGGTGTCCAATTTTATTTTTTTTTAAAAAAAACATGTGGGGCAGAGCAGATTTGTGGTTTGCAAATTGAAATGTCAAATTAAAACTAAAACCTAAAATCATTTCAATCAGGTTGTTATTCATTAGGTTTCTTTAATATCAATCCATCTATTCCAATTGTTTTGTTTTTGATTGTTTTTAATTATTTTTTTAATTTATCAACGGTCGATGTTAAATCAAACATAAACGACTTTCACTATTCGAATTAGATATTCATCAATAACTATAAGAAAGAGTAGTAAAGTTGTAATTTTTTCAGCTATTAATGTAAGAAAAAATTCATTTATAAATTCCACTCTAATATAACCATTCTAAAAAAACAAAAACATGATAACTATTTTGGGAGGGGGCAAGTCAGTAAATGAGAGCTCTTTGTTATAATTTTCAAGCAGAATAAGGAAAAGAATGCACATATTGTTCCTATGTGAAGTGGGGCAGGTTAGGGTCATCGCAACTTTATGCAAGTTTGCCTCGTAACCGCTCCGCCCTGCCCCATTTTCCATCCCTAAACAAAAGCTACCTTCTCATAAAAGTCAAGTTTCAGAAGGTTGACATTTCTTACATCTATTTAGAAGAATATTACATATCACATGTACCAAAAATTTGCACATCACTCGGCACCAAAGCTGCAACCAACATAATTTTGGGTGATTATGTTAAGACGATTTTGCATGACATCCATAGAAGGATAAGGAGGAAAACATAGGCGGTAAAAGCAAGTGTGCGAGGTAGGCAAGCAATCATGAGAGTCTGAGGTTCTGTAGATGTGAAGTTTCGAATCTAGACCACCAAAACCCTCAACAGGCAGAGACTTGATTGAAGTCCAGAAGAAGAGAAGCACGTTTCTCTGCTCTGCCGACATACTTCCAACTATCTGCAGCAATAGAAAAGAAAACTTTGAAAATGCTGCCGGGATAATAACTTTGAAAGAGTTCAAAAATCTACCACGTCCAAAAACAATAAAGAAAGAGAAGATTAAAGGGGCAAAAATGTAGACTTCTCGATAGTTAATACTCTGGAAACATACTTAGAGCAGACAAGAAATAAGTACCTCCCAGAACCAAGATATTTGAGGATCATCTTTTTTGTAGCCATTGTAATTTGTATGTTCTTTCCAGTCTTCTACAGAAACAGCTGTTTTACTCCCATGAAGCATCCTGTTAAGGTCTTCATGATCTAGGATCCGGTAAAAGGATTCCTGGAGCCGTCGGTCAGTAATTATGTCAGCAAAACCTTGAGCAAAATGGGCTACCTGATGAGCAATTGATTTGACAAAACGGTGTTTAACAAGAAGATTCACATAGTTATCCCTATTTTGACTGTTCACTATCGTATTTTTCCCATTAGGGCAAAGCTCCACTACTTTCCTGGATCCCAATTCTTCATCTTCACAAACAAATGTTAGGCTTAGGATATCTTCATCCACCATCTTAGTATCCATCTCCAGTATCTTCTTGCAGCCACTGTACAAGTAGGGATCTGCATCCCTAATGTCTTCAAACGAAATATCCTCTCCAGCTAATTGCAAAAAGAACACACGATCAAACGCAATGCTTATTTGTACTCTATGCAACAAGGCCAAGGCAATAATCCTGCCGGAAAAGACAAAATACTCAAGGTGCAATGGGTCCACTTTAGATGCTGCAAGCACAAATGCAGATGAAGGTTATTTGCATTGTAGCACAAATGCAGATAGGAGAATAATATTACTTTCGTGAAACATCAAAAGATTGTATCAAACAGCTTTGTAGTTGCAACCATCTTAT
This sequence comes from Solanum verrucosum, assembly GCF_900185275.1. Lineage (NCBI taxonomy): Eukaryota > Viridiplantae > Streptophyta > Magnoliopsida > Solanales > Solanaceae > Solanum > Solanum verrucosum. The sequence goes on from NW_026019970.1 coordinate 1,292,866, forward strand.
AAATGTAGTTGTGCCATACAATCCAAGTATACTAATGAGGTAAAAGAATGATGATACAACTAGTAAATACTCATTCATATGCCATACAATCCAAGTATACTAATGCACCTTCATTGAGAAAGATATCTAACTAGAACTGCAATGCCATAAATAATTCAAACTCTTTCGATCATTACTTCATGAACTTTATCTGATTGCCTGGTGTGATTGGAGAATCAAAGAACCAAAGGACATCAATAATAACACAACTAAAAAAATATACTAACATGAGAACTAAATCCAGACAAAATTAAATTTAAAATCTCAGCATGTTAGAATGGCTTAATCTCCTCAAGCAGGCTGGCAAAATTAAACAAAAACTCAGCTTTTCTGGACAGTAAATGAATATTGGCAGAAGTGCCAAAAGGAGACAAAGACTCAGCTTCTCTGCTGGACAGTAAATGAACTTATGAAGTCAAGTATGGTATCAATGTCATTTACATTTGAGTTCAAACTAAAATTATATTCTTTCCTTTCTCGGCGAAGTATCATTGAATCTTCTCTCTAGATGATCCATGAGATTGCTGCCAGAAGGGAAAAACCTACCTTTGATCAAGAGTATATAGCAAGACTTAATAGCAAATAGACCATTTGTTTGTCCTTCCCAATCATAGTATCAGTATTGGGCTGTACTTTGGGGCTGCTGCTCAGTTGTTCTAAAAGCTGTCCTAGTTGTTTCTTCCTTCTAAGGAGAATTTTCTATCCTTCTTTAGGGTCCACTACATAGTTAAACAAATCTGAGAAGGGGAGTGTAGCAGTGGTTTGATACACGAAAAGATGCTAAACAATCTGAAATTCCGTTTTTAGTGGGTATTATCTTTCCATATCAGGATCTTTTTTTTTTTTCGTATACTCAACCCTTGAATAATGAATAGTTCATGTTTCTGTAGTTCCTTCCACAAACCTCCAATGTGTGTCCTCAATCCTTTCGAATTACTAAAATTTATGTAGCAACGAATCAGTAAAACTCTCATACATGGGTTTCATGAAATAGTTGAACCTCAAAGAATGCTATGAGGGTATGAACACAAAGAGAGATAATATGTATACTCATACTCACAAAGATTCAATCTCTATCTCATACTATTTATCTATTTTTGAGGAAAAATCAGATAAGAAACATCTTTCATACTCGACAACTTTAGATCAAAAAACTAACAGAAGGGATAAATGAGAACAAAATGTCACATTTATGTGTACATAAAGGCAATAAAAGTTTACCTGGATTTGGGAAAAACCTTCTACCGTCATTTGGGCATGAAACAAATAGAGCATTCTGAGGGTTGAAAATGGCTTCACATACCAAGGAAAACCACTCCCTCAACACACCAGGCCCGGTAGCTTCTTCATTCTCAAATTGAATAAATAATTGACCTCGCAGAGACCTAGGACTAGCATGTCCAATGTACTCAAATGAGTCTTCAAACAAACGAGACCTGCAAATGAGCATCTCGTAAAGCTCCTCGTTCTTGTGCCTCCCTTCTAGAAGCATCTTCAAGGCAAAACACTGCCTTATCTTAAAATGTGTTACTTCCTTGTGCTCAAGAATCCACTGATAATCTGTAGACTTCTTTGAAAGCTTACCTATCAGAAAGCACAAAGCAACTCTTCTTTGCCTCATCTTCTCCCAAAACATTTCATTCAATCCCTTATACAACTTCGAAATGCTTTCTAACTCCTTTAGAATTAAAAGATACTGGGACCAACAGCCTATAATAGGCTCACCTCTTCCTATGTTTACCAAACCCAGCTGCCGTTCCAGTTCCTTCAGACACAGCTCCGATTTTTCCAGCAAGTCACAAAAAACATGATGCACTCCTTTAATCTCAGATCTTTCATTTCCTGCTTCATCTTGCATCAAGGAAGGGAAACTAACCAGACTGCCAAATGCTTTTTGACGTCGTATTGCACACTTTACCCGATGCATGAACTGAATAAACTCACGCACATCACTCTCTGATAACTGTATAAACTCAGCTAATTGCACACTCAATTCCAAAGCATGAGCTAACCTTGTTGCCAACTCATGAACAAAAGGGAAAATATCCTGCAATCTTAACACATGCTTAACATCATGGACATTCCCCTTCATCATTGCAGCTAAACTACTACGGCAAAATATATATAAAGTATCATCAACACCAGCAGCCCCTCTTAGAACCGTACAGAACTCGAAGAATATAGGAGCAAACTGCCTATATACAGTTGTAGGATCGGTGAAAAGTATCTTACAGTTATCTATAAATTGACAAACGCATCCATGAGCGGCTTGTTTTTTAATTACAGAAGGAGATACATAAAGTTTTACCAGGGCCGCAGGAACAGAGAAGTAAATAAACATTTGGAGATATTCCTCCGATCCATCTGCCCCATCCTTCGGGGTATTTGCGAGAAAATCGGTAAGCATCTTCGTCATACGAGTGACATTAGCATTAATATCTGTGTCGTCATTGCAGTTGCAGAGGTCATGAATAACCAAATTCAAGTCACTCATCAGTTGCAGGGTATCGTCATTTTGTACACCACATTCCAATAACGTTTGGGACAACTCAAGCTGTTTGCCACGGTAGATTAATCGCTGTTCCATTGCTGGTACAGCAGAGGTCGATCGGATTGGTCGAATTCCGGTGATGGAATGGATTTTCCAGTGAACTGATGCAACTGTATCAGACGAATAGGCTTGAATGACCAGGGTTTTGCCGCCGGAAAACATACGGACGAAGAATTGAATGGGAGTTTTCAGAGAAGAATCGAAGAGGATTTCGTTATGTCTCATCCTGGCTGTGCTGGCAGCGGCATAATCATTGAACTTGCGTTTGGTGCTAGTTTCCTGAGGTAACTGGTACGCCATTGATGAGCAAGAATAAAAGAGTTTTGAGCTCTGCACTTATTCTGAACATATGTTAAAGAGGAAGTCAAATTTGTCTTGCCTGTTAAGACTCACCCTTCCTCCACCTGTGCACTGATTTAAAACTATTTTCCTTTTTTTTTGTCTATTTCAAATATTTTTTTATTCTATTTTAAAAAGATATATTTTTTTTAATTTTAGCTTTTCACATGTATATTTAATGTCATAAGATTAAATGTTAGAGGAGTATTCACCGAAATGAATCAGACAAAAAAGAAGTCAAACAATCCAAAATACTCCCCCGTTTTATACTATTTTCCTTTTTTGTCCGTTATATATATTTTTTTAGTCTATTTTAAAAAGATAACTTTTTATGACAATATTTTATCTTTAGTTTTCTACATGTATATTTAAGGTCATAAGATTAAAGGGTTATTTTGATACATTTGACATAATTTTAATTTAGAATTACAAGAATAAAAAATCTTCCTTATTTTCTTAAATTTTGTGTCGTTTTTAAACTATTTTCCTTTTTTGTCTGATTCAAAAAAGAAAAAATTATATTTTTTAAGTTTGCTTTAAAAAAGATAACTTTTTTTGTGGCAATATTTTAACTTTAGCTTTCCACATGTATATTTAAGGTCATAAGATTTAAATGTTAGAGGAGTGCTCAGTGAAATGTGTCAGGCAAAAAAGAAGTCACAAAAATCCAAAATACTCCCCGTTTTAAAAGAAAATAGAATTGTTTTTCTTTTTAGTTTGTTTCAAAAAAGAAAGGAAAAAGGGTCTGATATATCTCTCAACTTTGTCATTTGGAGCTGATATGCTCTTCGTTATGAAGGTCACTCATATATACGCTTACCGTTATACAAATGGCTCACATATACCCCTACTGTTGCAAAATGAGCTCACATATACCCTTCATTTGACGGAAGTGAAAAAATTAGTTTTAAATTTATATTTTTGACTTTTAATTTTCTTAAAAATTATTCAGGGGTATATATGATTCTTCTAGCAAAGTTCAAGGTATATTTTAATCTTTTTCATACATAAATTATTTTTTGACTTTTTTAATTATAATTATTTGAGTTTCTTATTCTTATTTTATTTTTTTCTTTCATTCCTTAGTGTAAAGAAAAAAAATTAAAACAAATTTTTTTGTGGCTATATTATAATTTAAAACTATTTTTTTTGTCTATATTGTAATTTAATTTTTGTATTTGAAGAAAACAATTTGGTCTTCTATAATAAGTTTTACAAGAATATTAGTGAAATATAAATAAATTTGACTATCAAAATAATAAATCTAAATTAGTCATTGCAATAAAAAAAAAGTCAAAAAAATATATATGTTTGAGGAGGATTAAATATACTCATATGGGATTATATATATATTTTTTTTAAAAAAATAAATAAAATTAAACTAAAATTAATTTTTTTCATTTCCGTTAGAGGAAAAGGGTATATGTGAGCCATTTGTATATAAGTAGGGGTATATATGAACCACTTTCATAACGAGGGGTATATCAGCTCTAAATGATAAAGTTGAGGGGTATATCAGACCCTTTTCTCAAAAAGAAATGATATATAAATATTTTTGTTTGTTTGTTCTAGAAAGATGACTTTTTTTTTATGACAATATTTAATTTTAGCTTTTCACATGTATATTTAAGGTCATAAGATTAAAGGGTAATTTTGGTACATTTGATATAACTTTATTTAGAACTATAAGATTAAAATTTTTTCTTTATTTTCTTAAATTTTGTGTTACGTCAAACTAGGTCAAATTCTTTTTTAAATGCAGGAAGTATAATGATAAAAGTATTTAAAATTCAAGATTCATGTGATATATATGGAAAAAAACTACCTAATTTGACATATATTCAACCACATATATTAATCTTACATAAACTTTCAAATAATTACCTAAAATTCCACTATTTAAGAATTTTGTATCATATTTGTTGTGAGATGCACCATTCTTTGACAAAAACCCTAGAATAGAGCAATATGTATAATATATCCCTTAAGGGTCGTTGTTAGCGGGATAAGCTCAAGGCTAATAAATGAATTCGTTATCCATGTATTCATTTGTACCATGTTTAATTTATAAATAAGATAAAAGTTATGCATGTATTAATTTTTTGCAATATTTGGTTGGTAGGTTTGCAAATGTTGTACAAAAATTATTCATGTATTATTTTTCTATAGTGTTTGATTGTTTTTTTTTTTTTTGTAATCCTACATAATTAATAGAGAAAAGGCCCAAAACAATCTCTTATTTTTGAGTTAAGACCCAAAGTCATTCTTGAGTGTTTTCACATGGAGCAATAATAGTCCCTCATGTTTGCAATATTGGTGCTATTTTGGTCCTCCCCAAACTTTTATCTATTTTATCCACAATTTATGTATGGAATGTTCAATTGTCTTTTTTATATATATAGTAGAAATAATAACTCCATGTAAGGGAAGGTGAAGAGTGAAACATCTTGTATAGTTTAATAGAAATATTATTGCAACTAAAATTGAGAAACTCATCGCGTCGTTTTAACATGTAATAGTAAAAAAATTCTTTTCTTGTAACGTCATATGTCAATGCCTTCTTAGTTTAGCTACAATAATATTTCTAATGAATAGAACATGCTCTTCTTCTCTTCTTCTCTCACATTGAGTTATTATTTCTATTAAATTTATAAAAAAAATGATTGAATATTCCATACATAAATTGTGAATAAAATTAATGTAAAAAATATGCAACATTCTTCCTCCATCCGTGCAAAATCCAAAATACTTTTACTTTTCTTTTTAGTTTGTTTCACCTATTTTATGACATTGTTCCTGTAACTCAACAATAAACATGGTTCTCTCATGAAACTCACACACAAATTATTAGTGTACCTGTGCGGTAACCATTCACGTTTTTAGTGTACTGATGTGGTATCTGATTTAATAATAATATATGCCGGCGTGATAACCAATCCAAATAAATATATGTACCGGCGTGGTACCCGATTCAATAATATATATGTATTAGTATGGTATTCGATCTATTATATATATATATATATATATACACACACACACACACACACATGCATTGTACCCGATCAAATAAATTAATATATGCATCAGCGTGGTACCAATATATGAGCCCTTACCAAGGGCTTAATGAAAAGTCGCCCCAATCAACAACCCTATAATATCCTACTAGTGGTGCAGTTATGGAATTTAGATTATCTAAATCCTTACCTAATTCGGTGTTCAATACTACTTCCAAAACTATGCAATAATGTTGAATAACTTTATGATGTCCCGTTTAGGGAAAAGGTCCACTTTAGGAGAAAACTGACTGTCCTTGTGTTGAGTTAATACTCAAAAAGGCTTCTTTATAGCTTTACTGAACTGAACTTGCTTTAAAAGACTATGCTTTATGAAAAACTGATTGTACTTTCTCAAAACTAAGATATATTTTTTTAAAACTAACAATGCTTTTCTTTCTAAAAATAATGCACTGGAAGCAATTCATGCTTAACTGAAACTCTTTTTGAAATAAAACTTTAGAACTTGAAATTTACTTTACTCATGAAAACCATGTTTATGAAATAATATGTCAAAATTTTCAAACAACTCTTAGCAAGATAGGGTTCATATGACAAATTAAGTATGAACAACAATCAAAGATCATTAATAATAGGGATAAGAGTCTGAAAAATATCCCAACTTTGGTCAGATTTGCTGTTGCGATACTAAACTTTCATAAGGACCTATTACCTCCCTAGATTATTTAATACTGTATTTTTTACCCCCTGAACTATTTAATAGTGTATTTTAAAGGTATATATGTGCCCACGTGAACACATTACTATTTATAATTTTGCATTATTTTTTATATCCACGTGGGAAAATATTTATGTTTAAAATACGGTATTAAATAGTCTAGGAAGGTAATAGGTACTCATGAAAGTTTAGTATCGCAACAACAAATTTGATCAAAATTGGGGTATTTTTCAGACCCTTATCCCTTTAAGAAGTACTCGAATTTATATAATAAAATTGAGAATTTAACAATAGGAATCTATATATAATATAAAACTACATGTTAAAAACGTGATGTGACACCTATCTTTGGCCAAGGATTGCATGTATCTTTTTTTCTCAAATTTTTGAATTTTTTCTTTTGTTTTTTGATCTAAAAAATCTGCAAACAAAATACCACATTAAACAAACCTCATTAATATTTCTTAATACTATACAATCTTTCACCTTTCAACTACTGATCATTCCCTATTCTTATAATGTTATATCTTCCTCTATATGTTATATTTTAGAAGAATAAATATAATCTAAATTGTGAACATGTAACGGTTTTTCTTTTTTCTTTTTTTAAAAATAATAGATATGTTATATATAGTGCTTAAGTAGCTACTCCCTGCGTCCCATAATAGATGACATCTTACTAAAACTGTTTGTCCCATATTACTTGAGTACTTACTAAATTAGGATAGAATTAATTAATATTTTCCCATTTTACTTCTACAATTAATATGACCGTTGGAAGTTTAAACAAATTTCAAAGACTCATTTTAATGTGCATTGATATAAACAAAGGGCAAAATGCTAAAGTCTTCCAACGTATAAATGATTTCTTAATTACCGTGTAAAGTTGGAAGTGCCCATCTAGTATGGGACAGAGGGAGTATTACATTAGGCATATTTTAAATAATTTGTTTTTTAATTAAAAATTCAAGCATATTTACGATTCTAGTTATACCTAATGAGTTACAAAAAAACCACCATCTATTTACATTATCAACTTAAATGATATGTCTCTTCAACTTCTTTCTGACTATTCTTACTGTTTACCCTTCCTATAAATACCAATCATCTATGTAGATGGTAAATGTTCATTTCCATTTTCTCATTCTTTAATTTTTTTACTAGTTAGTTTAATTCTTCATCTCTTTCATCAATCGTGTACTTAATAATATCATGATATGACTTCACTTTGATAAATATCATAAACATATTCTTCAAAGATTCATCACAGAGATGTTCACAATTCATAATTTCGTACAAATTCATCAACATGGAGAAGGAATCTTGTTATCTTAAAAGATTCATCTAGAGAGATTATCATATTAGTATAAAAGTTTGATAGGTTTCCAATTTTGAAGATTCATTAATGAATTGTTTTGAATTCAATTAATATTATTTCATTATATTTTATTTTATTTTGATTAGATATATAATTCCCTTTATTTCAGCAAAAAATAAATTATAATACTCTACTAGCCAACATATTAGAAAGCTCAATTAGTAATTTTACTCAATTAACTTTGCTCTTCTTCTTATTATTATTATAATGCAAATGAAGATGAAAAGTTGTACTGAAACGACCCCAAAAATGCCCGAAAATGTGCTTCGGAAACACCTATAATTGTAATTTCCATATATCTCAAAATCTGTGCATGATTTCGGAAATTCAACTTCATATTCTTATTCATGGGGTCAAATTGAGTGGGGGATGGGTCTAACCCGAATTTTAGAGACCCCGTATCAAAATTCGAAAATCGCAAAAATTGCGATTTAGAGGGTCAACTTTAAAGGAAAATATCTCTTAGCACACAAGGAACTGGAAGGGCCACAACCTATTAAATTAAAGCTCTTTGAGTTAGCTTTCCAACACACTTGGTTTCACCTCATTCCGAGTTAGGATGAGAGAGTTATGACCATTTTCGTAAAACTTGTCTGTGCAGATTTGCAATTTCCAGTGAGCTATTTTTTTTTTGAGGCTAAGTGTTGGGGACGTTTTTTATAAAAAGGGGATATGTCCCATACTTAATCATTTTTTTACTTCAAAAACACTCTCTAAGCCCTCTCCAAATTTCCACCAAGATCTTCAACCAAATTCAAACATCTCAAGCTCTAATTCCGGATTCAAGACTCAATCTCAAGCTTCAATTCTCCATTCCAATCTTCATCAAGGATTCTCCAAAGTTGAGGTATGTGGGTTTGATTGTGGAAACATTCCTTTCCACAAGTCCAACCATTTATCCTCTATTTCTACTTCAAGTTTATGGGTCCTTATGGTTATTTATGAACTCTTGAAGTATGGAATTACTACTACACACCCTATTATGGTCTATTTTGCATATTATCATGAAATGGAATTATTATGTGATGTTTATGGTTTTCATGCTTCCACGATCAAATTATGAAGGTTGATATATATATATATATATATGTATGTTGTTGGTGGGCTGATTTATATGGATCTTGGAATTGGTTGGACTTAGTACTCTTGAAATACATGATTTTATTTACATGAACAGTAGCCCACCATGTGTTTGATAAAATGCCCATTTATAGAATTCTTAGGAAATGGAAGGCCCAATGTACGTCCTATGAGTCGGATGGTTATATAATTACTGAAATGATGATGAAATGGACACATGTATATGATTTTCTCTATATAAGTGTTGTGAGTCGATCAAGCCTAGCTCGGGGGGTTGTAGGCCCTGGTAACCGTATCGAGGGGTTGGTACCTTGGTTGCCTAGTATGGGGGTAGTAGGCCCGTATAACCATATCGAGGGGTTTGTACCTTGGTCCCTAGCTCGGGGGTGGTAGGCCCGGGTAACCACATTGAGGGGTTTGTACCTCTTTCGCCTCTCCAAGGGGGTGGTAGGCCTTGGAAATACTATATTGATGGTCACTCGCCACACATGTACTACGCCCCACTAAATATGATTTTTATGTAAGCATCATTATACATATCATCTCATTAATATGCTATCTATCGGGTATGATTATGCATTTTGCCTACGATGTCCATCTATTGTTGCATTGCATTGCATCCCATATACTTAGTACATTCAAACGTACTAATGCATACTCTATGCCTACATGATGTCACCATGTAGGGACCGGAACATTGCTTGGCCATCCTCCTCCGCGTGGCTAATACGATTTTCTATCGAGGTTATTGGTGAGTCCTCCATTACGGGGACGTTACTTATGATCTCTTGCTATGTATAAGATTTTTCCTTTTTAGTTATGTGTTGACTATGAGGGTGAGCCCGATAGTTTGTCTTAGCCCCCGCTAAGTAACCATGTTTAGAGGTGGTGTTAGACAAGTTGTGTATTATGCTTGAGCTTGACTTATCTATGGTATTTATGTATCATTCTCTTTTTCTCTTGCTCCCTTAGTCCCGACTTCCCCTTGATTATGCTTATCGCTTATGGTCATTTTAATTGCTTCCGTGACCAAGGATGTGTAATAATATGCTATGAGACTTGTTTGGGGTTCCTTCGGGTTCCCCATTCGCAGGTCATGCCTAGGCCCTAGGCTTGGGTCGTGACAACTTGATATCAGAGCACTAGGTTGATAGATCCTCGGAGTCCAATACACCGCGTTGATTAGAGTCTGATTCATGGTTGTGTTGTGCACCACAACTATGAGTAGGAGGCTATGAGACGTTTTAGGAAATGTTTCCCTTCTCCATGTTTTAAGTCGTGCTGTAGAGTTGAATTAAGTTCTTCCCTAACGGTTGTTCTTTGCTATGCTAGATCATGCCTAATACAAGAGGAAGACGAGCCCGCGCACCCGAGGAACAACCGACCAATGGGGATCTTCGGGATGCCCTTACTTTATTTGCACAAGCTATGACTAATCAAGCCAACCACGGGGCCCAAGCCCCTCAGGATCCTACCCCGGCATCTCGGGTGAGAGACTTCGTGCGGATGAATCCCCCGGAATTCTATGGGTCTAAGTTAGATGAAAACCCTCAAGAGTTCATTGATGAAGTCCACAAGATATTAGCAATCATGGGCGTGAGGTCAGAAAATAAGGCAGAGTTGGCGGTCTACCAACTAAAAGGAGTGGCCCAAATATGGTACAACCAATGGAAGGAAGAGAAGGGGGCAAACTATGTGGTGCCTTGGGAAGAGTTCAAAACGACTTTTCTTAATCGATTCTTTCCTCTTGAGCTTAGGGAAGCCAAATTGGTGGAGTTCATGAATTTAAAACAAGGGTCTATGAGTGTGAGGGAGTATGCCCTCAAGTTTAACCAACTTTCAAGATATGCTCCACACTTGGTTGCCGACTCACGGTCTAGAATGAACAAATTTGTGATGGGTGTGTCCGACCTAGTGAGTGAAGAATGCCGGTCCGCAATGTTGATTAGTGACATGGACTTGTCCCGCTTGATGGTCTATGCCGAACAAATGAAGGAGGAGAAGTTGAGGAAGATGAGGGGTCATGAGGCCAAGAGGGCCCGTTTTGAGGGCAAGTTCCAAAGTCGAAGGGGAGGCCGGTTTCATCAAGGCCAATGGTCTTCTCATGCACCCCATAGGGGGTTTGCCAATGACGTTCCAAGGGCCCAAGGTGTTGGTGGTATGGGTCCTATTGATGTATGTTTGAAGTGTGGTAAGGGCCATGGTGGCCCGTGATTGAGAAATACAGGTGCTTGCTACAGTTGTGGGGAAATGGGGCACAAGGCAATGGATTGTCCTCGAAATCGCAACAAGGGTAAGGAGGTCCGTCCACAAGGTGCCAATGCGGTTCCTTTGGGGAGAGGGGGCCGACAAGATAGTGCCCCAAGGCACAATCGATTTTATGCTTTGCATGGGAGGCAAGGGGTCGATGAAGTCCCCGACGTCGTTACCGGTATGTTGAAAATCTTTGACCTTGATGTATATGCATTAATTGATCCGGGTGCCTCTCTTTCTTTTGTCACCCCTTTTGTTGCCAAAAAGTTTCATGTTGAGCCCGACTTGTTGCGTGAGTCATATAAGGTGTCTACTCCTATTGGTGCATATATTGTTGCTAGGAAGGTCTATAGAAATTGTCCTATTTGCATCTTGCATAAAATATTGCCTTGTGATCTTGTTGAGTTGAACATGGTCGATTTTGATGTTGTTCTTAGGATGGATTGGTTGCATGCATACTATGCTTCCATTGATTGTAGAACCCGTAGGGTCAAGTTCCAATTCCCAAGTGAACCCATTCTTGAGTGGGAGAGCCAAAATGTGGTAGTCAAGGGTAGGTTCATCTCTTGCATTAAAGCCCGTAAGTTGATCTCTAAGGGGTGTCTCTATCACCTTGTGAGGTTAGGATGTGGAGTCCAAAACCCTTCTTATAGAGTCAGTTCCGGTCGTAAATGAATTCCTTGATGTCTTTCCTAATGACATTCCTGGTGTTCCTCCCGAATGGAAAATAGATTTTGGCATAGACCTCCTCCCCGATACTCAACCCATTTCTATTCCCCCTTACTGTATGGCCCCGGCGGAGTTAAAGGAGTTGAAGGAACAATTGAGGGACTTGTTGGAGAAGGGTTTTATTAGGCCTAGCCAATCACCATGGGGTGCACCGGTGTTGTTTGTGAAGAAGAAAGATGGGTCCCTTAGGATGTGTATTGATTACCGGCAACTCAATAGGGTCACCGTCAAGAATAAATATCCTCTTCCTAGGATTGATGACTTATTCGACCAATTGCAAGGGACTAGCCACTTCTCTAAGATTGATCTTCGGTCTGGGTATCATCAAGTGAAGGTGAGGGAGTGTGACTTCCCAAGACAGCCTTCCGAACTAGGTATGGGCATTATGAATTTGTGGTCATGTCCTTTGGGTTGACCAATGCATCGACTATCTTCATGGACCTAATGAATAGGGTCTTTAAACCCTACCTTGATTCCTTTGTTGTGGTCTTCATTGATGATATTTTAATCTATTCGCATAGCGAGGAAGAACATATGGGTCACTTGAGGGTTGTGTTGCAAAGATTGAGAGAGGAGAAGTTGTATGCCAAGTATGAAAAGTGTGAATTTTGGTTGAGGGAGGTTGCCTTCCTAGGTCATGTGGTGTCGGGGGATGGTATTAAGGTGGATCCTAAGAAGACCGATGTAATTAGAAATTGGCCTAGGCCATTGACACCGTCGGATATTAGGAGCTTCTTGGCTTAGCAGGTTACTACCGGAGATTTGTGAATGAGTTTTCTTCTATTGCTTCTCCCATGACTAAGTTGACACAAAAGAAGGCTAAGTTTGAGTGGACCGACGAGTGCGAAAGGAGTTTTCAAGCCTTGAAAGATAAACTTGTGTCCCTCCTATATTGTCACTACCGGATGGGCTTGAGGGATTTGTTGTGTATTGTGATGCTTCTAGAGTTGGCTTGGGTTGTGTCCTAATGCAAAATGGTAAGGTGAAAGCCTATGCTTCTAGACAACTCAAAGTGCATGAAAAGAACTATCCTACGCATGATCTTGAATTAGCCGCGGTGGTGTTTGCTTTAAAGATTTGGCGTCATTACTTGTATGGGGTACATGTTGATGTGTTCACCGATCATAAGAGCCTCCAATATGTCTTCACCCAAAAATATCTCAACTTGAGACAAAGAAGGTGGCTAGAATTTCTTAAAGATTATGATATGAGTGTGCATTATCATCTCGATAAAGCTAATATGGTGGCGGATGCTTTGAGTAGGGTGTCTATGGGTAGCCTAGCTCATGTTGATATTGGTGATAGGGAAATGGCTAGGGAGGTGCATCGGTTGGCTAGGTTGGGGGTTAGGTTGGAAGAGGTTGGTAATGGTGGTGTGGTCGTTGTTGATGGTGCTAGGTCTTCCTTGGTTAATGAGGTGATAGCAAAACAAGATCTTGACTTTTCCTTGTTAGAATTGAAGGCCTTGGTGAAAGAGGGCAAGGTGGAAGTTTTCTCCCAAGGGGGAGATGGTGCCCTTAGGTACCAAGGTAGGTTGTGTGTGCCTTGTGTTGATGGTTTGAGGGAGAAAATTCTTGAGGCTCATAATTCTTCCTACTCCATCCACCTCGGTTCCACCAAAATGTATAGAGATTTGAGGGATGTGTATTGGTGGGGAGGCATGAAGAAGGACATTGCCAAATTCATCTCTGGTTGTCATAGTTGTCAACAAGTCAAGGCCGAACATCAAAGGCCGGGTGGTCTAACCCAAGACATAGAGATTCCTACTTGGAAGTGGGAAGAAATTAATATGGATTTTGTAGTTGGTTTACCCAAGACTAGAAAAGGTTTTGATTCTATTTGGGTGGTGGTTGATAGGATGACAAAATCGGCTCATTTTCTACCGGTAAAGACAACATATGGGGCGGAAGATTATGCAAGGTTATATATTCATGACTTGGTAAGGTTGCATGGGATTCCTCTATCCATCATATCGGACCGTGGTACTCAATTTACTTCACACTTTTGGAAGTCCTTTCAAAGGGGCTAGGTATGAGAGTTAAGCTTACTACGGCCTTTCACCCGCAAACGGATGGACAAGCCGAAAGGACTATCCAAACACTTGAGGATATGCTTAGGGCTTGTGTATTGGAGTTTAAGGGTAGTTGGGATGATCATCTTTCATTGATTGAGTTTGCCTATAACAATAGCTATCATTCTGGCATCGGTATGGCTTCTTTTGAGGCTCTCTATGGGAGGCGTTGTAGATCACCGGTTGGGTGGTTTGAGGTTGGTGAGGTGGTCTTGTTAGGACCAGATCTAGTTATGGAGGCTCTTGAGAAGGTTAGGATGATTAGAGAAAGGTTGAAGATGGCCCAAAGTCGCCAAAAGTCCTATGCCGATGTGAGGAGAATGGCTCTTGAATTTCGAGTTGGTGATTGGGTCTATTTGAAGGTGTCACCCATGAAGGGTGTGGTTCGTTTTGGTAAGAAGGGCAAGTTGAGCTCAAGATACGTGGGTCCTTATAAGGTGATGAGGAGAATTGGCAAGGTAGCTTATGAGTTGGAATTGTCTAGCGAAATGGATTTCGTTCATCCGGTATTTCATGTGTCTATGTTGAGAAAGTGTGTGGGGGATCCGAATGTCAATGTGCCTCTTGATGTTGTGGGTGTTGTTGAAGATAATTTGACCTACGAAGAGGTTCCAGTCCAGATTTTAGATAGACAAGTGAAGAGGTTGAGAAACAAAGATGCGACTTCCGTTAAAGTCCTTTGGAGAAATCAACAAGTTGAAGGTGCTACTTGGGAGGCTGAAGCGGACATGCAAAGGCGATATCCTTATCTTTTCCACTCCACTCAAGCCTAAGGTATTGATCTAAGCCCTTTATAAAATCTCAGGTCTTAAGTTCAGCCCCCATGTCATTGCATACATTCATGTTTAAGTTGACAAGTTCATTGTGGTTTTACAACTATGTTGAGGTTTTTGAAATAAGGTGTAAGTGCATTATTGCATCCTTATGTGGGCTGAAATTGCCATGTTTGTGTCTCTCATGTACGTTTCTTTAACATTCGGGGACGAATGTTCACAAGGGGGAGATATTGAAACGACCCCAAAAATGCCCGAAAATGTGCGTCGAAAACACCTATAATTGTAATTTCCATATATCTCAAAATCTGTGCATGATTTCGGAAATTCAACTTTATATTCTTATTCATGGGGTCAAATTGAGTGGGGGATGGGTCTAACCCGAATTTTAGAGACCCCGTATCAAAATTCGAAAATCGCAAAAATTGCAATTTAGAGGGTCAACTTTAAAGGGAATATCTCTTAGCACACAAGGAACTGGAAGGGCCAAAACCTATTAAATTAAAGCTCTTTGAGTTAGCTTTCCAACGCACTTGGTTTCACCTCATTCCGAGTTAGGATGAGAGAGTTATGACCATTTTCGTAAAACTTGTCTGTGTAGATTTGCAATTTCCAGTGAGCTATTTTTTTTTTTAGGCTAAGTGTTGGGGACGTTTTTTATAAAAAGGGGATATGTCCCAAACTTAGTCATTTTTTTACTTCAAAAACACTTTCTAAGCCCTCTCCAAAATTCCACCAAGATCTTCAACCAAATTCAAACATCTCAAGCTCTAATTCCGGATTCAAGACTCAATCTCAAGCTTCAATTCTCCATTCCAATCTTCATCAAGGATTCTCCAAAGTTGAGGTATGTGGGTTTGATTGTGGAAACCTTCCTTTCCACAAGTCCAACCATTTATCCTCTATTTCTACTTCAAGTTTATGGGTCCTTATGGTTATTTATGAACTCTTGAAGTATGGAATTACTACTACACACCCTATTATGGTCTATTTTGCATATTATCATGAAATGGAATTATTATGTGATGTTTATGGTTTTCATGCTTCCACGATCAAATTATGAAGGTTGATATATATATATATATATGTATGTTGTTGGTGGGCTGATTTATATGGATCTTGGAATTGGTTGGACTTAGTACTCTTGAAATACATGATTTTATTTACATGAACAATAGCCCACCATGTGTTTGATAAAATGCCCATTTATAGAATTCTTAGGAAATGGAAGGCCAAGTGTACGTCCTATGAGTCGGATGTTATATAATTACTGAAATGATGATGAAATGGACACATGTATATGATTTTCTCTATATAAGTGTTGTGAGTCGACCAAGCCTAGCTCGGGGGGTTGTAGGCCCGGGTAACCGTATCGAGGGGTTGGTACCTTGGTTGCCTAGTACGGGGGTAGTAGGCCCGTATAACCATATCGAGGGGTTTGTACCTTGGTCCCTAGCTCGGGGGGTGGTAGGCCCGAGTAACCACATTGAGGGGTTTGTATCTCTTTCGCCTCTCCAAGGGGGTGGTAGGCCTTGGAAATACTATATTGATGGTCACTCGCCACACATGTACTACGCCCCTCTAAATATGATTTTTATGTAAGCATCATTATACATATCATCTCATTAATATGCTATCTATCGGGTATGATTATGCATTTTGCCTACGATGTCCATCTATTGTTGCATTGCATTGCATCCCATATACTTAGTACATTCAAACGTACTAATGCATACTTTATGCCTACATGATGTCACTATGTAGGGACCGGAGCATCGCTTGACCGTCCTCCTCCGCGTGGCTAATACGATTTTCTATCGAGGTTATTAGTGAGTCTTCCATTACGGGGACGTTGCTTATGATCTCTTGCTATGTATAAGATTTTTCTTCTTTAGTTATGTGTTGACTATGAGGGTGAGCCCGGTAGTTTGTCTTGGCACCCGCTAAGTAACCATGTTTAGAGGTGGTGTTAGACAAGTTGTGTATTATGCTTGAGCTTGACTCATCTATGGTATTTATGTATCATTCTCCTTTTCTCTTGCTCCCTTAGTCCCGACTTCCCCTTGATTATGCTTATCGCTTATGGTCATTTTAATTGCTTCCGCGACCAAGGATGTGTAATGATATGTTATGAGGCTTGTTTGGGGTTCCTTCGGGTTCCCCATTCGCCGGTCACACCTAGGCCCTAGGTTTGGGTCGTGACATGTACGTTTTTATTTTTGTA
This sequence comes from Solanum verrucosum, assembly GCF_900185275.1. Classification (NCBI taxonomy): domain Eukaryota; kingdom Viridiplantae; phylum Streptophyta; class Magnoliopsida; order Solanales; family Solanaceae; genus Solanum; species Solanum verrucosum. Next base: position 1,310,038 of record NW_026019970.1, read on the forward strand.
TATATATTTATTTTTCAATTTCTAATTAATATTCTAAATTTTATCACGATTGAGAGGTATAATATTACCTATAGTATATTTTTCGTAGCTATCGGATATTTTGCCCCTAAAAATATATAATATTTCTAGATGTGATAAGTGTGTGTTTCCTTACGCGTAACGGGTTGCAAAGGTATTGTATCATCTTTAACTTCATCATCAACATTGTTTTTCCGATGGTATCCAAAATTTCTTCTAAATAATGGACCTTTGAACTTGTAAAAGTTTCACCTGGGTAATCCAAAAGGTTATTGAAGAACTTACCTGGCTCAACTCAACTGATTTTAATATAAAACAGTGTAATAAATGCAGTATAAAGAAAAGCTTTAAAACATGGTTTTCAACTCTGTGTATTTAGAAATACAATAATAACTCTACATATATGCAAAGATACAATATGAACTCTGTTTGTATATGAAAATACAAATATTTTTGATGTATATAAAAATACAAAATACTACCGTCGGAGTTTCTCTAACCGACAACCATCACTTAAGAGCTATCGTGATGATACAACGTTTTGCCTCATGCTGCCAAGGCTGTCCTATACCTTGCCGAGGCCATAGAACCTGAACTACTAAGTGGATCCACTAGTCTATGCTAAAAAGCACGAAGGAATCATCTAAAAAGTATGACCCTTTTCTACCCATGGTGACTATATGGTTTATGGCAGCGCAGACTTTTCTAAACTCTCTCCTATATCGGTGCTCAGTACTACTCCCAAAATATACTAGATCTTTATGTTTTAAAAACATAACTTCTTTCTGTGGTTTGAGATAATTGCTCAAAACTTAGCTCAAAGGCTACCTTGGAAATCTCAGTTTCTCTTCTTGCTTAATTGTGAAAGCATTTACTCTTTAACTGAAAACTAGCCCAAAGGCCCTTTACTGAAAAACTAGCTCAAAGGCTTTTTACTGACAAACTTGCTCAAAGGCTCTTTACTGAAAAACTAGCTCAAAAGCTCTTTTGGAAATCAAGGTTTCCTTTTCTTGTTTAAATGTGAAACATTTTAAACCCTTTGGGAATACATAGTCCCCATATACTTTTGAAGAAATGAAACTTCATTCTTTACTCTTTACTCAACTTGAACTCAAGTCTTAAAACAAAGTTAAAACGTTTGTAAAAGACCTTCGAAAAGCTCTATGAACTTCTCTTGACTCGACTCTTAACTTCTTTTGACTTTACTCTTAACTTCTCTTGACTTGACTCTTAACTGATCTTTGAATTGAATTATGGATTCAAGGATTGAGTGTTGTGATAGGAAAGATCTCAAGATGTTTAGGAGTGATTTAGATAGTTCAACATGAGAAAATATCAAGAATTCACTGTTTGAAAGCTGGTCCGCGACGCGGAGAGGTATTTAAATTTTGGTTGCGAAAATAACTTTTGAGGCCGAACACTCCGTGACACCCCCGCGACGTGGAGAAGATTTTGACAATCCTGAGGAACAGGCCCGTGACGCGGACCTGGTACGCAGTTTTGCCCGACTTTTTCCTTCTTCATTTTCTAGCCCCAATTCGTCTAGATTCGATTCTTTTTCTCAATATCTCTTTAGATTTAGGTACCCATAACATATACACAAGAATATAACTCAAAGAAACTCTAATAATCGATCTTAAACTCTCAAAAACTCCTCAATCTCATCCTAAATTCAAGAACGAAAGCAATTCAATAATACAACTCAAGAACATCAAATTCTTAAAAAATTTTAGGACAAAATTGCACTGAATAAAACATGTTTGGCACGTGGGTGAACGAACCCAACACTGTGTGAACTCACATACCTCGTAGGGATCACCCTTTGACGAAATCCACGATAAAACTTGAACGATCTTGATGAATCTTGCTTTTTCTCCTCTTCTTTTCTCTTCTCTCAAAACCCTAACTCTTTTTTCCAAAAGCGTAAACTGACTAAGATCATTTTAGACCCCAATTAATTACCCAAAAATGAAATAAAATAATTGTGTAAGGAAAAGACCATAACGCCCCTTTAAAATCCGGATTGGACATTTCCTTATTTGAACAACCCAACTTCCAATGGGCATATCTCACTCATATGAACTCAGAATTACGCAAACTTAGCGGCATTGGAAAGATTGTTCCAAGATCTTTCCTATGATATCTGGAAACACACCTAAATCATCATGATCTAGGAGTTATGGTCATTTGAAGTTGACCAAAAACTCAAACTTAACTTAACCAATTTTCCAGATTTTTTAAATTATTTTCCAAAAATCACTTTTTCTAATTCTAGCTCTTTCTAGTTCTTTCAATTTGCGAGATATTACAATATCTCCCCCTTGGGAACATTCGTCATCGAATGATATTACTCTTAGTAGGCTAAGGGTGTAACATACAACATTCAGTTTAAGCACCCATAAACAAATGCAAAACAACATACCAACTTATAAATAAATACTAAGAAAGGATTAGTACCTTAATTTGGAACTTCTCTGGATTCGAAGAGATGTGGATATCTCTTCTTCATATCTTCCCCAGCTTCCCAAGTAGCTTGCTCAACAACTGGTTCCTCCAAATAACTTTGACTGATCCTATCTCTTTTGTTCTCAACTTGCGAACTTGGCCATCTAGAATCTGAACAAGAATCTCCTCATAAGATAAGCTATCCTTAATCCCAATATTTTCAGTTGGTATGATCAATGAAGGATCTCCAATGCACTTCTTCAACATGGAGATGTGAAACACCGGATGGACCGCGGCTAACTCTTATGGTACCTCCAACTCATAATCTACATTGCCAATCCTCTTGGATATTCGATAAGGTCCAATATACCGGGGACTAGGTTTTCCCTTCTTACCAAACCTTATAACACCCTTCATGGGTGAAACTTTTAGATATACCCAATCATCTATTTCGAACTCTAACTCCCTTCTCCTAACATCAATGTAGGATTTCTGATGACTCTGTGCCGTTTTCAACCTTTCTTGAATCACTTTTACCTTTTCCATAGCTTGATGGACTCAATCTGGTCCTATCAACCCTGTTTCACCAACTTCAAACCATCCAATAGGAGATCTGCATCTTCTCCCATAAAGAGCTTCATAAGGAGCCATTTCGATGCTCGAGTAATAACTATTGTTGTAAGCGAATTCGATGAGAGGTAGGTGATCATCCCAATTATCTTTGAAACTGATCACGCACACCCTCAACATATCCTCTAAAGTCTGAATAGTGCACTCTGCTTGCCCATCTGTCTGAGGATGAAATGCGGTACTTAAGTTCACCTTTGAAACCAAACCTTTTTGGAATGACTTCAAAAATTGTGAAGTAAATTGCGCACCTCTGTCTGAAATAATGGAGACTGAAACCCCATGAAGTCTTACACACCTCTTGAAGGTACAACTTAGCATAATCTTCTGCCGAATAAGTAGTCTTTACTGGCAAAAAGTGGGCAGATTTTGTCACTCTATCAACAATCACCCAAATAGAATCATACTGCCTGAGAGACCTTCGTAAACCTGTGATGAAGTCCATATTAATAATCTCCCACTTCCATTCTGGAATTTCTATATTCTGAGCCAAACCACCGGGCCTCTGGTGCTCTACTTTAACTTGTTGGCAATTTGGGCACTTAACAACAAATTCTGCAATGCCCTTCTTCATACTATTCCACCAATACACATCTTTCAAATCACGATACATCTTTGTGGAACCCGGATGAATGGAATATCTGGAGCTATGAGCCTCTTCCATGATCCTCTCTTGGAGTCCATCCACCATTGGTACACACAATCTACCTTGATATCTCAGTACGCCATCTCCCCTTTGTTCAAAAGCTAACACTTTTTGCTTATGAACATTTCCTTTCAATTCAAGCAAAATAGGGTCTTTGTTTTGCTTGCCTTTTACTTCTGACACTAATGATGATTCAACCCCATTCTTCACCACTACTCCTCCTTGTGTGGAATCCATAAGTTTGACTCCCAGGCGTGCAAGTCTATGCACATCTTTTGCTAACTCTCTCTTTTCTTCCTCAACATGGGCGGTACTACCCATAGACAACCTGTTTAAGGCATCAACAACAACATTAGCCTTACCTGGGTGGTAAAGCATACTCATGTCATAATCCTTGAGTAATTCTGACCACCTCCTATGTTTGAGATTGAGCTCTTTCTGAGTAAACACATACTGAAGGCTCTTGTGATTGGTGAACACATCCACATGAACACCATAAAGATAATGACGCCATATTTTCAAAGTAAATACTAGAACAACCAATTCTAAATCATGGATTGGGTAATTTTTCTCATGAACTTTCAACTGTCTGGAGGCATAAGCTATAATTTAGCCATTCTGCATTAACACACAACCCAAACCAACTCTAGATGCATCATAATAGACGACAAAGCCTTGCATGCCTTCTGGTAAGGTAAATGCTGGGACAGTAGTCAACCTCTTTTTCAATTCCTGAAAGCTTTTCTTACTAGCTTCAGACCATTGATACTTCACTGTCTGCTGAGTTAATTTGGTTAAAGGGGACGAAATAGACGAGAACCCATTTATGAACCTTCTATAATATCTAGCCAAACCCAAGAAACTCTTAATATCAGTTGGAGATGTGAGTTTAGGCCAATTCTGCACTGCCTCTATTTTCCGAGTATCAACTCTAATTCCATCACCAGAAACTATGTGGCCCAAGAACTCCATTGACTCAAGCCAAAACTCACATTTAGAGAACTTGGCATATAACTCTTTATCTTTCAAAGTCTGAAGAACTATTCTGAGATGGCTAGCATGATTTTCTTCATTCCTTGAATAGATTAGTATGTGATCAATGAAGATGATAACAAACATATCTAAATAAGGTTTGAAAACTATATTCATAAGGTCCATGAACGTTGCTGGTACATTAGTTAAATCGAACTACATAAAAAAAACTCATAATGACCATAACGGGTCCTGAATGCTGTCTTTGGAATATCACATTCCGTTACTTTCAACTGATGGTAGCCAGATTTGAGGTTTATCTTCGAGAAACACGAAGCACCCTGAAGCTGATCGATAAAAATCATCAATTCTTGGAAGAGGATACTTATTCTTGATGGTAAACTTGTTCAACTGACGGTAATCTATACACATCCTAAGGAACCATCTTTCTTTCTTACAAATGGGACCGGAGCTCCCCAAGTGAGATACTTGGTCGAATGAAACCTTTCTATAAAAGATCTTTCAACCGTTCTTTTAACTCTTTCAACTCTGCTGGTGCCATGCTATATGGCGGAATAGAGATAGGACGAGTATCTGGAAGAATGTCTATACCGAAGTCTATTTCTCTCTCAGGAGGGACTCCAGGAAGATCATCAGGAAAGACTTCTGGAAACTCTTTTACTACTGGAACTGACTGAATATGAGGTACCTCAACACTAGAGTCATCAACTCGAACTAAGTGATAGACACACCCCTTGGAAACTAACTTTCTCGCCTTAAGGTACGAAATAAAACGACCCTTAGGCACTGCTGAACTGCTCTTTAACTCTATAACTGGTTCACTGGAAACTGAAATTTGACCACTCGAGTTTACAATCTATTGATGCATAACAGACATGAAGTCAGTCCATACCTAGAATGACATCAAAATCTACCATGTCTAACTCAACTAAATCAGCCATGGTACTTTTGTGATTGACAGAAATGGAACAATCACGATAGACTTTTTCTGCTAGAATAGACTCACCATCAGGTGTAGAAACACTGAAGGCTCAAGAAGTTGCTCAGGAAGAACATCAAAATTGAAGAATTGGATCACACCAGTGACAACATCTAGCAAATCCTTTTGTTCTCAGCGACTAGCGATAGCATAAAAATGGTTTCCTTCTCCGCCTGCCCTTGAAGTAGCTCATCTAGATGCAACTCTATCTGGTGGAGCAACTGAAGAAGACTGAGCTCTATTGCCCCCATTACCATTTCCCTACTTGTTCTTTGGGCATTCTCGCATAAAATTACCATTCTGACCACACTTGAAACAACCAGTGGATCCCTCACGACATGTACCTAAGTGGTTCCTTCCACACTTAGCTCAGGCAGGAGGCTTACTACCCCCTTGCACCATGCTACCCTGAGAATAAACAGGTTTAGCTCTGAAATTCTGACTATTGTACTCACCTTTGTTCTTAGGTGCAGGTGCACTAGCAGATAATGGAGCAAGTCCTTTCTGCTTATGTTGGAAAGAAGACCGGTTTGCATTACTCTTTTGCTGTCCGGATTTATTCCCTGATGTCTTAGCCTTCTTATCCTCAAACTCTTCTCTATCCTTCAGCTGGTTCTTCTCAACTTGTTGCACATGGATCATTAGCCTTGCTATGCCCATGTTACCTATTAGCATGGCTGCCTTACTTTCCTTATCTGACAGACGAGGCAACCCAATGACGAATAAACTCATCTTGCTCCTCATGTCGGCAACCATCTCTTTAATGCTCTTAGATCACGGGAAAGAAACGCCCCATAAAAGCACTCTCAAAACAATCCAACTCACAAATGGTTACGAGCAAGCATGAGTTAGAAAGAGACTTTTTAGAGATAAAACTCTAACGCACGAAATGAGTATGAAAGAAGTGAAGGAATTTCCTAAATGTTGCAGCCTCCTAATCATAGATGTGGCGCGCTTCACACCGATAACTAGGACTCTACAGACACGGCTTCATAGACTCTCTAGGACTCTTGGACTCTGTGCTCTGATACCAAGTTTGTCACGCCCCGAGCCTACACCCTGGACGTGGCCGGCACTCGAGAACCATTGTTGTCCCCAAGCGAACCCTTGGTTTGGCTTACTTACTCAGCGAAATACTTTACTCAAGATAAATAATTTTAAAACAAGTAAACTGAATTGCTCAAAATATAACTTAGAATGTATTATAAGTCAACATTCAATTTGGCCAAAATGGCAACTCAAGTCTCAACTTAACTGAAAAGGAAAAGTAAAGACTCATGAACTAACATCAACTAACTCTGTCTATAAATCCTCTAAACTCTGAGGGATGTTGGGACAAGACCCCCGATAATCCTAACAACTGAAATAAGCAAGCAATAAAACGAAACATAACCAAAGGGACCCTCCGTAAAGCAATGAGGCTCACCAACTCACTTTGAGTCCCTAACTGGATCAACGATGCGCTGGATGCTGATTCTGATTACCTGTGTCTATATCATAAGAAGATGCAGGCTAAATGACATCAGTACATTGAATGTATGAGTATGCGAGGGGAATTCTAAAACAAGACATAAGCTTGAAAGGAACTGAAGAACTTACCTAGCTCAACTGAACTGAACTGAACTGAACTAAATTGATTTCAATATAAAGCAGTGTAAATAAATGCAGTATAAAGAAAAGCTTTAAAACATGGTTTTCAACTCTGTGTATTTAGAAATACAATAACAACTTTGTATGTATGCAAATATACAATATGAACTCTGTTTGTATATGAAAATACAAATATTTCTGACGTATATAGAAATACAAAATACTGTTGTGGGAGTTTCTCTAACCGACAACCATCACTTAAGAGCTATCATGATGATATAACATTTTACCTCACGCTGCCAGGGCCATCCTATACCTTGCCAGGGTATAGAACCTGAACTACTAAGTGGAACCACTAGTCTATGCTAAAAAACACTAAGGAATCATCTAAAAAGTATGACTCTTTTCTACCCATGGTGGCTACATGGTTTATGGCGGCTCAGAGTTCTCTGAACTCTCCTCATATCGATGCTCAATACTACTCCCAAAATATACTAGCTCTTTATGTTTTAAAAAATAACTTCTTTATGTGGTTTGAGATAATTGCTCAAAACTTTACTCAAAGGCTACCTTGGAAATCTCAGTTTCCCTTCTTGCATAATTGTGAAAGGAGTTACTCTTTAACTGAAAACTAGCCCAAAGGCCCTTTACTAAAAAACTAGATCAAAGGCTCTTTACTGAAAAACTAGCTCAATGGTTCTTTTGGAAATCAAGGTTTCCTTTTCTTGTTTAAATGTGAAAACATTTTAAACCCTTTGGGAATACATAGTCCCCATATACTTTTGAAGAAATGAAACTTCAATCTTTACTCTATACTCTTTACCCAACTTGAACTCAAGTCTTAAAACAAAGTTAAAATGTTTGTAAAAGACCTTTGAAAAACTCTATGAACTTCTCTTGTTTTAACTCTGAACTTCTCTTGGCTTGACTCTTAACTTCTCTTGACTTGACTCTTAACTGATCCTTGAATTGAATTATGGATTCAAGGATTGAGTTTTCTGATAGGAAAGATATCATGATGATTAGGAGTGATTTTAGATAGTTAAACTTAAGAAAATATCATGAATTCACTATTTGAAAGCTGGTCTGCAACGCGGAGAGGTATTTAAATTTTGGTCGCAAAAATAACTTTTGAGGCAGAACACTCTGTGACACCATCGCGACGCGGAGAAGATTTTGACAATCCTATGGAACAGATCCGCGTTGTGGACCTGGTACCCAGTTTTGCCCGACTTTTTCCTTCTTCATTTTCTAGCCCCAATTCGCCTAAATTCGATTCTTTCTCAATATCTCTTTAGATTCAGGTACCCATAACATATACACAATAATCTAACTCAAAGAAACTCTAATAATCGATCTTAAACTCTCAAAAACTCCTCAATCTCATCCCAAATTCAACAACGAAAGCAATTCAAAAATACAACTCAAGAACATCACATTCTCAATCTTTTTAGGACGAAATTACACTGAATAAAACATGTTTGGTGCGTGGGTGAATGAACCCAATGCTGTGTGAACTCACATACCTCGTAAGGATCACCCCTTGACGAAAGCACGATCAAACTTGAACGATCTTGACGAATCTTGCTTATTCTTCTCTTCTTTTCTCTTCTCTCAAAACCCTAACTCTTTTTTGCAAAAGCGTAAACTGACTAAGATCAGTTTAGACCCCAATTAATTACCCACACATGAAATAAAATAATTGGGTAAGGAAAAGACCATAACGCCCCTTTAAAATCCGGATTGGACATTTCCTTATTTGAACAACCCAACTTCCAATGGGCATATCTCACTCATAAAAACTCTGAATCACGCAAACTCGGCGGCATTGGAAAGATTGTTCCAAGATCTTTCCTACGATATCTGGAAACACACCTAACTCATCCATTATGGTCATTTGAAGTTGACCAATAACTCAAACTTAACTTAACTTAACCAATTTTCCAGATTTTTTTTATTGTTTTCCAAATATCACTCTTTCTAATTCTAGCTCTTTCTAGTTCTTTCAATTTGCGAGTTGTTACATCAATTTTCTGCGGTAACCGGCATTATTAATCATGATCTCAAGTTTATGAATGACGTTTTCACAAAACACTCTTTAAATTAATAAAACCTTTAAATAATACCTCTACATTCTGAAAATATATTATCTTATCGAAATGAGTGATTTTTTTCCATTGCCCCAAGTTGAGACTGGAAGAAAATATTATCTTAGAGAGATTATTAATTTACCGAGTATTAATTTAGTAAGGTTTTATAGTACATAGAATACAACGATATTACCATAATACATATAACTATGTACGGTAATTATGACAACTATAGCTAGAGAAATATAATAACCCCAAAACTATAGCCATTTATGTAAGTTTCTCGATGATTAATCTAATTATATTAGTCATCTTGTTTAGACTATTTTCTTGAATTTAAAATAGTTCAAATTAGTTTATGGATAAATTCAACATAATTTTAATATTTAAATAGTTACTTACACAACAAAATAACCAAAATTTTGATATTGCATAAATTTCTTAAAATAATCCACCGAACTGAACCATTAACATCCCTATTGTAGAAATTAAATAAGACTTTTAAAGTTAAATTACCTATCAATTAAGTCAAAATTTCTTATCCAGTATAACTCAATTATTGTGTATTACACAAAATGATCATTTACTCTATTTTTTTTGCTGGCAAAGTACATTTGGCCATTCCTTGCACATTTTGATGATTTCTCCAATTGCCCACTTTTTAAAAGTTTACAAATAATTCTAGCTTTAACTGTAGACACTAACAAATCGAAAGAGATTTATGTCACGCTTCGAGCCTACACCCTAGGCGGGACTTTTTTTTTTTTTTTTTACCGTGGTTTCCGGGCGTCGCTTTGCGAACCCGACTAGCTGTACCCACCGGGTCCCGCTGTTTCAAGGCGGGTCCACCACGGTTAGTTCCACGGGGCCCTGGAGACGCGGCCGATTTGTAATGCCTCCAGTGGCCCTGCTGGGGCTCGAACCGGCGACCTGAAGGACTTTGTCCCAGACCTTTACCAGCTGAGCTACCCCTCAGGGTTAGGCGGGACTGACACTCGAGAACCATTGTTAGCCCCAAGCGAACCCTTGGCCTGGCTTACTTACTCAGCAGAAGACTTAAACATAAGAAATGTACTCATGCAATAACTTAAGAGATAATAACTTAGCCAAAACTGGTAACTCAAGTCTTAAACGTATACATATGAAATGAATAAGACTAAAGAACTATAACTATTTGTCTATGAAGCCTCTAAAACAAAGAGGGATATCGGGACAGGACCCCCAATCATCCTAACAACTGAAAACTAGAAAGCAATGTAAAAAGGAGCCCTCCAAAAAGTAAGGAGGCTCACCAACCAACTCTGCGTGCTCAACTGGATCAACGAGACACTGGATGTTGATCCTGGTTACCTGCGTCTGCATCATAAGACGATAAAGGCCAACTGGCATCAGTACATTGACTGTGCGAGTATGAAAGTTGGAATGATAAACATAACATAGGCTTGAAAAGAATCTGAAAGGAACATTTACCTTGAATTTACTCAACTTATGAACAACTTAACTCTATATAAAGCAATAAAACACATGCAATATATAGAAAGCTTTAAAAATAGTAGACAACTCAGTTCGTTAAAGAAATGCAATAACAAACTCAACTTTATTCATGTAATAAAGTAATATAGTTTTTGTGGGAGTTTCTCTAACCGACAACCACCACTATGAGCCTAAGTGGTGATACAACGTCTTGCCCATGCTGCCAGAACTGTCATATACTTTCCCGTCATATAGAACGCCTTAACTAAGTAGATCCACTAGTCTATGCTAAAAAGTACTTAAGGAGACATCTAAAAAGTATGATCATTTACTACCCATGATGGCTACATGGTTTATTGAGACTTGAGTTAATATGAACTTGCATCCCCATATCGGTGCTCAATACTACTCCCAAAATATACTTAGCTCATATGTTTTAAAACAAAACTTCTTTCTTTGGTTTGAGATAATTACTCAAAACTTAGCTTAAAAACTCTCTTGGAAATTGGTGTTTCCCTTTCTTGTTCAAATGTGAAAACATTTTAAACTCTTGGGAATACTTAGTTCCCTTATAACTTTGGGAGAAATGAACTCAACTCTTTACTCTTTGCTTAACTTAAAACTTTAGTCTTGGAACAAAGTTAAAACATTTGTGAAAGACTTTTGAAAAACTTTATGAATTTCTCTTGACTTGGTTCTTGACTTCTAAACTTGACTCTTAATTTTCCTTGAATTGAATTATGGAAGATTTCATGATGTTTAGATGTACTTTAGAGTTTTGGAATCAACTAGGAAGTGTTAGTACACTTTAGAAGGACTTAAACGAGCTAAAAAATGAAATCGGGTGAAAAACGACGATTCAAGCGCATCCCTGGCACCGCGCCAGACCCAACTTACTGGGCTCAAAAATGGCGCACTGCTGGCGCGCCACCCTAGCCTGCCTGGCGCTATGGGGGCGTGTCGCGCCAGCCTTTCCTTCAGTCAAAAGCTGACGAACTTTTGGTCTCGTTTTCTGATCTTAAATCAATTAGTTTCGATTCCTTTTCTCAAATTCACTTTAGAATTAGATACCCAAGATACATACACAAAAATATCACTCAAACAACTCAAGGAAGCAACATTTCAATATCAAGAAACTCCTTAATCTCAACTCATGTTCAAGAACGAAAGTAATTCAAGAACAACTATCAAAAACATTCAAATTCTAATCTTTTTCGATTGAATTAACGCTGAATCAAACATTCTTGGCACGTGGGTTAACATACCCAACGTTATGAAAGTCTCACATACTTGTAGGATTAAATCCTGTGCGAAATCCTCAACCAAATTGTACAATCTTGACAAATTTCACCTTTTCTTCTCCTTTCTCATAGCCCTAGCGTGAAATTTCCATTTTTTCCTAAACTGATCAAATTGTGATTTGACCCTAATTAAACTCTTAAAAATGAAATAAAATAATAGGGTATGAAAAAGACCAAAACACCTTTTAAAAATACGGATTGGACATTTCCTTATTTGAACAACCCAACTTCAAATGGACATATCTCACCCATACAAACTCGGAATCGCGCAAACTTGGTTGCTTTGGAAACACAACTAACTCATCCTGAGCTAGGATTATGGCCATTTGAAGTTGACCAAAACTCAACTTAACATACTTCATAAATTTTCATTATTTCCAAAAATTGACTATTTCCAATTCTTAACTTCTTCCTAGTTATTTCAAATTGCGAGGTGTTACAATATCTCTCCCTTGGGAACATTCGTCCTCAAATGAGATTAATCTTACTAGGCTAAGGGTGTAACATCTAACATTCAGCTCAAACGCCCAACACAAGCAATGCAATTACAACATGCAATCTTATAAATTAAGGAGTACTAAGAAGAGAATTAGTACCTTGATATGGAATTTCTCCGGTTTCAAAGAGATGTGGATATCTCTTCTTCATATCTTCCTCTGCTTCCCAAGTAGCTCCCCCAACAAATTGGTTCCTCGAAAGAACTTTGACTTATGCTACTTCCTTAGTCCTCAACTTGCGAACTTGGCGATCTAGAATCTAAACTGAAATCTCCTCATAGGATAAACTATCCTTGATGCCAATATCTTCAGTTGGTATGATCAATGAAGGATCGCCCATTGATGCTTATCGTGACCAACGACACTGCCCTACGGTATGAGTGTCTACGATCGTCGATAATATAGTAACCTAACTAAGGATTGGGATCGTGTCCCAAGGGAGCGGTTTTGAGGATTAATAGCCAATTAGAATGTCATTCAAGTTAGTCGTTGTTAAAGATGTTTGCGATAAAAGACATAGTAAATTAAAGGGGGTGACATGAAAGTGTCAAATATCAAATGGGGGTTTTGTAACAAGTGATAAAATAGCAAAATAAACAAGAAAATCAAGTATGGGGAAGGGTTCTTGGGATGTGACCGCAATACAAGTTGAGATAAATTGTTGGGTACATGCTTTCAATAGGAAATTTGCAAGTTAATAGTGACTAGGCTAAGCTTTAAATGGAAATAAGTTCCCTCTGGGGCAACTTACCCCGTTTCAAATGCGTTCCTCTCGGACACCCATTTGCCGCATGAAGACCAGCCTACGCCTTACCCCACTCACTCTCTCGAGCTGAGTGTTAGGATATGGGACTAGGGCTCACCCACTCGGGCTGAACCTCATGTCGACCCACTCTTTAGGCCATCAGTCTAGTGGTTTTGGTTTCGCGACCTCCCTCTCGGGCAAGCCAAAAACACATGGGTGACTTTGTATTTGCAACTACAAACCCTTTAGATTAAACCACAACCACTAGGTGAAATCACCATTTACATACATCTAACCTATCAGCAAGCAAGACCTAACAAGAATATCAACCCATATTTGCTAAATCACACCCCAAGAATGGGGAGTTTTAGCCATACATCAAGAAATAAGAAATTATACCTAATATGATAATGAAATTAACTGGGTATAAGAGATTAACCATTGAATTAAGCAAAGGGAAGTGAATAAAGAAGACCCACTTCTAACTTGGGGAAGAAGGACTCCTTTCTTCAAGTCTCCACAAAACCCTCTCCAAACTTGAGAGAAAATATTAGCTAGAATATGTTCTAAAGTGAAAATAATAATAATAATAATAATTGTTCCACACTCCAATCTCTTTTAAGATTACAACTCTAAATAGTATTTATAGTTTTCACAGATTGTGCTGCGGAGGATTGTTCGACGACATTAGTCGAGATTGCCGATGAACTCGGTGATCCGCCCTTTCGTCAGCTCATCGCCTTCAGTGTCTTGCCTTTAGCATCCTTGAATTATAGATCATTGGGCGGTACAGTACTGCTTCGCGAAACTGATTGGCGACCCGTCGACTGCTCATTTCCTCGCCTTTTGATCCACTTCCTTCAAGGCTTCACGTACTGGAACGAAGGGCGGCTTATGTCATTTCGGCGACTCGCCATGTTAAACTCAGCGATACACATGATTCCATTTCTTGTTCTTTTCAGCCCTATTTGCTCCATTTTGCGCCTAAGTGTCCATGCTTCCACTAAAACTTCAAATACCTGAAACTTCAGCATTTTAATCAGGTATTGAGGTAAAACAAGCATTCAAGGACACTATTTCCATTAAAACAAATCCCTAAATTAGTCAAATTTGTGGACTCATCACCCATGCATTTCTTCAACATGGAGATGTGAGAGACCGAATTAACCGCGGCTAACTCTTCTAGTAGCTCCAACTCATAAGCTACATTACCTACCCTTTTAGATATTTTGTAAGAGCCAATATACCGGGGACTAAGCTTCCCCTTCTTACCAAATATCATAAGACCTTTAATGGGTGAAATTTTCAAGTAAATCCAATCACCTACTTCAAACTCTAACTCCCTTTTCTTAACGTCGGTGTAGGATTTCTGATGACTCTGCACCGTTTTCAACCTCTCTTGAATCACGTTCGCCTTCTCCATAGCTTGATGAACTAAATCAGGTCCTATCAACCTAGTTTCACCAACTTCAAACCATCCAATAGGAGAACTGCATCGTCTCCCATAAAGAGCTTTATAAGGAGTCATTTGGATGCTAGAGTGGTAACTATTGTTGTAAGAAAATTCAATAAGAGGTAGGTGATCATCCCAATTACCTTTGAAATCAATCACACAAGCCCTCAACATATCCTCTAAGGTTTGAATAGTGCGCTCTGCTTGACTGTCTGTCTGAGGATGAAAAATAGTACTTATGTTCTCCTTTAAACCATAGCCTTTTTGGAATGACTTCCAAAACTGTGCAGAAATTGTGCACCTCTATCTGATATAATCGAAACAGGGAATCCATGAAGTCTTACTACCTCTTGAATATATAACCTGGCATAATCCTCTGCTGAATGGGTAGTCTTTATCGGCTAAAAGTGGGCTGATTTTGTCATTATGTCAACAATCACCCAAATCGAATCATGTTGTGTGCTAGACCTTGGTAAACCTGTGATGAAATCAATGTTTATCATCTCCCACTTCCATTCCAGAAGTTCTATATTTTGGGCTAAACCACCGAGCCTTTGATGCTCTACTTTAACTTATTGGAAATTCGGACACTTGGCCACAAACTCTGCAATGCCCTTCTTCATACTACTCCACCAATAAAGTTCTCTCAAATCGTGATACATCTTTGTGGAACTTGGATGAATGGAATATCTGGAGCTATGAGCTTCTTCCATGATCCTTCATTGGATTTCATCCACCCTTGGTACACACAACCTACCTTCATACCTCAATACGCCATTTCCCCATTGTTCAAAAGCCAATACTTTTTGCTTATGAACATTTGCCTTCAATTCAAGCAAAACGGGATCTTGGTCTTGCTTTTCTCTAACTTCTGACGCTAATGATAATTCAGCACCATTCATTACCACTGCCCTTCCTTCTGTGGAATCCATTACTCGGACTCCCAAGCGTGCAAGTCTATGCACATCTTTTGCTAACTCTTTTTTTTTTGTTCTCAACATGGGTGGTACTACCCATAGACAACCAGATTAAAGCATCAACAACAACATTAGCCTTACCTGGGTGGTAAAGAATACTCATGTCATAATCCTTGAGTAATTCTAACCACCTCATTTGTCTGAGATTAAGATCTTTCTGAGTAAACACATACCGAAGGCTCTTGTGATTAGTGAATACATCAACATGAACACCATACAAATAATGACGCCATATTTTCAAAGCAAACACTACATCAGCCAACTCTAGATGATGGGTTGGGTAGTTCTTCTCATGAACTTTCAACTGTCTGGAGGCATATGCTATAACCTTGTCATTCTGCATCAACACACAACCCAAACCAACTCTAGACGCATCACAGTATACCATAAAACCTTGAGTACCTTTTAGTAAGGTCAACACTGGGCAGTAGTTAACCTTTTTTTCAATTCCTGAAAGCTTTTCTCACAAGCTTCAGACCATTGAAATTTCACCGTCTTCTGAGTCAACTTGGTCAAAGGGGATGAAATATATGAGAACCCCTCTACGAACCTTCTATAATAGCCAGCCAAACCCAAGAAACTCCTAATATCTATTTTCTGGGTATCAACTTTAATTCCCTCTCCAGACACAATGTGGCCTAAGAATGCCACAGACTCAAACCAAAACTCACACTTAGAGAACTTGGCATACAACTCTCTATATTTTAAAGTCTGGAGAACTATTTTGAGATGACTAGCATGATATTCTTCATTCCTTGAATAGATTAGTATGTCATCAATGAAGACGATAATAAACATATCTAAATAATGTTTGAATACTCTATTCATAAGGCCCATGAATGTTGCAGGCGCATTGGTCAAACCAAAGGACATGACCAAAAACTCATAATGACCATAACGGGTTCTGAAAGCTGTCTTTTGAATATCACATTCCCTTACTCTTAACTGATGGTAGCCAAAACTGAGATCTATCTTAGAGAAACAAGTAGCACCCTGAAGTTGATCGAAAAGATCATCAATCCTTGGGAGAGGATATTTGTTCTTAATGGTAACCTTGTTCAACTAACGGTAATTTATACACATCCTAAGGGAACCATCTTTCTTTCTCACAAATAAGACCGGAGCGCCCCAAGGTGAGACACTTGGTCGAATGAAACTTTTATCTAGGAGGTCTTTCAGCTTCTCTTTAAGATCTTTCAACTCTGCTGGTGCCATTCTATATGGCGGAATAGATATAGGACGAGTATCTAGAAGAATGTCTATACTGAAGTCTATTTCTCTCTCAAGAGGGACTCTGGGAAGATCATCAGGAAAGACTTATGAAAACTCTCTTACTACTGAAACTGACTGAATATGAGGTATCTCAACACTAGAGTCATTAACTCCGACTAAGTGATAGATACACCCCTTGAAAACTAACTTTCTTGCCTTAAGGTACGAAATAAAACGACCCTTAGGCACTGCTGAACTACTTTTCCACTCTAAGACTAGCTCATTAGGAATTTGGAACTTAACAATTCGAGTTCTACAATCAATGGAGGCATAACAGGCATGAAGCTAGTCTATACCTAGAATGACATCAAAATCTACCATGTCTAACTCAATTAAATCAGCCATGGTGTCTTTGTGATTGATGGAAATGACACAATCACGATATACTCGCTCAACTATATTAGACTCCCAACAAGTGTAGAAACACAAAAGGGTTCGCAAAGTTTCTTAAGAAGAACATCAAAACTATTTGCAACATAAGGGGTTACAAAAGATAAACTTGCTCCTAGGTCTAGCAAAGCATAAACATCAAGAGTAAAGACTTTGATAATACCAGTGATAACATCAAGAGAGTTTTCTTGCTCTTGGCGATTAGTGATCGCATAAATACGATTTGCTCCTCCGCTAGTACCGGAAGTAGCACCTGTAGGTGCAGCCCTATCTGGTGGAGCAACTGATGAAAATTGGGTTCTATTGCATTGATTCACATTACCTTGCCAGTTCTTGGGGAATTCTTTCATCAAATGCCCCTCTTGTCCACACTTGAAGCAACCTATGGAACCATCACAACACTTACCTAGGTGGGTTCTACCACACTTAGCATATGTAGGAGCTAGTTACCTCCTTGTGCCACACTACCCTGAGATTGGGCAGGTCTAGACCTGAAATGCTGGGAATTTTGACTATTATACTCACCTTTGTTTCTGGGTGCAGGTGCACTAGCAGATGATGGAGAAGGTCCCTTTTGCTTTTGCTAAAACGACGAACGATTCACATTACTTTTCCGTTGCCCGGACTCATTCCCTGTCTTAGCCTTCTTGTTTTTAAACTCTTCCCTATTCTTCAGTTTTTCTTCCTCAACCTGCTGCACATATACCATAAACCTTGATATATTCACGTTCCCAATTAGCATCGCTGCCCTGCCCTCTTTGCTTGATAGACGGGACAACCCAACAACAAACAGATTCATTCTACTCCTCGTATTTGCAACCATCTCCAGAGCATAACGGGATAGTTGGGTGAACTTCAACCCATACTCATGAACACTTAGTGACTCTTGCTTAAGGGTTAGGAACTCTCGTACCTTATCCTCTTTTAGTTCTCGTTGAAAGAAACTCCCCAAGAAGGCCTCCTCAAAACATGCCCAACTTGCATGTGGTGCATCCTCAACTCAGTTCTTCTTTCATTGATCGAACTAAATCCTAGCGACACCCTTCATTTGGTATACAATTAGTTCCACCCTCTCAATATCAGTAATGTGCATGACATCAAATACCTTTTGAAGCTCCTCAATAAAGTTCTCTGGATCCTCAGGAGTGCTTGAACCAGTGAAACTTGAAGGGTTCATCCTCAAGAATTCGCGGATCCTCAAAGTGACAACCTATTCTTGTCGAGCCCCTCTTTGTTGCCCAATCTGATTAGTCACAGCTTGACTTAGCATCCTTATCGCTTCCCTGAACTCAACATTAGTAACTTATCCTTGGGGTTGCACTACAGGTGCATTAGGTACCCCTTGCTCCTCAACATTACGCCAAGTAGGACGACCTCTGACAGCTCTTCGTGGAGGTATGATTATCTGAAAACACGTGCAAGCACGAACTAGAAGAAACTTTTTAGAGATCAAACTCTAACGCACGAAATGAGTATGAAAGAAATGAGAAATTTTCCCAAGTATTGCAGCTTCCTAATTATAGATGTGGCGCGCTTCACACTGATAACTAGGACTCTACAGACACAGCTTCATAGACTCCCTAAGACTCTTGAACTCTATGCTCTGATACCAAGTTTGTCATCCCCCGAGCCAACACCCTGGGCGAGACTGGCACTCGAGAACCATTGTTAGCCCCAAGCGAACCCTTGGCGTGACTTACTTACTCAGCGGAAGACTTAAACATAAGAAATGTACTCATGCAATAACTTAAGATATAATAACTTAGCCAAAAATGGCAACTCAAGTCTTAAACGTATACATCTGAAATGAATAAGACTAAAGAACTATAACTATTTATCTATGAAGCCTCTAAAACAAAGAGGGATGTCCGGACAGGACCCCCGATCATCCTAATAACTGAAAACTAGAAAGCAATGTAAAAAAGAGCCCTCTGGAAAGTAAAGAGGCTCACCAACCGATTCTGAGTGCTCAACTGGATCGACGAGGCGCTGGATGATGATCCTGGTTACCTACGTCTGTATCATAAGACGATGCAGGCCAATTTGCATCAGTGCATTGAATGTACGAGTATGCGAGTTGGAATTCTAAACATATCATAGGCTTGAAAATAATCTCAAAGGAACACTTACCTTAACTTTACTCAAGTTATGAACAACTTAACTCAATATAAAGCAATAAAACACATGCAATATATAGAAAACTTTTAAAACATTAGAAAGCAACTCAGTTCGTTAAAGAAATGCAATAACAAACTCAACTTTACTCATGTAATAAAGTAATATACTTTCTGTGGGAGTTTCTCTAACCGACAACCACCACTATGAGCCTAAGTGGTGATACAACGTCTTGCCCACGCTACCAGAACTTTCCTATACTTTGTCGTCATATAGAACGCCTTAACTAAGTGGATCCACTAGTCTATGCTAAAAAGTACTTAAGGAGTCATCTAAAAAGTATGATCCTTTACTACCCATGATGGCTACATGGTTTATGGAGACTTGAGTTAATATGAACTCGCATCCCCATATCAGTGCTCAATACTATTCCCAAAAATATACTTATCTCATATGTTTTAAAAGAAAACTTTTTTCTTTGGTTTGAGATAATTACTTAAAACTTAGTTTAAAAGCTCTCTTGGAAATCGGTGTTTCCCTTTCTTGTTCAAATGTAAAAAACATTTTAAACTCTTGGGAATACTTAGTTCCCTTATAACTTTGGGAGAAATGAACACAACTCTTTACTCTTTGCTTAACTTAAAACTTAAGTCTAAGAACAGAGTTAAAACATTTGTGAAAGACTTTTGAAAAACTTTATGAATTTCTCTTGACTTGATTCTTTACTTCTAAACTTGACTCTTAACTTTCCTTGAATTGAATTATGGATTCAAGGTTCATGATCTCATGTTTATGGAAGATTTCATGATGTTTAGATGTACTTTAGAGTATTGGAATCAACTAGGAAGTGTTAGTACACTTTAGAAGGACTTAAACGGGCTAAAAGACGAAATCGAGTGAAAAACGACGATTTGGGCGCATCCCTGGTGCACCGCGATAGACCCAACTTACTAGGGCTCCAAAATAGCGCACTGCTAGCGCGCCACCCCAGCCTTTCTGGCGCTATGGGGGCGCGTCGCGCCAGCCTTCCCTTCAGGCAAAAGCCAACGAACTTTTGGTCTCGTTCTCTGATCTTAAATCGATTAATTTCGATTCATTTTCTTAAATTCACTTTAGAATCAGATACCCAAGACATATACACAAAAATCTAACTTAAACAACTCAAGGAAGCAACACTTTAATATCAAGAAACTCCTTAATCTCAACTCATGTTCAAGAACGAAAGTAATT
Source organism: Solanum verrucosum (assembly GCF_900185275.1). Classification (NCBI taxonomy): domain Eukaryota; kingdom Viridiplantae; phylum Streptophyta; class Magnoliopsida; order Solanales; family Solanaceae; genus Solanum; species Solanum verrucosum. Next base: position 1,330,879 of record NW_026019970.1, read on the forward strand.
CCAGAACAACTATCAAGAACATTCAAATTCCAATCTTTTTCGAACGAATTCACGTTGAATAAAACATGCTTGGCACGTGGGTGAACAAACCCAACATTATGAAAGTCGCACATACCTTTTAGGATTAAATCCTTGGCGAAATCCTCAACCAAATTGTACGATCTTGACGAATTTTGCCTTTTCTTCTCGTTTCTACTCTTTTCTCCTTTCTCAAAGCCCTAGCGTGAAATTTCCATTTTTTCCTAAACTGATCAAATTCTGATTTGACCCTAATTAAACTCTTAAAAACGAAATAAAATTATAGGGTATGGAAAAGACCAAAACACCCTTTAAAAATCCAGATTGGACATTTCCTTATTTGATCAGCCCAACTTCAAATGGGAATATCTCATTCATACGAACTCAGAATCGCACAAACTTGGCGGCGTTGGAAAGATCATTCCAAGTTCTTTCCTACGATATCTGGAAACATACCTAACTCATCATGATCTAGGAGTTATGGTCGTTTGAAGTTGACCAAAACTCAACGTAACATACTTAACAAATTTTCCAGATTTCTATTCTTTCCAAAAATTGACTATTTCCAATTCTTAACTTCTTCCTAGTTATTTCAATTTGCGAGGTGTTACAATTTATTTGTTTTAAAATTTGATCTACTGCAGATGTGAATCATTTTGAATGAATAATATATTAATAGACTCAAAATATTGAGAGGAGCTCATACTTAAAAATTTGGGATTGGTTAGAAGAGATTTGAGTTGATCGGGATTAAAAAAAGGACAAATTACTTAACTACACTCCTTTACTTACCTTAATATCCATTTATCCCTACTTATTTCAAAATTTTCAAAAATCCCTTATTTACCTATGTATCCCGTGCACAACGCTATGTATCCCGCTATGTGGAATGTATCAAACGCTATGTATCCCGCTATGTGGAATATATCAAACGCTATGTATCCGCGCACAACGCTATGCATCCCGCATGTATCCCGTGCACAACGCTATGTATCCCGCTATGTGGAATGTATCAAACCTAATGTATCATGTGCACAACGTTATGCATCCCGCTATGTGGAATGTATCAAACCTAATGTATCCCGTGCACAACGCTATGTATCCCGCAAACATAATTTTTAAGGGATTTTTGGTAAATAGAAAATTAGAAGGGATAGGATGTTATTTAGTACTTATAATATGTAGTTCCTATAATTTGTACTTAAATAAACCAGCTTGTGTAGGGAAGTTGAACTATTAAGGTTTATAAATATTGTATAAAAAGTGTACATGGATGTATGTACATTTCTAATACATAGTTATATATCATATATACTCGTTTATATATTCTTTATACAATACCGATCCATTACATATACATACAATTATTAATTGAAATTACTTTTGGCCAGTGGTATATTATATTTATGCAATCCCTTTAAAATAGGCAGGTGTCTTATGCCTGCAAATTCGAGGGCCCCTATTATTTTCTAAGTAATAAAAGGCTATATGTTTTTTTAAGAGTACCAATTTTTTGGTTTGTTTATTGAGTATTATTTGTAGAAAAAGTAAAGTTTACATATGCAAAACAAATATTATTAGAAGTTTGACATATCTAGAGTACTAGGTCTCAAGAAAGATTAAATGAATTGACTATATTATCAATTGAAAAAGAATTATTAGAAAACAAATTGATTATGAGAAAACTATTAATTTTGCATCTCAAAAAGCTAGGACACACTTCATAAAAAAATATAATATTTTTGGAAAAAGTTAAAGACGTCTTTTTGTATTTAGCTTTAGGCCACCAGTGTGCTGTCTTGCTAATTCTTAATAGGACCAAAAAAACAAAAGTAGGGACAATGGGACAGGATGAGTTTGAGTTTTTGCGGAGGCATGGTGGGGCAGGTTCAATTTTTAAAAAATCAGGTGAGCCTGGGCAAGTTAACGATTGCGAATTGAAATTTCAAACTAAAACTAAAACCAAAAATCATTTCAATCAGGTTGAATTAGGATTCCTTAAGATCAATCCATCTATTCCAATGGTTTTTAATGGATTTCTTAGTTTACCAACTGTCAATATTAAATCAAACATAAACTACTTTCACTATTCGAATTAGATATTCACCAATAACTATAAGAAAGAGTAGTAAAAGATGCAATTTTTTAGCTATAATGTAAGGAAAAAATCATTTATAAATTCCAGTCTAATATGCCCATTCTAAAAGAGAACATGATAACCATTTTGAGAGGGGGCAAATCAGCAGAGGAGAGCTCTTTCATATAAATATTATGTTTTCAAGCAGATAAGGAAAAAAATGCACATATTGCTCCTACGCTGAGCGGGGCGAGTTAGAGTCTTCACAACTTTATGCAGGTTTACCCCGCTCCATTTGCCATCCCTAAACAAAAGATACCTTCGCACAGAAGTCAAGTTATAGAAGGTTGGCATTTCTTACATCTATTTAAGAATATTACATATCACATGTACAAGTTCAACCCAAATATTTGCACGTCACTCGGCACCAAAACTGCAACCAACATAATTTTGGGTGATTATGTTAAGACGATTTTGCATGACATCCATAGACGGATAAGGAGGGAAACACAGGCGGTAAAAGCATGTGTGCGAGGAAGGAAAGCAATCATGAGAGTCTGAAGTTCGGTAGATGTGAAGTTTAGAATCTAGACCACCAAAACCCTCAACAGGCAGAGACTTCATTGAAGTCCAGAAGAAGAGAAGCACATTTCTCTGCTCAGCCGACGTACTTCCAACTATCTGCAGCAATAGAAAAGAAAACTTTGAAAATGTTGTCGGGATAATAACTTTGAAAGAGTTCAGAAATCTACCACATCCGAAAACAATAAAGAAAGAGGAGATCAAAGGGGCCAAGGTGTAGACTTCTCGATAGTTAATACTCTGAAACATACTTAGCAGCAGACAAGAAATAAGTACCTCCCAGAACCAGGATATTTGAGGATCATCTTTTTTGTAGCCATTTTAATTTGTATGCTCTTCCCAGTCTTCTACAGAAACCACTGTTTTACTCCCATGAAGCATCCTGTTAAGGTCTTCATGATCTAGGATCCGGTAAAAGGATTCCCGGAGCCGTCGGTCAGTAATTATGTCACCAAAATCTTGAGCAAAATGGGCTACCTGACGAGCAATTGATGTGACAAAACGGTGTTTAACAAGAAGATTCACATAGTTATCCCTATTCTGACTGTTCACTATTGTATTTTTCCCATTAGGGCAAAGCTCCACTACTTTCCTGGATCCCAATTCTTCATCTTCACAAACAAATGTTAGGCCTAGGATATCTTCAGTATCTTCTTGCAGACACTGTACAAGTAGGGATCTGCATCCCTAATGTCTTCAAACGAAATATCCTCTCCAGCTAATTGTAAAAAGAACACATGATCAAAAGCAATGCTTATTTGTACTCTTTGCAACAAGGCCAATTCAATAATCCTGCCGGAGAAGACAAAATACTCAAGGTGCAAGGGGTCAACTTTAGATGCTGCAAGCACAAATGCCGATGAAGGTTATTTGCATTGTAGCAGAGAGAATAATATTACTTTCATGAAACATCAGAGAAAGATATCTAGCTAGAACTGCCATGCCATAAATAAGACAAACTCTTTCGATCATTACTTCATTAACTTTATCTGATTGCCTGGTGTGATTGGAGAATCAGAGAACCAAAGGACATCAATAATAACACAACTAAGAAAATATACTACATGAGAACTAAATCGAGACAAAATTAAATTTAAAATCTCAGCATGTTAGAATGGCTTAATCTCCTCAAGCAGGCTGGCAAAATTAAACAAAAACTCAGCTTTTCTGGACAGTAAATGAATATTGGCAGAAGTGCCAAAAGGAGACAAAAACTCAGCTTTTCTGCTGGACAGTAAATGAACTTATGAAGTCAAGTATGGTATCAATGTCATTTACATTTGAGTTCAAACTAACATTATATTCTTTCCTGTCTCGGCGAAGTATCATTGAATCTTCTCTCCAGATGATCCATAAGATTGCTGCCAGAAGGAAAAACCTACCTTTGATCAAGAGTGTATAGCAAGACTTAATAGTAAATAGACTATTAATTGTTTGTCCTTCCCAATCATAGTATCAGGCTTGGGCTGTAGGTTGGGGCTGCTGCTCAGTTGTTCTAAAAGCTGTCCTAGTTGTTTCTTCCTTCAAAGGAGGATTTTCTATCCTTCTTTTGGGTCGGCTACATAGTTAAACAAATCTGAGAAGGGGAATGTAGCAGTGGTTTGATACACGAAAAGATGCTAAACAATCTGAAATTCCGTTTTTAGCGGGTATTATCTTTCCATATCAGGATCCTTTTTTTTTTCGTATACTCAACCCTTGAATAATGAATAGTTCATGTTTCTGTAGTTCCTTCCACAAACCTCCAATGTGTGTCCTCATTCCTTTTTCATTAGTTATACAAGTTCCATTTCGCTTACCATTACTTTAAATAGATTAATGCACTTTGGAATTACTAAAATTTATGTAGCAACGAATCAGTAAAACTCTCAGACATGGGTTTCATGAAATAGTTGAACCTCAAAGAATGCTATGAGGGTATGAACACAAAGAGAGATAATACATATACTCGTACTCACAAAGATTCAACCTCTATCTCATACTATTTATCTATTTTTGAGGAAAAATCAGATAAGAAACATCTTTCATACTCGACAACTTTAGATCAAAAAACTAACAGAAGGGATAAATAAGAACAAAATGTCATATTTATGTGTACATAAAGGCAATAAAAGTTTACCTGGATTTGGGAAAAACCTTCTACCGTCATTTGGGCATGAAAAAAATAGAGCATTCTGAGGGTTGAAAATGGCTTCACATACCAAGGAAAACCACTCCCTCAACACACCAGGCCCGGTAGCTTCTTCATTCTCAAATTGAATAAATAATTGACCTCGCAGAGACCTAGGACTAGCATGTCCAATGTACTCAAATGAGTCTTCCAACTAACGAGACCTGCAAATGAGCATCTCGTAAAGCTCCTCGTTCTTGTGCCTCCCTTCTAGAAGCATCTTCAAGGAAAAACGCTGCCTTATCTTCAAATGTGTTACTTCCTTGTGCTCAAGAATCCACTAATAATCTGTAGACTTTTTTGAAAGCTTACCTATCAGAAAGCACAAAGCAACTCTTCTTTGCCTCATCTTCTCCCAAAACATTTCATTCAATCTCTTATACAACTTCGAAATACTTTCTAACTCCTTTAGAATTAAAAGATACTGGGACCAACAACCTATAATAGGCTCACCTCTTCCTATGTTTACCAAACCCAGCTGGCTTTCCAGTTCCTTTAGACACATCTCCGATTTTTCCAGCAAGTCACAAAAAACATGTTGCACGCCTTCAATCTCAGATCTTTCATTTCTTGCTTCATCTTGCATCAAGGAAGGGAAACTAACCGGACTGCCAAATGCTTTTTGACGTCGTATTGCACACTTTACCCGATGCATGAACTGAATAAACTCATGCACATCACTCTCTGATAACTGTATAAACTCAGCTAATTGCACACTCAATTCCAAAGCATGAGATAACCTTGTTGCCAACTCATGAACAAAAGGGAAAATATCCTGCAATCTTAACACATGCTTAACATCATGGACATTCCCCTTCATCATTGCAGCTAAACTACTACGGCAAAATATATATATAAAGTATCATCAACACCCGCAACCCCTCTTATAGAATCGTACAGAACTCGAAGAATATAGGAGCAAACTGCCTATATATGGTTGTAGGATTGGTGAAAAGTGTCTTACAGTAATCTATAAAATGACAAACGCATCCATGAGAAGCTTGTTTTTTAATTACAGAACGAGATACACAGGGGCGGCTCAACGTAATTGGGGGCCTAAAGCGAAATTTCAATTCGCGGCCTAAAATATAAATACACTTCATATATGTAATTATTCAAAAAAGAAAAATTACACTATTAAGATGAAAATTATTAGTACTTAATATTGTTTTTTGAGTTACTAGTTTTAGGTAAGATTTTATCAACACAACATTGAAAAACATCATTTAAGTGAGACAATTATTATATGCATTGTTAACATAATGATATAAGTAATAAGTTGATAAATATTAAATAAAGATAAGAGTTAGAAATTTAGAATCATAGAATTTGACTCAAAAAGTTGATGACTTGATATACCTCACTTTAATATGCTTAGAGTAATGCTTGAAACTAAAATTTAAAAAGAAATAAAAAAGAATTTGTAATTCACTTTGTTCAACACTGTTCATTGTTAATTCTTATTTTTAACCAAGTACAAAAGATGTTAAAGTGGATAAAATAATTTATTTTTAAAAAAATTATACTTTTTATCATAAATAATTAATTTTTCTATAAAAATTTCAACACATAATTTATTCTTAACAAAAATTTGGGGCCCCCGAAATTTGGGGGCCTAAGGCAAAGGCCTTATTTTTAAAAGCATAGAGCCGGCCCTGGAGATACATAAAGTTTTACCAGGGTCGCAGGAACAGAGGAGTGAATAAATATTTGGAGATATTCCTCCGATCCATCTGCGCCATCCTTTGGGGTATTTGCGAGAAAATCGGTAAGCATCTTCGTCATACGGGTGACATTAGCATTAATATATGTGTTGTTATTGTAGTTGCAGAGGTCATGAATAACCAAATTCAAGTCACTCATCAGCTTCCACGTGTAAGGATGGCTCGTGCTTCACATTCTCCGGACGAGTTGCAGGGTATCGTCATTTTTTATACCACATTCCGATAACTTACGGACGAAGAATTGAATGGGAGTTACCAGAGAAGAATTGAAGAGGATTTCGTTATGTCTCATCCTGGCTGTGCTGGCAGCGGCATAATCATTGAACTTGCGTTTGGTGCTAGTTTCGTGAGGTAACTGGTACGCCATTGATGAGCAAGAAGAGAAGAGTTTTGAGCTCTGCACTAATTTCGAACATACTTGAGAGGAAGTCAAATTTGTCTTGCCTGTTAAGCCTCACCCTTCCTCCACCTGTGCACTAATTTTAAACTATTTTCCTTTTTTGTCTATTTCAAATAATTTTTTAATTTTGTTTTAAAAAGATAAAAACATTTTTAACTTTAGCATTCCACATGTACATTTAAAGTCATGAAATTAAATGTTAAAGGAGTATTTGTGGAAATGAATCAGACAAAAAAGAGGTAAAAAAATCCAAAATACTACCACCGTTTTAAACTATTTTCCTTTTTTGACTATATTAAATATTTTTCTTATTCTGTTTTAAAAAGATAAACTTTTTTAACTTTAGTTTTTCACATATATATTTTAGGTTATAAGATTAAATGTTAGAGGAGTATTTGCAGAAATGAATCAGACAAAAAAGAAGTCAAAAAATCCAAAATACTCCCCTCGTTTTAAACTATTTTCCTTTTTTGTCTATTTCAAAAAAAATTCTTATCCTGTTTTAAAAAGATAAACTTTTTTAACTTTAGCTTTCCACGTATATATTTAAGGTCATAAGATGAAATGTTAGAGGAGTATTCGCGGAAATGAATCAGACAAAAGAGAAGTCAAACAATCCAAAATACTCCCCTCGTTTTATACTATTTTACTTTTTTGTCCGATATATATATATATATATATTTTATTTTTTTTATTTTTTTTTTATTTTATTTCTAGTCTGTTTTAAAAAGATAACTTTTTTATGACAATATTTTAACTTTAGCTTTCTACATGTATATTTAAGGTCATAAAATTAAAGGGTTATTTTGATACATTTGAGTATTTGACATAACTTTAATTTAGAATTACAAGAATAAAAAGTCTTCTTTATTTTCTTAAATTTTGTGTCATGAAACTATGTCATTCTTTTTTAAATCCAAAATCCAAATTCCTTGTTTAAAACTCTTTTCCTTTTTTGGATGTTTAAAAAAAGAAAACTATATATATTTTTTAGTTTGTTTTAAAAAGATAAACTTTTTTAACTTTAGTTTTCCACAGGTATATTTAAGGTCATAAGTTTAAATGTTAGAGCCTAGAGGAGTGTTCTTGTAAATGAGTCAGACCAAAAAGAAGTCAAAAAATCCAAAATACTCCCCGTTTTAAAAGAAAATTGAATTATTTTCCTTTTTATCTTGTTTCAAAAAATAAATAATATATAATTTTTTTAGTTTGTTTTAGAAAGATGACTTTTTTCTTTTATGGCAATAGTTTAACTTTAGCTTTTCTACATGTTTATTTAAGGTCATAAGATTAAAGCTAATTTTGGTACATTTGATATAAGGGAAAAGACATAAATTCACCTTTGAACTTTTCTCGAAAAGTCAATACACGCTTAAACTATCATGACGACCTATTACACACCTTAACTATTTAAAAATGAATTTTTCCCCACCCCACACCTCTTCATTTTCATAGGCAACCATCTTCTTCTTCTTCTTTATTTTTTTTTTATCATTTTTTCATAACCAATTTTCATCCACGCAACTATCCCTCCACCAAAATCCTTTCCCACTATCTCTCATCATATCCTATTTTAATGCTTATTCGATTTCACTATTTTCATTATATTTGATTTTTCTCTTCGGTTTTGTTGGTGCTTGATAAAATTGATATGTTTTTTAAAAAAAAATCTAATGATGCATTTGTTGGTGAGATGTGACAACGAAGTGGGAGTTGAAGGTTGTGGAGAAGAAAAAATCGATACTGACAATGGTGGTAGTGATATTTGGTGGTGAGTTTGGACCTTTTGATGATGATGATGTAATTTTGGTGATGAGTTTGTTTATAATTTTGTGGTGGATCTTTATAATTTTTCTGGGGATAATGGTGATAGTATGTTTTTTTAGTCTGTTGTAAAAAAAGATAACTTTTTTTGTGGCAATATTTTAACTTTAGGTTTCCACATGTATATTTAAGGTCATAAAGATTTAAATGTTAGAGGAGTGCTCAGTGAAATAAATCAGACAAAAAAAAAGTCAAAAAAATCCAAAATACTCCCCGTTTTAAAAGAAAATTGAATTATTTTTCTTTTTAGTTTGTTAAAAAAAAGAAATGATATATAAAAAAAATTGTTTGTTTTAGAAAGATGACTTTTTTCTTTTATGGCAATATTTTAATTTTAGCTTTTTCACATGTATATTTAAGGTCATAAGATTAAAGAGTAATTTTGGTACGTTTGATATAACTTTATTTACAACTTTAAGATTAAAAAAATCTTCTTTATTTTCTTAAATTTTGTGTCAAGTCAAACTAAGTCATTCTTTTTTTAAATTGAGGGAGTACAATGATAAAAGTATTTAAGATTCAAGATTTTTGCGATATATATGGAAAAAAAACTACCTAATTAGACATATATTCATACCACATATATTAATCTTACATATACATTCAAATAATTACATAAAATTCCACTATTTAAGAATTTTGTATCATATTTGTTGTGAGATCCTAGAATAGAGCAATGTGTATAATATATCCCTTAAGGGTCATTTGTTAGCGGGATAAGCTCAAGGCTAATATATGAATGTTATTCATGTATTCATTTGTACCATGTTTAATTTGTAAATAAGATAAAAGTTATGCATATATTAATTTTTTACAATATTTTGTTGGTAGGTTTGCAAATGTTGTATAAAAACTATTCATATATTATTTTTCTACAGTGTTTGATTGCTTTTTTTGTAATCCTGCATAATTAATAGAGTAAAGGCCCCAAAATAATCTTTTATCTTTGAGTTAAGACCCAAAATCATTCTTGAGTGTTTTCACATGGAGCAATAATAGTCCCTCATGTTTGTAATTTGGTGTTTTTTTGGTCCTCCCCAAACTTTTATCTATTTTATCCACAATTTATGTATGGAATGTTCGATTTTCTTTTTTATATATTTAGTAGAAATAATAACTCCATGTGAGGGAAGGTGAAGAGTGGAACATCTTGTTTTGTTTAGTAGAAATATTATTGCAACTAAAATTGAGAAACTCATCACATCGTTTTAATATGCAAAATATTTCTTTTCTTGTAACGTCATATGTCAATGGCTTCTTAGTTTAGCTGCAATAATATTTCTAATGAATTTACGCTCTTCTTCTCTCACATTGAGTTATTATTCCTATTAAATTTATAAAAAGATGATTGAATATTCCATACATAAATTATGAATAAAATTAATGTAAAAAATAGGCAACATACTTCCTCCATCTGTGCAAAATCCAAAATACTTTTGTTTTCTTTTTTAGTTTGTTTCACCTACTTTATCACACTGTTCCAGTAACTCGACAATAAACCTGGTCCTTTCATGAAAGTCACACACAAATTGTTAATGTACCTGTGTGGTAACCATTCACAGTATTAGTGTACCATCTAATTCAATAATAATATATACCGGCGTGATAACTGATCCAAATAAATATATGTACCTGTGTGGTACCCGATTCAATAATATATATGTATCGGTGTGGTATTCGATCTAATATATATATATATATATATATATATATATATATACTAGCATTGTACCACATCAAATAAATTAAATATATATGCAACGGCGTGGTACCCATTCTCGGTCATCAACATACAATACAATCATAATCACATTGAACAGTAATCACACTTGTACATTCAATTAAACACATCTAGAGTCATCTTATACCTTGCTAGAGTATAAGACGAACCAACACTAATGGATCCAATATATGAGCCCTTGCCAAGGGCTTAATGAAGAGTCACCCCAATCAACAACCCAATAATATCCTACTAGTGGTGCAGTTATGGGATTTAGATTATCTAAATCCTTACTTAATTCGATGTTCAATACTACTTCCAAAATAATGCAATAATGTTGAATAACTTTATGATGTCTCGTTTAGGGTAAAGGTCCCACTTTAGGGGAAAACTGATTGTCCCTGTGTTGAGTTAATACTCAAAAAGGCTTCTTTATAGTTTTACTAAACTTGCTTTAAAAGACTATGTTTTATGAAAAACTGATTGTACTTTCTCAAAACTAAGATATGTTTTTTTAAAACTAACAATGTTTTTCTTTCTAAAGATAATGCACTTGAAGCAATACATGCTTTCCTAAAACTCTTTCTGAAATAAAACTTTTAAGACTAGAAATTTATTTTACTCAAGAAAACCATGTATATGAAATAATATGTCAAAATTTTCAAACAGCTCTTAGCAAGATAGGGTTCATATGATAAATTAAGTATGAACAACAATCAAAGATCATTAATAATATGAAGTAATGGAATTTATATAATAAAAATAAGAATTTAACAATAGGAATCTATATATAATATAAAACTACATGTTAAAAATGTGATGTTACACCTATCTTTGGCCAAGGATTGCATTTATCTTTTTTCTCAAATTTTTGAATTTTTTCTTTTGTTTTTTGGTCTAAAAAATCTGCAAATAAAATACCCCATTAAACAAACCTCATTAATATCTCTTAATATATACTATACAATCTTTCACCTTTCAACTACCGAACTTTCCCTATTCTTATAATGTTATATCTTCCTCTATATGTTATATTTTAGAAGAATAAATATAATCTAAATTGTGAACACGTAATGGTTTTTTTTTTGGTAATAATATTTTATATATAGTGCTTAAGTAGCTATTACATTAGGGATATTTTAAATAATTTATTTTTTAACTAAAAAATCAAGCATATTTATTATTCTAGTTATACCTAATGAGTTACAAAAAAACCTCCATCTATTTACATTCTCTACTTAGATGATATGCCTCTTCAACTTCTTTCTAACTATTCTTATAGGTTACCCTTCCTATGAATATCAATCATCTATGGAGATGTTAAATGTTCATTTCCATTTTCTCATTCTTTCATTTTTTACTAGTTTAGTTTAATTCTTCATCTTTTTCACCAATCGTGTACTTAATAATGTCATGATATGATCTTCACTTTGATAAATATCATAATATATTCTTCAAAGATTCATCACATAGATGTTCACAATTCATAGTTTGGTACAAGTTCATCAACATGGAGAAGAAATCTTAGTTATCTTAGAAGATTCATCCAGAGAGATTATCTGTCACGACCCAAAAATGGATGTGATGACACTCGTCTTATCCCAAGAGCCTCCACCAGTGTCTCGGACAAGAAGAGAAGAGAAAGAGCATCACAACGATTCGGGCTAGTAACCTACAAAAATGTAGAAGCAAGGGGTGAGGACCAAACCGCTCGGTACTCATCAAGTAAGCTTCTAAACGCAAGCTAAGGGAGAGAATATGGATACTCCTTACACCCCAACCGAACCTCCACTGCTACAACCTGCATAAAAATCAGTCCAACCTAATAGTTCACAATTTACATAGCAAAAAACTCAACAACAACACTCTAACAATTACATATCCTCAACAACAAGCTAAAAATTCATCAATTACAAGTTCCACACAAAGGCACTCACAAGATCAGCAACACACAAGATCAAGTTCACCAATGATGAAGATGTCACGCCCTGAGACTACACCCTGGGCGGGACTAGCACTCGAGAACTATTGCTGGCCCCAAGCGAACCCTTGGCCTGGCTTACTTACTCAGCGAAGGACTTTAAGCATTAAGAAAAGAACTCAAATGCAAGATAACTCAATTGCCTCAAACTAAGCTCACAATGTTTTAGAAATAAACATTTAACTTAGCCAAAGTGGCAACTCAAAATCTTAACATAAGCCAATAACAAGGTAAATACAAATGAACTAACTGACTATCTATCTATGAAGCCTCTAATAACTGAGATGGATGTCGGGAAAAGACCCACGACATCTTAATGAACTAATAATAATACTGAAAGCAATAAAAGAATCCTCCGAAAAGCAAGGAGGCTCACCACAGACTCTGAGTGCTCAACTGGATCAACGATGCGCTGGATGCTGATCATGGTTACCTGTGTCTGCATCATAAGAAGATGTAGGCCAAATAGCATTAGTACATTTAATGTTCGAGTATGCGAGGGGAATTCTAAAACAAGACATAAGCTTGAAAGGAACTGAAGAACTTACCTGGCTCAACTCAACTCAACTCAACTAAACTAATTTCAATATAAAGCAGTGTAAATAAATGCAGTATAAAGAAAAGCTTTAAAATATGGTTTTCAACTCTGTGTATTTAGAAATACAATAATAACTCTGTATGTATGCAAAGATATAATATGAACTTTGTTTGTATATGAAAATACAAATATTTCTGATTATATAAAAATACAAAATATTGATATGGGAGTTTCTCTAACTGACAACCATCACTAAAGAGTTATCGTGATGTAGACCGTTTTGCCTTACGCTGCCAGGGCCGTCCTATACCTTGTCGGGGGTATACAACCTGAACTGTTCAGAGGATCCACTAGTCTATGCTAAAAAGCACTAAGGTATCATCTAAAAAGTATAACCCTTTTCTACCCATGGTGGCTACATGGTTTATGGGGGCTTTGAGTTGTCTGAACTCTCCCCCATATTAGTGCTCAATATTACTCCCAAAATATAATACTAGCTCTTATGTTTTAAAAAAAAACATACTTCTTTCTGTGATTTGAGATAATTGCTCAAAAGCTTAGCTCAAAGGCTCTTCTTGGAAATCAAAGTTTCCTCTCTTGCTTAATTGTGAAAGCATTTACTCTTTAACTGAAAAAACTAGCTCAAAGACTCTTTACTGAAAAACTAGCTCAAAGGCTCTTTACTGAAAAACTAGCTCAAAGGCTCTTTTGCAAATCAAGGTTTCCTTTCTTCTTTAAATGTGAAAACATTTTACTCTTTGGGAATACATTGTCCGGATACACTCTTTTGAAGAAATGAACTTCAAACTTTACTCTTTACTCAACTCAAAACTCAAGTCTTAAACAAAGTTAAAACATTTGTAAAAGACTCTTGGAAGACTCTATGAACTTCTCTTGACTTGACTCTTAACTTCTCTTAACTTGACTCTTGACTTATTTTGACTTGACTCTTAACTGATCCTTGAATTGAATTATGGATTCAAGGAAAGGTCTCATGATGATTAGGAGTGTTTTTGGATAGTTAAACATGAGAAAAGATCAAGAAATCACTGTCTGGAAGCAAGTCCATGATGCGGAGATGCATTTAAATATTTGGTCACGAAATAAATTTTGAGGCAGAATAGTCTGTGACCGCTCCGTGATGCGAGGAAGATTTTTCCAATCCTGAGGTGTCGCAGACCTGGTACCCAGATTTTGCCGACTTTTTTCTTCTTCGTTTTCTAACCCCAATTCACCTAAACTCGGTTCTTTTTCTCAAATTCTCCTTAGATTCAGATACCCAACAAATGTACCCAAGAACCTAACTCAAAACAACTCTAAAATCGACCTTAAAGTCTCAAGAACTCCTCAATCTCATCCCAAATTCAAGAACGAAAGCAATTCAAGAATACAAGTCAAGAACATCAAAGTCTCAATCTTTTAGGACGAAAATCATTCTGAAATAAACATGTTTGGCGCGTTGGTGAATGAACCCAACGATGTGTGAACTCACATACCTCGTAGGGATCACCCCTTGATGAAAACCACGATCAAACTTGAACGATCTTGACGAATCTTGCTTCTTCTCTTCTTTTCTCCTCTCTCAAAACCCTAACTCTTTTTGGAAAAGCGTAAACTGACCACGTTCAGTTTAGACCCCAATTAAACTTCTAAAAATGAAATAAAATAATTGGGAAAGGAAAAGACTAAAATACCCTTCCAAAATCCGGATTAGACTTTCCTTATTTGAACATCCCAACTTTCAATGGGCATATCTTACTCATACGAACTCGGAATTGAACAAACTTGGTGACGTTGGAAAGATTATTCTAAGATCTTTCCTACGATATCTAGAAATACACCTAACTCATCTTGAGCTAGGAGTTATGGTCATTTGAAGTTGACCAAAAACCCAAACTTAACATAGCTTAACAAATTTTCCAAATTTTTATATTCTTTCCAAAAATGTCTATTTCTAATTCTAGCTCTTTCTAGTTCTTTCAAAAAGTGAGGTGTTACAATATCTCCCCTTGGGAACATTTGTCCTTGAATGAGATTACTCTTAACAGGCTAAAGGTGTAACATCTAACATTCAGTGGAAACACCAAACAATCAAAATGAAAAAACAACATGCCAACTTATAAATAAATACCAAGAAAAGAATTTGGATCTTGATCTGGAATTTAACTGGTTTCAAAGAGATATGGATAGCTCTCTTTCATATCATCCTCAGCTTCCCAAGTAGCTTCCTTAACAAACTGATTCCTCCAAAGAACTTTGACTGATGCTACTTCCTTAGTCCTCAACTTGCGAATTTAACGATCTAGAATCTGAACTGGAATCTCCTCATAAGATAAGCTATCCTTGATACCAATATCTTCAGTTGGTATGATAAGTGAAGGATCTCCCATTCACTTCTTCAACATGGAAAAGTGAAAATACCGGATGAACCGCTGCGAACTCTTGTGGTAGCTCTAACTCATAAGCTACCTTTCCAACCCTTTTTGATATCCGGTCAGGACTAATATATTGGGGGCTAAGTTTCCCCTTCTCACCAAATCTCATAATATCCTTCATGGGTGAAACTTTAAAGTAAACCCAATCATCTACTTCGAACTCAAACTCCCTTCTCCTAACATGAGTGTAGGATTTGTGACGACTCAGCGCCATTTTCAACCTCTCTTGAATGACTTTCATTTTCTCCATAGCTTGATGAACTAAGTCTGGTCCTATCATCCCTACTTCACCAACTTCAAACCATCCAATAGGAGATCTGCATCTTCTCCCATAAAGAGCTTCATAAGGAGCCATCTGGATTCTAGAGTGGTAACTATTGTTGTAAGCAAACTCAATAAGAGGTAGGTGATCATCCCAATTACCTTTGAAATCAATCACATAATCTACCTTGATACCTCAAAACACCATCTCCCCCTTGTTCAAAAGCCATCACTTTTTTCTTATAAACACTTGCCTTTAATTCAAGCAATAAAGGATCTTGGTATTGCTTCTCTTTTACTTCTGACACTAATGATGATTCATCCCCATTCATCACCACTACTCCTCCTTCTGTGGAATCCATTAGGCAAACTCCCAGGGGTGCAAGTCTGTGCACATCCTTAGCTAGTTCTTTCTTATCTTCCTCAAAATGGGCGGTACTACCCATAGACAACCTGCTCAAGGCATCAACAACAACATTAGCCTTACCTGAGTGATAAAGAATACTTATGTCATAATCTTTGAATAATTCTAACCACCTCCTCTGTTTGAGATTAAGCTCTTTCTAACTAAACACATATTGAAGACTCTTGTGATCGGTGAACACATCCACATGAACACCATAAAGATAATGGCGCCATATTTTCAAAGCAAATACCACGACAACCAACTCTAGATCATGGGTTGGGTAATTCTTCTCAAGAACTTTCAACTGTCTGGAGGCATAAGCTATAACTTTGCCATTCTGCATTAACACATAACCCAAACCAACTCTAGATGCATCACAATAAACAACAAAGCCTTGTGTGCCTTCTGGTAAGGTCAATAGTGGGGCAGTAGTCAACCTCGTTTTCAATTCTTGAAAGTTTTTCTAACAAGCTTCAAACCATTGAAATTTCACTGTTTTCTGAGTTAACTTGGTAAAAGGGGATGAAATAGATGAGAACCCCTCTACGAACCTTCTATAATAGCTAGCCAAACCCAAAAAAACTCCTAATATTATTTGGAGATGTGGGTTTAGGCCAATTCTGCACTGCCTCTACTTCCGAGTGCCAACTCTAATTTCATCACCGAAAACAATGTGGCCTAAGAATGCCACAGATTCAAGCCAAAACTCACACTTAGAGAACTTGGCATACAACTCCCTATCTTATACAGTTTGGAGAACTATTCTGAGATGACTCGCATGATCTTCTTCATTCCTCGAATAAATTAGAATGTCATCAATGAATACGATAACAAACATATCTAACTTCGCCAAAGTGGCAACTCAAAATCTGAACAAAAGCCAATAACAAGGGAAAGACAAATGAACTAACTGACTTTCTATCTATGAAGGCTCTAATAACTGAGATGGATGTCGGGACAAGACCCACGACAACCTAATGAACTAATGATGATATTGAAAGCAATAAAAGGGATCCTCCGAAAAGCAAGGAGGATCATCACAGACTCTGAGTGCTTAGCTGGATCAACGATGCGCTAGATGTTGATCATGGTTACCTGTGTTTGCATCATAAGAAGATACAGGCCAAATGACATCAGTACGTTGAATGTACGAGTATGTGAGGGGAATTCTAAAACAAGACATAAGCTTGAAAGGAACTCAAGAACTTACCTGGCTCAGCTCAGCTCAACTCAACTGAATTCATTTCAATATAAAGCAGTGTAAATAAATGCAGTATAAAGAAAAACTTTAAAACATGGTTTTCAATCGTGTATTTAGAAATACAATAATAACTTTATATGTATGCAAAGATATAATATGAACTCTGTTTGTATATGAAAATACAAATATTTCTGATTATATAAAAATACAAAATATTGTTGTGGGAGTTTCTCTAACTGACAACCATCACTTAAGAGCTATCGTGATGATACACCATTTTGCCTTACGCTGCCAGAGCCGTCCTATACCTTGTCGGGGGTATAGAACCTGAACTACTATGTGGATCCACTAGTCTATGCTAAAAAGCACTAAGGAATCATCTAAAAAGTATGACAATTTTCTACCCATGGTGGCTACATGGTTTATGGGGGCTGTGAGTTGTCTGAACTCTCCCTTATATCAGTGCTCAATACTACTCCTAAAATATGATACTAGCTCTTATGTTTTAAAAAAATATTACTTCTTTCTGTGATTTGAGATAATTGCTCAAAAACATAGCTCAAAGGCTCTTCTTGGAAATCAAAGTTTCCTCTCTTGCTTAATTTTGAAAGCATTTACTCTTTAACTGAAAAACTAGCTCAAAGGTTCTTTACTAAAAAACTAGCTCAAAGGCTCTTTACTGAAAAACTAGCTCAAAGGCTCTTTATTGAAAAACTAGCTCAAAGGCTCTTTTGAAAATCAAGGTTTCCTTTCTTCTTTAAATGTGAAAACATTTTACTCTTTGGGAATACATTGTCCTGATATACTCTTTTGAAGAAATGAACTTCAAACTTTACTCTTTTCTCAACTCAAAACTCAAGTCTTAAAACAAAGTTAAAACATTTGTAAAAGACTATTGGAAGACTATGAACTTCTCTTGACTTGACTCTTAACTTCTCTTATCTTGACTCTTAACTTCTCTTGACTTGACTCTTAACTGATCCTTGAATTGAATTATGGATTCAACGATTGTGATTTGTGATAGGAAAGATCTCATGATGTTTAGGAGTGTTTGTAGATAGTGAAACATGAGAAAAGATCAAGAAATCACTGTCTGGGTAAGAGATAATTATGATGGATTCTTTATTTATATCACCTAATAATAAAAATATAATTATAAAATTTTAATTATCTAATAAAGTGGAATTATATTGATTTATAAATAAAAAGTGATATGTTATAACCCTTAATTAAAATGTTATAAGTAATAATATTTTAAAAGTAGATTTAAAATCCGTAATATTGTCACCTAAATATATATGTGGGGTGATTTTTCCAATAATCTTTTATTAAATCTGAAAATCATGTCACTCATTCTTATAAGCCATAAATTATTTATAAAACCTACTAAAAGGGGTTAATATAAAAATAATGGTTAAAATTCATAAAACGACTAAGAGGATCGTTACATTATCATATTAGTATAAAATTTTGATAGGTTTACAAATATTTTGAAGATTCATTAAGGTATTGTTTTGATTTCAATTAATATTACTCCATTATATTTTATTTTATTTTGATTAGTTATATAATTCCCTTTATTTAAGCAAAAAATAAATTATAATACTTGAGAAATTAGAAGAAAAAAAAGAAAGAGATATGGGGAATTGAATTGATTGATCATTCCCTCAAATTGATGGGATTAAATAGCTGTTACAGATAATGTAAATAAGGAAATAAACTAATAAAATATTACATAATCTCCTAACTACTTAATTAAAGGGATTAGGGAATATTCTCACATCTAGATTATCTAATCATACCTTATTTAAATATTCTCATATCTATACTATCCAAATATACCATAATTAACAGCCCCCCCTTCCTCAAGCTGGAGCGTATAAGTCATACGCTCCTAGTTTGCCACATATATAGTCAATTCTAGATCCTCGAAGTGATTTTTTGAAAATATCTACCAGTTGATCTTTGGAGTTGACAAAACTTGTGGTGATGTATCCAAACTCAATCTTCTCTCGAATGAAGTGACAATCTATCTCAATGTGATTCATTCTTTCATGCAACACTGCATGAGAGGCGATATGTAATGCAACTTGGTTATCACAAATCAATGTCATCGATTCAACTCCTTCCATCTTCAATTCTTGGAGAAGTTGTCTCAACCATATAAGCTCACATGTCGCTAGTGCCATAGCTCGATACTTTGCCTCTGTGCTTGATCTAGCTATGATAACTTGCTTTTTACTTTTCCAAGACATTAGATTGCCTCCAATTAGAACAAAATAACTTGTAGTGGACCGCCTGTCAGAAGGAGATCCTGCCCAATCTGCATCAGAATATCCAACAATGTTGGTGTGTCCCCTATCTTCATACAATAAACCTTGTTCGGGAGAGCTTCTGATATATCGCTGCATTCCAGTGACTATCACAAGTTGATTGTAGAAACTGGATAACTATACTAACAACAAATAAGATCGCGTGATCGTGAGATAGTTGAGTTTGCCAACAAGTCTCTGATATCTGCTAGGATCTTTTAGAGGCTCCCCCTGTCCTGGAATAAGATCCCGTTTGGATCGATTTAAAAAAGTAACTTTTTAAAGTGCTGAAAGTTATTTTAAAAATAAGTAGTTATGTGTTTGGATAAAAGTGTTGCAGTGGAAAAAAAGTCATTCATGTATTTGGCAAATAAGTGTTGTTAAACACTTTTTTTTACCAAAATGTCTGAAATACCCTTAAAACTATTAACATAATAAAAAGTTGATTAATCTAAGGTTTTTATTTCAAAGAAAAATTAAAACAAAATTAATTTATATTTTAATCCAATTTCAATAACTTAATATTTAAGTTAATTTTGAATGTGCAACTTCTTTTAAATTTCAAAAATATATAATTTGAATAGATCATATGAAAGAATTTGGGAATTGTTTAAAAGAATTAAGGGTAAAAAAGAAATATACTTGGTCAAAGTAGAATGACTTTTAAGTTTAAAAAAAAAGTAGGGATCACCCTACTTTTAACTTTTGACTTATTTTAAGTCACTTTTGACTTATTTAAGTTGTTCTTATAGTTGCCAAACACTCTCACAAGTCAAAAACTGACTTTTAAGTCAGTTTGACCAACTTAACAGCCCATCCAAATGGGCACTAAGCTTAGTGTTTGGATCCATTGGACTGTCCACAGGTTTGCAATCCAACATACCAGCATCTTCCAAAATGTCTAAGGCATATTTCCTTGGAGTAATAGCAATACCATGGCAAGACTGTGCCACTTCAATGCCTAGAAAGTATTTCAACTTGCCCAAATCCTTAGTCTGAAAGTGACTTGAGAGGTGTTGTTTGAATTGAGCAATACCTTCATGATCATCTCTTGTGATAACAATATCATCAACATAAACAATTAAAAAGATATGTTTATCATGAGATGAATGCTTATAGAATACAAAGTGATCAACTTCTATTTGGATCATTCCAAATTGTTGGACAACAACTCGAAAATGACCAAACCATGCTCTAGGAGATTGCTTGAGACCATAGAGGGATCGACGAAGTTTACAAACTAGCCTAGACTCCCCCTGAGCAACAAACCCTGGTGGTTGCTCCATATATACCTCTTCAACAAGTTCTCCACGTAGCAATGCATTTTTTATGTCCAGTTGAAAAAGGGGCCAATGATTCATTGCTGCCATAGAGATAAGAAGACGGACAAAAGCCATCTTGGCAACTTGTGAAAAACTATCTCCATAATCGATGCCATAAATCTAAGTGTATCCCTTAGCAACCAGTCTCGCTTTGAGATGATCAAAAGCTCCATCCAAGCCTATCTTAATTGTGAATACCCAACAACAACAAACCGTGGTTTTGCCTTGAGGTAAAGGAACAAGCTCCCAAGTACCATTATCATGCAAATTAGTCATCTCCTCAATCTTAGCCTAACACCAACCAGGATGAACCAGCGCTTCTGCCACAGTCTTAGAAACTTTGACTGATGAAAAGCTAGTGAGGAAGGCATAATATGATGGTGACATATGATGATTGTTTTATTTAAAACGGTGGGTTTTTAAGAGTCGTCACTTAATTTTTAAAGAAAAATCAAGAAAAAACTTATTTCAAAAGATTAGAACAATAAATCTAATGAAAATATTAAAAGGGGGTTCAGGGTTCATATTAATATTCTAGGAAGGGGTTTAAAGCACCTAGAACATCCGCTAACACACGGTTATCTGGTAATTAAAGCATTTGGCTAATTGTTTAAAAGAGGCATGCTTAAACGAGTTTAGGAGATAGACAAACTATAAGACGAAAAATCACTTTTTAGGTGAAAGGGAAATAATATAAGGGATATCTTAAGTAAAATATTTCAAAGTAACTCAAGTAATAAAATAAGTAAAATTATTTTGTTTTTAGAAAATCTCGAAATGACTATCTTTTGGGGAAATCGAATTAGGAAACCTTAAAATTGACTAGCAAATAAATAATTAAACAAATACGAAACAGATAAAATAAAGAGAGTGAGTTTTGGGCCCAAGTCTGGTTTCTGTTCGCCTGGGCCAGTACTTGGGCCTAATTTCTATTTTGGGCCTTCTAGCCCATTTGCACCTGTCCTAGACTATCATAAAAAACTGCATTTTTTTGGGCTTTAGGCCTAATTTCACCTGTCCTAAAATTAGCATATGATACTAAAAATAAATAGGTCTTTTGCCCAATTATAATACAACACAAAACTGGAACTTCGGGAGGGCTTTTAACCTATTTTCGTGACTGTATACAGTGTATACTGCTGATGTATATCACTGTATATTCTGCATATTTCGCATATACTGTTGTATACGGAGTGTATACAGCCTGTAATTTCGCTGCTTCCAGCCCTATACGTCAATTCTATTTCGCTCTTTAACACCGGAGGGCTGACTCGATACTCAAAAATGCAAGGAGATGATTAAAAGAGTCCAAAAGACTCGGCCAGCGAGTTGTACCCAAATAAAATACGGAAATGGAATTACAAATATATTTAGGTAATTGGAAAAAGAAATAAATAATTAAACATTTTGGACAAATTACCACAATTAATACCAAACTGAATTCGAAGCTAGCAAAATTATTTTTTGACACTGGAGCAAAAACAAAGAAGAGAATGCAACACAATTTAGCTGCTAAGACAATGTTTAACACCTATTCGTGTTTCCAAATTAAGAACCAATTGATCAGAGGCATAATTTCCAGGGAACTATGGACAAATAAGCTACTGGAGGGCTAAGCTAAATAAAATCCAACAAATTAAAGAAAGGGAAGATATTTAAAAGAAAGCAAATGCTCAATAGCAAGTAACAATCTAATCCAAATCGAAATCAATGTCTTCCACGACAATATGAGCTACTAATCCGAGTTGGAATGCAACACTCACGGAAAACCTATATCACAAACTTTAAACCACGAGGTATTTGAAGAGAATGACCTTAGAACCATAACATCTTATTAGTTTCTAAAAAATAGATACTTA
This sequence comes from Solanum verrucosum, assembly GCF_900185275.1. Taxonomy (NCBI): domain Eukaryota; kingdom Viridiplantae; phylum Streptophyta; class Magnoliopsida; order Solanales; family Solanaceae; genus Solanum; species Solanum verrucosum. The sequence continues at coordinate 1,353,709 of NW_026019970.1, forward strand.
GAACTAACAATATTTTAAAATCTAGCCAGAAAAGAAATAAAATAAAAATGGGCCAGGGATTATTTCAGTAAAACAAAGAAAAGCAATGTTATACTTAACAGACAATGGAAACATGCTGAAAAAATGTGGAATATGAATTAAATAGGAAGTTGCACATTCATAATCCTACATACTCCAAACCTATCGAAACTTATCAAAGGTATAGATGAAGCTCACCGAGATCACGAAACGGCAAAGAGAGAAGATTCATTCGCAATCAAAGAATAAACATACGAAATAAAATACACTTTTAATCAAACAATGAACGACACTTGCTGGCATAAGATGTAGGAGAAACATGGCAAATGGCTCTACCCTAACAAAATGGAGTAAATCTATATCTGTAGGCATATGTGAGATCTAATCAATATAAACTTGGAAAATGAGCATAACAACAGAGAGCAACCTCTTTGACATGCTCAAGCTCATAAGAGAAACACGGAAATCACTTTAACAAATGGGAGAGATAACATCATGACAATGCAAGTGAATAAACAACAATACGACTAAAAATAGTTGTGAACTCAAGAAAGACAGAAACAGAAAGACAGGCCAAAACGAGCATTAAACTATCTTGAAAACGAAGCACACATTACTCATTACAGGAAAAAAAAATGAAGGGAATAGCTCAGACTGAACATATCATGTAAACTCATTTCAGAATCCACAAAATAAGGTACATCAGACCAACACAATGAATTCGAAGTGGATAAAAGGGTGACGAGTTGTTTACCCTGTTGCGGGCAGCGACTTGGGATGAACGAGACTTTGAAGACAATTCCCCCAAAATACGACTCCGAGAATCCCAACCAACAAAGCAGAAGCAAACAAGAATGAGGAATAAGCAAAAATCTGGATTCCGATCTGTACGATTTTGAGAACTATCCTAAATACGTGTATGTAATAGTATAACTGGTAATTTTAGTGTGTGTTTTCGTCTCTAAGGATAGCTGATTCCTATAAAAAAAAATCAACCTTCTCAGTTTTTTCACCCTCAAAATCCAACCCTAATAATGAAGAACACGAGAACTTATATAGAGGGAGTTCGAGCAGATTGGGGGGAATTTCAGGAGGGATTTTGGATGAATTTCAATTCGAATTTTAAAAATCTCCTTAAGGATAAGGTGCCATCTCGAACTTTGTACCACTCTTGTACAAAACAAATGGATTTCTTAACGGGAAATTGATAAGAACCGTGTGATTTTGAGCAAGGACGAACTTGCAAGGAGATTGCTCCTTATGGAATATTCTTGAAAGGATTTCGTGCGGAGAGGATAAGGAGAGAGGGAGAGGGACGCACGAGATGCTGATTCGGGATGCTGGTTCGCGATTTGGGTCGTTGGAATCGCTGAAGTTTGGGTCGAGTTTTCTGGGTTTGTCGCGTTGGAGAAGAAACATGTGCAGGGGTCGGGTTGTTTGGAATTGCTGTAATGTATGCGGGTATTGTATTGTTGTATGTATGGATGGGTCTTTTGTGAACAATTGAAAGTGGGCTGGCTGGGAATTGAGGCATCAATGGGCTGCTGGAAATTTGAAGAAAAAGGCCCAAAGCTTGTTCTTTTGATGGGTTTAAGATGTTGGCGGAAAATTGTAATTAAATAATGATCAAATTCGGTTAAAACTTGAACAAAATGAATTAACATAAATTAATTAATGAGCCTCTTAATCTTAACGAAATAAAATAATAAACTTAATTATAAACTAATTAATTTAAAAATATAACCTATTATATAACTAAACTAATTAGCCAAACTTTTAATTAAAACAAAATCTTTTTGAGATGATTTTCGAATAATCATAAAATATAATAATTATATGCATAACTATGTAAAACATATATATTATCTAAAAATTATAAATGTGACAAAACTAGTTAAAATAACGTGCACTATATATATATATATATATATATATTGAAATCTTATAAAACTAATTATTTTAAATCATTTGAAATTGAAGAAGCTCGAAATGATTAATTTATATTGTGGAGGTCCAAAATTGGGTGTCAACAACTGTCCCTCGTTTGACTTGGATTGATGAAAGAAATTCGAGGCAAATGAAATTGACGAATCCAATTTTGACCGACCATATAATCATCCTTCAGAAAAAAGGCTTTTGGTACGCTCTTTAGGAATTATGGCCGAACCCCGAAGATGGGTTTCTTACATATCTCATGCTATATGAGAATTCAGGCCACTTGTAGTTCGACACACTTGATTTAACGCACGATTTTTGAAAGAATTCAAAAGATATCCCGATATTGAATTATGAAGAAATCAGGATGCTCGGGAATAAGATTTATGAGAGAATGTTGGAGTACATCCGAGTTTTCAAAACTGGTCCCGCATACATATCCCTCAACTCAAGGAATCAAGTTGTTTGTAGTTTGACTCGTTCGATTGCAAAGGAAATCTATTATGCAAGATAACCTTTGGTTCTGGAGGAGTGGCAAGTAAGTCGGATATGAAAAAGAGGCTTGCAACCTCTTAGCCATGAATGTGGTGCACTTCACACCCACAAGTAAGAACTTACATGGACATAATTTCCAAAGCTCTTGGTGCATTGTCACTCGGACTGTGAAGTTGCTTCCGGTTAGGGTCAAGGTTTTCCCGGAAGCGAAACTGAAACCAATAAACCCAAAGAGAAACCCACATGCCTTCTAATATGGGTGTGGTTTGATTGTGGTGGAAGTCGCTCTTCAGCTCGCGTCCTAAGAGTTTGATACTCCTCTTTGGACTATGTCCCAGTTCGCTACAAAGAAAAAGTTCCACGTTGTGCTGCATCCTTTTTTATGTCGTCCGCACCTGTGGTTTGATTTGAGAATGCATCCTCTTGGATGCTCTCGACAAAGACTGAAATAAACTTGTTAGTAGAAACTGTAATTGAAAACAGTGGTAGTATCTCTTATGATACTTTTTAGTTATCTTCTTACAAGTTTTTATGGATACGCCATTGTCTTGGTGTTTTAAATTCACTGTAGCTTTGAAAGATGTCATATAGGTTTGTTCAGTATATATATGCACACTCAAAGTAAATAATTAGTAGGCATTGCGCCACTTTAGCTAGCGGCTTGAATCAAATAATAAAGAAAGATTATTCATATAATAAATGAGTATATCTTTATGGATAAGCATAAACATCTTTTTAAACTAAATGAGCGAATAAAGAAGTATTGAGAGTAAAAGATAATGGATACCACTTTCGAACACCGTATGTCCATTAACTCATGATTTAGTTATATAAGTTTTACTGTAACTCAATTATTGTTTACTAGGTAAATTGCTCATGCTTCACGCGGTGGTGAACTACATCAATAATCTACTTCTGAACATTCGATAATATAGGTGTTTTTTGAGTGGGTACAACCCTACGATAAAATTGTCAAGAATATTTTATCCAAAGATGAAATGAATTAATTTTTTATTCTTAAAACCAATAAGATTTGATTGTAAGTGTTTATGCATTTTGTTATGGGAAAAGGGTCAAAAATACCCCTCAACTTTGGGTTATTAGTTGACTAAACCTCTGCCGTTAAAACAAAGTTATTTATGCCCTTGCCGTTACTAATTTCACCATTTATACCCCTCATTTGACTAAAATTCTCAAATTGACTCAAATTAACCAATTTTATTTAAATTACCTAATTTTAACCCGACCCGACTCGACCCGAACCACCTAATAATATAAACTCATTTTTGTTCATCTTCATTTCTGTTAATCTTCATCTTTAAAATTAAAAAAAAAATCCAACATAATAACAAATCAACAAATTAATAAGCAAAAGTTGTAACAGTGCCCAAAAACACAATAATATCAAACCAAAAATTAAAATAATCAACAACAAAGTGTAATAGCATACACAAACTTGAACAACGAATATGAATGAAAAATTATTGGAGCTTGAACTCCCTAACCAAATCTGAAACACGGAGAATAGAGTGAAAAATGTAAAAGAAAAATAAATCATCATCAAATATAAGAATGGAAAGAAAATAGAGGGTCAACAGAAAATGGGGTGAAGCTCAGTCGTTGAGCTGTGTTGGTGTTGTTAACTGGTTCGAGAAATGGGTTTGTTGATTTTGGCATTGGGAGAGAGGCTGTGGTGACTGCTGATTTGCAGAGCCTCGCCGGAGTTCATGGTCATTGTTCACTGGAGTTGGAGCCAAAAACACATATACAATAGAAGAAAACGTAAAAGGGGAAAAGGGAGGGGACTGGCGGCGGTCGCTCTTCGCTGGAGTTCGTGGATGGAGCAGGTGGTTTTTGCCAATTGTTTGATGGGTGTTTTCAAATGGATTGTTTACAGGTTGTTTTTGAAAAGGAACCCAACATTAAAGATTGATGAACAAGATAGAACAAAAATGGGTTATATTATTACGTGGGTCGGGTTAAAATTGGTAATTTAAGTAAAATTGGTTAATTTGAGTCAATTTGGGGATTTCTGCCAATTGAGGGATATATATAGTGAAATTAGTAACGGCAAGGGCATAAATAACTTTGTTTTAACGGCAGGGGTATAGTCAACTAATCAACTAAAATTGAGGGGCATTTTTGACCATTTTCCCTTTTGTTATTCATTCTTCATTTGAATGTAGTTATTCATCATCAAAGTCTTTAGAAAAGATATGTAATTGTTTCATTGTCTATATTTGTATTTTCAAAAAGTGGTACAAATATTTTATTCATCAATTGCAAGATTTTTTCTCCTATTAAGGCCTCTACATATAGAATCTAAATATTATACATCTTATATAATTAGTTGTGTACTTGAGAAGTTAATTAAAATTTAAAAACACATCTCTTGGGGTTCAATGAAATAATGTATGTCGCTTAAATAATTTGGATTAAATGATGTCTTGGCAAGTCCCTTATTCAAAATCATTCGCAGTCGATGACACTACTTTGATAGCAAAAAGGCATATTTTGTTGTTTATGTTTCGAACAATATGGTTAAAACTTTTTTTTGCGAAGTTTAATCTAATATTTATGTTTATAAGGACATAAATATTTCTTTAATATTTGACTAATATAGATTCATTCTACTTTGAGGTAATTCATTGACTCCAATCCAACACTTGAACCCCAAACTTTTGATTAAGGTTGAGTACAATACTTACCATCCCACTACATTCCTTTATTTTTTGGATGTCACTAATGGATTGAATGCCTCAATAAGATAGAAAGTTGAATAACTAAAACTCCAAACTAGTGTGGAACCACCATAACTTCTTAACACTCAAAAGTACCTTCTTGGATATCCCATAGATCTTTTAGCCACTAAAAACTCTATAAAGATCAAAGTCATTTATTTTACAAGTTTAAGAATTATAATATACATGAGACCAAGAGTCTAATGATTACATCAAACTCTTGATTAACATATCTTTCCTTCAACATAATGATCAAAAGCAAAAACATAAACAATAAAGTTTAAAACATGTACTCAAAAATAACAATTAATAACATAAGCATAAATTATTGACCGTAAAAAACATACCAACCAAGATCTGTAACAATAGAATGAAAGAGAAAGGAAAAAATCGAGTCGCTGAATGCACATTGTCCCATTGAGGTTTAAAGAAATAGATCCTCTCATGATAGAACGATTCTATTCATAGTGTATTGATACAAAAAAAAATGGTGTCAGTGAACCACTCAACAGGAGCAAAGTACATGAATATTCAATTTAGCAAAAGAAAAAAAAGAAGTTCAGAATTTTCGTTGTTTTAAAATGTAAGGAAATCCCTCTATTTATAAACAACAAAGGGTAGTGTGAATTAATGCTTAGTGTGCCTTATTGGAAAGGTCACAACTCATTAGAAAAGTCACAACCTTTCATAAAAGTCACAACTTTTCAATAAAGTCGCAACTCTTCATAAAAGTTACAATCCTTCATAAAAGTCGCAACTCTTTCTAAAAGTCGCAACTTTTCATAAAAGTCGCAACTTTTTATAAAAGTCACAACTTTTCATGAACGCGACATTTATGAAAAGTTGTGACTCTTCATAAAAGTCGGAACTTTTCATAAGTCACAAATTTTTATAAAAGTAACAACTTTTCATGAAAGGAAGGGCTAATTTTGGAAATAGATAAATTAAAAAGGGAATCTTGGTTTGTGGTGGCGCCACGTAGGCGGGCCTAGGGTTCTCTTTTATATATATATATTACACAAAATGATCATTTAATCTTCTTTTTTTTGCTGGCGAAGTACATTCGGCCATTCCTTACCCATTTTGATGATTTGTCCAGTTGCCCACTTTCTGAAAATTTACAAATAATTATAGCTTTAACTGTGGACACTAACAAATCGATTAAAAAGAGATTTATTCGGTTTAAAATTTGATCTACTGCAGATGTGAATCATTTTGAATAAAATAATATATTAGACTCAAAATATTGAGAGGAGCTCATATTTAAAATTTGCAACTGTTTAGAAGAGATTTGAGTTGATCGGAATTAAAAAACCAGCTTGTGTAGGGAAGTTGAACTATTAAAGTTTATAAATATTGTATAAAAAGTGTACATGGATGTATGTACATTTCTGATACATAGTTATATATCATATATACTCGTTTATATATTCTTTATACAGTACCGATCCATTACATATACATACAGTTATTAATTGAAAATATTTTTGGCCAATGGTATATTTACACAATCCCTTTAAAATAGGCAGGTGTCTTACGCCTGCAAATTCAATGGCCCATATTATTTTTAAGTAATTAAAGGCTATATGGAAAAATAGGATGGAAAAATAGCTCTAATACCCCGAAAAATGAAATTAGCTCAAAATTCCTCAACTCCCAATTTCGCACCCCCGAAAAATGGTTTCAGACCTATGGAATCAGGCGTAATAAAACTAACAATACAAGTTGGTATTTAGCTTTGATACCATGATGAAATAAATCCAATAATACAAGTTGTAAAAATAGGATTAACTAGAGATATGATAATTTCAGAAGATATCGAACAACAACCAGAGATACAAGAAATTGAGATACCAAGTTTCTATGCTAATAAAAGAATAATTGGTATGTCAACAATTATCCAAGAACTAGCAAATAATTATCTATATGGGAATGCAATATGGAGTTATTATTCACGAGATCAACTTATGATATATTCAAACTCAAGGGAGCTAAGACAAGCAGATATGCATGAAGTACAAAAATGGATATTATCTCTACTCAAACCAGAAGAACAACCTATTACCAGAGCATTAAAGAAGGGATTCATCTCAAATGAACTATTAACCAGATATTGTAAGCTAATTGGACACAAATATCCAAATCATATATGTTTAAAATGCAACGGAGAAGATAATATGATACCAGATGTCCAGCTAGAATAATCAAATAAAGAGAAGAAGAAAAAGACAAAGAGATAAAAAGAAGATAATACATGGCCATAAAGACAAATAAAATATGTATTATTTTGTAGTACATTATTAAAGTAGGTAAAAAGTCAAGAAGGGTGCAACAAGATAGACAAAGACAAGAAGATAAGAATGAACAAGTGGCAACAAGATAGACAAAGAGATAAGAAGACAAAAGACAAGAAGATAAGGAAGCACGAGAATGAAGAAGAAAAGATGTAAAGAAGATAGTGACATAAAGTAAAGTAAAGGCTTTCTCTTTTCTGAAAAGTCAAAGAGTGAATAGTATTATTATTGTAAATTATTAGTCTTATTGTAAAAAAGTGTAGTGTAATTAGTCAACAATGTAGGATGCATATTAAAAGTGGTAGGTGTGGTAGAGACAAGTGTAAAGTGGGTAGGTGTGGTAGTATAAAAAAGTCGTAAAGTAAATAGTATTATGTAAGAAAGTCATGAAGTAGTGCATTATTGTGCATTATTGTAAATTAATGTAAGATAGGATAGAATTTGTAAGTGCAGTAGATAGGATTTCCTTTCTATATAAAGGAAGGAAGATGTAACATAAAGGACAGACTTTGAATAAACGGAGTACTTTCATAAAAAAAAAAAAAACTCTCTCAAATATTTAAAATACTTAATGAAACAACCCTCAAATATCATGGATAAGCAAGAGGCAAAGGTATATTGTTCAACAAATATGCAGAACTAATTTCATATATTCTTGTATATCATATGTATGATTGAATAAATTTATGTTAGTTATTATGTATTCGAATTATTTGAATCATGATTTCTAATTTATTAGCACACTGGAAACAGGGAGAAAACTTCTATATTATGTCATCCTAATGTTGAAACCAGTAGGCGAGGAAAGCCGTTTAGGGGAGTAAACAAAGTTGAGGCGCTGATAAGGAGGAAGTATCCGCTAAAGTACGATGCTAGTAGTGACAGGAGAACATGATAAACAGATAATCTAGTTCATAATAATCTAATATGAATTTAATCAATTATGAATATGATATGAAGGAATAATTGAAAATAAAAACCTGCATGATAAAGAACATGACTACATACTGATAAAATGATAAAAAAAAAACTTTGAAACTTTAATCTTATATATACTTAAAGGTATAAAAATAATTGAATTAAGAAAAATCATATGGAAAAATATATTTAATGATAACGAATCAGAAGATATATTAAACCAACAATGGTATGAAATAGACCTACATGATTTAGACCTCGAAATAATAGAATGGTATGATTTAGAAATAAATTCAGACTAAAATAATCTACGAATATTTACAATATTTGACAGAATCTATGGAAGATATAAAACTATTAGAACAATTAATAGAAGAAAATTTATATATGTACCTAAGAACCCAAGATATGTTATATCTAGAATATATCATCAATAATATTAAAGAGATATCAAGATTAAGACCCTTGAAAAAAGAATATTATAATAAAATCTTATAGATAAATTCTCACCTACCACCGTACCAAAAATATGAATTCTTCAACTACCAATTCCGCACCCCCAAAAAATGGTATCAAAGCTATGGATGAAATTAGTTCTGATAGCTCTGATACCATTAGCTCTGATAAATTTCTCACCTACCATACTATCACCTACCACACTACCAAAAATATGAATCCTCAACTACCAATTCCCCACCCCCAAAAAATGGTATCAGAGCTATGGATGAAAAGAAATAAAAGAAGAAACATACTAGCAGAAAGTTAAGAAAAAGAATAAGAAAATTAAACAAATTATATCTAGAATACAAATAACTCAATATCACAAAAACTGATAACGACAAATAGATCAACTAATAGATAATATATCTAAAATAGAATATAAATATATACAATATTTAAAAACACAATAAATAACGAGAATAACGAATATAGACAAAAATTTACTGAAATAATTATAGTGAAAAGACAAGAATTAGCACATAGGCAAAGTAGACTTAATAGTAATATATTCGCAGAAACTTGTAAAAAATCTATAGTAGCACAAAGGAAAACTATTTTATATCTACAGATACAGATAGAAAGTTTAGAATATAAACTTCAACACAATCTATAAATGAATAAGGAAGAATATGCCATAGAAGAAAAAATATATTAAAACTATGACGGATTAAAAATAAAGATAATATTTTCTAATCTAGAAAGAAGATACAAGAAAATAGGTGACAATATAAGTTTAATGCTAGAAAAAGAAACGGTAAAACTAGAAGATAGTTTAACTGCTATGATAAGAATAACAAAAGAAAATGAAGAAATAGATAGAAAAATGAAATTGAAAAATAAAACAACAAGCAAAAAAGGAAGTACAACAATTAGAAGAAGTAAAAGATACTAAAATAATAGAACTAGAAAAAGAACTGGCAATATTAAAAGAAATGTATGAAATTAAACAAAAAGAAAAAGAACAAAAAACAAAATTAGCAAATGAGATAAATAAATTTAAAGAAAAATTGCAATTAGAAGAAGAACTAGAAGAAAAAGTAGAAAATAACCAAGATAATCTACCTGAAATAAGAATTGATGAAATAAATGATAATGATTTAGATGAACATTCGAAAACAAGCGAAACATATACGGAACTTTTAGCAAACATAGATAATACAAAGAATTTAGAAGTAAATACAGGAGACGTAGACAAGGATGAAAAACCTAGCACATCAGGAGTAAAAAATCCAAAAAATTTAAATCCAAAATATTATAATGAAAACCATGAACAATATGATAGAGAAAAAACTATATGGGATAAAAGATTAAATAAAAAATGGACGCCTAAACCGATAACTGAACAACATGATTTTTTAGATTTAGACTGTGTAGTAGATATAAATAAAACAATCCAATTATGGATAGGATATATATCAAAACAATTCATAGATAACAAAATAGGAATGATGGAAACACCAGGATATATAGAAAGAACACTTATAGGAACAGTAAAACTATGGCTACAAAATTTATCAGATGAAAGTTTAAAAACTTTAAGAAGTAATAAAAAATCTAATAGTGAACTAGCTACTACAACTATGGAAATATTATATAAATACGAAGTAGCTATAAGAAATGAATTTAGTAGTATGACAACAGAAGTAGAAGAACAAAATAAAGAAAAAAAATCATAAATCAGAATCTGATGACAAAATTAGCAATATGTAATATGTGTTATATAGATGAATATACATGTGCATTTATAGAATACTATTATAAAGGAACATATAGCACAGAAGAAAGTAAAGAAATAAGAAAATTATATTTTACAAAATTATCAGAACCTTTTAATTCAAAAGTAATAAAAAGTTGGAATGAAGCAGGATTAACAGATACCTTAGGAGCTAGAATGAAATTTTTACAACGATGATTTATAGAACTAAGTGAAAAACATAAAGAAGAAATAAAAATGGAAACATTATTAGTAAAAAACTTGGCATGTTACAAAAATAAAACAGCACCCCAATTCGGTTCTATAAACAGATACTATAGAAAGAAATATAACAAAAAATACATATCCAAATATAAATATAAAAAACCGAGAAGACGATATTATGTAAAAAAACTACAAAACCAAAAGACCATATAGACCAAAGAGAAAACTAACGGAATATACTTGTTATAATTGTGGAAAATTAGGACATATAGCTAGAGATTGTAAATTACCTAAAAGTCCAAAGAAAAAACAAATATCAAAAATAATAATAGACGATGAAAAATATATGCAGATAGAATACATAGATTATGAATTAGAAAGTGAAGATAGAATATATGAAATATCAGAAAATGAAATGGATAACGATATAGAAATGGAATCAGACAATGAATTCTATAATATAACAAATGACTGAAACAGATATACAAATAATAACTAAAGAAGAACATCAAGACGAAGAATCTTTAGAGAAAAAAAATATTTGATAATAGTATATTTGAACAAATAAAAGGAAAAGAATTAGACCTAAGCGTAGCAAAAATATTCGAAATACCAACAATAAGAAACTGGTTTAAACGACAAAAAGAAGAATATTATGTAGTAAGTCAAAGAGAACATATCATAGATTGCAAATACACCAAAGAAAAGGCTAAAATACAAATAATAAATAAAGAAATACAAGATATTAAGGCAAAAATCTAATTAAATATGTACATTATAAATGATGTTCTATTTTTTCTCCATCATACTCGTATTTTAAGATTCCTCCATAAATTTTTTCACTGGCGTCTGATTCTACTATATAAGTAATTTTTTGTTTTCATCCGGAAAATATAGTTTAGGTAGGTTCTTACATAATAGTTTTACTTTTTGTATTTGTGTTTGGTCTTTTCTATCAAACTAGTATTCTATGTCTTTCTTTAATTTTTGATGTAATGGTTTTAAATTCTCTGCTAATTTTGGTATGTATTCTCTTACTTGGTTTACTAGTCCTAGAAATGATTGTAATTTCTTTTTCGTATCTAGTTTTGGTATGTGTTCCTCCTAAATTACAAAAAATTACAAATCCAAAAAGTAAAACTATTATGTAAGAACCTACCTAAACTATATTTTTCGGATGAAAATAAAAAATTTACTTATATAGTAGAATTAGATGCCAGTGAAAAAAGTTATGGAGGAATCTTAAAATACGAGTATGATGGAGAAAAAATAGAACATCATTTACAATGTACATATTTAATTGGATTTTTAGCCTTAATATCTTGTATTTCTTTATTTATTATTCGTTTATTTATTATTTGTATTTTAGCCTTTTCTTTGGTGTATTTGCAATCTATGATATGTTCTCTTTGACTTACTACATAATATTCTTCTTTTTGTCGTTTAAACCAGTTTCTTACTGTTGGTATTTCGAATATTTTGCTACGCTTAGGTCTAATTCTTTTCCTTTTATTTGTTCAAATATACTATTATCAAATATTATTTTTTTGTTCTAAAGATTCTTCGTCTTGATGTTCTTCTTTAGTTATTATTTGTATATTTGTTTCAGTCATTTGTTATATTATAGAATTCATTGTCTGATTCCATTTCTATATCGTTATCCATTTCACTTTCTGATATTTCATATATGCTATCTTCTCTTTCTAATTTATAATCTATGTATTCTATCTACATATATTTTTCATCGTCTATTATTATTTTTTATATTTGTTTTTTCTTTGGATTTTTAGGTAATTTACAATCTCTAGCTATATGTCCTAATTTTCCACAATTATAACAAGTACATTCCCTTAGTTTTCTCTTTGGTCTATATGGTCTTTTGGTTTTGTAGTTTTTTACATAATATCTTCTACTCGGTTTTTTATATTTATATTTTGATCTGTATTTTTTATTATATTTCTTTCTATAGTATCTGTCTGTACAATCGAATTGGGGTGTTGTTTTATTTTTGCAACATGCCAAGTTTCTAGTTCTTCTTCTAATTGCAATTTTTCTTTAAATTTATTTATCTCATTTGCTAATTTTGTTTTTTGTTCTTTTTCTCTTTTTTTTAATTTCATATATTTCTTTTAATATTGCCAGTTCTTTTTCTAGTTCTATTAAGAGTACCGATTTTTTGGTTTGTTTATTGAGTATTATTTGTAGAAAAAGTAAAGTTTTCATATACAAAACAAATATTATTAGAAGTTTGACACATCTAGAGTACTAGGTCTCAAGGAAGATTAAATGAATTGACTATATTATCAATTAAAACTGAATTATTAGAAAAAAAAATTGATTATGAGAAAACTATTAATTTTGCATCTCAAAAAGCTAGGACACACTACATAAAAAAATGTAATATTTTTGGAAAAAGTTAAAGGCGTCTTTTTTTATTAAGCCTTAAGCCACTAGTGTATTTTCTTGCTAATACTTAATAGGACCAAAAAAACAAATGTAGGGACAATGGGACAGGGTGAGTTTGAGTTTTTGCGGAGGCATGGTAGGGCAGGTTCAATTTTCTTTTAAAATCAGGTGAGCCTGGGCAGGTTAACGGTTACGAATTGAAATTTCAAACTAAAACTAAACACGAAAATCATTTCAATCAGGTTGTTATTCATTGGGATTCCTTAATATCAATCCATCTATTCCAATTGTTTTTGATGGTTTTCTTAGTTTACCAACTGTCAATATTAAGTCAAACATAAACTACTTTCACTATTCGAATTAGATATTCATCAATAACTATACGAAAGAGTAGTAAAAGTTGCAATTTGTTAGCTATAATGTAAGGAAAAATTCATTTATAAATTCCAGTCTAATATGCCCATTCTAAAAGAGAACATAATAACCCTTTTGAGAGGGGGCAAATCAGCACAGGAGAGCTCTTCATGTAAATATTATTTTTTCAAGCAGATAAGGAGAAGAATGCACATATTGCTCCTACACAGAGCGGGGCGAGTTAGAGTCTTCAAGACTTTATGCAGGTTTTCCCCGCTCACAGAAGTCAAGTTTTAGAAGGTTGGCATTTCTTACATCTATTTAAGAATATAACATATCACATGTACAAGTTCAACCCAAAAATTTGCACATCACTCGGCACCAAAGCTGCAACCAACATAATTTTAGGTGATTATGTTAAGACGATTTTGCATGACATCCATAGACGGATAAGGAGGAAAACACAGGCGGTAAAAGCATGTGTGCGAGGAAGGCAAGCAATCATGAGAGTCTGAAGTTCTGTAGATGTGAAGTTTAGAATCTAGACCACCAAAACCCTCAACATGCAGAGACTTTATTGAAGTCCAGAAGAAGAGAAGCACATTTCTCTGCTCAGCCGACATACTTCCAACTATCTGCAGCAACAGAAAAGAAAACTTTGAAAATGTTGTCGAGATAATAACTTTGAAAGAGTTCAGAAATCTACCACATCCGAAAACAATAAAGAAAGAGAAGATCAAAGGGGCAAAGGTGTAGACTTCTCGATAGCTAAAACTCTGGAAACATACTTAGTAGAAGACAAGAAATAAGTACCTCCTAGAACTAGGATATTTGAGGATCATCTTTTTTGTAGCCATTGTAATTTGTATGTTCTTTCCAGTCTTCTACAGAAACAACTGTCTTACTCCCATAAAGCATCCTGCTAAGGTTTTCATGATCTAGGATCTGGTAAAAGGATTCCCGGAGCCGTCGGTCAGTAATTATGTCACCAAAACCACGGGAAAAAATTGGCTACCTGATGAGCAATTGATGTGACAAAACGGTGTTTAACAAGAAGATTATCATAGTTATCCCTATTCTTATTGTTCACTATCATATTTTTCCCATTAGGGTAAAGCTCCACCATTTTCCTGGATCCCAATTCTTCATCTTCACAAACAAATGTTAGGCCTAGGATATCGTCATCCACCATCTTTATATCCATCTCCAGTATCTTCTTGCAGCCACTATACAAGTAGGGATCTGCATCCCTAATGTCTTCAAACGAAATATCCTTTCCAGCTATTTGCAAAAAGAACACACGACTAAAGGCAATGCTTATTTGTACTCTATGCAACAAGGTCAGCGCAATCATCCTGCCGGAGAAGATAAAATACTCAAGGGGCAAGGGGTCCACTTTAGATGATGCAAGCATAAAATGCAGATAAGGGTTATTTACGTTGTAACAGAGAGAATAATATTACTTTTCATGAAACATCAAAAGATTGTATCGAACAGCTTGCAACCATCGTCTTGTCACGACCCGGGGTTACCCCCTAGACGTAACATGGCGTAGTTGACCCCGAAGGGGTCGCATACAAGCCCTTAGCATAAACATACACATAATGTCATAAGAAATAATGCGGAAATTAAAACTTTTTCTTCAACAAACGAAGTCATTTTTTTTTCAAAATTGAAAAGAGTCTAAACACTGTCTCATTGGCCATCTATACAATCGAATACTTAGACATATAGGGATACAACACTTACATAGTTCTAAAATGAAACTAATAAAAGAAACTACTAAGATATCTACTAAATAAGATGTTGGTCCCCGAACTTGAGGACTCATCAACTGGCTTGGAGGATCACCTATTCCAAGCCCTTTAAACCAAAACTACCATTTCCATGAACCAACCCCCTACATTGTAGAAAACATAGAAATATGGGTTAGCACAAATATGTACTAAGTATGGTAGCCATGCACAAAACCATTAAAACATGCATGAAAAGGGACATTTCATTTGAAATCACGCTTTATGCCATTTTTGAACATCATCTTTGAAATAGTTGGAGAATGCAACCAATAAGGCAACTCACATACATTTCATTATAACCTGAGAAATATCATTATAACAACAAGCATAGTCTCCAATATCAATATAATACACATCCCAATCTTCACAATACATAGCCTCCAATTATACAAGAATACACGGTTAAATACCAAGACCATCACATCATGAAGTAATCATCACATAAGCAACCTCTAAAACACACTTGTGCAATATATCTAATATTCATTACAATAGACATGGATACATTCATCATAGCAACACCATCATGATCATAACATAACATTCGTATTCAAATCGTATCATACTTAGTCATATCTAGGGTTGTAGGGGAGAGGGACCTTATCTCAACACTACAATGCATATGGCAAGTAAGCACCTCCACCATAAGTGGATCAACAATTAATAATTAGAATACTTGACAAGTAAACACCCCCATCATAAGTGGATCAATCCATTCATATATAACAACTTCACATAACATACCTTCATAGATTGCCCTTCAAGGCCAAGAGTCGAGATCAACTCTAACATCTTAGATTTGGCACAATAGATAAAAGAACATCATAATCCAACAACATAACCAATATGATCATTTTCAAGGTGATTAATATCTACAAGATTCTATCATATTCCATTCATGTCTAGGTGATCTAAACTAAGGCCATTCATCAAGAAATTCATCAACCCTAGAAGATCACATCTAACCCTCAATTTGCCTCTTTCATGATATTATCCTAGACCAAATCAATTTCATCTTAGATTCATAAGGTGATCAAGAATACATGTAAAACTATACTTAGATCATGTAATTACATCATAAATAACTCTAATTCAATCAATTGAATCAACTTCTAACAACATTAATTGTGTAGAGAAAAGCCATAGCTAGGGTTGGGGGAAAACTCATGGAATCTTTAGATTTGAAGTTAAAATCATCTAAAATCAGTAGTATTACCAATAATAAACATAGTTCAATCTTTAAGAACAACTTAGAAAGGAATCCATGGGGTTGAGTTGAAACCCTAGCTTTTGAAGATTTCTAGAATTGAATTAAAAGCTTTTGAGAGGGCTCCATGGGTGATAGCTACACATGGATGAAAACCACCATACCTTAGGTGTAGAAACCCACAAAAATCCTAAGAGAAAGCCTCCATCTTCAATCCCCTAGGTTGGTTTCTTCATTTGTCTTCAATGGTGTTCTTGGAGAGAAGACTTTGGGAGAGAAAGGGAATTGGGTTTTGATTGGGGGGGGGGGGGTCTTTAGTTGAAGTGAATTAATGAATTAGTTTAGGGTCCTATAAGTTTATATAAGACATTAATTAAGAACCTAATCAGCCTCCCTTAACCCATATGTAACATCCGGCAATTTGAAATAACTATGAAGAGGCTTAGAATTGGAAATAGTCTTTTCTTGGAAAGATTTAAAAATCTGGAAAATTTGGTTAAGTATGGGAAAAAGTGATTTTTTGGCCAACTTTGAACAGTTATAACTCCTATATCAGGATGAGTTAGGTGTAGTTCCAGTTATGTTTGCAAAGTTCGTAGAATGTTCTTTCCAACGCAGCCGAGTTTGCTCGATTCTGAGTTCGTATGAGTGAGTTATGCCGTTTGGAAGTTGGGCTGTTCGCAGGGCAGTTAACCCGATTTTATAAGGGTATTTTGGTCTTTCCCTAGCCTTTTCTTTTGGATATGTATTAAGGTTTTAGACTGATTTTAAATCAGTTTTTCCTTTTTAAACTGAGATTTAGGGTTCTTGATAGAAAAGGAGAGAAGACGAGAAAGGAGAAGAAGAAGCAAACTTCGTAAAGATCGTCGTGGTTTTCGTCGGGGGTGATCCCTATTAAGGTATGTGAGATCATAGTGTTGGGTTGGTTCTTTCCCCCACACGCCAAACTCGTTTTATTTCTGAGAAAAGATTTGGTTGTGTTTGTTGAAGCCTTGTTGTTGTGGTTGTTGAAGTCTTGTGATTGTGTTGAAGTTTTTGTTGATTTGGGACATGTTTCCGGTTGTGTTTCCAGGTTATATCTATTGTATGTTGAGGGGTTTTATGATTCTAAGTGTTTGGGGCTGGAACCATTGAAGTTAATGAGGTTTAGAGTTGAAAAAATGAAGGAGAAAAGTTGAATTTTCGGGGAAAAGGGTTGGGGCATCGCGCCAGCCAGCGCGCCCCAAAAGGGGATTTGAAGCCCAGCCCTTGGGGCGGCACGTCTCTCAGAGCACTCAGCAGGCCCCTCTGAGGTTTGAAGGCTGGCGCCCCGCGCCTCTCAGAGCGCCAAGGACGCCAAGTCTTCCCATTCATTCCCCACTTTTTCTTACATTTTCCTTGGTGATGTACCTATGTTTTATAGTTGTTTTCAACACTCTAAGGTACAACTAGACATCCCGAACTCATCCATAAACATGAGATTATTACCCTTGAATTCATAATCCAATTCGAGGAAAGTTCGGATCAAAGTCAAATGAAGTTAGAGTCAAGTCTAGAAGTTAAGAAGTAAGTCAAAGCAAGTCTTCAAAGTTTTTCAAGAGTCTTTGTTGAACGTTTTAACTTCATTTTAAGGCTCAAGTTTCAAGTTGAGTAAAAAGTATAGAGTTTCAAGTTAAGCCAAGAGTATAGAGTTGAGTTCATTTCTCAAAAGTATTAGGGAACTAAGCATTCCCCAAAGAAGTTTATAAATGTTTTCACATTTGAGTAAGAGAGGAACTATGATTCCAAAAGAGCCTTTGGGCTTGTTTTCAAGAAAAGGGAACATCAATTCCAAGTGAGCCTTTGGGCTAGATTTTGAGCAATTATCTCAAACAAAAGAAGGATGTGTTTTAAACACTTATGAACTAAAGTATTTTGGGAGTAGTATTGAGCACCGAATTGGGGACACGAGTTCATATTAACTCAACTCTCCATAAGAACCATGTAGCCAAACATGGGAATTAACAGGTCATTCTTTTTAGATGATCACGTAAGATTAAGCAAGTGGATCCACTAAGTTAAGTAAGGGCCTATATCATGGCAAGGTATAGGATGGTCCTTGGGAAACATGAGGTAAAACGTTGTATCATCACTAAGGCTCATAGTGGTGGTTGTCGGTTAAAGAATCTCCCACTAAAGTTATATTACTTTTAAATAAGTAAAGTTGAGTTTGTTATCGTTTTATCCTTAACGAACTAAGTTGTTTATAGTGTTTTACAAGCTATTTATGTATTGCATGTGTCTTATTGCTTTACATTTGAGTTCAGTTATTCATGAGTCGAACAGAGCTAAGGTAAGTGTTCAATTGTACTCCTTTCAAGCTTAAGTTGTTGCTTAGTTTTCCAGCTCTCATACTCGTACATTTAATGTACTAATGTCAGTTGGCCTGCATCTTATGATGATGCAGACACAGGTACCCAGGATCAGCATCCAGCATACCGTTGATTCAGCTGAGCACTCCAGAGTCAGTGGTGAGCCTCTTTGCATTTCGGAGGACTCAGTTATATTGTTCTCTTAGTTTTGTTTTATTAGGATGTTGCGGGGTCTGTCCCAACATCCATCTCAGTGTTATAGAGGCTTCATAGACAGTCAGTCAGTTAGTTAGTTTTAAGTCTCTCATCTATGTATGTATGTAAATATTCTATTTTGGGACTCGAGTTGCCTTTTAGGCTAGATTTTATCAGTTAAGTTGCTTTATGTCCTTGCATTGCATGGAGTTATTCTGTTGAGTTAGGTTTCCGCTGAGTTAAGAAAGCCAGGACAAGGGTTCGCTTGGGGCCAGCAATGGTCTTCGAGTGTCGGCCACGTCCAGGGTGTAGGCTCGGGGCGTGACAAACTTGGTATCAGAGCATAGAGTTCAATAGTCCTAGGAAGTCTATGAAGCCGCGTCTATAAAGTCCGAGTTATGATGTGAAGCGCGCCACATCTATAATTGGGAGGCTGCAACATTTAGGGAGATTTCTCACTTCTTTCACACTCATCTCGTGCGTTAGAGTTTATCTCTAAAAAGTTTCTTTCTAATCCGTGCTTGCACGTGTTTTCAGATAATCATGCCTCCACGAATTGTTGGCAGAGGGCGTCTTCCTAGACGTTATGTTAATGAGCAAGAGTTACCTTATGCCCCGGGAGTGCAACCGCAAGGGGAAGTTTCTAATGCCGAGTTCAGATAGGCAATTAGAATTTTGAGTCAAGTTGTAACTAATAAGATTGGTCAGCAAAGGGGAGCTCGACATGAAGGAGCTGACACGTCTAGGATTCGTGAGTTCTTGGGGATGAATCCTCCGAGTTTCATGGGTTCGAGCACTACTGAGGATCCAGAGAACTTCATTAAAGAGTTGAAGAAGATTTTTGATGTGATGCATGTGGCAGGTATTGAGCGGGTTGAACTAGCTGCGTATCAATTGAAAGATGTTGCTAGAACTTGGTTCGACCAGTGGAAAGGGGGCAGAGTTGAGAATGTACCACCTGCGAGTTGGGCATGTTTAGAGGAAGCTTTCTTGGGCATTTCTTTCCTCAAGAGTTGAAAGAGGCCAAGGTACGTGAGTTCCTCACCCTTAAGCAGGAGTTTATGAGTGTTCATAAGTACGGGTTGAAGTTCACCCAACTCCCCCGTTATGCTCCGGAGATGGTTGCGGACATGAGGAGTAGAATGAACTTGTTTGTAGCTGGGTTGTCTCATCTGTCGAGTAAGGAAGGTAGGGCTGCAATTCTTATCGGGGACATGGACATATCAAGGTTGATGGTTTATGTGCAGCAGGTTGAGGAAGAAAAGTTGAGGGACAGGGAAGAGTTCAGAAATAAGAGAGCTAAGACCGGTAATGAGTCCGGGCAGCAGAAAGGTAATGCGAATCATTCGTCCTTTCAACAAAGGCAAAAGGGACCTGCTCCATCATCTGCTAAGGCACCTGCACCAAGATTCAGAGGTGAACATAATTGCCAGAATTCAAAGGACTTCAAGGTTAGACTAACACAGTCTTCGGGTAGTGTGGCACAAAGAGGTAGCTTGATTCTTGCATGTGCTAGATGTGGTAGAACCCACCCAGGTAAATGTCGTGATGGCCAGACGGGTTGTTTTAAGTGTGGACAAGAGGGTCACTTCATGAAGGAGTGTCCAAAGAACAAGCAGGGTAATGGAGGCAATAGAGCACAGTCTTCTTCAGTTGTTCCACCATATAGGACGGCACCTAGAGGAGCTACTTCTAGTACCGGCAGAGGAGCAAACCGCCTTTATGCAATCACCAGTCGCCATGAGCAAGAGAACTCTCCAAATGTTGTCACTGGTATGATCAAAGTCTTTGTTTTTGACGTGTATGCTTTGCTAGACCCATGAGCAAGTTTATCTTTTGTAACTCCTTATTTTGCAAATAAGTTTGAGATTCTTCCTGATAGACTTTGTGAACCCTTTTGTGTTTCTACACCTATTGGGGAGTCTATTCTAGCAGAAAGAGTTTATCGTGATTGTCCTGTTTCTATCAATCACATGAGCACCATGGCTGATTTGGTTGAGTTAGACATGGTAGATTTCGATGTCATTTTAGGTATGGATTGGCTTCATACTTGTTATGCATCATTAGACTGTAGAACTCGAGTGGTCAAGTTTCAGTTTCCGAATGAGCCAGTTATAAAGTGGAGTTGTAGTTCAGCAGGGCCTAAGGGTCGTTTCATTTCGTACCTTAAGGCGAGAAAGTTGGTTTCAAAGGGTTGTATCTATCACTTAGTCTGAGTTAATGACTCTAGTGTTGAGATACCTCATTTTCAGTCGGTTCCTATAGTAAGAGAGTTTCCAGATATTTTTCCTGATGATCTACCCGGAATTCCTCCTGAGAGAGAAATAGAGTTCGGCATAGATCTCATTCCAGATACTCATCCTATCTCTATTCCGCCTTATAGAATGGCACCAGCAGAGTTGAAAGAGTTGAAAGAGCAGTTGAGAGATCTCCTAGATAAGGGTTTCATTCGACCAAATGTCTCACCTTGGGGCGCTCCGGTTTTGTTTGTGAGAAAGAAAGATGGTTCCCTTAGAATGTGTATAGATTACTGCCAATTGACTAAGGTTACCATCAAGAATAAGTACCCTCTTCCGAGGATTGATGATCTTTTCGATTATCTTCAGGGTGCCACTTGTTTTTCGAAGATTGACCTCTGATCAGGCTATCACCAGTTAAGAGTAAGGGAATGTGATATTCCAAAGACAGCATTCAGGACTAGATATGGTCATTACGAGTTTTTGGTCATGTCCTTTGGTTTGACCAATGCACCGGCAGCTTTCATGGACTTGATAAATAGAGTCTTCAAACCTTATTTAGATATGTTTGTTATCATCTTCATTGATGACATACTAATCTATTCAAGGAATGAAGAAGATCATGCTAGTCATCTCAGAATAGTTCTTCAGACTTTGAAAGATAAAGAGTTGTATGTCAAGTTCTCTAACTGTGAGTTTTGGATTGAGTCGGTGGCATTCCTAGGCCACATTGTATCTGGTGATGGAATTAAAGTTGATACTCGAAAAATTGAGGCAGTGCAGAATTGGCCTAGACCCACATCTCCAACTGATATTAGGAGTTTCTTGGGTTTAGCTGGCTATTATAGAAGGTTTATTGAGGGGTTCTCATCTATTGCATCTCCTTTGACCAAGTTGACTCAGAAGACGGTGAAATTTCAATAGTCTGAAGCTTGTGAGAAAAGCTTTCAGGAATTGAAAAAGAGGTTGATTACCGCTCCAGTTTTGGCATTACCAGAAGGTACTCACGGTTTTATGGTGTATTGTGATGCATCTAGAGTTGGTTTGAGTTGTGTCTTAATGCAGAATGGCAAAGTTATAGCTTATGCCTCCAGACAGTTTAAAGTTCATAAGAAGAACTACCCAACCCATGACTTAGAGTTGGCTGTTGTAGTGTTCGCTTTGAAGATATGGCGTCATTACTTGTATGGTGTGCATGTTGACATATTCACTGATCACAAGAGCCTTCAATATGTGCTTACTCAGTAAGAGCTTAATCTCAGACAGAGGAGATGGTTAGAATTACTCAAAGATTATGACCTGAGTATTCTTTATCACCCACGTAAGGCTAATATTTTTGTTGATTCCTTAAGCAGGTTGTCTATAGGTAGCATCGCCCATATTGAAGAAGGAAAGAGAGAATTAGCAAAAGATGTGCACAGATTGGCACGCCTGGGAGTCAGACTTATAGATTTCGCAGAAGGAGGAATAGAAGTGACGAGCGTGGCCGAGTCATCACTAGTGTCAGAAGTGAAAGAGAAACAAAATAAGATCCCATTTTGCTTGAGTTGAAGGCAAATGTTCAAAAGCAAAAAGTATTAACTTTTGAACAAGGGGGAGATGGTGTTTTGAGATTTCAAGGTATATTGTGTGTACCTATGGTGGATGGACTCCAAGAGAGGATTATGGAGGAAGCTCATAGCTCCAGATATTTCATTCATCCGGGTTCCACAAGATGTATCATGACTTGAAAGAAGTTTATTGGTGGAATGACATAAAGAAAGGCATTGCAGAATTTGTTGTTAAGTGTCCAAATTGCCAGCAAGTGAAAGTTGAACACCAAAGGCCCGGTGGTTTAGCTCAGAGGATAGAACTTCCGGAATGGAAGTGGGAGATGATCAATATGGATTTTATCACAGGGTTGCCAAGGTCTCGCAAACAGCATGATTCTATTTGGGTTATTGTCGATAGAATGACAAAGTCAGCTCATTTTCTACCGGTAAAGACTACTCATTCAGCAGAAGATTATGCCAAGTTATATATTCAAGAGATAGTGAGACTTCATGGAGTCCCGATCACCATTATTTCAGATAGAGGTGCACAGTTTACTGCACAGTTCTGGAAATCTTTTCAGAAAGGCTTGGGTTCAAAGGTAAACTTAAGTACTGCCTTTCATCCTCAGACTGATGGGCAAGCAGAGCGCACTATTCAGACTTTGGAAGATATGTTGAGGGATTGTGTGATCGATTTCAAAGGTAATTGGGATGATCACATACCTCTCATTGAGTTTGCCTACAACAACAGTTATCACTCTAGCATCCACATGGCTCCATATGAAGCTCTTTATGGGAGAAGATGTAGATCTCCTATTGGATGGTTTGAAGTTGGTGAAGCACAGTTGATAGGACCAAATTTAGTTCACCAAGCTATAGAGAAGGTGAAAGTGATTCAAGAGAGGTTGAAGACGGCACAGAGTCGCCAGAAATCCTACACTGATGTTAGGAGAAGGGCATTAGAGTTTGAAGTAGATGATTGGGTATATTTGAAAGTTTCACCCATGAAGGGGGTTATGAGGTTTAGTAAGAAGGGGAAACTTAGTCCCCGGTATATTGGACCTTACCGCATAGCCAAGAGGATTGTCAATATTGCTTATGAGTTGGAGTTACCACAGGAACTAGCAGCGGTCCATCCGGTATTTCATATCTCTATGTTGAAGAAGTGCATAGGCGATCCTTCATTGATCCTACCGACTGAAAGTGTTAGGATCAAGGATAACTTATCTTATGAGGAGATTCCTGTTCAGATTTTAGATCGTCAAGTTCGTAGGTTGAGAACGAAAGATGTAACATCAGTCAAGGCCCTTTGGAGGAACCAATTTGTTGAGGAACCTACATCAGTCAAGGTCCTTTGGAGGAACCAATTTGTTGAGGAACCAACTTGGGAAGCCGAAGAGAAAATGAAGAAGAGATACCCATATCTCTTTGAATCCGGAGGAAATACAGATAGAGGTACTAATTTCCTTCTTAGTGCTCTTTAAATTATAATGAGCATGTTGTTGTTGTTGTGTTTGCATGGGTGCTTGTTGGGTGTTTGAATTTGATGTTACAACCTTAGCCTAGTAAGAGTAACCTCATTTGAGGATGAATGTTCCCAAGGGGGAGATAGTGTAACATCCGTCAATTTGAAATAACTATGAAGAGACTTAGAATTGGAAATAGTCTTTTTTTGGA
Organism: Solanum verrucosum; assembly: GCF_900185275.1. Classification (NCBI taxonomy): domain Eukaryota; kingdom Viridiplantae; phylum Streptophyta; class Magnoliopsida; order Solanales; family Solanaceae; genus Solanum; species Solanum verrucosum. The sequence continues at coordinate 1,378,263 of NW_026019970.1, forward strand.
AAGAATTAAAAATCTGGGAAATTTTGGTTAAGTATGGGAAAAAGTGATTTTTTGGCATACTTTGAACAGTTATAACTCCTAGCTCAGGATGATTTAGGTGTAGTTCCAGTTATGTTTGCAAAGTTCGTGGAATGGTCTTTCCAACGCCACCGAGTTTGCTCAATTCCGAGTTCGTATGAGTGAGTTATGTCCTTTGGAAGTTGGGTTGTTGGCAGGGCAGTTAACCCGATTTTGTAAGGGTATTTTGGTCTTTTCCCTAGCCTTTTCTTTTGGATATGTATTAAGGTTTTAGACTGATTTTAAATAAATTTTTCCTTCTTAAAGTGAGAGTTAGGGTTCTTGATAGAAAAGGAGAAAAGAGGAGAAAGGAGAAGAAGAAGCAAACTTCGTAAAGATCGTCGTGGTTTTCGTCGGGGGTGATCGCTATTAAGGTATGTGAGATCATAATGTAGGGTTGGTTCTTTCCCCCACATGCCAAACTCGTTTTATTTCCGAGAAAAGATTTGGTTGTGTTTGTTGAAGCCTTGTTGTTGTGGTTGTTGAAGTCTTGTGATTGTGTTGAAGTTCTTGTTGATTTGGGACATGTTTCCGGTTGTGTTTCCGGGTTAAATCTATTGTATGTTGAGGGGTTTTATGATTCTAAGTGTTTGGGGCTGGAACCATTGAAGTTAATGAGGTTTAGAGTTGGAAAATGAAGGAGAAAAGTCGAATTTTCGGGGAAAAGGGCTGGGGCGTCACGCCAGCCAGAGCGCCCCAAAAGGGGCTCTGAAGCCCAGCCCTTGGGGTGGCACGTCTCTCAGAGCGCCCAGCAGGCCCCTCTGAGGTTTGAAGGCTGGCGCCCCTCGCCTCTCAAAGCGCCAAGGACGTCAAGTCTTCCCATTCATTCCCCACTTTTTCTTACATGTTCTTTGGTGATGTACCTATGTTTTATAGTTGTTTTCAACACTCTAAGGTACATCTAGACATCCCGAACTCATCCATAAACATGAGATTATTACCCTTGAATTCATAATCCAATTCGAAGAAAGTTCGGATCAAAGTCAAGTGAAGTTAGAGTCAAGTCTAGAAGTTAAGAAGTAAGTCAAAGCAAGTCTTCAAAGTTTTTCAAGAGTCTTTGTTGAACGTTTTAACTTCATTTTAAGGCTGAAGTTTCAAGTTGAGTAAAAAGTATAGAGTTTCAAGTTAAGCCAAGAGTATAGAATTGAGTTCATTTCTTAAAAGTATTAGGGAAGTAAGTATTCCCCAAAGAAGTTTATAAATGTTTTCACATTTGAGTAAGAGAGGAACTATGATTCCAAAAGAGCCTTTGGGCTAGTTTTCAAGAAAAGGGAACATCGATTCCAAGTGAGCCTTTGGCTAGATTTTGAGCAATTATCTCAAACTAAAGAAAGATGTGTTTTAAATACTTATGAGCTAAAGTATTTTGGGAATAGTATTGAGCACCGAATTGGGGACGCGAGTTCATATTAACTCAACTCTCCATAAGAACCTTGTAGCCAAATATGGGAATTAACGGGTCATTCTTTTTAGATGATCATGTAAGATTAAGCTAGTGGTTCCACTAAGTTAAGTAAGGTCCTATATCACAGCAACGTTTTACCTCACGTTGCCCAAGGACTATCCTATACCTTGCCGTGATATAGGCCCTTACTTAACTTAGTGGATCCACTAGCTTAACTTTACGTGATCATCTAAAAAGTATGACCCGTCAAATCCCATGTTTGGCTACATGGTTCTTATGGAGAGTTGAGTTAATATGAACTCACGTCCCCAATTCGGTGATCAATACTACTCCCAAAATACTTTAGCTCATAAGTGTTTTAAACACATCTTTCTTTAGTTTGAGATAATTGCTCAAAATCTAGCCCAAACGCTCACTTGGAATCGATGTTCCCTTTTCTTGAAAACAAGCCCAAAGGCTCTTTTGGAATCATAGTTCCTTTCTTACTCAAATGTGAAAACATTTATAAACTTCTTTGGGAATACTTAGTTCCCTAATACTTTTGAGAAATGAACTCAACTCTATACTCTTTACTCAACTTGAAACTTGAGATTTAAAATGAAGTTACAACGTTCAACAAAGACTCTTGAAAAACTTTGAAGACTTGTTTTGACTTGCTTCTTAACTTCTAGACTTGACTCTAACTTCACTTGACTTTGATCCAAACTTTCCTCGAATTGGATTATGAATTCAAGGGTAATAATCTCATGTTTATGGATGACTTTGGAATGTTTAGATGTACCTTAAAGTGTTGAAAACAACTATAAAACATAAGTACATTACCAAGGAACATGCATGAAAAAATGGGGAATGAATGGGAAGACTTGGCGTCCTTGGCACTCTGAGAGGCGCGGGGCGCCAGCCTTCAGACCTCAGAGGGGCTGCTGGGGAGCTCTGCTAGGCGCGCCGCCCCAAGGAGGGAACTTCAGAGTTACTTTTGGGGCGCGCTGGCTAGCGCGACGCCCCAGCCCTTTCCCCAGAAAACCCGACTTTCTCTTTCTTTTTCTCCAACTCTAAACCACCTTAACTTCAAAGGTTTCAACCCCAAACACTTAGAATCATAAAACCCCTCAACATACAATAGATTCAACTCGAAAACACAACCAGAAACATGTCCCAAATCAACAAGAACTTCAACAACACAACCCACAACTTCAACAACCACAACCAACAACTTCAACAAACACAACCAAATCTTTTCTCAGAAATTAAAACGAGTTTGGCGTGTGGGGGAATGAACCAACCCAACACTATGATCTCACATAACTGAATAGGGATCACCCCCGACGAAAACCACGACGAATCCTTGCTTCTTCTTCTCTTTCTCCTCTTCTTCTCCTCTTCTCTCCAAAGCACTAACTCTCACTTTTTAAAAGGGAAAACTGATGTAAAATCAGCTTAGACCCTTGATATAAATCCAAAAGAAATGGTTTGGGAAAAGACCAAAATACCCTTAAAATTTCGGATGAACTGCCCTGTGCCAACAGCCCAACTCCCAAAGGGCATAACTCACTCATACGAACTCAGAATCGAGCAAACTCGGCTGCGTTGGAAAGATCATTCCAAGGGCTTTCCAATCATAACTGGAAATTCACTTAACTCATCCTGAGCTAGGAGTTATGACTACTCAAAGTTGACCAAAAATTTAATTTTTTTCCCATACTTGACCAAATTTCCAAATTTCAAATTCTTTCAAAAAAAAAAAACTATTTCCAATTACAAGCTTTTTCATAGCTATTTCAAAATGCAAGATGTTACAGCAACTCTTCTTTGACTTATCATCTCCAAAAACATATCCTCCAAGCGACCAATCCCTTATATAGTTTTGAAATGCATCTTAACTCCTTTAGAATTACAAGATACTGAAACCAATAAAGTACAATGGGTTCACCTCTTCATTTTTTTTATCAAACCAGCTAGCTTTCCTGTTTCATTAGACAACTCTAATTTGTCCAAGTTACAAAATATATGATCCACACCTTCAATCTATTTTTTTGTAGTTGTACATCTCAAATCTTTTCCTTCCTGTTTCACTCTTACCTTGCTACAATAAAGGGGAAACTAATCTTACAACCTAATGCTTCTTGACGCCATATTGTACACTTCACGGGATGTATAAAGTTGATAAACTCATTCACATCACTACCTCATAACCCTATAAACTCAACTTATCACAAACTCAATTAACTTGTTTCCAACTCACGAACAAATGGAAAATATCCTATAATATTAACACATTCCTAACATCATACCACTCCATTATAGACGCTAAACTACTAAAAAAAATATACAGAGCATCATGAACACCAACAACCCCTCAAACAAGTTTACAAAACTCTAACAATATAGGAGCACTGTCAAGACCTAACCCACCAGGCTGTGCAGACACCTATTTTAGCATTTCTATAGATTGTTTAGTTTATCCTTGTTGTTCTCTATCAGAGGTTAGGTCCATGTCCTCCTCGGATTTTGTAACTTTTTGGATTTTATACACATGGTGCTCAAATATATAAAAAGTATATAAGAAGAAGAAGACAATCGACAACACCTTAGAAAATGTCCTTTGGTCTGATGTAAGCCTCTTTGTAGACAGCTCCTTCAAGGTTCTGTAAAGAATCATGAATATTCTATGTGAATTTGTTGTGCTAAAAAGGAAATAACCATTAGCCTGTTGGAGAATTCAAAACTAATGATTAATTTATAAATAAAGTCGGAAAATACCATAAAAGTATTTAGAGAATAATACAAATACATAAATAAATTATAACATTCACTAGTACATGTATTCTTCTAAATTAGAATAGATTCATTGCGGTGATATATCCACCTCCCTTTAATATATGTCCACATAATGTTAAAACTAAAAATTATGTATTCGGGGATCAAGGTGAAAGAAGAAACTTAAATGCATCCATATTGAGAACGACTCACCTTTCTGACACCTTGGTGGAATCATTGGAACTCAAAGACCAACTTAGAATATTATATCTTTAATGCTTGTTTAAATTGATTGAATATTGCAGTCTACCAATGGCTGCATTAGAGGATTCCCCATTAAGATATGAACAAGTTTTAAGATTGTTTCTCACTGATTGAGTATTGTTAAAATGAAATCTAGTTTATTGGGTCCAAGAGTTTCATCTAAAAATAAAAATCTCACTAAGAAACTAATTCGGAAAAAATCTCAAGAGCCATTAGAGTAAAAAGCAAGATTATCAGACACACCTAAACTCGTCTTCACTTAAATCCTCATTTCCACCCCGTATAGCACTTTTACATACACTACCAAAAGCATCGAAGTTAGATTAGCATAAACAAAACATACATTTTTGATGATTACAAGAAAATACATAAACAAATCTTATGATTACAAATTCAATTAAATACCTCATAATCTGATCAAGTTTATTAAGTACTTGAGGCAACCTTAATATTGGAATTGTAGAGAAGGCCAAACCAATAGTCTTCTTCTGGAAAGAGGTAACATTGTCCACCTGAGCACAAAACAAAAGACCAACAATAACATAAAACCAAGTCAGGTGAGGAACACCACACAAAGTTGTTATCAGAACTAATTTCAAAGAAGAATTTCACGCTAAACTTCCCCAAACCTTCTATAAAAGGATTGAGAAGATGCAAGACCTCTAAGTTGATTACCGAGCCATAAATAATTTACAGATGATGGCCTTTCTCCTTCATTAACTGGAAAAAATGATTACCGAGTGACTAATACTACTACTAATATCGTTCATATGATGAAGATGCTTATCATGTTTCTCACAATGACCCTAAAGGATGGCACTAGTAAATCTGAGGAATATCTCCTAATATTTATTCACTCTTTTGTTCCTGCGCCTCCTTCTATATTTAGCAAACAAGCTGCTCATAGATGCATTTGTAAATTTGTAGATTCATGTAGGATACTTTCTCCCTACCATGTAACTATATATAGGCATTGTGCTCCTATATTGTTAGAATTTCTAAGTTTCTGCGAGGGGTTGTATGATGTTAAGAATATTTTAAGGTTGCAGGATGCCTTTTCATTTGTTCACGCATTGGCAACAAGGTAATTGCATGTTTTAGAATATAGAGTGCAATCAACTGACTTTATGAGGTTATCAGGTAGCAATGCGAGTGATTTTATCAAGTTTATGCATCCCTTAAAGTGTGCAATATGCCGTTAAGAAGCATTTGGCTGTCCGGTTAGTTTCCCTTCATTGAAGTAAGGTAACAATGAAGCAGGAAAGGAAATATCTGAGATGCACAATTACGAAAAAAAGATTGAAGGTGTGCATTATGTTTATTTGTAACTTGCTGGACAAATTTGAGTCATGTCTAAAGAAACTGGAAAGACAACAAGCATTCCATCTTATTTTAGGGGTGTGATTTTCTCATTTATTATCCATAGTCACTCTTCACTATTAGTAAGATTTTCATTTAATTAAGAAAAAGTATATGGGCCCCCATCCCCGAATTTGCCTACAGCTAATAGTTTTACTGTACCTCAAGCATCAGCACATCCCTTCATTAAATTTTGAAAATTTGTAATTAGATTAATTTTAGAGAAAAATTATATTAGTCTTCTTCCATTTCTTTGTGTTTGTGTTAACACAGAAAAAATCAGCCCTCATCCAAAATAACATGAAAAACAACTCACAACAATCAGCAGTGAATGTAGTAGTGGCAACGACTCGGTCCACTGACGACCATCTCCTTGAGCAGCAGCAAGAACAGTTGGAGATGTTCTAGACCTACCAGACCAAGGAAATCAAGCAGGTTAACAATTTCAAGAACCATCTTTCCCTTTCTCACGTCAAGAAGATCATGAAAACTGACAAGGATGTCTGCATGCTCGCAAGCCTTGGCAAACTAAATCAGTGCTTCAACAGAGATCATGCAGACATCCTTGTCAGCTTTCATGATCTTCTTGATGCGAGAAGGGGAAATTGGTGGTTCTTGAAATCTTTAACCTACTTGATCTCCTTGCGCTGGTAGGTGTAGAGTATCTCCAAGTGCTCTTGTTGCTGCTCAAGGAGATGGTCATAGGGAGGGGTACTCAGCGAACTGAGCCGCCGTCACTACATTCACCGTTGATTGCTTAGAGTTCTTTTCCATGGCATTTCGGACAAGGGGCAATTTTTTCAATGTTAAACACAAAGAAGTGAAATAAGAAGAATATAGTCGTTCTCGATATATACAGAGAAAAAAAAAACTAATTAGAAATTTTCTAATACAATTAAAAAGCTCAATTTCAGTAGCTTGTCATTCTGGAGGGTGGTGCAGATGGATCGGAGGAATGTCTCCAAATATTATTCATTCCTCTGTTCCTGCGACTATGGTAAAACTTTATGTATCTTCTTGTGTAACTAAAAAACAAGATGCTCATGGATGTATTTGTCAATTTATAGATAAATGTAAGACATTGTTCGCCAACCATGTAACCGTATGGTTTGATCCTATATTGTTCGAGTTTTGTAAGATTCTAAGAGGGGTAGTGGGTGTTGATGATGCTTTATATATATATTGCCAGAGTAGTTTAGCTGCAATGATGAAGGGGTATGTCCATGATGTTAAGTGTGTGTTAAGATTGCAGGATGGTTTCCCTCTTGTTCATGAGTTGGTAACAATGTTATTGCATGCTTTAGAATTGAGTGTGGAATCAGCTGAGTTTATACAGTTATCAGAGAGTGATGTGCGTGAGTTTATTAAGTTCATGCATCCGGTAAAGTGTGCAATAAGGCGTCAAGAAGCATTGGGCAATCCGGACAATTTTCCTTCCTTGATGCAAGGTGAAGCCTAAATGAAAGATTTGAGATTGAAGGCGTGCATCATGTTTTTTGTGACTTGCTGGAAAAATTGGAGTTGTGTCTAAAGGAACTGGAAAGCCAGCTGGGTTTGGTAAACAAAGAAAGAGGTGATCCTATTCTACGATGTTGGTCCCAGTATTTTTTAATTCTGAAGGAGTTAGAAAGCATTTCAAAGTTGTATAAGGGTTTGGAGGAAATGTTTTGGGAGAATTTGAGGCAAAGAAGAGTTGTGTTGTGCTTTCTGATTGGTAAACTTTCAAATAGGTCTACAGAATATCAGTGGATTCTTGAGCAAAAGGAAGTAACACATTTTAAGATAAGGAAGCATTTTTTGCCTTGAAGATGCTTAGAGAAGGGAGGCATAAGAACGAGACCTGTAAATGAGCATCTCTTAAAGGACCTCATTCTTGTGCCTCCCTTCTTAAAGTATCTTCAAGGAAAAACGTTGGCTTATCCTAAAATATGTGACTTTCTTGTGCTCAAGAATACATTGATATTTTGTAGGCCTTTTTGAAAGTTTACCAATCAGAAAGCACAATGCAACTCTTCTTTGCCTCAAATTCTCCTGAAACATTTCCTCCAAACCCTTATACAACTTTGAAATGTTTTCTAAATCCTTTAGAATTAAAAGATACTGGGACAAACAACGTACAATAGGCTCACCTCATTCTTTGTTTACCAAATCAAGCTGGCTTTCCAGTTCCTTCAGACACAACTCCAATTATTCCAGCAAGTCATAAAAAATATTATGTACGCCTTTAAACTAAAATCTTTCATATCCTGCTTCATCTTGCATCAAGGAAGGGAAACTGACCAGACTGCCCAATGCTTCTTGACGCCTTATTGCACACTTTACCGGATGCATGAACTTAATAAACTCACGCACATCACTCTCTGATAACTGTATAAACTCGGTTGATTGCACACTCAATTCTAAAGCATGTGATAACCTTGTTTCCAATTCACGAACAAAAGGGAAAACATCTGGCAATCTTAACACACACTTAACATTATGGACATAACCCTTCATCATTGCAGCTTAACTACTTCGGCAAAATATATATACAAAGCATCATCAACACCCACTACCCTTCTTATAATCTTACAAAAATCGAACAATATAGGAGCAAATTGCCTATATACGGGATTTGAAATGCTTCTTAACTCCTTCAGAACTAAAAAATAATGACCAATAAAGTACAATAGGTTCACCTATTCATTTTTATCCAATCCATCTCGCTTTCCTGTTTCATTAGACACAACTCTAATTTGTCCAAGTTACAAAATACATGATGCATACCTTCAATCTATTTTTTGTAATTGTGCGTCTCAAATCTTTTCCTTCCTGCTTCACTTTTACCTTGCTTTAATGAAGGGAAACTAATCCTACAACTTAATGCTTCTTGAGGGCATATTAAACACTTGACGGGATGTATAAACTTGATTAATTCACGCACATCACAACCCCATATATAACCCTATAAACTGAACTGATCACACACTCAATTAAACTTGTTTCCAACTCGCGGACAAATGGAAAATACCCTGTACCACATTTCTAACATCATACCACTCCATCATAGCCTCTAAACTACCCCTAAAAAATATATAGAAAGCATCATGAACACCAGCAACCCCTCTCACAAGTTTACAAAACTCTAACAATATAGGAGCACATTCCCTTTGTACGGTTATTGGGTTGGGGAAACATGTATTACATGATCTATAAATTGAAAAATGCATCCATCAGCAACTTATTTGCTAAATATAGAAGGAAACATATATATCTTTACCAGAGCCGCAGGAATAAAGGTGTGAATAAATACTAGGAAATATTCATTAGATCTACTTGTATCATCCTTTGGGGTCATTGTGAGAAGCATGGTAAGCATCTTTGTCATACAAGAGATATTAAAATTAATTGCTCGGTAATCATTGCATTTGCATAGGTCATGAATAAGCGAGTTTAATCATTTATCAGCCTTCACGTGTGAGGATGTTGTGTGATTCACAGTTTCCCAAAGAGTTATAGGGTGTCGTGGTTTTGGATATCACGCTCAGATATCATTTGGGACAAATGAAGTTGTTTCCCACCGTAGTGTAATCATTGCTCCATAGATGATACTCTAAAGGTCTATTGGATTTGTCGGATTTAAGTGATTCATTGGATTTTTTGATTAATTGACCCAATTGAGTTAAGGAATTAGCTTGAAGGACTAGACTTTCTCCGTCGAAAACATACAAACAAAGAATTGAATAGAACTAATAAATAAAGAGAGATGGTTTCGTATTTTCGCACCCTCATGGCGGTGGCATAATCATCGAACTTGTGTTTGATGTAGTGTTATAGTGTAACTGATACACCAGTGGAAGTTGGGAGTAGGAAGAGTTGTTTGAATTTGATATTTGATGTGTTTAAAGTAATTGATGAGATGTACTAGTCCACCACGTGCTAAGGAACCAGTTGATAATACACTAAAATGTAGTAGAAGATACTAAACTATAAAGTAAAAACAACAAGGAGTTTTATGTGGAAACCTCCTTTCACAATGGGGGGAAAACAATGACCTGCCACACAGGATTTTCAACTGTTTCCACTATTTTCAAGCAACAAGTGAATACAGACTCCAAATACACATAAAGAGATTAAAGTCTTAATCTCACCACCTGTAATAACAGTATTACAAAGAGAACCAAAGTAATGCCTCTTTTGCCCACCATATTAACTAACTCTAATTAATATAGACTTCAATCGCACACCACATAGTTAACTCTAAATATGCTCATTGTTTGTTATCATAGAAAAGACTTGATGCGTTCCTTTATAGATTAGAAACAGATCTTACAAGTTCAACATAGCACAAGCATTCACTAACAACACTTAGAAGACACTATCGATAACTATATCAAGTCACTTAATGTTGTTGATAGCTTGAGTTCTTCAAAGACAAAATACACCTTTTTAATATTTTTGTTTGAATGTCTTGACTAGGTTGTTTCATGTCAAATGAGGATATATTATCCTCTGAAAAAAATAACCTAGTGTTATCTAATTGGTTGAGTACACTTTTTTCATTTCTTGTGCTCACTAACCACGTCAGAAATGACAGCTTTTACAACTTTTCACCATTTGAATCCAGATACCTGATCAACTATGGGACCATGTTGCAAGTTTGTGAGTATCATCAAAACTTTGAATTCTAACATTTTCCCCATTTTTGATGATGACAAACAAACACTTTATCATTCCCCCAACCATCAATATATCACAGCATACATTTCCAAGATCTCCCCCTGTCACCAATGTCATTCCCCCTGTCACCAATACCATTATTCCCCCTTTGGACATCATAAAAAAGTTAAAGTAGTAAACGTAAGAAAAATGTCAAGCAATAACGTAATGAGTCCAGAGCCAAAGGGCGATACAAAACATGAGGAACTAAGCACATAGAGAAGAATCAGTATAGCAAAACAACAAGGGAAGATATCATTAAGAGAATGAAAGTATCCATTATACTGACCGTAAATGAAATGACAAAAAGTCACAAAGTCACAGTGCCACTACCAGATACAAAACAAAAGGATTGGGAAGGACTTTAAGATGGAGGGGGTTGAGGTACAAGGGATTGCAGGATCAGCTTCATCCGGGTGTTCTCATCCTCATGAACCTGGAGAAGCTTTTGGGTTAGAGACTTAACCTCAGCGTCCAATTTGGCATTTGATTCAACTAACTTAGCATTGTGAACCTTCAGTGCTTCAACATCCTCCTGCCCACATGTACTTGGACCTGGTCCTTGAGACTGTTCCTTTTGAAGCAGTGCTTTAAGCCTCGTAATCTCCAAGTCCTTTGCATCCAACATGGTAGTAAGATCTTCCATTTCCCTTTTTAACACTTCTTGTTATTGAAGAAGCTCGGAGACCTGAGACTAAGACTTCACCTTTGCCTCAATACATTCACGTCAGTTAGTTCAATTACCAGGATGGGTATGGGGGGGGGGGGAGTTCATGTTACCTTTAAATACCTCATTCTCTTTGACAAAGTTCACAAGATTTGGTGAAATCATGAACATCTTGGTGGATCATCAACAAATAATACCCACAATAAAGAATTTTATAGGCGGCCCGGATCCCACTATGATGTCCTCCGACTGGAGAGGAATGACATGCCTCTAATATGTTCATCATCTCTACCTCGGGTATGTAACTGTGATTAACCCCATTAGCACAGACATAAAACAAATATGGCTCCTCCTAGAAAAACTTTCTCACATCTGATATAAGCTTTCAACGTTAGTGGAAAGACAAATAAGAACGTACCACATCACTCACCAAATAATTAGCGAAGTTGGCGAACCACATAATTAGATCATGGGGTGCAACCAATACTTTCTCATCCGAAAAAGTGTCATCTATCTCAGTTCCATCTACTAACTTCAACATTGTTTCTTCCTCCAACTTGAACAAGTGATTGGCTACCTAATTTTTGGTTCCCTTTCGAAATCTGACCTTAAAATCAAACTCTTGCAGTAACAATACTCATTAAATCAGTCTTGTCTTGGGATCTTTCTTTGACATCAAGTACTGAAGTGTTGCATGGTCAGTGTGAACAATGAGTTTCATTCCAAGCAAGTAGGACTTGAATTTCTTGAATGTAAAGACCAATGCAAGAAATTCTTGTTCAGTAATTGTATAATTCCTTTGAGCTACGTTTAGAGCTTTGATGTCATAGTATAGGGGGTGTAGAATCTTCCTGCGCCTCTGCCCTAAGATTATGCCAAGCGCCACTCTACTAGCATCATGTATAATTTTGAATGGTTGGGACCAATATAGTATAATAATAATAATAATAGGTGCATAGATCAACTTCTTCTTCAATCCTTCAAACTATTTCAGACAAGCCTCGTCAAAAACAAATTTGATCTTTTTTTCTAGTAATTTGACAACACCTTATTTATGCGGAAGCAAGAATATGACCTACTAATAGTACAAGTATATGTTGATGATATTATCTTTGAGGAACAAATGACAAACTATGTGTAGACTTTGCAAGATTGATGAGTAGCGAATTCAAAAAGAGCATGATGGGTGCTCAACTTCTTTCTTAGACTACAAATCAAACAGTTTTCCCTAGGATTGTCCATTCATAAACAAAAGTGCATCAAGGAGCTACTTAAAAGGTTTGATACGGAAAGTGCTAAGGTGAGTGATACTTGAATTGCTACGACTACCAAATTGGAAAAAATATGAACTAGATCACCCGTGGGTGATACAAAATATAGAGGAATGATTGGGTACTCACTATATCTCATTGCCACCAGACCTGATATAGTATATAGTGTAGGACTACGTGCTAGATTTCAATCTTGTCCCAAAAAGTCCCATATGAAAGTGATCAAAAGAATCTTAGATACCTCAAAAGAGCTCAGAGTTGGTTCTCTGGTATTCTTTTACGGATTCATTCTATCTAGTAGATTTTGTTGATGCTGACTATGCAGGATATCTCATTGATAGAAAAAGTACCTCAGGTATACCTCATTTTCTTAAATTGTGTCTCATATCATGGACAACTATAAAATAGAACTTGTAGCCCTGTCTATTGCTGAATCAGAATATATAGAAGCCACATCTTGTTTTGCACAAATTTTATAGATCAAGCAACAACTCCTCAACTTTGGAGTAGTTCTATAATATATACTAATCATTTGTGACAACACAAGTGCAGTCAACATGGCATAGAACATGTACATCATAAAAGGACCAAGAACATTGATATGCATTACCATTTTCTCAGAGATAATATCGAAAAAGTCCTATAGTCATGAAATCTTTCCAAACGAAAGAACAAGTAGCTGACATCTTCACTAATGGTCTGGGAGAGAGTAGTTCCAAAACAATCAACTTGAACTTGAGCTTGTCAACTAGCTTTCTTAATGAAATTCTTTCTTTTGGCTAGAATACTGAGTCCATTTGTTTGCATAAATTGGATGGTGGATAAAATATTGAGTGAGCTCTGTACTGTAACAAGTACACACCCACAACTCTTGAGTGAACTGAATCAAGGTCCACAACTCTTGAGTGGACTGAATCAAGGTCTAATGATATTACCCTTACTTTCTCATACAATAATCAGTGAGATATCACCATTAAGCATCACGGAGAACTTGGTTCTTCGCAAACCAAGAGATACAGGTTTGCACATGTCCTTCATAGTTACAATGTTTGTTAATGTCATAAATACATGAAATACAGGGAGAACTAAAACGGTTGGGACCTGATTCAAACTAAATCTCTTTTGTGATTTCTTTGGGGAAGGAATATAATGTGAGTTAAAAAAAAGTGTTAGGTCGAAGAATCTTTCAACGACAAAGCCTCCAAGGGAAAAAAGAAAATTTAAGCAAGACCTCAATTTATGAACTATGGGGAAAATAAGGACAAACTACTTTTTTTAATAAATAAAGATTCTTTTATAAAAAATAAAAATAAATATATATATATAAAATAATTAATGTATAAACTTTATTGGTCATTATTATCTGTTTGTTCGCCACCTATTAGTAGCTGCTATTTTCTCCTTAGATTGTAAAATCCTCTATATAAGAATTAATTTTATTAAAAGTAGACAGGTTTTAGAACTCCTCTCACTCTAGTAGTACTCTCTTACTTCTTTGTAATTTTTTTTTTTGAAGTAAAACTAAAGTTTGTTCAAGTAGTTATGACTACTCTCATAAGGTACATTAATATTTTAATTGATGTATCCTTTTTTTAAAATTTTAAATATTATTGTGCCCAAATGATAGGCTAAACATTTTTGGGTTGAAATATGACACACAATTTTTTTAACTTTAAATTTTTTATTTTTAATAAAATATGATATGCCATATATAGGAGTGCCAAATGAGCGAGTCGAGTCGAATATGAATCGATCGAAAACAAGTTAAATAAAAATGGATAAGCACTCGACTCGACTCACATTTTAAATGGGTAAAAATGAGTTACCCAATGGATAATATGGATAAATATGAGTACTCATTTTATAGTATAGATCTAGTTAAAATCATAAAAAACAAAATCTTTTTAAATTTTTTCATCACTCCACCCTCCCTACCACCCCCTACTCCCCTATCCAAAAAATGTAAATAAAATAAAATAGTTTGTTATTTTATGAAAAAAAATTATTTTTTAAAAAAGTTCTTTTTTCACTCAATCCCCCTACCCCCCCCCCCCCCCCCCCGCTGCCTCCCTTTTTATAAATTTTTTTTATAAAATAATTTTTTTTTACCATCCCACCCCCTACCCACGTCCCACACCCATTTTTTTTTTAAATGTAAAAAGTATTTTTTTACCACCCACCTTCTAACCCCCCCCCATCCCAAAAAAAATGTAAAAAAAAAATAATTCATTTTTAAAAAACCCCCTACCAGCCCCCCTCCCCCTATCCCAAAAAAAAATGTAAAAAGTAGTAATATTTTAAAAAAGGTTTTTTTTACCACTCACCCCTAATCACTTTTCTTTCTTTTATGAATGAACATTTTTTACCCATATTATCCATTTAACTACCCACTTTAAATGGTTAAATATGAGTATTATTCATTTTTACTCATTTTTAAATGGGTTGGGTACCCAACCCATTTAAAATGGGTAAATATGAGTGGATACCCATATAAATTACCCATTCTGCCACCTTTAGCCATATATGATAATTGATATAGATTGTTGCTCTTAAAAAATTAAGGGTATGTTTGTCATATCACACAATTCTCGACATTTTCTTTGTTGATGTCAAATAGTGTTGGTAAAATGAGGTCATATTTTGGTAACCCGTCGAATCCATCCATATTTTAATGGGTTGGGTGAATGATTTTTTGTATGGGTAAAATATGAGTTGATACCCATATTCAATCCATAAAAATATGTGTAAAATATGAGTAAACTATTGGTAAACTATGGGTAAAATATGGAATAACCAAATGAGTTAAACTTCCAACTTTTATTCACTCAAAATTCATGATATCACTGAAAATGTTGTGACTTCTCTTCCTTTTTATTTTCTTCTATAAAATTAATTATTCTTCTCCATAATTGATAATGTAAAGTCTTTGGCCCTCCAAAAATATATATTTTAAATGTACATTTCTTTTGTTAATTATAATTATATTTTTTATTTGCTTAATTTTATATTGGATAACAAATAATAGTGTAAAATAAGCAAATCATATATTAGTATTGATATTGCTTAAAGTGCATTAAGCATGTTTTAGTCCAAAAATGCAAATATTCATTTACTTTGAAATTAATTTTTTTTTTCCATTGTTATTACATAAATTTATTTTATATTGAAAAATTATAAAAAAGAAAAACTGACTTTTATGATACAATTAAACTAAATAAACTATTTTCAATATTTTTCAATCAAAGAAATACTAAAATATTTTCTCCAGGTTGAATTCTTGAGTAGAGTATAAATATAAGTAAATTTGTATTTTACCCAACTCATTTGTTACCCAATCCATTTTTATCCATAACAAATATGAATGGATTAAATTATTACTCATTTTATATTGACATATTTTCAACCAATCCAAAATTAACCCAACCCGCCCATTTACCCCATTAATGTCAAACTATTTTTCATGGGAGAAATGTCAATTTCTCCAACTCATTAGTGGAACGAACGGGTCAGTATCCGGAAAAGCAAACCGGTTTGGAAAAGGAAAAATTACAAAACTTTTAAAGTTCTCAAGTTTCCCCTCTCCCGCGTTTCTCATCGATTCCACAATTCACTCACGCACGACGACGACGACGACGACCAGGACGAGATTAACTCTCAGGTTTCACTGATACTCTCAAATTTTGTTCACTCGAGTTCTCTCACCGGCTCTCGGGACTCAGAAGCTCACCATTTCACTGTCAGAACTCCGCTCAGGAGCTCAGAAGTAAGTCTCAAATTCTTAATTTCACGATTTCACTGCGACGTTTGGGTTTGCTTTATGAGAAAACTCTCGTGAATTTCAACCTAAGTTGACGATTTCCTCATTTGTTACTGGGCTCAATTATTTTTATGGTTTGAAATTTCTGAATTTCAAGTTGAAATTTTCAACATAGTTACTTTGTTTGGGGCTTTTGGTTTAGTTCCTAGAACTTAGAAGGCTCAGCACTGCACTCACTGGCCACTGCTCACATTTTACTCTCTTCTCAGAAGCTCCGTAGTCCGCTTAGTCGCTCACTGCCTCGATTTCACTCTCAGAAGCTCACGATTTCTCTCTCAGAATCAGAACTCTGCTCAGGTGCTCACGATTTCTCATTCTCTGCTACTGGTAAGTCTAAATTACACTTTTAATTTCACAATTTCACTGTAACGTTTTGATTTCATTTATGAGAAAACTACAGTTGAATTGGCATATAGTTTGGCTTTCCCCTTTTTTTTGTGTGGGAAATCATTTACTTGATTAAGTAGTTATTATTTTGTTGACTTGAGTATAACTATCAGTACTATGTTTGGACTTAATTTTCTGTTTGTGCTAGAAAATTTTCAAGTTGTGTGACATGGTGCTTAATATACAAATTGTGATGCTACAGTGGTGCAGCTTGTAGTGCTGCTGTTTTATTTAGTTATTTTGATATGATATTTGTGTTGAGCAGCTTGTGGTGCAACTTGTAGCCTTGTTGTGTTGTTACTGTTGTTAGGAACTTGATAATTTAGGAAGCATACAAGGCTTGTAGTGTTGTTGTGTTGTAGCTGCTGATTAGCCTGATTGAATGGCTATAATCTATATCGTAGTGTTGTTGTGTTGCTCCCTTTCTTTTCCTCTGGTCCTTATATAATTATCTCTTCCCCATTTAGTGGATGTTTCAAGGAAGATTTCTTCCACGATGTTACAATGGATGGGTGGGTCAAGGAGGAAAGTTGATACTGTAAGTGTCAAAGGAAATTACTTATTATTCTGGAGATTTACTTGCATATTTCTGAATTTGGAGGATAATTTTTTTCTTTCAAGGGATGCCTTGGAAGCACAATTGAGCAAATTTGAAATTAGGTAGAGCTACAACTCATTAGTGTGGTTTGTTAGTTGATCTCTAGTAATGCATGTCTCTCATGATGGTAATGGATTTTAATGTAAAGTTGTGGTTAATACAGTCCAAATGTAATGCATGTCTTTTGAGTCTTGAGATCGTAATGGATTTTAATGTATATTGTGGTTAATACTGTTCAAATGAGGAGTTACATAAAAGTATATTAAAAGATGAAGATCACCCTTTAGAGATTAGGAGCTCAAGCATATTCCTAGAGGAAATGAAAATATTCTTAATCCATGTAGTCCTTGCCTAAATCTTTTTTCGAAAAAAGCTAACCTCCCAAACTTCTTTATGCGAGTTTAATTTTGTACAAACCAGTTTGCAGGTTTGTTGTGATAACATTCAGCTTACTCCACCTCCCAAAATTAAATATAAAAAAGGCAATAAGAAATAGAACATTCATCTTCTGTTGAAGGCTATCAACTTGTTCTTGTGAAAGTTTAATTTGTTCCCATTGTTTTTAAAGATTTAATCTTATTGTGCTTTGGGAAATGTTTTCATACTGACATTTTCTCTTGTGATTTGTATTATCCTTTTGCGGGATGGAAAAACATCAGTCAAGAAGGTCAACACAGAAAAGGTATTAAAATATCACCCATCAGTCTTTATTTGATTGGATAATTGTTGTAGCTTTACTCAACCTGAACATAGGTCATCATTCTTTGATACTGTTGTCTTAACTTCCAATATGTAGAGATTTAGACTAAGGGAATCTTAGTAACTTAGTTGGTTGGCTATTTGAACTCTCACCTTGTTGGTGAGGATTCAATTCCCCATATTGTAATCCCCTCTCCCATTTCCCCTTTCCCAACCCCAATTTAAAATAAAAAAATAAGATTAAGGGTTCATTTGTATATGTGATATGAAAGCATGATTTGAAATCAGATTGATTTGAAGTTGAAGTTTTGTTTGGACATGTAATTTGGATTTTTTAAGTTGTATTTTTTTCTCATAAACATGAAAAACCTCACAAGTTATGAAAACTATCAAACTTTCCGCAATTCTTATACAATTTTACCAAATGAGTAAATAAGATATCAGAATATCCAAAGGCACTGCATTGATAAATCACATATCTCCATGTTCCTTTTATAAACAATATTTGCGATTATAAACTTCCAAGAACACCTAATTTCATGAAGATTCACTAGTCAACTAGTAACTAGTTATTCTTTGATATAATCCTTTCACATGGCACCAGGCATGAGTCTTTTCCATATTTAAAATGATGAGTATTTTTTTTTTACAAAATATAAATTTATGGGTCAAAAAGTTTCCTATTTTTTTAAAGAAAACTTATGGGTCAAGTTTTACATTTAAATTTTTTTCGAAATCATGATTTGGAATCCCAAATCATTCTATATGGAGAATTTGGGATATGATATTGCATGTCCAAGTGTAGTTTGTCGATCTTACAGGCAAAAGCAATACTTTGAGCAAAGAAAATGGCAAGAGCAGCAGAAAAAAAATGCAAGAGAGAGCTTCTTTGATGAGAAAAGCCCATGTAATCAGCAAGAAAAGAATAGTCGTTCACTTGATATTCTGAGTTTACTAAACGTATCAACAGGTTCTGGGGAACACAAGTCAAATGTCCACTCAGGTACTTTGACTTCAATTTTTGAAATCTCCAAAATTTTAAGCATTTATAATTATTTGCTCTTTGGGGCAATCGACAATAGCATTTGGTGCTTGTTCACGTTTCTTAGTATGGCCTATCTCACAGATATTATAATCACACAATCCCATCATTAGGTTACTGGTGAAGTGATGTTCAAAAGATTTGTTTGTTTTCATATTGTAACTCCGTACAATCAAGGTGATGAATCCTAATTATGTGAAATTTGAAAAGATATATATACACACACATACACCATAACGTATACTTTTCTTGGATTTTTGGCTAAGATCAAGTATATGTCCACCCTACTCTTATTAATTGTCTCTTAAGTTGCATAATGGTGCAAAATTGGTCTGCGATAAGTACAATTGTATAGTCCTTTACAGAAATAATGTGCTATTATTAATGAATGAAAAAATGTATATCCAGTTGGTGAATATATCAATGGCATGTAGGACTGTTTCCTGTCATACTTATTAAGTATCTCATTTTGCCCACCCCACCCCGCAAAGAAAAAACACTACTTAAAAGGTTTTTTGGAAGGACATAATGGTGCTTTTCCCGCAGCCCGTCAATTAGTTAACCGTCAACATATTTTAGTTAATGGTAATATAGTGGATTGGTTATAGTAGGTATGAAGAGAGGTAGGTAGACCTAAGAAGTATTGGGGATAGGTGATTAGACAGGACATGATCTAATTTCAGGTTATCGAGGATCATAGATAAGAAGGTGTGGAGGACACGCATTAGTGTAGAAGGTTAGTAGGTAGTGGAGTGTTGTCTTGCTTTCCGAGAGTTTAGGCTGCTTGGTGTTTTTGTCGTTGTACTAGCTGTTTATTGTAGTTCTTGATTGGGATATCTATCATCATCTATTGTTTATTGTGTTTCGATTATCACACTATTTTGTTGTTCTTGGTCCTTTCGTGTAGGATTTGCACTGCCCCTTTGTTAGTTGCTATGTTTTTTCTACTATTTTCTTCTTTCTTGTACTTGGATTTGCTGTACTTGAGCCGAGGGTGTTTTGGAAACAGCCTCTCTACATCCACGAGGTAGTGATAAGGTCAGCGTAAGCTCTACCCTCCCCTACCCCACTTTTGGGATTTCTCTAGGTATGTTGTTGCTGTTGACATCTGATAAAATTGGAACAATACAGACATATTATGTCAGAGATCTTACTTGTCAAATAAGTTTGTATCTCAACCTGCTCAGCCTTAGGAAGTAAAATCCTTGAAATTTGTGAAAACCAAAATGAATGATGTGCATTTTCACTTTCTTTAGATCTCAAGAGAACTTTTGAACTGCAGTTGCAAACATTATGCAGCTTCATTAGCACTTATGTCCCAGTGCAATGATTTCCTATCAGGTGCTGTTAGGATTCTTCATTGACAAATTTCTTTACTGTCATTTCCAAGTCTTCAATGATATGACAACCTAATATACATTGTTTATCAATTATAAATTTCAATATGGAATTGACACAAAGTTTCATTATACAATGTGACCGTGTTAAAATTGCACTTTGTCGATTTTCTTATTTGATGAGTGAACCTATTCCCTTCAATAGCTAAGTGATTCCCGATCTCCCTTTTGTGGCCTAATTTTCTTTTTCATTACTATGTTAGCAAGGCATATTTATGAGGACAATCAAATGCTACAGCCTTCTCCAGTGATTCAAACAAAAGAAGTCATTTATCTTGGCTCTCTTCAACATAAGGAAGGTAGTACACTTGCGTTCTGACAAAAGCTGGTTTTCTGAGGAGTGTAATTGTACTTTCTTGTCATTTGGGCGTATTAAGTATGTGATTCATTGTCCTAATAGGAACGTCACCAAGCTCCCAAGATTATGCAGCCTGCCCAAATCAGTAAGCATGTTTATGTTGAGTGGATTATCCATATCGAATTGTATAAACATAATTTTTTTTTTGTAGATTTATCTTGTTGAATTGCATAAGTATATATATCAAAAAAATCCTTAAGGAAGCTTGCTTGAGTATATTTTTTCTATAATAAAAAGATGCTCACAAGTGTAGATGGAGAAACTTTAAGTACATGCCTGATTTGGATGCTAGTAATTATTAGAAGGTCCAGGATCACCGTGAACTGCATTCTTAGTATTCTACATGTTTGGTCGTGATGTCGATGAAATATTTTTTTTTCCTGAAAAAAGTTCAATTAAAAGTTGATGTTTCTCAGTACATCGGTTGGAGCACCTGGAGGTCATGAGAGAGGTTTGTACAGCACCAATGATAAAGTAAACCCATTGGCGAACTCTACAAGCAAACGTGAGTATATCATGAATACTGAATAGAAGTGTTTGCCTGTAAGCTTGTGTAATACTTACCTGTCAAAACAAAATTGAAATGGCTTGTGAAAGTATCTTTAGCAACAGGATTAACATTCTGATTGGAGACACTTTTGAATTTCAACTTATTATTGTAGTTGAAAGTACAATTCATGGTATTACATCAAGATATCCTTTTGTCCATAGCTGACAAATGTTTATTCAACTGTAAATTTAATGGCCCTACTTTAGAAAAAGCACTTCCCAAGAATATTCTCTGGTTTGAACTGTCAGATCTAGAATAATTATTACCATATATACTAAAATCTCAATTTTGCAGAACTCTCTATCATTGACATACTTGGTGATGATGGACCGAACTATGAGTTGGAAAGTTCAACTCATGAAGGCCATGTTGCATTTTCGATTGAAGGTAGATTCGATGGTTGACCATGAAGCAATTACATTTATGTTTTTTGAAAGACTAACAATTTTACACCAAGGGTGTGACCTAGTGGTCAATGAAGTGGATTGAGAACCATAAAGTTTCGGGTTCAAATCCTAGCAGAGACAAAAAAAACACTAGGTGATTTCTTTCCATATGTCTTAGCTTTGGTGGATAGAATTACTCGGTACCTGTTGGTGGTGGGAGGTGACAGGTATTTCGTAGAACTCGAGCAGGATGGTCCAGAAACAACAATTATGAAAAAAAAAAATCCTACAAATGAGTAGAAATGCTCAATTAACTTCTTTCATTTTCTTTTCTACTTAATGCTCTTTATAGAAATCTTTTCAAATACTCCTTCTGTTTCAATTTGTTTGTCTGGTTTTGACTTGACATAGAGTTGAAGAAAGTAAAAACTTTGTTCTTGTGGTTAAATATGCTATGTGGAAAGTTGGAATTAAAAAGTTGCCTAAAAAAGAAAAGCGACATTCTTTTTTAAATGGACTAAAAAGGAAAGTAAGACAAACAATTTAAAATGGATGGGATATCATATAACTATTCTTTTAGCATTAGTCTTTGAGAACGTGTGTTGCATGTTTGTCCCGTATCATTATTATAATAGAAATTTACCGATTACACAACAAATTTATAGAAAATTATCTAGCAAAAAATTGCAAGCAATTGTGCCAAAGGGAAAAAAATCATGTTAGAAAGATATGTGCCTACCACATTTGTATTGGCACAATTTCTACCAAAGTTCTATTCAATTATCTACAAAACCATTACGTCAATTTTTTTCCCTGAAATAAGAAAATTCTCTCATAAGTTGTTGAAACAAAGTTTTAGCATGTGAGAGATTAAACTCTTAAACATCAATTAAAGTTATTAAACCACATGATTATGATAAGCAAAAAAACAAGAAGCTAAGCAAAAAGCAGAAAAGCAGATGCTTAAAACAACATGGGAGAAGAGCTTTATGCTCTTTTAAATTTAAGCAGAAAAGAAAGTGAACGAAAAAATAAACATTTAAAACTATCTCCGGTAATAATATATAGCCATATACTATAGAGATTTGTGAAAACTTCTCAAATTAAAATCACTAAAATGAATATTGAAATGATCTAAACACATGCATATTATATAAGTTAGAGAAAAGATATCAATAGGGCTATATGATGAGAAGATGAAAGGGCAAAGATGGAAGACAACTAATAATTGAGGAACCGTTTTGGGAGAAGGAAAGATCGCAACTATTTAAATTAACCACATTTTCTACTGTGATTATTTATAATTAGCAATTAATAAGAGTTACTTTTTCGACTTATTAGAGTATTTACTTCATATTTTGAACCCCCTTATTGAAAATCCTGGCTCCTCTACTATATATATATATGACAATATGGCCCCCAAGGCCTAGCTCGACTGACAAAAGGTGGAGGATTTGTGGCTTAGGTCGCAGGTTCAAGCCTTACACCACGCAAAGCGAAGCCTGATATTTAAGTGGGAAGAGTAGAGGGGCGGGCCTATTATCCACCGAGTTTAGAAGACTGTGATTGGTCTAAAGGGCGGGTCACAAACGGATTTCTCGGTTATCAAAAAAAATATATATATATGTGACAATATGATGATTATTTCTTCATTTTCCTTTCTACTTTATGCTCTTTTTGGCATCATTTCCAGTTTGCAGGGAAAAGGAGGGAAGAACTGTCTATATTTGTGTGGCTTTCAGATCTTTTAGAATGAACATTTGATCAGATACATTTTTGCCTTACTAGGTTTAGGTAAAGTTGAAATGTCTACCCCAATTCATTCACCGCAGCTACCTGGCAGGTATATTTACTTTATTAATCAAGAATAATAGACCATGAATAATAATTTTGCAAATTCCATCTTGACAAGATTTCTATGATAAGTAGTGGTTAGGACTACCCTTGGAAGCCAAGACTATAAATAGGTTTTAAATTTAAATTGACTATGATAGCTGCATTCATCAGTTCTGTCGACTGAAAACATCATTTGCACATTTAGACGACTTGCATTACTTTCCCAGGTTTTGAGGAGATCATCTGGCTGTTAACATGACCATTTAGACGATAAAGTGGATTTTTAACTAGGTCCTCTTCGCCACTGATATAGAGCTTCATAAACAGAGGACGAGACATTAATGTCATGGATATATTTTACAATAATGCTACTTCTAGAAAGAAGGAATTCCAAATTCCAGTAGAAGCTCTTAGCTATTTCCAGATAAGCAAAAAAGTAATGCAGGCACTCTATAACCACCAGATTCCATGATACCGTTCACTTACTTAGCTGACATCAGTTCTTGATAAGCAAGGGTGTTTGGATACCACAATTTTCTCAAAACAGCTTAGCTCAGTACTCTAGCCACTGGAAAATGATCTGAGACTCTGAGTCCCTCTCTGGGATGTTTAATGTTCTTAATATTATGTATAATATAACCAAGCTGTGGATATCCTTTCGATCAATTCACGCATGGTTCATGCTTATCTTACATTTTGGAATACTAGATCAGTTTTTTGGAGAACTATACACCTGATTGCTTCTCAGGTTTGGATACACCAACTTCCTAAATGATTAATTTTACATAGGACCTAATCAAATTGGCATGCTTAAGGGTTTTAGTTCTTCATGTTGCAGTAGGCTGATTTAAGGGGACACTTCTTTTATGCTTTGTCGGTACAACCTCACAAAGTTGCATGGAAATCTTTTTTTGAGAATTAAGTTGCATGGAAATCTTTGAAATTGCTCCTTCTAAATGCTGTTTTTTATGTTGTATGATAGCAGACCCTTGGCATATGGAAGGCCCTCACCCCCAAGGGCAAGGAGAAAAGCTCTCTCATCTGACTACCTTAACAAGGGAATAGATGGAATTGAACTTGAATTGGTGAGAGCACTTCCTGATGCTTTTATAATTCTGTTTGGGGTTGCTAGCTTGCTGCATGTTTACTACTAGCGCTTCCTTCGAATGACTTGAACTCCTATCTTTATTAGTGTCTCCTTTCCGTGGGATAGTGGACCATTACCTCTAGAAATCTTTGCGCTTTTACTTCATTTCCTATAATTTGTAACTTACTGTTGTCAATTTCTTTTTTGTTTCACTTCTTGTGTAGGGTGTTTAGCATGGCATAAGTTTTTTCTTGATGAAACCCATTTTTTGTGTTCAGTTGTCTAAATTCTTTTCACCAAAAGAAGGAAATTGACTTTTGTGAGGATATGCCCTTTTCGGCTACAATTATATTGTAAAGATATGGCCCCTGAGCCTAATTCAACCCCAAAAGCTAGCTCAAGAGGGGAGGATTGCCCAAGTCCATATAAAGAGACCACCAGTCCATTCCCCAACCAATGTGGGTCTTTTACCCACTCTTAACACCCCTCTTCACGCCAGGCCCAACTGGCTTGTGGACCGGGAGCCCATACGAGGATAGACCTGGCTCTGATACCATGTAAAGATATTACACATGAGCCTAACTCAACCCCAAAAGCTAGCTCAAGAGGGGAGGATTGCCCAAGTACATATAAGGAGACCACCAGTCCATTGCCCAACCAATGTGGGACTTTTACCCACTCTAACATATATAAACTTACACCAGATGTCGTTCTTCAACGTAAACCTCATGTCAACCTGTTTTGAAACACCACACCTATGCCCTATCTCCACTTCCTATCACTACCATATGTCACATATATTTTTACCCTATCACACGGCATAAAATGATTTAGGAAATACTTTCCAAGGTTCTATAAAAAAATTATTCCGTACCACATCCTTCATCTACTATATCTTATGATATCAAACGGGAAAAGGCTTTGGCAATAGGTGTTAAAACCAAGTTCCAGGCTTCCGTCAACTAGATGTTTAGTTTCAGCATTCATAGCTTCTTATATGGTCGGCATCTGAATCTGAAATCTACAGATTCTGTGTTTATTGGTTCAGTTGATGTTGAACAGCATTTTATGCTCTTGATCTCGAAAAGTGATGAGATACCTAAGTTCTATTCCATTCAATTGTTTTTCAATATATGCGTGCTTTATATATATATATATATATATATATATACACACTCCATATGTGCATACTTTTGTTAATAAGCCCCTCACCGTCTGAAAATGAAAAATGAAAAACAAAAAGCAGTTGGTTCTTTGTGGAAGGATTATTGCAATGCAGATGTCCTTCCGTTATCGACTCAGCCCTCATTGGTTATATGGAGGTCGAATTCCTGATATCTTTGTTTCTGGTTATATTGACAAACTACAGGATAGCATGATGGTGGATGTAGAACTACCTTTTCATACAAGTCCTTTCGACGGATCCTCTTGCTCCAGGGGAGTACAAGATTCACCTGGCAGTGCAGAACATAAGTTACTAGATACCAAATGGTTCTCCTCTAATAACAATTTCACTTGTCTGTACACTTTTGAGAATGATGAAATCTTCGGCAAAAACAAGGGAAGTTCACATACAATTTTGAATGGTAGGGTCCTTAATATGTTTTTTCCATATCTTTTCTGGCTTCTACATTGACATCTCCAAAGTGGTATTGGTTTCTTGAGTATCATTTTTATTTGGGTAAATCTCTGTTCATTTTCCTGGAAAAAAAGTATAATTCAACTTTGTAATTCCTTTGGAACCGTTTGTTTTAGAGTTTGCAAAATCAATTTTTAACTTTTAGGAACATGTATTTATTTGAACTGCTTTGCATACAAGAAAAAAGTTCCAAATGTCTGCAAACTTAGACAAATGCCACATTAATAGCATCACAGCTAGTTAACACATTTAAAGTTCCCATACATATATCTTTATTAAGCTTGAATTTTCGACATTGTTCGCCAATACTAATAACATGTTTCTCCTAAGAGGAATTAATCCCTGTGGTACAGAGCTTAAAATTGGAGAAGTGCTTTTGAAGTTGCATAGAAATTTCAAACCTTTTGGCACTTCCACATCTTCTAAGGTTTTGCTTCATTTTACAAGTGACATGACTACATCGTGTTTTATGCTTCACATTCAGCTAATTCCAGCTTCCCACTTCCTGAAAGCTTTCATGAAGATTGTTGTTCATCTCATTTAGATGCTGTTTCCACTGATTTTTGGAACAACCAAAGTTGTGGGATGCGAGAATTCAACTTTGAGGACTGTTATTATCGGGATTTTGCCAATTCTTGTAGTGCCAGAAATTATGGGAAGCAAGACACTTATTTTGATGACTCTTATCATCAGAAGCAAAGGTTTCCCATGTAGTACTTCAATATTTAATTTGATGGTGTTCATGTTCTATACTAAGGGTGTCTTGTCCTTGCAGTGTCGGGATGAAAGCCAAATCAGAATTCAACATAATAGGTGCTTTACATTTCTGCTAATAAGAGATGCTCTTTTAAAAGATGTACATATTCTTTTACCTGTTTTGCTTCTCATGGTTCTATCAAAAGTCATTTATTCTCCAAGTTCAAAAAATATGAACTGTTCAATATGGGGAGCTAAAATGGAGTGCTATTGACTAGTTTCCTGGTATTATTGAGATCATAGTTTGGGCCAATAAGTTGCATTTTCTGTGGTTTTGACGTGTTATTCTCTCTTTAACAGATGCACCTACTTCCTATTCCAAGCACTTCAAACCAGAGAATTTCAGTGTCTCGGATGGAGAATGGTAGGCACATTTTGCAGTAGATGTGAGGGGGATTCTTTAGTTGGTTTTAACTCTTCTATTTCTTATTGGCAGGTGTTCCATGGGATGTACAAGTCCTCATTTAATGGATTATATAGACCATGTTGATAGGACATGGTTTGCAAATGAAAATGCAAGAGATAATTTGAGTTTATTGAGGTTGCTATTTGAAGCTCTTTCTGTTTACTGGTCTCTCTACTGGGCCTTTTCATTTTCTAATGAACTAATCCAGTTTATTCTTGGGGATATGTTGACTTCTCTTCAGCGAAGAATCATCCACTGCAGGTCAATGTCATTTGTACTCACTGACTTGTTGACTTGAGCAATATAATCATTTTTCTTTTTCTCCATCCAGTGGTGGGTGACTTAGACACACAACAAAAGATGAACTCAAATAATAAAAGGAGAAGCCAGGAGGTATCTGATGGGAGGAAAGAGACAAAATTCTGTGAGAAGTTATTTGCTAATGAAAGAAACTGCAAGAGGAATGATATTCAACAAGGAAAGCCAACAAAGTTACCATGGCTACCAAACCAATCAAGAGCAAAACCAGAAAATTACAATTCTGCATTTTATGAGAAGAGGTCAGACATGAACAATGATGGACTGAGGGAGACAAGATGTGGTCCAGGAGAGTCGAATTCTAGATTCAGATCTTTCTACGAAACTTCAGTGTCCAAAAGATATGTATCCACTTGTTCCGACTTCTTGGTTGGAGATGTCCTTACTGATCAGGAGCCTAAGTTACAAGTTGACTCCCTACACAACCTCGAAGGGTCTATCGAATATCCTGGTGAATATGCACCCTCATGTTTTATGATGGAACCAATAACTTTTGAACCAGATAGCCCCGCATGCACCTTCAGGAACTTGTTTCAGGATGCCAAGAAGGGATGTGGTGCTGAGAATTCATTACATACTCTCGGTTCCCATGGCACAGTAACAGGAAACATTGTAAGAGATGTTGGAAGCGATGGAGATAAAGGTGCTGATATCCTACCATTTGATAGCAGCCAATTTGACCCCAATACTGAAGTTTCTGGTAGGTGCAAGAGTTTCTCATCAGGAAAGGAAAAGTCTATGGATGGATCAAGTTCTGTCAATGAGTGTAGTAACTGTGATGAACCAAAAGAAAAAACTCCAGAAGTGAAGGACAGGACAGGATCGTTTAACTATTCTGAATGTGCAGAAGAAGCATCTTCCTCTGTAGAGATGTCCACTGTATCAAAGGGGGATCAGGACAGTTTAGATAAAAATCAGGATACCCAATCTTCACTTAGATACCAAGCAGGAGATGAAGGTCGAAGGTTTTCCTCCTTTGTGATCCTAATTTTTAAATTAGTCCTTCGTTTATAATTATAAGAAGTGTTTTTGTGCTTTGCTAGTTACAAAAGATGACAGCAGGTCTTCATCAAAAGAAGGAATGATAACTACACGACAAAGTCACAACGTTCACCAAAATGGGCAAGTGATGATGCTTGAGGCCGTGTCCTTCAATTTTTACATGTGCAGTTTTTGAAGGAAGCACAGGATTAAAGAACTTGGACAATGGTATGATACTCTTATCAAGTTTTAATAGATAAATGCAAACATGAACATTCTAATTCTATAGTTTGGCTTTTTTAGCATTTGATCTTCATGTGTTTTTCGCTATGGTTTGGACACATGCAAGTTATCTTGTGTTCTAGTGATGCATGACTTCCATGACTATTGAACTTGTAGAACCAGATTTATGTCCAGTTTTGATGCATGTGTAACATATATTTTTTAGGGGAGAGACTAGAGAGACCATGCTTTTAACAGAAAACATTAGAAATTAAGACGGAGTGATGGGATTGACTAAAAAATAGCTAACAAAATAGATAAAAGAAGTATAATGTTGTCAATGATCACTTTCCCTTGAATCGTTATTCAATAATCAATAGTGCCATAATCAATTTCTGCACCTATGTTTTCTCTAGTTTTTCGCTTATATTCCTGTCACTGTGCTCTGTTGTTTTACCTCCCGGGCATAGCCGTCCACTGCATGGTTTGGTTACTTTGGTCATATGACATCTCAATTTCTTAACATCTGATTGTTTGATAAGCTCTAGCATAAATTCTTTAGCACCTTCTTCCAAGCACCTATATTGGTAAACAAAGTCAGAAGATAAAACATGGCATAATATGTCTGGTTATATTACAAAAGGTTGCTGCTTGAGTAATTACTTCTTGATTCAGGTAAGACGTTCTCGGATGATACGATAACCACAGGTATCTCTCTCAAATTAGAGGATCCCTGCCATTTAGAAATGGTTCAAATGGAGGCAAAGAAACTTTGGGGGGGAGGGGGGGGGGGGGGGGGGGAGAGCATCCCTAAGGTCCACTTAATACCTTCACCCTTTTGAGTAGATCGTATCCGGTCATCCTTGATATGCAGTAGTCAGTAATGATCAAGTTTGTGTTCGTTTCCTGCAATATCGTATCAAAGCTCAGTGTATAAATGCACAAAGTTCGAAAAGATGACATGTCATATAACAAATTGTGCTGCTCACAGGCATTGAATGATGGACTGGTGATAAAAAATCATATGCATTGAACTGACCCACTGGTGACACTATTTTTTCCAACCATAAATATATAATGCCTAATATAACCTGCTATTTTCTTTGTTCCATGGAGGCAAACAAGTTACTAATCTTTCTCCCAAACATTAGCGACTAGAGCATAAATAATTATGAGCGAATGTTGGACTGTGAAGGAGGTATGGAACCTCATATTGTATGTTTCTTCATGGTGTTTGGCTGTAGTAACTTCAGAAAATCAAGGGTACATGGATGAAGAGAATAGTTATCAAAATACTGCTCTCTCCACCGAGCCCTACAATTCCAATGTCTTCTGCCCGTTCTCTGCTGTAGTCACGGCAGCAAGGACCAAAAGAACAGCTCAAATTCACAATTTCCTCGTAACGTCAGAGATTTGGTAGTAATTTTGTGAAGTGGAACACATTATTTGGAGTGTCAAAAGAAATTAGTCCCAAATTCATTGCTTAAGCAAACAAGTTCATCACATGTTCAATGCTTGCATAAACCATAGCCATGTTCTCTATTGAGTCTATCGACTAATTACGTTGGGTACAATTTGCTATAGACATTCTAATTCTTCAATTTCTTTGGAGTAGTTAGGATTCTTAAAGCTTTGTTAATGCATCTTCAAGCGGTAATTTCTTGTCTACAACTACAGGAATGGGGAGGGCATGGAAGGTCTGACAAGCTTTGCAGGCAGCAAATGAAGCGTAAATGCCAATTAGTGAACTGAGGGCAAGCAAGGCAACTGGGGCAACATTAAAAGTTTCATGTGTACTTGGTATAAACTATTAATGCGAAATGCCAGCTATTAATGTACGCTAAGAGGCATACAAAGCTACATGAATTCAAGAAACGTTCATAGAAATCTCTTTTATCTCCTTTAATTTTTCTTCTCGTGGTGGTCCAGCTAAATGGTGTCTATTTGCTTTCATTGTCTTATTATATAGAGAGATGAAAGCTCAAAAAAATCCTGCCTTAAAAGGTTCTGATATACTCCTCAACTATGGGGCGATTTAGAGTTGATATATTCTTTGTTATAAAAGTGATTCACATTTACATACCTCTATAGTTACACAAATGATTCTGATATACCCTTTTAGTCTAATGGGTTAGATTTTTTATTTTTATAAACAATTTTTTGAATTTATTACTTCGATGGTTAAATTTATTCACTTAATTTCTTATAAAATTTATCATACACTCCAATTTTTTTTATAGATACAAAAAATAAATTACAATATAGTTGTAAAAAGTTTAGATTTAATTTTTTTTCTTTTTTTTTTTTGTAATACCCCCACCTCTTTCACCTATTCAATTCCCGCGTGAGGTAATAGTTCCTCCATAGTACTCTATTTAGATTCATATCTTTCAGTTATTTCCATGTCTTAGTATGCATGCATGTTCATCAAATTAGTACAACCTTCATGTATCAGTTTGGAGTCGGTCACTCCACCAATTTTCAGCATTTAGAATCTAGAATCAAGAGAATGAAAAACATATATTTATGTCATTGGAGTATTTTAGTCGTACATGAGATCCTGATTTAAGAGGATGACTCCACTAGACACAACTCGACAAATAGATTCAGGATACTCCTAATCCTAAGATATGATATCAAGTTTGTCACACTTCAAACCTGACCCTGACACAATAAGCGCTCAATGCTCTAAAAAATCACATTGGAAGCACCTTATAGATATGACAGTCACGCGATTTCTCTACTAATTACTTAGGGTTATTAGCCAATTTATGCATCATTAAGACAAATTACTAAAAGAAATAATAATATTAATATAAAGCAAAAGTTATGATATATAAATCAACTTAGCGAAATAGTATGTCTCATATGGAAAGCAATAATGACTCATTTAGTAACCACGACACAACATCTATCTATGAGGCCTCTTTTAAAGATTAATTTCTAACTCCAGACGAAACTCAAAAATTTAATAAAGCAAAAAAGTAGGGAGTCTCATGAGTAAGAATGTGGGATCACCAATAGTTTATCTGATGCAAGTCCCTCCTAAGCAATGCAATCCTTAGAAATCTGCACCTCTCCTATACCTAACATATCACCAAACACACTGCTGGTATGCCTGAGTATTGGGTACTCACCGAGTGCCTTGGGACAGAAATTCATCTAAAATAATACATGCAACTTATTGTAAAACAATTAAAATTCAATGATAGAGTAAATCATGAAACTTACTAAAATCGTCGGTGATGAAATTTTTTATCAATTTCAAGTCATTTTATTCAAAAGTCTTGTCAAACTATTTAAGTCACAAATTGAGTCAAATAGCTCAACAATCATGTCAAATAGAGGACTTATCAATAAGTAAACACAACTCAAGGAAAAAATAAATCAATAGGGTGTCATACTTTAAGGCGAATCAAGTCAATCAGGTGCCACACTTCCAAGAGAATCAAGTCGGGAGAGCCATACTTTTAAGAATTCTTGTTTCATCAGGGTAATTAACCCGAAGAGGTAAATCTCTCTATGTATTGACACAAGTTGATTGAAGGTGATTCATTAAGATCAATAACGCTTATTCGTCCTCTAGAATAACACAACTTGCCCTTAGGACAAACACAAATGATTGAAAATGACTCACTAGCTTAATTCTTTCAAAACCATCGTCTCATAAATAGAGGTATATCAAATCATTTCTCAAGTTTGAAATCATGTTTAAAGCGATTAAGTTATGTATTAAGTCGATAGTTATAGAACATGCCTGCATGTAGTCTTCAGTTCATCAGGGATGGTTATGTTAAATCCACTTTGCAAAATCGGCAATAACATATATATCAGATTAGTTAAAAGCAAATACATAAATAACTCTCATGATTACAAATTCAATCAAATACCTCATATTCTGATCAAGTTTATCAAGTACTTGAGGCAACCTTAAAGTTAGAATTATAGAGAGGCCCAACCCAATTGTCTTCCCCTGGGAAGAGGTAATATTGTCAACTTTACAAAACAAAAGACCAACAATCATCATATCATATAGACTTAACAACTGGAAAAGGTCATAATTGATAGATGATGGCCTTTCTCCTTCATGAACTGGAAAAGGTCATTACTGAGCGAACTAATACTAATACTAATGTCACTCATATGATGAAGATGTTTATCATGTTTCTCACAATGATCCCAAAGGATGACACTAGTAAATCTGAAGAATATCTCCTAATATTTGCTCACTCCTATGATCCTACGGCTCTGGTAAAGCTCTATGCGCCTCTTACTATATTAGCAAACAAGCTGCTCATGGATGCATTTGTAAATTTGTAGATTCATCTAAGACACTTTTCCCCTACCCTGTAACCGTATATAGGCAGTGTGCTCCTATATTGTTAGAGTTTTGTAAGCTTCTGAGAGGGGTTGCTGGTGTTTATGATGTTTAAAATGTTGACATTGCAGAATGCTTTTCCATTTGTTCACGCCTTGGAAACAAGGTAATCGCGTGCTTTAGAATAGAGTGTGTGATCAACTGAGTTTATGCTGTTATCAGGTAGCAATGTGTGTGAGTTTCTCATGTTTATGCATCCCCTAATTTGCCTACAGCTAGTAGTTGTACTGTACTTCAAGCATCAGCACATATACCTTCATCAGATTTTGAAAATCTGTAATTAGTTAGTCTTCTTCCATTTCTCTGTGTATGTGTTAACATAGAAAAAATCTCCCCTCGTCCAATACGCCATGTAAAGAAACTCTCAGCTATCAACGGTGAATGTAGTGGCAGTAGCTCAGTCTGCTGAGTACCCCTACAACCATCTCTTTGAGCAGCAGAAAGAATAGATGGGGATATTCTGGACCTGCCAGCGCTAGGACATCAAGCAGCTTAGCGATTTCAAGAACCACCATCAAGACTTATAGCAGTGATGTCGTTCTTCTGCAGAGTCCGTCACTTGTTTTCCTCAGCATGAGACCAGGAATGAATGGTGACATCAAGAATGAAGAGCTCACAAGCTTTGGCCGACAAATGGTTCTTCAATGGAGATCATGCAGATATCCTTGTCAGCTTTTATGATCTTCTGGATGATCGATTCCTGGCGTTGGTAGGCTAAGAACATCTGCAACTGCTCTTCTTGCTGCTATAGGAGATGGTTGGAGGGGTACTCAGTGGACTGAGCCGCTACCACTACATTCACCACCGATTGCTGAGAGTTGTTTCCGTTGCGTTTAGGATGAGGGGCGATTTTTTCTATGTCGACACAGACACAGAGAAATGGAAAAAGACTAATAGAGTTGTGATTAATATATACAGAGAGAGAAAAAAACTAATTGCTGATTTTCTAACAATATAGGAACACACTGCCTATATACGATTACGGGGTTGAGGAAAGTGTCTTACTTTAATCTATATATTGACAAATGCATCCATGAAGACTTGTTTGCTAAATATAGAAGGAGACATATAAACCTTTACCAGAGCCACAGGAATAGAGGAATTTACAAATACTAGAAGATTTCCATAGACCTACTTGAGTCATCCTTTGGGGTCGTTGTGAGAAACATGCTAAGCATCTTAGTTCGAGAGCTCATAGTAAATGTATGCGGCAGAGCCATAACCAGTGCCGGAGTTATTTCATTAACTGCAGAAGGGCAACCACACATAACGTCCTGCAGAATAGAGACAAGGTCCTCGCAGCAGAAAATCAGATAACAAGTTCATGCCCGGACTAATGCAATGTGTTTAAGGTTATTGAGCAACACAGGGAATAGGGTCAAAATACTGGACTATGATTTTCAAACAAGACAATATATAGAACTTCAACACATGAACTTACTTTCTCTGACCATAGCACTGAATCCAGAGGCGGACCCACACTATGGAGAAGGGGTGCATGTATATATGTATATCTATTTTGAAAAAACTGGTAGAAATTAGGATATACTTAACAGCGCACTCATGATAAACATAAAAGTGCCCTTGTGCTACTGGTACAAGCTATAGATACCTCCTTTGAGACCAGGGTTCAAATCCACATGGACTTGACATTCACAAATAACATGATCAACGACGCTACAACAAGAAATAGCTGATTCATCAAATCATTCAAGTAACCCATACCACCAAGAATCTCTAAGACATCATCTACAGTGTTTAACATGTAATCCCGATCTAAACAGGAACCATCCCAGTATTTAAATACAAATCGAAGCCACTCATGGACAAACATGTAACAATCACATTAAGAAGAAGTAAACCTGATTCTCTCATGAAACCACATACAAAAGGATAATCAAAAATGAACAAGGCGTGCTACCCAAGCCAACCATTAGTAATTTGTACCCGCGTGGTACCCGAGCCAACCATATAGCGTGGTACGTACCCGAGCCAATTACTACGTACCAGGCATGGTACCCGAGCCAACCATGGGAATATCCTGTACCAAGAGTGGTACTCGAGCCAACCATTAATCTCACACAAACAACCAAAATCACAATGAAATACAAACACACTTGAAAAAACAAGTAAACTAAATACCTTCATCGCATGAGATAGTCAATAATTCATCACTTCACATTAAGCCCATATAATTCCCCCAACATGCATTATACAAGTTTCACTATAGAGATAGTCAGAATGCATACATAAATAAACTTGGGAAACAACAACCATAACTTACACCCGGACACTCTTTCCAGATAGTTTTCCACTTGGAACCCGATTACACACCACTCACTTTCCCTCAAAGGGTCTCCCGAAAACAGCCTCTCTACCTCCACGAGGTAGTGGTAAGGTCTGCGTACACTCTACCCTCCCCAGACCCCACCTAGTGGGATTTCACTGGGTATGTTGTTGTTGTTGTTCACTTTCCCTCAACATCCCACCCAAAATCATCACAAGGTTAACATTAGTTAATCAAATTCGTTATCATCTTAAACCATAACTAACTCACTATTAAGTCATACAGACTCCATGATCGAAGTCTTATACATGTAATTCCGACAATTTACAAGGTATAACGTAAATGAAGATAGATTTAACTACTCATTTAAAACCTAGCCTATATGGATGCAAATTAACCACTGAAAAACTCTGAACACGAGTTTCTGGCTCCGTAGGGGAGAATCCTCAAGGTCGTAGACCAAAAATTTGTGCACTAGAATCCCTCGTCTCCCCTATCCCCAAAATTAGAGCAGTTTTTTTTGAGGATTTTTGAAGTAACCTTCGTATGTTTTACCACTAAAGAGAAAGAGAGAAATTAAAAAAAAATTGTGTTTCTGAGTTTCTACCCCGCTATAGCGGCTATCACGCCGCCATAGCGGGAAAGTTCCCACTATGGAGGGATGACATCAATCGGAGTCTAATTTTCAAATTCTTAGAGTTTTTTCATGTCATCCCAATTTTAAATTGGCACGTCATATTACAAGAATTCTTGAGACTCCACACAAGATGTCTTTTGAATAACGATGGCTCAGGTTATTACAAGCACACTCCCTAGATATAGTTATGGGTTGGGGAAAAGTGTCTTACATAAATAAATTGACAAATGCATCCATGAGGAACTTGTTTTCAAATATAAAAGGAAATATATAAATCTTTGTCAGAGCCATGAAAATAGAAGTGTAAAAAAATACTAGGAGATGCAGTTGCATAGGTCATGAATACATGAGTTTAATTCATTTACCAGCCTTGGCGTGTGAGGATGGTGTGTGCTTCACATTTTCCCAAAGAGTTGCAGGGTGTCGGCGTTTTGGATATCACGCTCTAATATCATTTGGAGAAAATGAAGTTGTATCCCACCATAGAGTAATCGATGCTCCATAGATGATACTCTGAAGGTCAATTGGATTGATCGGATTTCAGTGATTCGTTGGATTCTCTGATGACATGATGCAACTAGTCGATGGAATCAGCTTGAAGGACTAGGGTTTCTCCGCCGTAAAACGTATACACAAAGAATTGAATAAAGTTGGCATATAAAGAAAGATGGTTTCGTCTTTTTGCACCCTCACGTCGACGGTATAATCATCGAACTTGTGTTTGATGTTGTGTGATGGTGTAACCGATACGCCATCGGAAGTTGGGAGAAGAAAGAGTTGTTTGAGGTTGAGATATAATGTGTTTAAGGCAATGATATGTTGTGGAGTCTCCAATTAGGGAGTCAACAACATTATTTTTTAAAACTAGTGAAATTTTTCGCCTTCCCTTCCCCATCCCCTCCCTGACTTGCCTATTAAGTCTCCCTTATTACCCCCTGTCCCTTCCTCCCTCTGCCCTCATGCGTGCAAAATCTAATGCAAAATCCTCCTCCTCATGAGTCGTGTAGGAAAATACAATGATAAAAGTATTTAAGGCCTATTATATATGTCATCGTATAATTGGATTCAAATATAATTGACACGTAGTAATCGTGTGAAGACCAGATAAAATGACACTTGTGGCCTAAACATAAACTTTATAAGAGACCTTACTTCTTCTTCTTTTTTTGAAAAAATAAATATATTCCTCACATCTTTTAAAGTGGCTTTTTAGCTTTTTGAGCTATAAGTTAGTAATCGTCATTTTTCTTGATATAATTATTTCTCTAATAATTCTTTTGCTATTCACAATATATCTATTAAATATTTCATAAAACATTATCTTAGGATCCTTCTTAATTGTATTTAAATTCATTTCTCTTTTTTATTTTAGTTTTGCGTAATGTTATTCATACTTTCTAATTAATGAATTTGAATTCTAATAAATAATTAAAAGATGGTATATACCTATATGTGAATATATATATATATATATATATAATATAAGTTACCAATGCCAAATTTTTAAAATAGAATAATAGTTAAAACTATAAACTTATTGCTAGAAGTTGATAATTTTATTTAAAAATAAAATTTTACTGCTTGAATTTGCTTACTACAATGTAGAGTTGTCAAAAAGGGTCAGCCCAGCCCCACCCGGTCCAAGCCTCACAGGCCAAGAAATTTGATGAGCTAGGGCGGGCCAGCCCTTCATTTGGAAGGGCCTGAAAATGCTCAACCCAACCTAGCCCTAGAAGGGCCGCAGGGTGGGGCAGGCTAGTCCTTCTTTTTTTCTCTTTTTTAATATTTTTTTTCTTTTTAAACTTAAAATTCTATAACATCAAGAAAGTGAGAAGATTTTCAACTCAAATATGGCTATCAATGTGTTGTTTCAGTAACACTAGCAAAAAAATCTAGTGTAATTAGCATGTATCTAGGATACTAGTTACACAAGATGCATGTATCTAGTGTGATGCATTCCCGATGCGAGCGAGATAAGAGAGTGGCGAGCGAGATGAGAGGGAAGTGAGGGGACGGGATTTGTTTATATATTTTAGATACATGCGAATCCACTTAGATAGAGTGTATCTAAAACAAGTTACACTTAATTTTGAATTCATGTATCCTGAGATACATGTATCTAGACGCACCAAAATCTGGTAAGATTCGTAATATTACAACATAGCGTGCACTTAAGTAAATAGTTCATACACTAGTGAGATTTCTATAAGTTATCCTTAAATAAATAGTTTTGGCCCATGGGCCGACCCCAGCCCGACCCTGATCAAGCCTCAAGGGTCAAGGGCTTATATGGGTTGGGCTTATAAGCCCTGGTTTTAAATGGGCTTGAAAAATCATAGCTCATCCCTACCCCAATAAGGGATTGGGTTGGGCCGACCCCATGGGCTAAGCCCATTTTGACGACTCTACTACAATGTATGAAAGAAAAAATGTTTAATTTAATTTTTCAATGTCCACGCCCTTGTCTTTTTGAGAATAAATCACTTTTTTAAAAAAAAAAATGAGTACAAACTATATTACAAGAAAAAAAACAAAAAGAATATCAAGATAGATTTAAATTATACCCTTAAATTATCCAACCCCCACCATTAATCATATGGTTAATAGTACTTCTCTTTCCTATAAAGATCTTCCTCTTTATTTCCTTATGAAAGTAAATTACTTTAGAAACAAATAAATATATGGGCAAATTACAGAAATCACATATTTTTAAGGTAAAATTACAATTTATCCCTTAAAAGTTTATAATTACAGAAATCCCTCAAACGGATACAATAATATAAGCGCTGATACATTAATCTGATGCGCGAGATACATTAATCGTTAAGTAAGATACCTTACATTTTATACATGATACACTAATTTAATGTACATTTTATATATGATACACTAATATGATGCGCGAGATACAATAATATAAGCGCTGACACATTAATCTGATGTGCGAAAATGAGGGATTTTGGAAATTTGTAAAACTTATAGGGGATAATGATAATAAGTAAACTAAAATGTGGGATTTCTGTAATTTTTCCTAAATATTAAACCCTGCATTTCATTAAACAGGATGGGCCTCAACTACAGACATAACTATAAACTCAACTACAACTATAACGATATAATCAGAAATATGAAAAAGGAAAACAAAAATCATAATCACAATTACAATTATGAAAAAGTCATAGTTGTAATTACAACTTTCACGATTACAAATATTTTTAAAAATCAGTCATATTTATGATTTTCATAGTCACAAGTTATAACTATGGAAAAAGTCATAATTCGCAATTAAATAATTACAACTATGAAAGAAATGATAGTTGCAATTGTGATTTACATATAAGAATTATGAAAAAAAATTCATAATCATCACTAGTTGTAGATCCAAAATTTAAATTTAATGAGTGTTTGTCTCAATTTAGTGTAAATCTAGTATAAGTCGCAAAATTATAGTAGTTATATTATAAATTAATTTTGGTCTAGTTAATTAAGTTATTGATTCCTATGATCATCAAGTCTAAATGAGTTCATTCCATATATGCATATCTCCACTCATTTTTTTCCTCCGTTCATTCCACTTTCTTAAATCTCTTATTATTTTTTCCTCCTTCATATTCCATTATTTTAATCTTTCTAGTTTAAATTCCTATTCTATCAGAATATTTCTCTTTATTCACTTTTGTTGATTGAATATGATAATATATACCAATTTCAGTTCAAAATATGTGATATACGTTATATGTACCCTAACATAATGTATTTAAAATATATGAATATTGTACATACTAATATACATTAATATGTAGACGTACTATTTCAGCTATCCAGTAGAGCAGTGTATATATATTGGAATGATTACATAAATGATACTCCCTCTGTCCCAATTTATGTGACACTTTTCATTTTTTTAGAGTCAAACCGTTTAAGTTTGATCGAGAATTTGCACATGGAATCTTCATTTATTTTTTTGAAATGAAATCTATATATTTATAAACTACGTAAAAGTACTATAAGACACAATAATTGACAATTCAAAATATTTAAAAGATATATGAAAAATTTACGGTCAAAGATAGATTTGTTTGAATCTTGAAATCCGAAAAGTGCCACATAAATTGGGAAGGATATTTTATTTGATTAATTACGTTAAGTGTTACTTTATTTTTATTAGCATATATGACATAATTTTAGCCTTAATAACCATTTGATATAAAATTGTATTAAAATCGTATATTAGGTGAAATTTTAAAAAATTGTATGAAAGTTGTATCAATAATGTATTAAATATAAATAAACAGTGATATGGTGGTGGTAATTACAAAAAATAAGAGGTGAAGTTCTGAAAATCTGTATTAAAATTGTATAAATATAAACGACAGTTAGAATACAACTCGAATTCGATATTATACATTATTATAAATTTGATATTATTATTCTAGAACAAATATAGTACATTTCTAACAACGTAAACTAATTTATATAGTACCAGAATGTTTCAAATTCATACATAATACACTACAA
This sequence comes from Solanum verrucosum, assembly GCF_900185275.1. NCBI lineage: Eukaryota > Viridiplantae > Streptophyta > Magnoliopsida > Solanales > Solanaceae > Solanum > Solanum verrucosum. Next base: position 1,419,040 of record NW_026019970.1, read on the forward strand.
GAAAAACGGTCTATAAGGAAGGGAAATCTGGTCCCTAGAAGTCTAAATCTGGTCTCGAAAGATCAATTACGATGGGAAATAGCTGGTCGCCACCCGTCCTTGTTGGCTCCGACGCAAAATGTCAATAGCGACGGGTTCAACATACTAGTCGTAAACTCCATTTAGAGACCAGCAAAAAGAATGGTCGCAATATACAGTTAGGGACCACATATCTGGTCCTAATTGATGGATTTACTTCAGTCGCTAAATCATTTCGACAAACAACCAACTCGTCCTAGATTATCTTTAAGGACCAATATTTAACTGGCCTAGATTAACTTTAAGGACCAATATTTAACTGGTACTAGATTAACTTTAAGGACCAAAAACTTTCTAGCCTAGAATATCTTTTATGGACAAGTAACATTTATGGTCTCTAATTGAAAACAACAATCCAAGCTTTATGTCACAAAAAAGTATTTTTCATCCAAAAAAATCAAATCGCTACAGAAAATATTGATACAAAATGATAATATATATATAGAGAGAGTGTTATTAATTACAATAAAACGATTAACATCCCATAATTGATGTTAGTTTCAATATTTGCTCAAAAACTTAGGAAATATCTTGAGCTAGACTATGATATATATCAAGTTCTTGTGCATCTTCTAAAATTGCATCTTGACTTGTAAAACATCAATCTTCAAAATCTACAAGTACAAAATTTTGAAAAGAGGGTAAACAACTATTGGTATAATACAAACAACAACATATCATGATAATGAAATATTTCTCAAGGATTCTAAACAAAATGAGCGCTTTACCCGATTTCATATTCCAACCAGATTATGGAAAAAATTGGTTTCACACGAGGTATTCTCCCTATCAAGTACTTGGGACTGCCACTTACCTCAAAGAAGTAGACAGAGATGAATTGCCAACAAGTAGTGGATAAAATTATAACAAGAATACAAGTTGCTTCTGCTAAGCATTTGTCATATACAGAAAGATTACATATAGTTATGCAAGTGCTTTTTTCCATTCATAATTATTGGGGAGCAGTTTTTATCTTATCTCAAAGTGTTTTAAAGGAGATTGATAGAAAGTTTAGGGAGTTCTTATGAAATGCAACTGTGGAAAAGAGGAAGGTAGCATTGGTGGCTTGGGATAATGTTTGTGTCCCTAAGAAATTTGGAGTGCTTAACAGTATCTTACCTCATGATGAAAGGTATACTCTCACTCCTAATGGTGCCTACTCAGTATCTCAAAGTTATCAAGCTCTACTAGGTCCACTCACGAAATTAAAAGAGGCAGATTTAATTTGGAACTCTGTCATGCTCCCAAGACAGGGATTTATTACATGGCTGGCATGTCAAAGGAGGCTACTCACTCGTGAGAGATTGCTAAAAATGAGCATTTCAGTGGAGGATCGAAAACTGGAGAAGTAACAACACTTGTTTACGGATTGCAGGTGGATTAATGGTGTGAAAATCATGATATGTACATGTCTAGGGGTTCAATTACCATGCAGATGAGTTTACGAAACAATTAAATAGATCAAAAGGAGAAGGTGGACGCAGTTTCAAAAGGAAGTTATCGCAGCAGTCTGGGGTGCATTGGTCTACTACACCTGGATAGCTAGGAACAGGAGAGTTTTTAATCACCAGAATGTAAATGTTGAATTCATTACTACACAAATACAAAAGGAACTGATAGAAATAATAGATATGTTTCAGGGGTCAAGGAAAGCACAGAAATGTCATAATTTTATACAACTAATTTGTAACTAGTTATTCTGGAGATCTAGTGGTTTTAAGATATACTTCCTAGAAGGTGGTTGAGGAACTCTAGATGCTCATTAAGCTGTACTCTTTTGCTTCTTATTGTAATATTTCACATGTGTTACCAAAAAACAACAACATATATACCTAGTTGTACCTATTACAGAAAGCCCAATATCCACTTCAAAATAGATTTTTCTTTTGAAGGATACAGAATAATGCAAGAATCATATAGCGGTAGTGTATAAAACATCCTCTACCAATCACAAATTGAGCATCCAAATCACAGCAAACTATAGCATATTAACATGGAAATACTCATGATTCTAGACTAAAGATACATCAAACTAGTAACTGTTAATTTATAGCCACTATAGGAAGCAACAATCTGCAACAAACTTATAGAAGGCAACCTACTGGGAGATAACAAATCTTATGCACGCCTCATTTAGATTAAGTCAATTTCGGACATTAAGAAGCACAACATATACCAACAGAAAACTAAATTGGGAGATATAATTTCAACCATTGAAAGCTTTAGTTTCAAACTTGGGAGAAAAGCATTAAACAAGACATAAATCAAAATTTTACACCAGAACATATAGACTTCATAAAGGCCATCCAACTTCTCTTACATAGTTTTCATCTTTCATAAAGGTCATCCAACTTCTCTTACATAGTTTTCATCTTTCACAATGATTGTTCAATATAAAAGGAATCCAGCTAAATATCATTTATTTTCATCTATCAATTAAGAGTGAAAGAAAGGTATACAAATAACATGCACATTAGATGTTTTTTGTATAATAACATATGTAAATTTCACACCAGAAATAGTTAAACAACTTACCTCAAAAGCAATTTAATTTCCTTCAGGTAATAGCCAAAGTATCAACAAAGCTGTGAGAATACAAGAACACTTAATTAGACAAGCTTTGGATGCATATACTACGAAGAACTGAAGCTTGTAACAATGATTGTTGCCTTACAATTTATTTTTTCTTCTTCAGAAAATGCAATCACACCATAAATATGTGCATTATCAAGTGACACCTTTTAACATAGGAATCAAAAAATTAAAGAAGTCATCTACTGTATGGCAATCTTTCAAGTCGATTAGGACTTTGGATAGGATGATAGGTTATCCACAAAGGAGTACTTATAAACAAACAGGCATCCAACCTTAAAAGACTTCATAACCAATAATAAGAAACTCAATACTTGAGAATTCTGTACCATTTAACCAACAATACAATAGTCACAATATTCACAAAATCCAGCACAGAAAAACATACAGAGTTAGAGCTTAAAAAAGACTTCTAATGTTTTTGCCTTCTTTTTTCTTCCAATTCAGCACTAACAAAAACTAGTCATACGTCATACACATATATATAGTAGATCTCAAAGAAATAGCTACACAGAAGAAATTCATTTATTCATTATGAGCTGCAATTCATCATTGATATAACACGATGAATACCTTAGCCATGAGGTCTTTAAAACTCGGATCAATTTTTGGAGAGCAACAGTTTTTAATAGGACAACAACTTCAATTGCTACCTAAAAGGGCCATAATAGGAACACTGACTATATTTACCTGAACCAGAATACTACCTAAAATGGCCATAACAAGAACGCTGAGCTGACTATATTTTACAAATTAATAACATACAAATTCAAAATATCATACCTTTTTTAGTTGTTTGAGAGTGTTTCATAACTTCATCACTAGATGGAGGCAATGAAATATTGGTGTGCATATCCTCTTTCTAAAGAACCAATTTATCCATTGTTTGAATATTTTGACTAGAAGACATGGTATAATTCAATCTTGTGCTTTTAGGAGGAGTATGCATTTGTTGGTTAACAGGAAAAACACTCTTGTAAAAAGATTCCACCTCATATTCAGAAACTCCTAAAGAGGAGCTCAAAGATTTAGCTCTTTGCTCTTATCGCTTTCCTGTAGCACCTCCAATAGATAGTAGCTTTTATTAGAATAAAATCAGCTCTATAAAGGACAAGATGCACACAGGTACACAAAAGGAAAATTAACTCTTTGAAAGGCTGGTGCATATTCATATGCACCTAGAACACACTAAAAATATTAGAGAGGATAGTATAAAGAATCAAAGAGAGCAGATACATATCAAAGTTCTTGGCAGAAATTTCTGTAGTTAATTTCTGATTATTTTGAGGCCTATTCCATAAAATATCCATAAAACTTCATAATTGTAGGCCTTCATATAGTTAACAGTAATACTCATATTTGATGCCAAATAAAAATTTCATCCAAAACTTTGAAAACAGTCACGAGTACAACACTCCTCCGGTATACTTCATGAGACAGGAATTACCACAGGAAGCTAAAGCTTACTTTGACCTTGACAAAATAGGCATGGCAAGCTTTAGAAGGAGAAAGCAAAAGAGAATAAAAAAACCTCCTCGAACTTCTCCTCGCTGTCACTATATACTCTTCAGCTAGGCTGTTTCCAGATTAGTTTTAGCTTTTTTGAAGAGTCTTATAGCTTTTTGTTTTTTATTTTGCTTATTTTGTGAGGGGAGTGTGTCCCTCATTTATGCATTCCTAAAACTATTGTAATGAGAGGAGTCCTCTCAATAGATGCATAGTATCTAGGTTTCTTTAGTAGTATGGGTATTGAATTAGTTATTCTTAGTAGGATGACTGACTCACAAACCACTATATGATTCGAGGTAAGGCTTATGTCCCCTTTTTGTATTTTAAATTTATTATGAAATGATAAGGCCTGGGGGTGCTGCTCATCCCCTGACCCTCCCAAGGGTCGTTAAACTAAAAAAATGACTACCTATGGTAGTGAATGGTGCATTGATAATGATTTTAGAATATTGCATCTGAAACATTATTCTTTAATAATTTTTTGACATGATCAACGTTCAACAGTCAAGACACTAGCAACCTCAACCATAGAAACACAATTTAGATTTTGAAGACGGAAGACGTGGACATTATGTACTATTAAAGGAAGGCAACCAAGTTGCATACTTCATGGGAAAATGCCATCTAATAGTACCTTCTACGACTTTTTCTTAAGATTTTCGTTAGAATTAAACTTGGATTTCAATGTAATAGATGATCGCCTCAGGCAGTAATTTTGAAACTGTCGGCAATTTTTTCATGTTAGACAAACCATCCACAATTCATTGGCTCTTAGTTCTTCAAACAAGCAACCAGTTTCAAGATATCCGAACCACTAGAGTGGTTGTTATTAAGGTTACAATACAATATGACGTTTATGGGTATGCCCAGCCAACTCGGGACCAATCCCTTAGTAAATCATAATACATTGAGAATAACACATATATAAATTTGAATATGAGTTTTAACTAATCTCTAAATCTGTAATTAGAATTAAATGATATTCATCATTGTAATTTTAACTAATCAATCTAAAGAAGCACTTGAGAATTGATATTTATATTCAAAGAAATGTCAGTGAATACTTAAACAAAAGGACTAGATTATACCCTATTATTGTGAATAGGTAAGACCTATAAACAGTGAAACAGAGTCATTTTGAATTGAAACGAAAGGTTCTTCATAGTCCTACTTCAACCTATAATTCCACAAGAACCAAATCAGTCTTTCACATCTATGTTTTATACTTGGAGTTTCTAATAATTACTTGTAACCAAGAAGATGAGTCATTCAATTACAATGCATATACATGTATATGTCTACATTTCTTAAGTAAATGGCTCACAAAATCTCTACACCTAATATATTTTGTACTGACTGTACAGATGAAATCATTAACCTATTTAATGTTAAAACAGAGGAAAAAGAAGTAACTTGAATACACAAGAAAAAAAACCATCAATATAACTTATGGAAGAAACACAATAACTCGATTGGAAGATGAACTCACCTGAAACTTTCTCAAAAAAAGTTGCGATGGAATTTTTTCGAGCAGAGCAGCAACAAATCGATGAAGAAGAAACCTGCTGCGATAGAATTTGTTTCGAGTAGAGCAGCAACAAATCGATGATGAAGAAGAAACCTTTGTTGATTTAATGGAAGAGTGACGTTGAGATTAGGGCAGACAACAACAACACAGCGAAGAAGACACCACTATCGATCTAAGGGCAGACCATTGTTGAGATTAGGGCTGAGAATCGTTGAGATTCAGGTAGAGAACCTTGAGTTTCAATGGTGAGTTGAAGAGTTTCAGTGGAGAGCTTCTTTTTTAGCGGTGAGATGAAGAGATTATAAGGGATTAAGTCTTTTTCCTTTTACTTTCAGTACTATTTTTTCCGTGCCCAACATTTTTTGTTAAAACAAAAATTTTCATCTGGCGAAAAAATCTCCCGCTCAAGCCTCAATGCCTCTAATTACATTTTGGGACTAGTTAGTATGTTTTTTAGGGATCGGATTTAATACCTTCCCTATAAAATATATCAATAAGGATCGAAATATAATCTCGTCCCAATAGATATACTTTTAGAGACAAGAATATAGACTCGTCCTTAAATGTTGGTCTTATGTATTTGCCGGACCCGTTGAAAGCCGGCAATTATTGATGGCTCGGAAAGAAAGCTGGGCTAGGTCTTCTTCCCTTAGAGAGGCTTATTCAGAACTTGTCTCTGTATGGCAGGAAGCTGTCAATTTATTTCATACATTACTTTCTTCTCAAGGTTCGGTGCTTGAAGATGAGTCTCAAATTAGGTGAAGTTCAAATTGTACTAAAGTTGTAACAAATTGAATTAAATATAAACAACCAATGGTGTGGTAGTGGTGATTTGTCGAAAAAGCAGTGATAGTGGCCCTGTTTGTTGATGTTATTTGTGGTATGAAAAGTAGGCTAATATGTGTAAGAGTAAAATATATGTTATAATTTGTAAATAAAGTTATATAATATATTATTTATGTAAATTGCCCATATATATATATTGTATACTAGATCATGACAAAAGTATAAAATTTTGATAGAATGTTGATTTAATTGATTTTTACGATTTTTACTTTTTTTATTTTAAAATGTATAGTAGAAGTTTGTCAAAATTCCTTTTTGAAAGTGTAATGATTTTAAATTTTGCAATCGCCAACCAACAACAATAACATATCTAGTGAAATCCCACAAAGTGGGATTTGGGGAGGATAGGGTGTACGCAAAACTTACAATTATCTTGTATATATAGAGAGTTTGTTTCAGAAAGACCATTGGCTCAAGTGCATCAAACCTCAAGTAAAAGAAGAAGAAAATAATGAAGAAAGCATAGTCATTAATAAGAAAAGCAGTGCAAAGTTTACAAGAAAGAAACACTAACAAAATATAGTGTGATAATCAAAAACACAATAAACAACATATGGAAAGAACTACAAGGGTACAACTAGTACTACGACAAGCACTAACAAGCCTAAACCTTCACAAGGCAAGACGACCATCCACCCCTACTATCCATCCACCCTAATATGCAATCTCCACTCCTTCCTACCTAGAGTTATGTCCTCAGTAATATGAAATTGTGTCATGTCCTGTCAAATCACCTCTCCGCAGTATTTCTTCTGCCTACCTTTACCCCTCTGTGTACCCTACAACCAGCCTCTCACACCTCCTCATTGAGGCGTCAATCCACCTCCTCTACATATGCCCAAACCATCTTAGCCTCGTTTCACTCATCTTGTCCATTAGAGATATCTCTCCAAGTATGTCCACACATTCATCTCAACATCCGCATCTCCGCAATATCCATCTTTTGAACATGTGAGTTCTTGACTGGCCAGCACTCCATACAACAAGAACAACTTAACCACCACTTTGTAGAACTTACCTTTAAGTTTAGGTGGTACCTTCTTATCGATGTTCCCACTACCTTGGATTACGGACCCAAGACACTTAAAAAATTCTCTCTTGGGAGTAGTGTGTGGGGCAAGTCTTATTTCAATATCCGCTTCATGTGATGCAACACTAAATTTGCACTTCAAATATTTCATTTTGATCCTGCGCAACTTGAACCCTTTGGACTCTAGAGTCTTTCTCTAAACCTCCAACCTAGAATTAGCAGTGTCCCGAGTCTCATCAATCAGTATTATGTTGTATTCAAATAACATACACCGTGGAACCTATTCTTGAATATACTACATCAACTTATTCATCACAAAGACAAATAGGAAAAGTCTAAGAACTGATCCCTAATGTTGCCCCATCTCGATTGGAAGTACTCTGGTCACGTCCCACTATTCTAACTCAAGTCTTGGCTCATCATCATGTCAATTATTTTCCTAATATAAACCATTGGAACACTTTTAGCCTCTAAACACCTCCAGAAGACATCCCTCAAAACTTTCTCATATGTCTTTTTCATGATTAATGAACACCATATATAGGTCCCTCTTCCTTTTCATATAATTCTCAGCCAATATCCCCACAATGTGGATGGCTTCCGTAGTTGATCACCCGACATGAATCCAAATTTATTCTCGTAAATGGACACCACTCTCCTCACCCAATTTTTCACTACTCTCTCTCAAACCTTCAAGTATGGCTTAGCAATTTAATATCCTTGTAGTTGTTACCATTTTGAATATCACCCTTGTTCTTGTATAGTGGAACAATTGTACCCCCACCTCCCTTCGTCGGTCATATTTTCCATCTTAAATAGCATAAAACAATCCAATCAACCACGTTATACCTGTCTTGTCTATGCTCTTTCAGAATTTCACCGAAATCTCATCGGGTTCGATCGTTCTTCCCCTGCTTATTCTACTAATATCATCAACCCTAAAACATCTATAGTTTCCAAAGTCTCAAAGTCTTTCAGAGTGTGCTAATTCATCCAATATAATAAATATGTCTCTATCTTCGTTTAAGAGTTGGTCCTTAAAGACTATAGGGACAATTCTTATTATTCGGTGTATTTGGTAGAATTGTTGACTGTGAAACTCGATTTCCTAGGGGACAAGCTTTAAATGAATAATAAGGAGTAAATTATGATTCAATCATTAGAGATAGGGATAGGTAGAATAGATCTTTACATTTTACGTTAAGGTCATGCATCTTGCATCCTTAGTTAAAGTTATCGGTCACGAACTTACGTACTTGGCTTTGATGCCAAATTATTTTTATAATCATTGAATTATGATTCAATTTTTGATAATATTAGTGTAGTTAAATATTAGGTGTATTGTATTATATAAAAATCATTAGAATTATCTTATTCGGAGAAATTAAGACTTAAACTTATGCTTAAAATTTGAAAAATATTAGAGTTGAATATTAGTTTACATTAAGATTAGGAACTTGATTATAAATTTGTGCTCTACAATTTATGGGTAATATAGTTTTACTAAAATTTTGGTATTGTCCTTGTTGGTCTGAATTCAACTTTTGGGTGATTTTTGGGGTTCAGAATGGAAGTATAGAAATATGGCTGCCTATGTACTTCTTTACTTATGAATAATGTATAATTAATAGACTGGAATGTTCTGAAGCATTGTGAAAGATAAAAGCAAAATATTGAGATTTGTGACACGAGTTCGACCTTCGAAGACATTTTTATAATTAAAGATTAAACATTGAATAGATAATGGGTAAGAATGAAAAATAGGGGTCTCGTATCAATGATGTGATGGGCATTAGTGTGAGTATCGGTGTTATAAAAGAGAAAGGTCATTACAACGAAATGATAGATTGTAATTTGAGAATACAAAAGCATATGAGCATTAGTTAATTATTATTGACTTGATTTCTTTTATGTGGTTGTGTTTCTTTATTGAACCCGTATATATTTATGATAGTTGAGATGGTTATATGTTATACCGACATTTGACTGATTGAGATGCATCACCATCCCCTATTTTATTGATATTATATTGTGCATATGTATAGACATGAGATTGAGTATCAGTAAGAGTCTGACACGTGGAGATAGTTCGTGTTGAGAACATTTTATGATTATGAGTTGGCCACTTAGAGATCGTCTGTGGTGGGGATGTCCTGATTTTATGCTACTGCATTGATATCGTATAGGCATGGGGAGATCATTCGTTTCGGTGTATGGATCTCGCGAGTTCCTCATGAATCATGAACTCTCGATGAATTTTGAAGAAGTATCATGTATATCTTGAGAGATTACTTGATATTTTGAGGCATATCATTTCATGGTATTGCATTGCATCTCATTATGTCCTTCACTTTATTGAATTATATGATTAGTTTATAGTTGAACATTATGCGGCATTTCATTAACCCTATTTTGATGAAAACTTAAGGGTTAAATGTAGCGTAGATTTGTAAATTTATAGGATGGTTTTTCTTACATAATCATGTCACTACTTCTTCATTGTCGATCAATAAGATATACAAAGTACACATGATTTCGTATTCATACTATACTTGTTGTATTTTTTTGTGGTGCATATTGGATCCTGAACACGAGTGAATCTCGTGGAGCTTTCTAAGTCAGAACTTGAGTTATTTTGGAGTTGTGGTGAGTTGTGGCTGACAACTCCCTCTATGTTTTTATTTATTATGTTGTTTTAGTATTCCGACAGGATATTTTTTATGTCTAAACTTGTCATTTTAGTTTCAAACTTGCATCGTATTTTAGAAGTTCTTGTACTTAAGAGTATGGTACCAAATATTGGGGTGGTATGTAACACCTCGGACTTCAAAAAAGACTAAAGAGGGGTAACAGACAAGTCCATGAACCCAAAATGGACCATGGACCATTCACGGCACCTTAGACAGCCCGTTTACATGTCCACAAACCGTTAAGCGGATGGTGGACGACCATCCAAGGTTGCCAAGGTGGGAGTCACCTAGACAAGATCCTAAACGGCCCGTGGTGAATTTTACGGTCTGTTTAGGGGTCCGTACAAGTCACCCATCAGTTTTTTAAGTTTTGGGTCAACTTCAAACGATCATATCTATCAACACATAATGAATTAGGTAGTCCATCACCTATCAAATTAAAGTTCTTTGAGTCCTCTTTCCAACGCCATCAAGTTTGCCTCATTTCAAGTTTGGTGTAAGAAGTTATGATCGTTTAAATGAAGCCTTGACGGGCAAGTGAAACTTGAGGACCAGTTAGATGGCCCGTGAAGTGTTTCACCGACCGTGAAGCCTTAAAAGGTCCGTGAAACCACCCTTTAAAGGCACCTTTTCAGTTTTAAAAGTTGGGGCCATTTTGATTTTTCCCCTATGTGTCTGGTACTTAAACTATGTCATTAACCCATATTTTAAGCCTAAATCACGATGATTTACACCTAATTAAGGGCTTAGAAAGTGTAGATCAATTTTTTTACGGTCATTAACATTTCAAGACATTAGAGAAATGTTCCAAGAGGAGAAAAGGTAGGGTTCAAGCGTTCTTCGAGTTTCATCAATTTTGCCAAAGAACTTCATTCTTCCAATTATGTAAGGCTATCATAGTGTTAGACTAGTTCATCTACACGCCCTACATCTACTTTTAAATCAGTAAAAGAGTAATCTAGGGTTCTATCCGTAGATTTCAGTATTCTTTAGATGAGTTGATATTGAGTTATGAATTCTTGAGTTGTTGATTATTAAATTCCTATTTCTAATTATTGAATTGCCATATATTGTGTATTGTGATTATTGAGGTGATTGTTCATGACTATTTTCAGAATTAACCCTATTTTTGAGTATTCAGTGAATTCTCATTGAGAATATTTAAACAAAATATTATTGTTTAAACTACGTTTTGAGGAAGTAAAGAGCAGTTTGAGAAAGAGTATAAGGGAACTAAATATTTTTCAAATGCTTCATTTTTTTACATGAAGAAAAATAGTAGACTTTTATTGAGAAAAGTTAAAAGAGTTTTCAAAAAGATTAAGTATAGATCAATTACCTCTAACAGAAGCCCCTTTTGAGTAATTCTCTCAACCCAAAATGTATTTTTACATTATTTTTACATTGAGCAAAGAAAAACCTTATTTTCTAAATGAGCAATAGTTTCAAAGATATTTCAGAGCAGTAACCTCTTTTAAGAGGATAGTTTGAGCCATTACCTCAAACCAGAGAAACATAATGTTTTTATACATTTGAGCAAAAGTATATATTATTGAGAGTAGTATTGAACACCGATATGGGGTAGAGTTCAGACAACTCACAGCCCCCATAAAACATGTCTTGCTAACATGGGTACATGATCATACTTTTTAGATGAATCATTAGTGCCTTCGGGCAGAGCTTAGTGGATACACTTAGTTGAGAGGTTCTATATCCCGGCACTATATAGGAGAGTTCTAGCAGTGTGGATAAGATGTTACATCATTTTGTATCTCATAGTGATGGTCGTCGGTTAGAGAATCTCTTAATAGAGTTAAAGTGTATTATATATATATATATATATATATATATATATATATATATATCACTTATTATGTTGAAGTTCAAAGATGAGAACGTATCTTGTTAAGTTAAATGATTTCATTCCTTAATTCTTCAAATTCAGTTGAGTTTATGCTATATCTTTTGCAGTTCTTTTAATTAGTTATTTTGCCTTGGCTATATTACAAACTCGTGCATTCAATGTACTAATATCATTCGACCTGTATCTTTTATGATGCAGATACATGTAATCAGGATCATCAACAGGCGCTTTGTTGAGATCATTCGGTACTCCAGTTAGATTTTGGTGAGCCTCCTTGCATTCCAGAGGAATCCTCTTTTCCTAAAGTTTAGTGCTTTTAGGGTATTGTGGGTCTCATCCCAATATCCATGTTGAACTAAAGAGACTTCATAGATAGTTAGAGTTGATAAGTCTCTCAGTATGTTCCTTTATGTTTTGAGATCTTGAAAAGTATTACTTATACTTTATTTAGTATTTCTACACATTTATTTGAGTTGAGTTTAATTGAGACTATTGAGTTTAATTATGCATGTAAAGTTTCCTAATTGCTTAAGTAAGTCCTCAACTAACTAGTCAGTCAAGCCAAGGGTTTACTTGGGACCAGCAATGGTTCTTGAGTGTCAGGCATGTCCAGGGTTTAGACTCAAACGTGACATACTTGGTATTAGAGCATAGAGTTCAAGAGTCCTAGGGTTTCTATGAAACCGTGTTTGTAGAGTCCTTCTTATCATTGTGAAGTGCGCCACATCTATAATTACAAGGCTATGACATTTAAGAACATTTCACTGTTTTATTACTCATGTTCGTGCGACAGAGTTAAACTCTATAAAAGTTTTCTCTAACTCGTGCTTACGCGTGTCTTTTCAGATCATGCCTCCACGAAGAACTGTTCAAGGACGTCCTACTAGGAGGAATGTTATCCCTCAAGGTCAAGAAGCTCCATATGCACCAAAAGTGTAACCCCCTCAGGGAGATGTCACCAATGTTGAGTTCAGGAATGCTATTCAGATACTAACTCAAGTTGTGGCAAACCATGATGGTCAATAAGGAGCCCCCTGAGTTCACTAAGTCGATGGTCATTGAGGATTTGGAGAACATAGTTAAAGAGCTTCAGAAAGTATTTGAGGTCATCCGTGTTTTTGATACAGAGCATGTGGAGTTAGCCTTATATCAACTCAAAGGTGTTTTTAGGATATGGTTTGATCAGTGGAAGAAGAATAGGGCAGAGGGGGCACCACTTTTGAGTTGGGTTGTGCTTGAGTATGCTTTCTTAGGGCGCTTCTTTTCCCGAGAGCTAAGGGAAGTTAAAGTGAGAGAGTTCCTGAATCTAAAATAGAAAGCGATGAGTGTGCAGGAGTACAGTCTCAAGTTTACTTAGTTATCCTGATAAGCACCGGAGATGGTAGCGGATATGAGGAGCAGGATGAGTTTGTTCGTTTTTGGGCTATCCCGCATATCCAACAACAAAGGTAAGGCAACTATGTTGATAAGGGACATGGACATATCTAGACTCATTATTCATGTGCATCAGGTTAAAGAGGATAATTTAAATCATAGAGAAGATTTTCGCAACAAGAGGGCAAAGACAATAAGTAATGAGATTGGCCAGCAAAAGACGGGGAATGGGCATCAGTCATCTTTTTAGCAAAGGTCATATAAACCTGCTTCATATTCATCTAGTACACCTGCACCAAGAAACAAGAATGATCATAGGAATCAAAGTTCTCAACATTTCAGAGCTTAGGTTACTAATCTCAGGGTAGTATGGCACAGAGGTTTCGAGCTCATCTTGTGCTAAGTGTGGTAGTACTTATCCAGGAGAATGTAGTGATGGCTCTAATGGTTGTTTCAAGTGTGGTCAGATGGGTTATTTTATGAGAGAATTCCCTAAGAACATGCAGGGTAATGAGAGCAATAGAGCTCAATCTTCTTAAGCAGCTCCAGCAGATAGAAATACCAGAGAGGAGCTATTTTAGGAACATGCAGAGGTACAAACTGTATATATATGTTATAGCTAGTCTCCAAGATCAGGAAAACTCACCAGATATTGTCACTGGTATGCTTAACGTCTTCATTTTTTATGTTTATACCTTACTTGATCCAGGTGCGAGTTTGTCTTTTGTGACTCCCTATGTAGCCATGAGGTTCGACATTTCCCCCGAACAACTTCTTGAGCCCTTCAGTGTTTCCACACATGTGGGTGAGTCTATTCTAGCAGAAATAGTCTATCGTGATTGTATCATCTTTGTCTATCACAAGGACACCATGGCTAACTTAGTTGAACTAGACATGGTGGACTTTGATGTTATTCTAGGTATGGACTGGTTTTATGTTTGTTATGCCTAAGTTGATTGTAGAACTCGAGTAGTGAAGTTTCAGTTTCCTAATAATCCAGTTTTAGAGTGGAGGAGTAGTTCAGTAGTGCCTAAAGGTCGTTTTATTTCATACCTTAAGGAAATAAAGTTAGTTTCTAAGGGGTACATCTATCATTTAGTCTGAGTTAATGAATCTAGTGTTAAGACACTGCATATTTAGTCAGTTCCAGTTGTGAGTGAGTTTCTAGAGGTCTTTCCTTATGATCTTCCCGAAGTCCCTCCTGAGAGAGAAATAGACTTTAGAATAGATATTCTTCCCGATACTCAACCCATTTCTATTCCGCCATATATAATGGCTCTAGCTAAGTTAAAAAAGTTTAAAAATGAGTTAAGATATCTTCTTGATAAGGGTTTCATACAATCAAGTGTCCCACCTTGGGGCACTCTAGTCTTATTCGTGATAAATATAGATTGTTCACACAGGATCTGCATTGATTACCGCTGGTTCAGCAAGGTCACCATAAAGAATACGTATCCCCTTGTGAGAATTGATGACCTTTCGACCAACTTCAGGGTGCCACTTGTTTCTTTAAGATAGTCCCCAGATTTAGCTATCATCATTTGAAAGTGAGAGAAAGTGACATCATGAAGATAACATTCAAGACCCGTTATGGTCATTATGAGTTCCTTGTTATGTCCTTTGGGTTGTCTAACACTTATGCAATATTCATGGATCTTATGAACAGAGTATTTAAGCACTATCTCGACATGTTTGTTATCATATTTATTGATGACATATTGATTTATTTGAGGAATAAGGAGGACCATGTTAGTTATCTCATAATAGTCCTCCAAACTCTCAAAGATCGAGAATCATATGCCAATTTTTCTAAGTGTGAGTTCTAGCTTGAGTATGTAGCATTTTTAGGCCATATAGTGTCTGGCGATGGAATTTGAGTTGACACTCAGAAGATTGAAGTAGTGCAGAATTGGCCCAGACCCACTTTACAACTGATATAAGGAGTTTCTTGGGATTGGTTGGTTACTACAGAAGGTTCGTCGAGGGGTTTTCATCTATTTCTTCCATGTTGACTAAGTTTACTCAGATAATAACTAAGTTTCAATGGTTTGATGCTTGTGAGAAAAGCTTTCAGGAATTTAAAACTCGGTTAACTACTACTCTAGTGTTGACCCTACAAGAGGGTACAGAGGGTTTTGTTATTTATTGTGATCCATCCAGAGTGGGACTTGGTTGTGTATTTGTAACATCCCACCTCAGAAAAAACTATAAATAGAAAGAAAATATTTTTGGAAACAATAAATTTGGAAATTTTGGTAAGTTATGCTAAGTATGAGTTTGGGTCAATTTCCAACGACCATAACTTTCAAGACAGAATGAGTTAGGTGGCCTATAAGATATCAAATGAAAGATCTTGGAATTCTCTTTCTAACGCCACCGAGTTTGCTAATTTTTGAGCTTGTATGAGGGAGATATGCATGTTTGAAGTCGGGTTGTCTAGCTAAGGAAAGCTATGAGGATTTAAGAGAGGTATTTTGGTCTTTTCCTTACCCAATTAACTTAAAACGAAATTTGGTAATATCTAGGGGTCTAAACTGATTTGGTTCAGTTTTATAAATTCTAAAATACGCTAGGGTTTTGAGAGAAGTTCAAGAAGAGGAAAAAAGGAGAAAAAGTTTAGCGTTCGTCAAGTTCTTGAGGATTTTCGTTGCGGATTTCGCCAAGGGTTGATCTCTAAGAGGTATGTGAGTTCACATAGCATTGGGTTCGTTCACCCACGCACCAATCATGATTAATTCAACGTAATTTCTTTCTTAAAAGTAAAGAATTTGAGTTCCTGATAAGTTTTGTTGAAGTTTCCTTCATAGTCTTGATTGTTGAGGTTTTTTATGTGTTCTTAAGATAATAATATGAGTTTTAAGGTTGTTTTTAAGTAGATTCTTATGTTTTATGGTTGGGTATTCTAATCTAAGTGATTGTGGAAGAAACCATTCAATTCTAAATGAATTGGGATCGAAAAATGAGTAAAGAAATTCGTCAAGTTTTCTGGGAAAAGGGGTGGGGGGCTGCGCCACTCAGTGCACCCCACATCAGTGTCTATAGTTTGGGTCCTGGGGCGCCGCGCCACTCAGTGCGTCCCAACCCAGGTTCTGTAGTTCAGGGTCTGGCGTACGCCAGGGTCGCCAAGTCCTCTACCCTTTCCCACTCTTTCACCTGTGTTTTCTAGTTGATTTTTACACTCTAAGGTACGTCTAAACACCGAGAGATCATCTATAACATGAGATCCTGACCCTTGAATCCATGATTCAAATTTAAGGTAGAGCTAAGAGTCAAGTCTAGAGAGTTCTTGGAGTCTTTTCAAAAAGTCTTTTACAATTACTTTAAAACTTGTTTTAAGACTAAAGCATTGAGTTTGAGAAAGAGTAGAGCCGAGTTCATTTTCTTTAAAATGTTATATGTGAACTAATTATTCCAAAAGATTAAATGTTTTCACATTTAAGATTAGAGGAAACACCGATTTCCAAAAGAGTTTTCATGAACTGTTTTAGTACCATCTATTTTAAGAGAAAGATCTTTTGAGTAATAATCTCAAACCACAAAAAAAGTTATGTTTTTAAACATATGAGCTAGTTACGTTTTGGGAGTAGTATTGAGCACCGATATGGGGACGAGTTGAGATAACTCAAGTCTCCATAAACCATGTAGCCAACATTGGTAGAAAGGGTCATGTTTTTTAGATGATTCCTTAATGTTTTTTAGCATAGACGACTGGATCCACTTTGTAGTAGGTTTTATACCCCGGCAAAGTATAGGACAGTTCTGGCAGTGTGGGCTAGACGTTGTATCATCACATAGCTCATAGTGATGGTTGTCGGTTAGAGAATCTCCCACAGAATTACTTGTATTTTCATATACAAAACTAAGTTATTATTGTGTCTTTCAATACACTGAGTTGTTATCTACATGTTTTAACGTTTTTCTTTATATTGCATTTCTATCGCTGTCTTATATTGAAATGAGTTGAGTTGAGACGAGGTAAGTGTTTCTCCAGTTTCCATTTCAAGCCTATGTCTTGTTTTAGAATTCCCCTCACATGCTCATACATTCCATGTACTGACGCCATTTATCCTACATCTTTTATGATGCAGATACTGGTAACCAGGATCAGCATCCAGTACTTCGTTGATCCAGTTGAGCTTCAGAGTTGTTGGTGAGCCTTATTGCTTCCGAAGGATCCCTTTTATCATTATTCTATCATTTCAGTTTTGTTAGAATGATCAGGGGTCTTGTCTTGATATCCCTCTTAGTATTTAGAGGCTTCATAGATAGTTAGACATTATTAGTTCACGAGTCTTTCCATTTCCAGTTGTTCATGTTGAGACTAGAGTTGCCACTTTGGCTAGTTGAATGTTTATATCTAAAACATTATAAGTCATCTATTGAGATAGTTTAGTTATGAGTGTATTTCAGTGTATCTTATTGTTAAGTAAGGTCTTCCGCTGAGTAGTAAGCCAGACCAAGGGTTCGCTTGGGGCGAACAATGGTTCTCGAGTACCAGTCCCGCCCATGGTGTAGGCTCGGGGCGTGACAGTATTGATGCAGAATGGTAGGTTATAGCCTATGCCTCCAAACAGCTTAAGATTCACGAGAAGAACTACTTGAATCAGGATCTCGAGTTGTCAATAGTAGTTTTTTTCTCTCAAGATATGGTGTCACTATCTCTATGGTCCTCACGTGGATGTGTTCACCGACCACAAGAGTCTCATGTATATTTTTCGTCAGAATGAGCTAAATCTTCGACAAATAAGATGGCTAGAATATATAAGTGTAATATACCATCCAGGTCAGGATAATGTTGGTGTTGATGCCTTGACCAAGTTTTCCATATGAAGTACTACCCATGTCGAAGAAGGCAAGAAAGAATTGGCAAAGGAAGTTCACACACTTGCATGTCTAGGAGTTTGTTCGTTGACTCCAGTGAAGGGGAGTGGTCGTTATGAATGGGGTCAAATAATCGTTAATGTTAGAAGTGAAGGAGAAACAAGACAAGGATCCTATTTTACTTGAGTTGATGGCAAATGTGCATAAGCAGAAAGTGATGTCTTTGCACAAGGGCGAGATGGTGTATTAAGGTATCAAGGTAAGTTGTGTGTTCCAAATATGGATGAACTCCTAGAGAGAATCATGGAAGAAACCCATAGTTCTTGATATTCGATTCATCCAGGTGCCACTAAAATGTACCATAATTTAAGAGAAGTCTATTAGTGGAGTGACATAAAGCGGTACATTGTCGAGTTTGTTGCTAAGTTACCAAATTGCCAGCAAGTCAATGCTAAGATCAAAGGTCATGTAGTGTAGCTTAGAATATACCCCTTTCGGAATGGAAGAATGAGATAATTAATATGGATTTCATTACTGGTTTACCGCGATCTCGCAGACAGTATAATTCCACTTAGGTGATTATTGTGGATCGGATAACCAAATCATCCCACTTCTTACCGGTAAAGACTACCAATATAGCAAAAGAGTATGCAAATTTGTAAATTTGAGAGATAGTTTAACTGCATGGAGTTCCATTGTCCATCATTTCATATAGAGGTGCTCAATTTACCGCACAGTTTTGGAAGTCATTTTAGAAAGGTATGGGTTCGAAGGTGAACCTTGTACTACTTTTCATCCTCAAATTGATGGTCAAGCAGAGCACACAATTCATACCTTGGAGGAAATGTTGAGAAGTTGTGTTTAGTATTTCAAAGGTAATTGGAATGACCACTTGCCTCTTATTGAATTTGCATACAATAATAGTTACTATTTCAACATTCAGATGGCTCCGTATGAGGCTTTATATGGGCGAAGGTGTATATCTCATAATGGATGGTATGAGGTTGGCGAAGTTGAGTTGATTGGACCAGGTTTGGTTCATCAAGCCATGGAGAAGGTGAAGACAATTCAGGAGAGGTTGAAAACAACGTAGAGTCGTCATAAATCCTCTAATGATGTTAGAAGAAGATTGGAGTTTGAGGTTGGTGATTGGGTATATCTGAAAGTTTCACTCATGAAGGGTGTTATGAGATTTGGTAAGAAAGAGAAGCTCAGTTCCTGATACATTGGTATTTCTCGGATATCCAAGAGGGTTGGTACTAGAACATATGAGTTGGAGCTACCACCAGAGTTAGTAGCAGTTCATCCAGTGTTTCATATTTCTATATTAAAGAAGTGTTTGAGTGATCATGCACTTATTGTGCCTACTAAGAGTATTAGATTAAAGGACGGTCTGTCATATGAGGAGATTCCAGTTCAGATCATTCATCGTCAGGTTCGTAAGTTGAGAACCAAAGAGGTTGCATTAGTCAAAGACTTGTGGAGGAACCAATTAGTTGAGGAAGCTACTTGGGAAGCCGAGGAGGATATGAAGAAGAAATGCCATCACCTTTTTTCCTCTGATTCAATTCCAGACCAAGGTACTCACTCTTTGTAAAGCACTCTTAAAGTTGATATGTTGAGTTTATGTTATTTTCATGTTTTGTGCTTTGTGTTGGGTTGTTAGACACTTTCCCGCCCCTTTTATGCTTAGTTTGATCTCATTCAAGGACGAATGTTCCTAAGGGGGAGATATTGTAACACTTCGGACTTTTAAAAGGACTAAAGAGGGGTAACAGACAAGTTCACGAACCCAAAATGGACCATGGACCCTTCAGGGCACCCTAAACAGCCCATTTAAGGGATAATGAACGACCATCCAAGGCTTCCAAAGTGGGAATCACCTAGACGAGACCCTAGACAGTCCGTTTAGTGGTTCGTACAAGTCACCAATCAATTTTTAAGTTTTGGGCTAACTTCAGCACATAATGAATTAGGTGGCCCATGACCTATCAAATTAAATGACTTTGAGTCCTCTTTCCAGGGCCGCCAAGTTTGCCTCATTTCGAGTTTGGTCAAAAAAGTAATGCATGTTTAAGTGAATCCATGTCGGGCAGGTAAGCTTAACGACTGGCTAAACGGCCGTGAAGTGTTTCACGAACCATGAAGCCTTAAAAGGTCCATGAAACCTCCCTTTTAAGGCACCTTTTCAGTTTTAAAAAAGTGGGTTGTTTTGGTCTCTCTATACGTTTGGTACTTAAACTACGTCGTATTAACCATGCTCTAAGTCTAAACCATGATGTTTTACACCTAATTAAGGGCTTAGAAAGTGTTAATAAATTATTTTACGTTTATTAACACTTCAAGACATTAGAGCAAGGTTCCAAGAAGAGAAAAACTAGGGTTCAAGCTTTCTTCGAGTTTCGTCGATTTCGCTAAAGAACTTTGTTCTTCCAGGTACGTAAGGCTATCATAGTGTTGGACTAGTTCATCCTCACACCCGACATCTACATTCAAATTAGTAAAAGAGTAATCTAGGGTTCTATCCTTAGATTTCGGTATTATTGAGATAAGTTGATATAGAGTTTTGAATTCTTGAGTTGTTGATTATTGAACTCATATTTTTAATCATTGAATTGTCATACATTGTGTATTGTGATTATTGAGTTGATTGTTCATGACTATTTTCCAGCATGAACCTTATTTTTTAGCATTCAGTGAATTATTATTGAGAATCTTATAAACAAAATATTATTGATTCTTTAAGTTGAGTTTTGAGGAAGTAAAGAGCAGTTTGAGAAAGAGTACAAGGGAACTAAGTATTTCCCAAATGTTTCATTTTTTTACATGAAGAAAAAGAGTACACTTTTTTGAGAAAAGTTAAAAGAGTTTTTAGAAAGATTAAGTACAGAGCAGTTACCTCTTAACGAGGCTTCTTTTGAGTAATTATCTCAACCCAGAATGTATTTTTACATTGAGCAAAGAGAAACTTTGTTTTCTAAATGAGCAATGAGTTTCAAAGATATTTCAGAGCAGTTACCTCTTTTAAGAGGATAGTTTGAGAAATTGCCTCAAACCAGAGAAAGGGGATGTTTTTATACATTTGAGCAAAGGTATATATTATTGGGAGTAGTATTGAGCACCGATATGGGGGAGAGTTCAGACAACTCACAGCCCCTATAAACTATGTCTTGCCAACATGGGTACAAGATCATACTTTTTAGATGAATCCTTAGTGCCTTCAGACAGAGCTTAGTGGATCCACTTAGTTGAGAGGTTCTATATCCCGACACAATATATGACAATTTTGATAGTGTGGATAAGACGTTGTATCATCACGTAGCTCACAGTGATGGTTGTCAGTTAGAGAATCTCCCAATAGAATTAAAGTATATTTTTTATATATCACTTATTATATTATAGTTCAGAGATGAGAAAGTTTCTTGTAAAGTTATATGATTTCATTCCTTTAATTCTTTACATTCAGTTGAGTTTATGTTATATCTTTTGCAGTCTTTTCATTCAGTTATTTCGCCTCGATTATATTACATACTCCGCATTCAATGTACTGATGTCATTCGACCTGCATCTTTTATGATGCAGATACAGGTGTTCAGGAACATCAACATGCATTTTTTTGAGATCATTTGGCACTCTAGTTAGATTTTGATGAGCCTCATTACATTCCGGAGGACCCCCCTTCTCCTTACAATTTAATCATTTTAAGGTGATGTGGGTCTTTTCCCGATATCCATGTTGAACTATAGAGGCTTCATAGATAGTTAGAGTTGATGAGTCTCTCAGCATGTTCATTTCTGTTTCGAGATCTTGAAAACTATTACTTATACTTTATTAAGTATTTCCAGACATTTATTTGAGTTGAGTTTAATTGAGACTATTAAGTTTAATTATGGATTGAAAGTTTCCTTTTTGCTTGAGTAAGTCTTCCGCTAAGTATTCAGTCAGGCCAAGGGTTCACTTGGGAACCAACAATGGTTCTTGAGTGTCGGCCACGTCCAGAGTGTAGGCTCAGGCGTGACATGATATTTTAGTTTTTCCGTATTTCATACTTATGAAAGACTTCGTATTTGAGATTATTTTTTTCCTGTCATTTATTTTTCATTCATATATTAAATTGAATAGATAAAATTAGTGGTTTGCCTTACCTATCGGTTGGGAAGATAGTTGTCATCACTGCTTGTGTTTTTAGGTCGTGACAAGTTGGGCTAAAATCGAGTTGGGTCAAGACCCGTCCAATTGGACCCGCTTAATCTCAATAATTTTAACATATTGTTAATTACCTTTTATAACCATGAATTTCAACTTGAGTTACACTTTCAATATGGGAACATACATAACACCAATGTAAATAAAGAGTCTTAAAACAAGTTGAAATTGAAGATTAACTTGGGCTCAATTGAAGATTTTTTTATAATGGGTTAAGGTTTGAATGGATTGAGATAAACTCCAAGTCATAAAATTATGGACGGATTGAACGAATTACCTATATTTGGGTTCATTTTGACACACCTATAAATAATAAAGGCCCAATAGTTATATGTGGAATTGAAACAAAAGAAAGGAGAGTAATCAGGGGTGTGCATTGATTGGTTCGGTTCACTTTTATGTATTATCGATTTGATTTATCGATTTTTGATTTTCAAATATGCTAAACCAATAAGATATTTTTTATTGATTTATCAGTTTTGGTCTTTATCGATTTTGATATTCGTTTTAACCAATAAGAAACTGCTTATAAAACAAATATATGAATTCTCCAACACTTTGACGCCGCAAGACAGTAATGTAACTTTACAAATGCTTATAAAATAGAAATAGTATTAACTAAAATGAAAAGAACTATACATGTGTAACACATAGAGAAATTAAGAGGAATAAGGTTCATACTTTAGGTTTTGACGTTTGTATAATGTGAAGTTGTGTACTCAAAGTCAATGTGATGTGTGAATTGAAGGCTAAAAGGCAGAAGCAGTAACCTATATATATATATATATACAAAGTAATAAATCACTCCCTCCGTCCCAATTTATGTGGCACTTTTCAAATTTTGAAATTTAAACAAGCCTATCTTTTATCATAAATTATTCATATATCTTTTAAATTGTCAATTATTGTGACTTAGAGTACTTTTTATGTAGTTTACAAATATATAAATTTAATTTCAAAAAAATTGAAGATTCCTTGAGCAAATTTCCTAACAAACTTAAGCTTTTTAATTCTCGAAAAACGAAAAGTGTCATATAAATTGAGGCAAAGTGAGCACTTAGTTTTAATAGGCTTTCGATTTACCCAATTACTCAATATTAAAAACCAAAATCGAACTAATAACCAGTAATATATATATAGTAACTCATTAACTCCATAGCGATAAACCAATAGTAACAACTTCTAGTTTTTTCCCTTTTACTTTTGTACGTGTATATTATGTTTATGCATTGAGAATATTAAAATAAACCTTTATGTTAATAGTAATCATACTTGATAACGATAATATAGGAGATAAAAGCTAATGTGAGAGTTGTGGCATTTATTTATAAAAATAAATAAAAATTAAATGAGAAGAATAAGTGCCTTAAAAAAGGGATTTAGGTAATTATGGATTATCCATCAGGATTGAGAGGTAACTTTTAAAAGTCTGCTAACTCTAGAAGGTAAATACAGATTATAACTATATGAGAGTAGAAGGGTATATAAGGCCAGAAGGTATAACAATAGGGGTAAATATGACCGGATAATATAACAGAGGATAAATCTAGACGATATTTAAAAGTATAGGATAAAATATGAAACACATCAAAGAAATAAAATTCAAAAAGCCACAAGCGCAAAAACTAGAATAGTTGGCAAATGCCGTTGAGTGAATTGTCATTGTCCCTATTTCCTGCTTTGAGCAAATGGTAACTGCACACTATCCAGTATTACAACCTCAAGCTCTGATCCTTTATGCCTTAAAAACCACGACATGAGAGGATCATGCTATTTACAACACAATCCCGCACCCCGAAAACGGGGAGAAAAATTGGGTGGCTAAGTGGAGAATGCCCTTAATAGCAACACCTCCTCCCTCCCCCTGCACAACTTGGGCAAAACAACCCATCCAGAACAACAACAATCCAACCAAACAATAGGGGCGAAAAAATGGAACTTAATAAATAACGGCGCAGCAGCATGCTTCTAGGTGA
Source organism: Solanum verrucosum (assembly GCF_900185275.1). Taxonomy (NCBI): domain Eukaryota; kingdom Viridiplantae; phylum Streptophyta; class Magnoliopsida; order Solanales; family Solanaceae; genus Solanum; species Solanum verrucosum. Next base: position 1,443,554 of record NW_026019970.1, read on the forward strand.
GACCTGGACAGTAGAAGAATACATCAGTTTTGACCTTAGTAAAGCATGGCCAGAGATGTGGGAAAAGAATATAGGGGGGGAGGAGAGAGAAGGATCAATAGTAGACAGAAGATAGTCTACTAAGGAAAAAAGAGTCACATAATGAGTTAAAATGATTTAAAAAATATGAACTTCAGAACCACTGGACTACATTATGATTTAATCTCCATGCAATTCCAATTTCTGCCAGCTTTTTTGGTCATTTTCATTTTACAAAGTAAGAGGAAATCATCGCCTTGGGCTTAAAAACCAAACTATATTTGAATGTGAAGGAAATTTTGCAGCATAATGCTTCGCCTGCCCCACATCACATGTTTTTCCATCTTAATCAAGACCACCCTTTTATCAAGGTTCGCACAGGAAGTTTTTACAGAATTTCATACAGCAAGTTTCATTATTTTATTTTATTTTTGGTTTCCCATCTGGTGTCTGGTAGGAGCCCGACTAATCTAGATTCGCGCCGCGTAGAGCCCCATTCAGGCAAAAGCATTCCCTACCAAGGATTTTTCCATATCCAGGGCTCAAGCCCAAAACCTCTGGTTAAGAGAGGAACAACCCCATCCACTGCACCACCAGTTCCATTATAATCATTCACTACTACATGTGTTCTCTGAAATTATAACAGATACATTGCCATGATATATGCACCTCCCTTTAATAAATGTCCACATAATATTAAAACAAAAAAATTATGTATTTGGGGATCAAGGAGAAATAAGAAACTTAAATGCATCCATATAGAGAACGACTCACCTTTCTTACGCATTGGTGAGATCATTGGAACTCAAAGACCAACTTAGAAAATTACATCAAGAATTGGCACCCACTATTTAACTCATGGCATCTTCAATGCTTGTTTTAATTGATTGAGTACTGAAGGATGCAATCTACCAATGGCTGCATTAAAGGATTCCCCATGAAGAGATGAACAAGTTTGAAGATTGTCTCTCACTGAGTTCTCCAATGAAATCTGGTTTATTGGGTCCGAGAGTTTCATCTAAAAAAGAAAAATCTCACTAAGAATCCAATTCAGAAAAGAGTTGCATAGCCCTATTCATATATAAGTACTAGCACCAGTTACCTGTCTCCTCCTCAACTCCTTGCTTGGCACATGAGGTTTGCTAGAGCTTACATTGTCACTACTGTGGTTTCACATTTTATAATGCAAATGGAGTCTCATCAGTTGTCAAAATCTCAAGAGCCATTAAAGTAAAAAGAAAGATTATCAGACATACCTAGACTCTTCTTCACTTAAATCCTCACTTCCACCCATTATAACACTTGTACATACACTACCAAAAGCATAGAGGTAAGATTAGCATAAACAAAACGTACATATCGAATTAGGATAATGATTAAAAGCAAATACATAAATAAATCTCACGATTACAAATTCAATCAAATACCTCATTATCTGATCAAGTTTATCAAGTACTTGAGGCAACCTCAAAGTCAAAATTATAGAGAGGGCCAAACCAATTGTCTTCTTCTGGAAAGAGGTAACATTGTCAACCTGCAAAAATTTCACAAAAAAAAGACCAACAATAACATAAAAAGTCAGGTGAGGAACACCACACAAAGTTGTTATCAGAACTAAGTTCAAAGAAAAATTTAAGGCTATACTTCCCCAAACCTTCTATAAAAGGATTGAGAAGATACAAGACCACTAAGTTCCAGCCATATAGATTTAACAACATGAACCCACAATAAAGAAGGATAAATAATTTACAGATGATGGCCTTGCTCCTTCATGAACTGGAAAGGTGATTCTGGATGCTGAAGAAGCAGAAGGGGAAAACAAAAGGGGAGTTGAGGGATCTACGGCCATGTTAAGGTAAAGGAAGGCACAAATCATTGAAGAAAGTTTGGAGGACAATCTCAATCAGTGATGTTGGGTACTATGGGAAGTAATAAATTCTAGGAGTTTCGAAGGTAAGCAAGCTTTGTCAGTGATGTGTGGGTTAGGCGCATGTCACGGGTTCGAACCCTGTCACAGACAACAGACTGCTATTTAAGTGGAAAATGGTAGAGGGGCGGGCCCATCATCCATTTGTTTCGAACCTTGTGCCTTTAACCTTCGGTGATTTCTTGGTTATCAAAAATAAATATAATGTTCGTGTATGTTGGCTTTATGGTGTAAGCTTCAGGAAGTACATGAAGTGCAATATATGGTAGACTTCATTAGCACTTCTCTGGAGTTGTTATTTTATAGAGGTGATCTCTTCCAGTGTTTTTGTACAGGGGATGGCCAACTTTTGTATAGGCCAAATGCCAATTTGGTGATTGGCTCTGATGCATTAACAAAATCTTTTTGTGTTACTAACAAAAGGAATCAAGCATACTTGCTTCCTAAAACTGATAATATTATAGACTATGTAAAAATCAGGAAATTGTCGCAACTCCTATTACTATAGAAGTGCATTTATAGCCTAAAGTTCCACATGATTGTTATGTCAAATAGTTCCATCATATACTGAATAATTTCTTTTGATATCTGACATCTTATACTGAATGATACTATAGCCAAAAAGTCTTTTATTCCATAGTAACTAGTTTGTGCTCAAATCCAATGTAATCAAAAGCAAAAGGCGCAAAAAAAGCTCTAATGTCTGTTGGGGCTTTCAGCACAAATAAAGGTTGGGCTTTAATGAAAAAAGGCGCAAACGGAGAAAAAAATACAAATATATATGTTTAGTCCAAGACTAATAATTATTTTATTTTTTTATGAACTTTCAAGACTAATAATTATAAGTATGAAAGAAAAATATATGAACAAAGAAATTGAAAAAAAATATATGATAAAGTGAAATATCAATTGTTTAGAGTCGCCTCTTAAGAAGAGGCTCATTGGCAAGGAAAAGTGTGTCTTAAAATCATGATGGTGATACTGAGCGCACATTTTGAGCCTCGCTTCAGGGTCACCTTTGACAACCCAGTGCTCAACTGGGATCAATGGTTAATGCTTCACAAATTTGCACCTTGATACAGCAAGGAGAAATATTTTGATTGAACAGACAAACCAAGAACACACCTTACCATCATAAAGTATCAGCTCAGGTTTTGTAGAGGTTCTAAAGAAAACCATTAATCACAATAATATCTATCAAACTCCAAATTTAATCATTTAACTTACCTTTTCAAGCCACATGTCAACGAGGCAAAGGAGTATGTTTTCTTCACTAGGAAAACCAGATTTCTGAAGGTGTATAGACAGTGATGGATCAGAAGTTAGCTGTGCAAGATAATTAGTGTTCATCACCAAAATCCTTGCCAGCAGTGCTGATGATGATGCTTTTACAGCTGCCTTGGAAGGATCATGATCATCTCCCCCAGTCAGGCACATGATTATTAATTTCTAGCAACATTCATGGAACCACATGAAATCATGCCATAAAGGAAAAGGTAGACATACACGTTGTAGTGCATAGAGAAGACAAAGAAGAAAACTACAGTTACCTGCAATGTGGAACTGATAAGCTGAGGCACTTCCATCGGGAAACACTGCCACATCATAGAAGTATTAGCACATATAATTCACAGGAAGAACCCTTTTGGGCATATATTAAATCCACCAATGTTCTAGTCAGAGTTAGTGAGAAGTTTGTACTTAAACCTAGTCTCAATACATTTTCATCTTATCAAAGCTCAAGTTTATAACATGAGAAGTTTGTATTGGAACTTACTTTTGATACATTTTGATCTTATCAAAGCTCAAATTTAGAACAAAGGAATTGAAGGTTTTAAGAATAATATCAACTACTCTTTTCCTCTAAGTTGCTCAGACTCTTCACTTCTAGTGCTGCACCCGTGTCGACACGACATGGGTGTGGGATCCGTGTCCAATTTGGTCAACCGATTATGGGTACTTTGACCAAGATCGATGGGGTAAGTGTGGACGTTTCAATGATTGTCTGTAATCAATACAAAAGCTAAGGTGAAATTGCAAAAAATGGAATACCTTTTATATAGAAATTTCTATGTCACTCCTTTTCCGTTAATCTCCTTCCAGGATTCTCCTCAAGTTCTCCCATAATATCTCATAATTTAGGTTTTCTAACTCTATTTTTAGATATTTTAATTATATTTAGGTGAATCCCCGCACTTGTATCCCTACATGGATCCATAACCCCGAATCTTAAAAGTTAAATCATGAAGAATCCAACATTTATATCCACACCCGTATCGGACACCCGCACCCGAGACTGAGCAACTTAGCTTTTCCTTAACTTTTCTCTTATCTAAAGCTCAAATTCAGAACATATCGAATTATACATTTTAAGAAGCTTGTCCATTACGTTTTCCTATCCCTTCATTTCTGACTATTTGCAGCCCTGTTTCAAAAGAAGTACACTGAAACTAAAGCAGCTTAGGTAACATATTATTTATCTGGTTAATCTATAATTCCTGGCCTTCCACCAACACATAATTTAATAAAAGTGGCAAGGAAATCAAATACCTGAACTAGAATGTCAATGACTGGAATAACTGAGAGTAGTCCCCTGTCATTGACATTCCCAACCACCAGATCTAGAAGTTTTGCAATGTTAGACGCATGCAAACTGAGAAACTCCCTTCCACCCAAAATAACATAGTCTTCAATGATATTGGTAGCAACCTACATGTCATGAAACATCAGCACAAAAAAAAATCCAGAACTGAAAATATTAGTTCTGTTAAATCTCTCCTCAACCTTCAAGTGATCAAAACTTCTTTCCAAAATTTCCACAAGACATGGGAAATACCCCAACAATTCTGGTACCATAGAAGGCGCATTAATAAGTGTTGCTTCCCATAACTGCAAGATAAACTGGCTGGAATTAGGGCACAGTTCTAATATGAAATGAAACTAATCAATTAAATCGGCCATATATAGAACATGCCTGCATGCAGTCTTCTAGAAGTTCATCAGGGCTGGTTATGTTAATTCCACTTCGCAAAATCGGCAATAACATGCCGTACGATTTAGGCGACTGATAACCGAGAGCAACTACAAAATTCTTCAATGCAGTAAGAAGTTGAATCTGCAAGATGCTTTCACTAGAAGATTCTTCCCATGCCTAATAAAGGAACAACTCTAATCAGCAAAAAAGAAAGAACAGTAAATCACGCAGATACAGTTTAATGGGAAACAAAAACACGTGGAATTCATTAAGAATCCTACTATAACATGCAATTCTATCAACAAATTTTCCTCAGAAACTACACAAAATGAAAGTAAGGAGAATAGAGGCAATTAAGTTTGGGTCTCCAAATGGGAAGTTTGAGAAACAGCATAAAGTGACGGCATAGAATCTACCATCTAATGAAAAAGCTTTACTAAGAATTCCCGAGCTTTCTCCAGTTCTCCAACTTCTAGATGAAATTTCAGGAAGGCGGAATCTTACAGAGATTGTACTCTGGAATGGTAATGGTAATGGTAATAAAATAAAACTTCAACTGCACATAAGTCATCACACCTAAGTTAACATATCAACAAGGAGATGCGGAAAAAGAAAACCATAAGGATACCTTCTGGAAAAATAGCATCAACTTGTTTGCATATGGTGTAACTTCAGTAACACGTGCTATCAGAACAGAGATAGTATTCAGAACTTGAACCTGAAAATTTTATCCAAAAAAGAAAACATTGTGAGCAGAGAACTTAAAAACGACAAAAATATATAGAAGATTGAAAACTAAAGACAGATTGAAAGAACACATCATAAGTTGAAAAAAAGATTTCCATGATATTAAAAAAAGTGATAGGGACAAATCTTGTTTCTAGTGTTACCTTGCTCAGAAAAAATCCTGTTTCTTTTTCTTCTCCTTTTTCCCCATTTTCTAACAACTATAACATGGGCTTTTTTTCTCAGAGAGCAAAGAAAAAGAACAGGGCAACTTTGAAATGGATCCTCTCTCTAACCTTCCCCCTCAAATATTTGTGAGCATCCTCAACAATGTTACAATTCATTCAAGCATCAACCAATAACACCCAAAATATGTTAAAAAATTACCTTATGCATGTGCATGTAACCACTGAATCGGTACTGCTGTCCTTAACTGAGAGCTATTGCAAAGGTCTAGGGAACTAAAGATACCAGAAATCGGATACAGCAATATTACAAAAAAGAAAAGATGAGTGAATAAATGACTCTCCCTCCGTCCCAATTTATGTGATGTAGTTTGACTTGGCACGAAGTTTAAGAAATATGGGAAGACTTTGCGATGTTCCAAAACTACCGTTAAAATAAATGAATTTTTAAATAGAAGAGTACACCTTCGTAAACTTTTTGCCAAATAAGGAAATGTCTCATTCTTTTTGGGACCGAGTAAAAAGGAAAGTGTGTCATATAAATAGGGACAGGGGGGAGTAATTAAATAGTGAAGGGTAGAGGGGCGGGTCCATTCTCCATCGAGTTTCAAACTGTGAACCAGTGGCCCTTGGTTTTCTTGGTTATCAAAACCTTTGTTGCTCGGACTCTTCAAATATGTCAACGGATGCGTGTTGGATCCAACATGGGTGCACCAACATTTTTAAAGAGTCCGAGCAATATAGACAAAAACAAATAAACAAATAAATAAATGAGAATTAAATAGGCCGTTTAAAGTTAGAAAGAACACCAGCTGATTCTACCTTTGAGTCAAATTCCTGTACTTCATCCACCACTTTGAAACACAGATCCCAACAAACCGAAAGAAGATCTAAGAACTCATTTTCATTAAAAGTTGCATCTTCAATATGAAAATACAAGGACCGGCATGCTGTCAGCTAGAAGAGACAAAGTAGCTTCAGTATAACACAAAGTGAATGAATAGAAACTTGAAATTCAGGAAATTCTGATAGATGTACAGCTTAATTCAGAAGGTAGTTGTTTTATATAAAATGTGGCATACCCGTACACACAAGTCATTCTCCTGAAGTAATCTGATTAGAGCACAATAAACTGCTCTTCTGGTGTCATCTTTAATCTGTGAGAAAACACAGTTAGACAAAAGTATATGTGATCACTTCTGGTGTCATCTTTAATCTGATGTGAAAACACAGTTAGACAAAAGTAAACACGATTGCTGGCTCCAAAATCTATGGGTTGAAGGCACATAACTATCATAATAACAACCTACAACTGTCAGTGAAACAATAGCATATGAACAGTAATAAAACAAAGACAACAACAACTCAAGACTCAATCCCAAAACAAGTATACAACCCCCCCCCCCCATATCTTCATTTAAGCTCATTCCATCATCGTCATACTAAATAAAATAAAAGTGAAAAATAAGTGTGTGTGTGTGTGTATATATTTAGAAACAGTCAAAGATTTCCATTTATATATACAGATACAACACTCCCTATATCTCAATTTATGTGGCACCATTTGACTTGGCACAAAGTTTAAGAAACAGAACATTTGAAACAGAAATTTGTGGTCTAAAACAAACCTTAGATATTTGTGTGGCTATAAATCATTTCATTAAGGATAATAGAGGAATTTAAAGTTAAATTCTTTCTAATAATAGAAAAATGATATTCTTTTTGGAATAGACTAAAAAGGAAAGTTTGCCACATAACTTGGGACAGAGGAAGTACTATTTTAGATTACTATGAACCAACAAGGATTCACCATATTAAACATTTTTCTTACAAGAACTGCTGATTGAAGAACGAAGATTGCATGAACATTTAATAGATACTCCTCTCTTTCTAAATTCCCATAGATTACACCTTATATATTGGTAATCCGAAACCAATTTTATAAATAACTTATGCTTGACTTCTATGACAAGAAAACAAAACTTAACTTGAAGTTAAGTGGAAGTTTGTATAAATGAGAGGAACAGCATATATACATGCTACAAACTTGTTCAATTAAAAGTATGTTATATTTCCACTAGGGAAGACACTTGTTAGGGTCTTTTAGAGTTTAGACCACTGACAAAATCTCATTAAAGGAATGCTGAACTTGTTTTACTAAAAAATCATTCCTGAATAATTGGGTTTTTTTTCCTGTATATCTATAATGACAAAGGAGAACTGGAATTAGTTGCTCTCGTCCTTAATGGCTTCTGTTGCAGTTTTAGATTGGTAAAAGGAACGAAAAGCATCTGTTTGGCCTATTCAAGAGCACAGAATATGGGATAACCAAGAGTTATGAGAAGTTCATAAAAGACACTTCAAACCACAAATATTAATCAACTTAATATCACTGCAATGTGGGTGCTCAAGGAGATTCATCTATTCTCACTCTCAATCTAGGAGAAGGGAAGTCATAGCCTTATATAGTAGGGTTAAAGAGAAATTGCAGAAGGGGGAGTTATACAACCCAAAAGAAGCAAAGAGAAAAGTTCCATTCCCTTGTTTGGTTAGGAAGTAAAATGGATGGTGAGTAACCCTCGCATATCAGTCCTTTAACCCATTCCAAATTTGACAGAAATGGGGAAACAGACATTTATTACTTTCCATCTCCCCTTCTTAATTCAAACACTGCATAAAGCAATTTCCAGGAAATTCACTTTTTTGTTAGCTGCACTCTAAATACCTCTGAAACCCATTGTCCAAGGATTAGTGCTACTTTTCTGTGGATTATCCGCATATTGGGATGATCATTTGTCAACTCCAATGATAATGCTCCATTGAACCTGCACAACATGTTAAGAGATTGTGAAGACGCATATTTATATCCCCAATAGAATACAACTTTCAATTTTGCAAACCCCAACAAAATGACTAAGTAATATTTTTAAAAATTATGAGTTCATATAATAGAGTGGTCTCTAAAGGATGAGTTTCACTGTCTTGGGCAATGGGAGAACAAACCATTCAATATATGGCACCTGAATATATTTTAAAACCAAGAGGAAAAAAGTTACTAATAAATCATGATGTTGAGAAAATTGTAGTTGACTTTATCCATTCCCTTCATGTGAATAACACAGCAAGGCGAAGCCACCTATCATTTGCTATTTCTTTTATTCTGTTTTGCTAATGTGGTTCCTCATGTTTTATCACCTTGTTTCAGATGCCGTTGCTAAATAAGAGGATAGAAAATTCCAGAACATGTCTAAGGGGTCAGAGCTATTGGATCCAGCAATATTTCAAGCATGAAAAGCACATACCAATCCTTGAAACTCAGATAGTTCGAGAGCTCATAGTAAATGTATGCGGCAGCACCATAAGCAGCATCCTTAAGAAGCAGTGCTGGAGTTATTTCATTAACTGCAGAAGGGCAACCACTCATAGCCTCTTGCAGAATAGAGACAACAACAGGTCCTAGCAGCTGAAAATCACATAACAAGTTCATGCCCAGACTAATGCAATTTGTTAAGGTCATAGAACAACACATGGAATAGGGTCAACATACTTGACTATGATTTTCAAACAAGACAATATATAGAGCTTCAGCACATGGCCTTAGTTTCTCTGACCATAGCACTGAATCCTGCTCGTGATAGAAAGACTCTGGGTTCTGGTGCCATTCCTCCATATCACTTGCAGTCAGAACAAAGTACCTACATTTGGAGAAATTGGAAGAATAAGGAGACAGGTCTCAATAATATATTATACAAAAAAGGATCAAAATGCCCTTAAACTATGTAAAATTGTACAAAAATGCCCTTTGTTAATAGTTTGATCCAAAAATGCCCCTTCCATTGATATTTTGGTCCAAAAATGTCCCTTTTGTTGCTTTTGGGTCAAAATGTCCCTTTTTCCTAATAATCATATTGTTTCTTTTCTTTTTTATTTTTTTTTATGACAAGGGAAACCCGCAGCCACTACCCTTTGGGTGCGCACAAGGTAAAACACCCGCTCCTATGCAATAGCTCGCAAACCACATAGGAGAGGTAACCCGCACTAGGCAAGCCTGGTGCGACGAGCTCGACCCAGAAGGCAAACCCCTTGCTTTCGCTGGCAAGGGGTTTCTAACTTGAGATCTCCAACAGTATTCTAGTTTTCCTTGGACTTTGATTTTGCTCCTAAAGGCATACCCAAGTACACTGTTGGCAGGCTACCAATCTCTCCTCCCCGAATTGCATTTAGGGATTTCATGGTTGTGACCTCATTGATAGGATATAGAAAGCTCTTTCTCCGGTTGATGTGCAGTCCAGACATCCCTTCAAAGAGAACCAATATCACCCTCAGAATTTTGATTTGTTCATCATCTGCATCACCAAAAATTAGGGTATCATCTGCATACTGCAAATGAGTTACCTCCAAATCATTTGTTCCTTCTCTGACCACATTGAAACCTCTCAACCACCCATTCATATTTATTGTTTTGACTATGTTGTTGAGACCTTCCATTGATAATAAGAATAAGAATGGTGACAAAGGGTCAGTTTGTCTTAAACCCTTTTGTGCCCTGAAGTACCATGTTGGGGAGCCATTGATAATAACTGAAAAACTCGCAGTGGATATGCAAAATTTTACCTAGTTTATCCACTTTTGTCCAAACCCCATCCTATTTAGCCCTCCTGATTGACATGGTCATGGGCTTTCTCTATGTCAAGTTTGCAAAGAATCCCTAGTTTTCCTTGCTTTCGTTTGGACCCCACAGCTTTATTAGCTAACAAAATTGTATCCATGATTTGTCTTCCTTTAATAAAGGTCATTTGTTATGATTCCACCAGTTTTGCCATCACTCTTTTAAGCCTCTCTGAGTACTTTTAAGAAGATTTTGTATATGCTGCCTATCAAACTGATTGGCCTGAAATCCTTTAGCTCTTTGGCACCTTTCTTCTTTGGAAGGAGTGTTACAAATGTAGGCATTGAAGCTCCTTTTAAACATGTGTTGGTCATGAAAATTATGGAAAGCATTCATGATATCTTGTTTCACCACTTCCCAGCATTTGATAAAAATTCCATGGTAAGACATCTCAACATCATCAGGCTCTAGTTTTAGACATCTCAACACCTCTTCTTCCTCAAAACTTCCTTGCATACTCTCATTTTCCTCCATTGATAGAATTGGGCAGTTAGGAAAATGGTAAGCAGGTCTCCAGTGAACTGTTTTTCTATATAGGCTTTGATAAAATTCTACTATCTCCCATTCAATTCTAGTATTCTCCTGAATTATTTCTTCTTGCACACAAATTTGGTCCATATTGTTGTACATTTTGTGAGCAGTGGCAACCTTATGAAAAAACTTAGTATTTTTGTCTCCCTCCTGTCAGCCCAGCACTTGATCTTTGCCTCCAAGCACTTTCTTCTTTCTTAATCTGATCTTCATACTCAAGCAACAGTTCAACCTCGTTTGTTGTCTCTTCATCTGTAAGCATTCTTATCCTTGTCTCTATAGCAGCCTATTTCCTTAGCAAATTCTTCCGCTGTGACCCGAGATTCCCCGACCCACTTCTTATTCCATACTTTTGAACTTGTTCTTTAAGGCTTTCATCTTACAGGCCAAAATGTAATCAGGTCTTCCTTCATAGCTCAAGTTATTCCACCAACCTCCTGACTCTGACTATAAAGCCCTCAGTACCCAACCACCAATTTTCAAACTTATCGTAACTTTTCTTTCTTCCCCAAGATCCCCTTTGTAAAGCAGTAGGAAGAGTGTGATCAGAAGTAATCCTCTGCAAGGGAATCTATTTCAGATTATTGAAAACAATCATCCCAATCTGCAGAGATTAACATCCTATCAATTCATAAAGCAACTTCCTCGATGTCCCCTTTGAACCATGTGTATTTTGCATCTTCTAATTGCAAGTCTATGAGATTCATATCTTCAATAAAGTCAAAGAACTCCTTCACCCCTTTTATTCTTCTGGTGCAGTTTCTTTTTTAAGAAATGTTTCTACATACATTAAAATCCCCACAGACTGCCCATGGCCCAACCATTAGTCCCCTAATCGAATTTGAAAAATATTAAGAAATAAATATTTTCTATTTTATTAAAAAAAGATTCTTATTGTTATCTAAATGAAAATTAATGATGGATTACTATGATCTTATATATATGAAAATCAATGATGAGTTACAATATCTTTATTAGGAAAAGGGACATTTTGACCCAAAAGTAACAATAGGGGCATTTTTGTACAATTTTGCATAGTTAAGAGGTATTTTTTAATCCTTTTCTGTATATTATAATTACAACAGCTTAAAATTTTCTCTCAGAACAGAAGATATCAATTCATATTCGAAATATCCCCTTTCCTCAGCTTGTAGACATTCAGATGAGACCCGGATAATCTCCACCTTCACTCCCGTCAAAATGCTCTTTCATTTTATTGGGCAAGAAAGGTGTGTGTTTGAAGTCAACAGAAACTGAAGGTTTTCATCATGTGCCAGAATAGTTTTGGAAAGATAAATCAAGTGGTCAAGAGGATATTAATAATTCTAATGGCCACAGAATTGCCCCTCATCACAAAACAAGATTCATCATTCTGCACTGTTCAAATTCCCACTACCCCAACACTGAGAAACAAGAAAGGAAAACATTAATCACGGTGTCTAGGCCAGCTTACGCGCACCTCGACTAATTCAGGAAGTACTTCCTACCTCCCCACCAACACAAGTTTCAGGTAACTTTGTTCCATCAAGGCTTGGACAGATGGAATCACCTAGTGTTTTTGCCTATGATGGGATTTGAACATGAGACATCATGATTCTCAACCCACTTCAAAAACCACTAGGCCACACCCTTGGGTGCAAAAGAAAATACTCAATTTCTTTAATCTAAACGGATCTCCCCAAATTATTTAATGTTGGAAATGGATTGGATCTTCCAGCACTAGAATTCACTAAAAGAACAACTACCCTTTATTGCACCTTCTCCACCTCCATCAAACCCTACTCGCACCTTAAAAAAGTATAACTACCCTTTATTGCACCTTCTCCACCTACTTCAAACCCTACTTGCACCTAATATAACCCTGCAAGTCCAAACCTGTAATGAGGAGAACATTGATTCATACTACTTGAAATTAGGGCACCAGAAAGAGCCACTCAAGTTGGACTATCTGGATTGATTGAGGATGTTATGACTATTCTACCACAAATGGAATAGAGACGAGGACCAAAAGATCATTAAAAATTGTTAAGCTTGTTACATTTTTAATCTGGTGCTTGGGAACCTCATTCAGCAAATCAGTTGCTTCACATAAAATAGCAAGAAGAAGACCCAAAAAGAGTTGGGATGTCTTACCTCCTTATCAATACATTACACAGGAGTACAACCCGGTCAGTAGGCAAAAGGGAAGTAAGAAGGCCAGCAACCGTACTAGATATGTTTTGCTTCATCTGCTCAAATGTTACTCTATTTTCATCAACCACGCGTCCTGTCAAGTTTTCCTTATACTCTTTACTTTCCAAGATTGTTTTCACCATTACCATACATTGAATCATGAATTGCTCAAAGGACATAATATGTGGTTCAGGATCCAAAATCTTGCTTAAACAGAATTCCGTGATAAGTGGAAGGACACATTTATCCCCGAATGAATAAGGATGTCGCTGCTGGATGGCGACTAAAATCTTCATTAACTTTGTACAAGCCCTTTTTAATAAATCCCAAAATTTAGGTTGATGGTCCTGGATAGATGAATCTGCAAATTTAAGGAGTGATCAGTATATTAGTTCAGAAGGAATATAAAAAACATTTTCCCTTTTCTTGTTAGGCAGCATCAAAGCAACAGTGAGGAAATAGGAATCAATCCCCAACCCACATTTTCCTTTTACTTCCTCTCTGTTTATTATCAACCAAACAAAAGGGAGAACAAAAAATTGTGCATTTCCTCCTCTCTACCTTTTCATTTCTACTTTCTTTTCATCATCTTCCTTTCCTAGTATCCAAGAAAACATGAATTTGGGTTTCCACTATATACTGTTGAGGGAAGAAAAGTATCTTGCTAAGCAACATTCATAAGTGTAAGTTACCAATAATCTAACAAAAATTGCACTAGTATTTTAAGGAGTCTCAAGCATCTTGAAAACTTGTCGTTAGAGCTTCAATGATTCACTTGTCAGATGTGACACTTTGGCATATCAAGGCACAATCAATACTAGCCCTTTTTATTAAGTTACTCACTTGGAGGATGCATGCTGACATTTATAAAGGTTAGTAGGCAAAAACTTTTTTAGCCATAAAACTGAGTGTGTGTATGTCACATGCCCCGTTAGGAAGGCAATGATGTTGTCATTTGTTGATTGATATTTTCTACTTTTAGATAAAATGAAAGCATGCCCCAAAACTGTCAGGAGAAGGTCGATATCTGAAACAAGTTGTGTTACATTGCTTAGGTGCATTTGTCGTTGGATTGAGATTACTTTTAAAGTCCACGGTTGAAGCCAATGCAGTGGATTGAAATATGCCTTTTTAAGTCCTTGAATAAACTGACTCTGAAATAGCATTTCAAATGCATTTTCTCCAGATGGCACTGGGGAGAAAGAACAAGACCCAAACCAAGTAATTCTTTCACTTGTCATGTAATAGTCTGAAAGTCAGCAAAGGGGCTCCCAAGAAGACACTGGCATCCATTATATTGATTACCATTTTCCTATCAGAAGGTCAGCATGAAAAAATCCTATAAAATAAAATGTAACCCTAACTTTTTGCACTTTTTTTATGCAAGTATACAGGAGGCTCACACATACATGTGAAAATTTTGAACCTCCAGATGCCAAAAACAGGGCATGACGGACAGATTACACTGCCAGACCTGAATACTCTGCTATGATGCATTAACGTTCTACTAGGAAATTGCAAGTATATTGAAACACAAATAATTCATGGAGAAAAAGTAAATATGAAGTTTAGGTAAGGATCTGAAGTTCATTCTCACAGTATGGAAGTAGTGATTGGATGGCATTCAAAAGCACTGGAGCAACCTCTTTGACATGCCGCACCTCCTTAAAATGGGGAGGGGGGGAGAGAGAGAGAAAAAAAGTCAATAAATTACTCTGAAATAAGGGAATTAGCTAGAAATCATCCTTTATCTTTCTTATGTTTTTTCCTCTTTGGGGTGGGGGGGGTGAAGAATGAATTTTCACCCATACCTGTAAGGTTTTGGCATCACTCGGAAAGCCAGAAATTATCAACTGCCTTATTATCTTTGAACATAGAAACCATCTCTCACATGTTAAGTAAAGATCATCATGATGTAATTCAGCAGCACCCCCACCAAAGGTTTGAGCAAGAGCTGAGAAACCATGGAGTATTGTCTGCACATCAGTCTGCCAAAGATGCCAACTGTAATCGAAGAACTGCGTACATATCTGTTAAAAAGATCATGAAATACCAAGTGAGGCGCCTCAGCAAGTCCAATCCATCATATCAAAGTTTATGACCAGAGCAGACTCAAAGAGACAATTATGTGATGACTGAAAATTATTTGGGAAACCGTGGACATGATTTGATACTCAAAACTGCTGTCATCTAATAACCAATATGTAAAATAAGAGATTTCAGATAAGCAGTCTGCAAAATAAAACAGCAAGTGACTGGACATATGAAGCAGGGATATCAGCCATTAAGAGTTACACTCCCATGCAATTGCTTGTGCCTGTGCCAAAGAATAAGAACTGATAAAACGCAAAAGTATGCTTTACACAGACAAAGAGTAGGCATTCTAACACCTAGGTAAAATTATATGATGACCTCATCATAACAAAAGCAACGACACTAGCTGATGATTAGATGCAATGTACAAACATCTACAAGTATATAAGCATGTGCATACTTGTCTTCAAACTAAATTTAGATTATATTATATTATATTATATTTATACACAATGTAGAAAGGTTCTACAAAATAGATACCAGCAAGCATTCCATGTAATATTTGGATTCTTACAGACAACTCAGTTATTGAACCCTAATTTTGACAAAACAAGACTCCAACAACAACAAATACGCCTCAGTCCAACCAAGTTGGGGTCAACAATATGAATCCTCACTTCTTCATTTAAGCACATATCATCATCAAACTAAATAAAACAAAAGTGAAAAATTAAGTTAAAAAATATGCATATAAATTATTATAATAATAATAATAATAGAAGTTCTCTACCAAGTCTAAAACCTTTCAACTAGTAGCGCTAGGGGTGTCAAAAATGAGCTCAAATATAGGCAACCCGCCCAACCCGTTTTAAGACTTTTTATTTGCATTGATATAGTGTATGTTCCTATATTGAAGGTATGGATTACTATCTATTTTATATCTTTTAGGATTTATCTGTCAATTTTTAACTTTTTTTTTTAATTTTCTTGAGTTGAAATTCAAATTGTGGTTATAAAAGTTAAATAACAATATGTTAAAATTATTGAGATTAAGCGGGTCAAATAGGGCGGGTCATGACCCAGCCCAACTTTTAGCCCATTTGAGCCCAAAGTAAACTTGGGCAGGTCATGACCCAACCCAATTTCAATTTCAACCCATTTTAATATCTCTAATTTCAACCCAACCCGCCCATTGACCCCTAAGTAGCGCTATCACCTGTATGGATCTTTTTCTTCCACTGTGTCCTATCTTTAGCTAAGTCTAGGACACGTATCTCTTAGTGTTCTCTTCACAAGTGAGGACTAAACATCTTCATTATTCTATTACTTTATGTTACGTTGAGGAGATATTAATGCACTACCAAACCTTCAAACTTTTCATAAGATCACTTGGTGCTCAAAGATATTAAAAGTATGCAGGAAGAAGACAACCAACAGCACCTCAGCAAAGGTCCTTTGGTCTGATGTAAGCCTCTTTGTAGACAACTCCTTCAAGGTTCTGTAAAGAATCATGAATATTCTATGTGAAGTAAGAATATCTGCCGATTGAAGCTGTTGTGCTAAAAAGGAAAAAAGCTCTGGCCTGTAGGAGAATTCAAAATCAATGATTAGTGTATAGATGAAGTCGGAAAATACCAGAAAGGTATTTAGACAATAAATTTCTTTATAAATATCGGAACACAACCAACTAAACATAGAGAAGCAAACCCATTAAGGACTGGGGGAGATCTTAGGGATTAGGGCAGTCAAGAGTACTCTAGTATAACCACCTAGAGCAACTGGATAATCTTCTTGACCACCAAAACTGAATCAGGATAGCACTTGAGGATAAAGCATAACATACAGCACAAGGTGGAGCACTATAGTTCTAAAATGCATAGATTGCTATTTAATATACTTTCACGGGAGATTTTAAACCACCTGATTTGATTCAAATGCAATTGACTACGTTGTTTCTGCTTGACTTGGCTAGTTAATATTTGATAGCTGATAATAAGCTATAACAAAAAACACTATAATTGTAAATAAAATCAAACAATCGAACATTAAGATTTGGTGGTGATACTACTTAACCCCAAAAAAAAGATATGGTTGTGAAACTGGCAGTAAAAAGAAAAAAGAGAAAAAAGGACCTCTACAGAACCAAACTTGTCAAGAGTAAAAATGAATAGATCCTTTACATTAGTAAGTGTCTATAAGGATCATATAAATAGGTATTAACTTCAGAGCCCAATCTAGGTCCATAATTCCTTCATTTGCTCTTTTTCTTGTTGAAGAGCAATTACCAATTCATTAGCATTTTATCAAGGACTAAGAAGTATTAGAACCCTAAGTAAAGCTCTTCCTAAACAGACAATCTATTTACGTTGGATAACTTTTGAAGAAGGAAAAAAACGAGTGTTTTCATAACCATATAGAGTAATACTGTTAAGGATAATTCTTCACCTTGACACGCTCTTCAATTCTGATCCAGACAAATGCATCAAAACAAGAATTTTGGTATAGGATGGATTAAATTATAAGTTTCTTTTGTTGAACAGAATAGACCGTTGACCTTTGTTTTGAAATGTTGCTTCACATAAATGTAAAAGCTGGTAGAAACTTGGTTCTATCAAGAACCAATTCAAAAACAAAACATCAGTGGTTTAGTTTTTCCTTTTAAATCAACAACATTCAACCTGGTAATCAAGAAAATCGTTGAGAGACTGAAACCATTAACTTCTCTGGGGACTATTGGATGAGACTCCAGCCTCTCTTCAACTCTATCAACTAGAGCTATATTCATATTTGGATTTGCATTTACACCTCAAATTATCCCAATGAAATCGGAAGCATGATATTTCTCGCTGATATACATGGTGCAGAATCACCATCCTGTGAAACTTGAGACAGCTTTGACAGTATAAGCAAGTAAATTTCAATTCTGGTCGACAGCTCAGGGTATGGGCCAAGTGAGACGTCAACCCGGTAAATCACCTAACTTTGTAGAGCTGAAAGTTGCCAAATCGGTTGAAAGAATTAAAGGGATGCGGGAAAATGAGCTTTGTCAGATGAATTATATGTGAAATGACCAGTTAAAAAGCTGATCTCATATTAAGAGTGGGCAAGCAAAAAAATCCTTTCACCAGAATAATTTAAATCTTCAGAATGAGCAAGGAAACTTCAAGGCCGCATCTATCCCAGACAAAAGGGCCTTGTAACTATCGGTTAGGGATTAATTCTTAGACATCTAAAATGTTCACCCCAACATCTAGTGATTTCATATTTCTTTTTATAATCTCTTTTTGTCCTAAAAAGAATCTAAGAAGTCAAGATAATAATCATAAAAGACAAAAGAATAAAATAGTTCTTCTTCAATAATCTATTGTACTTTGAATAGTTATGGAGAACACCATACCATTCTTTAGGGTAATCGATCCGAGCAATCTTTGAGATGATCACAGACAATGTAAGGGCAATCTGCACCAGGCAATCACGCACCCAGTTGAGAAATCAGGAAAGCACTTACAAATATGTCCACCAATGACAATATTATTCAGATCTCTAAGTAGTGAGAGCAGTTGAAGCAACAAATGTCGATAACGGGGATGACAATTTTCAGAGAAAAAAAAAGAGCTCTAGCTATCTGTATGCTCATTACAAAACCAAACATAAATCTGCATCACCTGGTAATTCTCTTCCCTCAAGTGTGACAACAGCTTTTGTCTTAAATGTAATTTCTCCTCATTGCTAATTCCCCTGTCAAGATGTTCCAGAGATAATCAAATAGTCATTTACAGCAGTAATACAAATATATAAACATGCAGGAAGGAGAAATCACAACACATGGAACATAAAAAGGCAAATCAGAGCTAGAGTCGTGGGAAGAACAAGCAATCTGAAAACTCAATCCACATTCATATGTTGCATCAAGCCACCAAAATTGAATAATACTGTAGGCGATTGCTGAAAAATTCCATCATCATCTTGACAGTGACATCCTCTTTTCCCACACATTGACCTCCTTTGCATTTGTAACTATACTTCCATAATTTTATTTTATCATAGAATTTCATTTGTCTGCATTATGAAAGATAAGTTGTGGGACTCTTCACTTCTGATGATGCACCTTTGTCGGATTCTTCAAAAATTCACTACTTTTGGAGAATCCACCACACAATTGTTGACATTTTTGAAGAGTTCGAGCCACATAGATGGAAAGACACATAATTTGATATCCCAAATAACACTGTCTATTTTTTCATCTTTTGACAAGTTTCAAACTAATATTACCTTGTAAGTCGTACATGGGTCATTTCTTTTGATAAATATCTTGGAAATAAATTATACAAGTTAAAGTGCATTCAGAATGATTCCTTCACTGAACAATATAACCTGACCATTTTCTTTGATTGATGACTTTACTTTAGACAATGAAGAAGGAACATATGCTAATAACTTATACTCATCAATCTCAAATTTACAGTCTGTTATTCTCCTTTCAGATGTCCCAAAATTGTGGTCCATTTCCTTGAACAAATAACCATTCAGTCAAAGATAATTTAGGGCGTCATTTAGAATAACAGTAGGAAAACAACAGGGAATTTCTGCAGTAAATAGGACAAAGATTTACAAAGGACATGACCATTTTGGGTTAATAGTGTAATAAATTCCTAGAGTTCATTCAATCTGCATCCTTTAGCTTTCCAGAATTTGAGAACTAGTCATGTCCAGAAAACAATTTCAAAGGATTTTTCTGTAAAATATGGGGAGTACTCTAACTTAACTTATACACATATAGAATATACATACATAAGAAGATTTTCAAGGATGGGAACATTTTGGAATAAAAGGAGTACAACAATTCTTAGGATTCCTACAATTTGTTCCATCTCCATCCTTTAATTTCCAGAATTTGAAAACAAATCATATCCATTAGCAATTTCGAAGGAATCCTATAATGGGGAGTACACTAACTTATCTTGAACATACATACATACATACAGATACACATATAACAAACATGCATACATATATATGTGTGTTTGGGGAATAAATTACTCTTTTTCTGTTCTCCACTAAACTATGGATTTCCAGATACAACTGGGATGACACTATCTTGGTCATAGTTTTACAGAACAATGCAACAATTGAAGATTAGGAGGAGGAAAAAAGAACTTGTATTCAATAAACCCACAAAATGCACAACTGAGTAACAAACTAAATCAACGTGAATAACTCACGTGGAATCACGCCTGTTCCTCCAATACCGATTTATGCTATTTTTGAAGTAGACCGATGCCATTAATCGAACATCCACTTGAGACGCCAAGTCCTTAGCAGTAATCACTTCCTACAATGTTAAAAACATCACCATTCCACAACTTATCATCCAATGTACTTCAAAAACCCTAAAATAAAAAAAATCAAATGTAAAAAAGAGGGAAAGAATTACCATAAGACAAGAACAAAAACCCGGCCGGTTTTCAGATTGAGCTAGGGCTGCTTCAGCTGGTTTACGCACGCTTTGTTCGCCGCTGAGTGAATTTGTCAGCAACGAATACATTGCCGGCAGGTCGGAGGCTGATAAAGCCATGGCTGAACCAATCGGATGAGTTCAAGCACTGAGTTGATACCGAGTCGAATCGTTGAGTCACGCAGCAGCGGAGTAGAGGAGGGAAAAAATGGAAGATTTTGCGGAGGATTTTGGATGGAAATGGCGATTGCTTAGCGATCTGATAGGAATGGAAATGCAGGAGAAGTAGTCTATATATAAAATGGAGAAGAAAATGGAAAGAGGTTTGGAGTTTTGTTAACCTCTTCACTATTTGTCATGGTCAGAGGCTCACAGCTGAACTTCTATATCTGTTTCTTTTCTTTTTTTGATCTTTTTGCTGGAAGTGCTCCATAGTGGTGGAGTTTAAATATGAATAAAAGAATTACAAATTGTAAAATTAATTTTAGGTTAATGTTATAAAATGAGAGGATAAAATATAAAAATAGTAAATAAGAATGAAGCGTCAAGTCAAGATAAAGCAAATGCTATGATTTTTCTTTATTATCATCTGGATGAAAGACAGAAGGTTGAATACTTTACCGTAAAAGATCCACTTGAATTATGGATAGGTTTAAGAGGAAGGTATAAGTGATATGATCATTTCAAAGCAACGGAAATGTCAAAGACCTCAAGTGGATCATACATTGCAATATCGGTGTTGTCAAGGATCATACCTCCGCTCTTCTTTTCTTTGCCCGTGAAAGGTAAAGATGTTGTTTATTGCGACACTTTACATTAATATTTGGGTGTTGTTTTGATACAGAATGAACAATTCATTGTGTATGCATTTAATATAGTTGAAAGTGCATGAAAAGAATTATTCTACACATAACCTTGAGCTGACAGTTATAATATTTTATCTAAAAATTTAAAGGCACTATTTTTATGGTGTTTGCGATAAAGTATTCACTAATCACTGCAACCTATAATATGTGTTTACTTAGAGGGATCTTAATTTGAGATAACAGAGGTGGGTGGAGTTACTGAAAGAATATAATGTGACTATCTTATATCATTCAAAAATAAGATCAATTTGATGACTGATGTAAGTTTAAAAGCATGGATACCCTAGCTTGTTTAGAAGTTACAAAGTATCTATTAGCTAGAGAGGTTTATACTCTAGCTAACAGTCTTACGAAGCTTGAGTTGCCAGGATCCTATGGGCTATTGGCTCGTGTGCAAGTTAGATTTTTATTTATGAATTAGATTAAGGATAGATAATTTGAGGATATTTAAGTTAAGCAAGATTTATGAAAAGGTCTTGCAAGAAAAGGCCAAGGAGGCAATGATTGATGGTGAAAGTGTCCTAAGGGGCATGTGTGTTCCACGTGTTAATGAACTAATCAAAATCATTATAATTGAGACTCACAATTCTAGATATTTTATACATTTTAGATGTATCGCGATTTGAGACAACATTATTTATAGGGTAAACAAAGCGAAATATTATTAAGTTCATTGCAATATTTGAATTGCTAGCAAATAAAGTAGGAGCACCAGAGATTTAAAGAAACACTTCAAAAGATGCCCATTCTTGAACGGAAGTAGGAGAGGATATTGTTGGATTCTATGCAATTTTGATTATTGACATAGTAATATGAACATGTAAGTGAAGCTAGTTCAATAATACAATGTCACAAGGAGCTGAATTCGTAGCAAGATTATAAAATAAATAAAGACAAGTATGCAGAAATCAAGAACAGATAATGCTAATTTTTGATAAATTCAAAAAAAAAAATGTGTTTAATTGAAGAATTGAAGTTTAACTACAACACAAAAGAATCAAGGAGTTTGATTTGAAGAAAGAGTCTAAAGCGACAAGAGGTTTGAATTGAAGGAGTCTCACTTGAAGTAGTTCTCAAAGTACTTAGAGAGTTTGAGTTAAGATGGAGTTTGAAGTGAAGAACAACTCTTGCTTAACTAAAGTGAGTTGTTCATAATATGTGTGCACTTACAAAGCAAAACCAATTGAAAAATTGACTTCATAAGTGTTACTAGCAAACTGAGGGAACACATTGAGAGACCAGGTCCTATTACAGAGCTTATGTATTAAGAGTTTTTCATTGAGTTGTAATGTTGATGTAATCTCAGTTCAGTGAGTTATAGACTGAATTATGAGTGTTCTCTTTAAGTTGGGATAACTCGAAGACTTGAGAATACGTACCTTGGAAGGTTTGTGTTAAAATTTAGGAATTAGAGTTACTTCCGAGGATTGTAAGAGTTTTAATCTAAATTCATAACTTGAAATTTAGGAATTAGAGAGTTAGCTCTTAGGATTATAAGAGTTGTAATCTGAATTCATAACCTAAAGTACGTTCGACAATCTAGTTGATTGTGACATTTATGAATTATAATTATAATTCCTTAAGTTACATAGGTTTGTAATATTTTGTTGAAGGACTCATTGTGATTTAGTGCAGTTGGGAGTAAATAATGTATAGGTACAAGTCAAGATTTTTACACCTTTGTGACCCCGAGATTTTCACGTAAAAATGGTGTGTTGTTTACTTATTGCTCTTACTTCTTTGCTGAAACATGTTAGGCAATTTATTTCTCTTAGGTGAATAGTTAAGATAATTAACTAAAATCTAGGTCGTGTAAAATAACATATACCTATGAATTTCATGGTTCATCTTGCTAAGACCTTAAGAAAGTGGACGAGAATACCTATGTATTATTTTTTGTCCCCTTCATTGGCAGTGCATCAAACTCTTGTTCAGGATACCCACCCTTTGTGTTCCTTGAGTCTTGTTTCTTACGTTCCACTTCTGTTCTTGTCTACATTTTTCATACAATTTACGTCTTCCGACTCCTTTTATGTGCTTCTATTTTTTTAATGTGTTTTGCTCATTTTGTTTCCCTTTCTGTGTTTGTTCTCCCTCATTTTATTCATCTTTATATTTTTCATAAGTTAATTTTTTTTTGAAGTTTTTGTTTTGGTATTCCTCTTCATTCTTTGGATATAATTTTGGATTGATCGCATAGCATTGTTGTTTATCATGATTTTGTAATTTGTGATTTTTGCAACACTTTGACATGTAATCATAATTGATTTTAATACATTTTCAACAATCTATTCAAAATTTCTCTTCATTCATACGTTAATTCTTTTAGAAAAATCACTCTATTAAACTTCAACCTTAACACTAGCACATATAGATCTCATTTTATTGTGTGTCTTTATGTTTATTTGTAAAGTCTTTTCGTTCCTAGATACCAAAAAAAAGTGATGGATGTGAGGAAAAAGAGATTCATGTAATCACAATAACGATCTCCTCCACTAAATTAAATAATAGAACTCATTTTAGAGTGCGCGTTGAATAAACCCAATTAAAATATATAATACAGAAAATAGGCTTTGAAAAAAGATTGACGTAGTCTTTCAATATTGTAACATGAATCAAAACATACACATTGCTTAGTAATCATTTGTTGCATACTTGGATCACATTTTTTAGGAGTCAGTCTACGTAACAATTATAGATCTGGCTAGCCATTTATGTAATTTTAGATCTAACAATTTGAGTTTGAGTATGAACTTGTAATTATTTTAAATTTTATGGTCTATTTATGCAATTTTCCCTTTAAAATTATTATACTTAAATTTTGTTTTCTTAACATGAGCTCAAACGTATAAAGTACAGTGTTGGACCATGTTTAACACAAATATATCTGTCTAATTTTATTTATAAGTGTATCTCAAAAAATTGTTTATACTCCTTTTAAAATTTAAATTTAATTAGAGGCACGAATAACACCTTTCAACAAAGATGCTTATCATTTACTTTAAAAAAAATTATCATCTCTACGTAAAAAGAAATTGATTGAAAATTTTAATAATTATATTTTAATATTTTTATTTCACTAAATACTTGATATCTAATAAAATGAATTTTTTTTATCCAAACTTAAATAATATCGTATTCTATATAGAATAAAAGGCTATAAGCACACAAATTCATGCATAACGTCTGTATTTGAGTTATGAGCTTGTAACCAAGAGTGTGAGTCCCACTTTAGCACTCTCATCATTTTGATTTATTCATCTTACTTTTTAATATGTTATAGGTTAGAAAATTAAGTTAAAAGTTCTATAAATTATAATGATTAATAATTTAAAAATATTCGATTATATATTTAAAAATTATGTAAAAAAGTACTATAAAACACAATAATTAAAATTTAAAATTCATATAAAAATTTAGTTGGCTCTCCAAATTTCATATGTGCCACATAAATTGAAATAAAGGGAGTAATATATATTATTTGAAATGACATACAAAATATTATGAATAAAAAATAATTAACAACTTCAAAAATCTTTAAAAACATATAATTTTTTAGGGGAAAATTCACGTATAACCACTCAAAAATAGCTTAATTACGCTTCATAGTTATAGTTTGTTGATTACGATTCGTAGCTACATGTTATATGGAGGAGAGTGGCGAGCGAGATTGGGAGAGGGAAGAGAGAGGCGAGCGAGAGAGGGCAGAGAGTGGGAGATAGGTGAATTGTATAAGTATATCGGTTAGATAATTGTATATATGTAACTACTATGTATATGTATCAATTATTGTATCTGTATATCTACATACAAATTGGAGGAGAGTGGCGAGCAGATTGGGAGAGGGAGGAAATAGGTGAGCGAGAGAGGGCAGAGAGTACTGGGAGAGAGGTGAATTGTATATGTATATTGGTTACATAATTGTATATATGTAAATACTATGTATATGCATCAATTATTGTATTTGTATATTTGCATATAATTTGAATTTGTATCAATTGAATAGAGTTAAAAAATTTGAATTTGTATTTCGTATACAATTGAATCGAGTTAAAACATTTGAATTTGTATATCCAATCTCTCTCGCTTTATACAAACACAAAATATACATGTATTTGTATAATTTGTGTTTGCATAAAGCGAGAGAGAGAGAGAGGCAAAAGAGAACTGAGTAAGGAAATATTGTATTTGCATAATTATAAGTGTATAGGGCAGAAAGATATGTATTCGTATTTGTATATCACGTCTCTCTCGCTTCATACAAATACAAATTATACATTTGTGTTTGTATAAAGTGAGAGAGAGATTGACAAAAGAGTAGTGAGAGAGAGTCTAGGCAGGGAGATGAGAGAGGCGAGGGAGAGATGACTGAAAAGGGAGGAGAGTGGCGAGCGAAATTCCAGAGAGAGGGGAGAGAGGCGAGAGAGAGGAAGAAGAAGAGAGGAGAGAGGCGAGAAAGAATGTAATTATAGCTAGAAATAAGTTCCAAATTATAATTAATACAAATTGTAGCTATATTAGATAATTAACTAGTATATATTTAGTTAATGAAATAATTTCCCCTTTTTTTAATTAACTCTCCAAATTGTTTCTGTCACATGGAAAATTTGGGAAGCAAACTAAAATCAAAATAAATAAATAAATATTTATTACAACATAATGGAGAAATCTAAAATCTGATTGGCCAAAAATCGTGTAGCGCTGTCACAAATGCCACGTCATAAAAAACAGCCGAATGATCTGGAACATTCCCCAACCCCCGCAAAATCTATTAAGACCAACTTCTTCTTTTTCTTCATCATGTATGTCTCTCAAATTCACTGCTACGATTTCTGAAGAACAATCGACCCGACAAGTTGTATTTGGATCCGAATAATCGACCCGAATATGAAAACCCGACAAATTTCGATAGCCATTGTTCTATGTGCATCACTCTTTGTTCTCAACGTACAATCTAAAACTGTTGATCCTTATAAGGTATGTATGATTTTCTATTTATTGTTTTTTCCCGTTTGAATTTATGTATGATATATGTATTTTTCATATTGGCATGAATTAGGCCCGAATATAGTGGAATTTGAAATGGATATAGAGGATTTTAACTACATTGATTGAGCATCTTGAGGGCTAATTGATTTAAATTTTCACACTTTTAGATTTTGAACTGATTTTGGTGATTGAGTTTTCATGGGTAGCCCGGTGCATTAAAGCTTCGGGCTTTGTACATGGGTCTATTATACACAGCCTTGTCCTGTATTTATGGAAGAGGTTGTTTCCACGACTTTTGAACCCATGACAGCAACTTTACTAGCTATGCCAAGGGTACCCCTTTGGTGATTGAGTTTTCGTGATGTTTTTGATTTTTTTGTTTTTATTTGTCCGTTGGTTTTGTTTGGGGTTTATTGGAATTGCTCAATTTAACCAGTTTTTGTATATTAGGATAATGTTGTAATTGAGAAATTGTGTTTTGAAACTAGGAAATAGAGTAAATGAAGGATTGTCCCTTAGAAAGAAGGGAAGCAGACGATATCCTCAAAAAAAAAAAGGAGGGAGGCAGACGTATTATTGATTTGACAATGGAATAATATCTGTTTTTATGTAATTTTCATATTTAAATGATATGTAAAAGTTTAATGAGAATGTAAAAGGAGAAACTCCCAGTATGCTGATATGCATATGATGGATTCTGAAAAATTAAAATAGTCATGTTGCATTGGGTTTCATTGTTAACCCAGATTTTTCGTAGCAGACATATACACACATCTTTGTGGCACAAAGATTAGCAGATATATACACACATCTTTGTGGCACAAAGATTAGCAGATATATACACACATCTTTGTGGCACAAAGACAATCAATGTAAAGAGGAACCGCAAAAATACCGTTTGAAGTTAGGTGTGGCAAGTACTGAAATCTCAAATTGATCACTTTGTTTATATTCTTCAAAATGGAGACTAAATGAAAAAGTTCTGATCCTCTCGTTTTTATTAGTTTTAAGAAAATAAACCTGAAATATTCGGCATTGTTAAGCCTAAAGATTTAACTATGTGACGGTTCATAATGCTAGAATAGCTATATATCCTGAGTGTCCATGCACAGTGATTACCTCATCTTCCATGGTTAACAATGATTTTGAATTATTCCAGGTGCTTGGAGTTGATAAAAGCGCAAGTCAGCGTGAGATCCAGAAAGCTTTTCACAAGTATGTTCGCTCATCTTTTTTCCATTATCATTTTTTCTTTAAATCTCAATGTTTGTGCTTTTGTTGTTTCATGCTTACCATCCAGTAGTCAAGTTTCTCTTAGCCAAAATTTGGCATAACTATATCAACCGTTATCCTACCTACATGTTTTACTGGAGGTTCTGCCATGATTGATGTCTCTTTGTTGGTAGGAATTACCTTAACTTGAGGATTTGTAGTGGTGATGTGTATTTTCCAAGTACTTCTATTTGTGCTTCAAACTTTCACGTGTCTTAGAGTACTTGTAGTTTGGCCTTCAATTCTATTCATGTTTTACATGCTTCTGGGATGAAACCCCTACAAGTGACACACCAAGAGAGTGCCGAGTATATGTAAATTTCTGGGCTCTTAGTGATGAAAGTAAAGCAGGACTCTTCATAACTTTAAAATTACAGTTTTCCTAAGGATCCAGAATCTTAGGCCTGCAATAGCTGGATGTTTTCATCAATAAGCTAAGAGCTGAAATATCAGAGACAAAAAGTATGGACAAGTGCTAGGCTTTTAAGTGCAAGCACAATTAGAATGAATGGAAAAACAAAAAATGTGGATACTTTATATAAGTAAACAATATAAAGACATATATAAATTTGATAAAGATATTATGACTATAGCTAAACAAAGTATGTAGAGTGAAAAATCATGTTATTTCTAATTTATCAACCATTTCAATTTTTTGTTTAGATGTAAAGAAGTAGTTTTAAGTTCTCATTAACTAGTTTTAATGGTAAATCTTCAATTTATTATTCATTATCAGTTTATCACTCAATAATTCATCCAAAACTTTCTGCTAATGATTTATAAATCACTTTGCCAACTACATTTATTTGTTAATGCTTCCCTCTTAAAAGCTGAGACTATACAAATAAGGCTCATCCATAGTTCCTTGGTGCCGGAGGAGAAATGCCAAACTGAACTTTACGTAGCTTTGGGGCTTAAGCCTACCTCAAATAAGCCCTTAACAACGTTGGTTGAACTTGAACATAGCTTGTTTTGCCCGAGAACAAATGACCTTAGTATTGATCAATCTGATCCAATTGGTCTTAACTACTTATTCTTGTCATTGTCTTGGAATGGGACAGGATAAGTAGTTGGAAGTAAGACTATAAATTTGAAGGTAAAGGAACATATTGACAATTTTTTCCATGGCCTCTTTACTATCAGCATGCAGTAGGTTACTGGTATTTTCCTTAAATTCGGATCCTGCAATATGAGAGTTGCAAATATGCTCATGGTCGATTAGATTCTATGGGTTTCAAGGTGAAACTTTGTCTGAAGCTGTTTTTTTTTAAAAAATTGTATTTAATTGCTGCGTTTTTTCAATTGTTGAACTTCTCTGCATTAGTTTTCCGGCAATTAATGTTCTGTCCTTTTAATCTTCTCCTTTATCCCTCTTCCTTTTCAGGCTCTCACTCCAATATCATCCAGACAAGAACAAAAGTAAGGGTGCACAGGAGAAATTTGCTGAGATTAATAACGGTATAACAGCTTCTGATTTCTATCTTCCTTTTCAGCACTCTGCCAATTATCAAAAAGAGGAAAGAAAGAAATTGTAGTTGAGGAAATTAAAAGAATCGCTTTTGCTATTTTCTTTAAAATTCTTGCTAAAGTTATCACTAGAATCTGAGATCCAAAGATGGTGTTGTTTTTCTTATCTTTCTTCAAGGTGCTAGGTAGGTTTGATTTTATCTAAGATCCAAAGATGGGTGGTGATTAAAGGTTAAAACCCATGCAATCTGAGTTATCTTGATGTGTGCAACTAGTTACAGCATGCATTTTCTTTCTCTGGGTGTTTGCTTGCTTGATGATCAATATTATTAACTATCTGTATTATTTGTCTATCAAATTTCAGCTTATGAAATTCTGTCCGATGAAGATAAGAGGAAAACTATGACCTATATGGAGATGAGAAGGGAGCTCCTGGATTTGATGCTGGAGGCGCTGGAGATCATGGTGGATATACATACTTTACAAGTGGTGGACCAGGACAAAGTGGGTTTAACTTCGGGCCAGGTGGTATGGGTGGTGGACAAGGAGGTGCAAAATCATTTTCATTTTCCTTTGGCGGTCCTGGCAGCCAAAGCTCTTCTGGCTTTGGTTTAGATGATATATTCTCCAACATGTTTGGGGGTGGTATGGGAAGTGGGAGTCAGTTTGGGGGTGGTATGGGAGGTCGGAGTAAATTTGGGGGTTTTAGTGGCTTTGGTGGTTCAGGCAGGTCTCAGTCTAGAACCAAGAACTCTGGCAAGAGCATCCCTTCCGTAAACTCGCAGATGTATAAGAAAGAAATATCTGATAAAGGAATGACTTGGCTATTACTCTCTCATACATCTACATCAAGAGATATCCAATATTATGAATCTGTCATCAGAGAAGTTGCAAGCTCACTGGATGGGGCAATGAAGGTATGCATCCTTTTACTTACATCATAATACTTCTAGACTCTAGTCATTACTGTATTTCCACTGATGTGCTCTTACTGTGATAGGTGGGGAGAATAAACTGTGAAACTGATGCATCTTTTTGCAAGGGTCTTGGCATATATCCTCACAATGTGCCAAGATTGTTTGTGTATTCATTAAAATCAAGTGGGGATGGTGCGTTGATGGAGTACAGTGATGATTTAGATGTGAAGAGGGTGAAAAGTTTTTGCCATGATCATCTTCCTAGATTCTCAAAGCGTGTAGATTTGGACCACTTTGATTTTGTTTCCCAGACTGTAGGAGGTTTACCCAAAGTGATGCTTCTCTCAACAAAGAAAGATACTCCAGTTATTTGGCGTGCTCTTAGTGGCTTGTATCGAAATCGTTTCGTCTTCTATGATGCACAGGTTAGAATATATGACTAAACTTGTCCGTATGATTAGTTAAATACTGTACCAATTTGAATTTGGATTTGAACATGACTGCATTTGTTCTTTGTAAGTTTTTTACTAAAGCCTGTGTCGTGTTTAATAGGTTCGTGATTCTTCTGATCCTGCTGTCCGAAGGTTGGGTGTTGATGCTCTTCCTGCCATTGTTAGCTGGCTATCCAATGGGGAGAAACAGATTTTGAGAACAGGAATCTCTGTAAAAGATCTAAAGTCGGCAATTCAAGATCTAAGTAGTTTACTGGACAATTTTGAAAAGA
Source organism: Solanum verrucosum (assembly GCF_900185275.1). NCBI lineage: Eukaryota > Viridiplantae > Streptophyta > Magnoliopsida > Solanales > Solanaceae > Solanum > Solanum verrucosum. Next base: position 1,474,480 of record NW_026019970.1, read on the forward strand.
AAAATAAGAAGGCAGCTTCAGCTCAGAGTAAAAGTGAGCAGAGTGAAGCAGAGGCTAAGCAAGTACCAGTATGACAGGCTCTAATTTCAATGACATTTGTGGGGAGAAAACTCCTGTTTGTGTGATTGGTGTCTTCAGGTCATCTAAAGCAAGGGATAAGCTAGAAAAAGTTCTATTATCGGTAAGTCATCAACTATATAGACTTTGTTCGGTGATTTATGATTTGCTCTCTTCTCTGGTATGAAATACAACCAATTTTAACTGATTTGTGACTCAAATCTTGCCTACTTTAGGTCTCTCAAAAGTCATTATCAAGACGACAGAATACTGCCTATGGCTCAAGAGATACAGTTTCCTATGCACTTTTGGATGCAGCAAGGCAGCAGTCTTTCTTGAATGCATTTGATAAATCAGGATATAAATCATCAGACAAGGTCCTTCTTGCATACAAGCCGCGGAAGGGTAAGTTTGCAGTTTTTGAGGGAGAAGTCACTTCTGAAGATGCAGAGAGTTTCATTAGCTCCGTTCTCAGTGGGGACGTACAATTTTCCAACACCAGACAGAAACCTATAGCAAAGTAAAAATTAGGAGCCAACTTCAGTGGAAACGAAAAATACTGAGATCTGGAAAACATGTACTGCCAGCCCTTCGTCATGAGCTGGAAGAAGTTGATTTAGCAACAAAGTTTATTAACTGTTGCCAGAGAAGGGTTCTTTTTCTTTTGGTTAACGGAATGCACATAACAGCAGCATACAACTGAACTGAACTTACAGTATAGCATGTACGTTGTGTCAAGGTTTCTATAGTCTGGTTTCTCAAGTCTATTGCAATTTTTCATGTATAATATAATCTTATAATCAGACTAGTTAGACTTGTTACTTTGTCGATGGATAAACTATCAATCAATATTTTGATAGTTGTATTAATTAGGACTTGTGAGTAGTAAAACATGTTAAGACAAGTTTTCTTGATTTAAGATCAAAATTTCTATGAGAGAAAAAAGGACATTTCATGGTTTAGTTTTAGTTTGATTTTAAATTTTATAAATAATCAACAAAAACTGAACCCAACCACCTATATAATACATATTTAAGAACTATGATTTTGCATACACATTTGTATGTAAAGATGTTTACCCTTGTAGTAATTGAATGTTTTGCTTTTACTATCTAGTTTGATTTGTAATTTTTATTTTGATAATGTCAAGAGTTCATTTCATATTTTTTTTAAGTCTGTTAATTAATAATCATTATTGTTTAATCAAAACATTATCGAGACATCTTGATATATTACAACTAAAGCTTTAATTTTTTTCACAAAAATAAAATCATTATATACTATGATGGTAGGCAGTAAACGCGAATTTTTAGTTATTATTTACTACATTTTAATTGAGTATAACCTAATATGATGAATGTATACTCATTATGTGGGTTCTGTTGTGTAGACTGAATTTATACTAAGGTGAATATTTAAAACTAAAACAACTACTCCCTCCGTCTCATTTTATATGTCATCCTTTTCTATAAATAATTAGTCCATAATACTTGTCATTTTATAAAATCAATGTATAAATTACCATATTGTTCCTTTTTTACCTTTGTGAGTTGTTAGCCTTGAAATATACATGTGACCAACTTAGAAAAGCTAAGTAAATGATTCAGGTTCATTGGTTAAATTAATTAATCAAAATAAATTAATTCATATTCATTGATTGAAAACTTGAGTTCCAAAAAAATTAAATAAGGGTAGAAGGGTAAAATTACATCATTTCTTAATGCAAGTGCAAAGTAAAAAGGTGACATATAAAATGGGACGGAGGGAGTATTTTAGAATGTCGAAATTTGAGTAGAAGATCAAAAATTATAATGAAAGAGTTCGAAAATCAAGTATACACGTAAAAAATATGAATTAAAATATGGAAGAACTATCTAAATACACAATTTATTTGACTATATTCTCTAAATTTTCTACCATTAGTGAAAAAATTACAAAAATTCCTACTTTACGCAATATATCGGTCGGATACATCACTTTATGTCATGTATCGATCGTACGCGATATATCGGGACGTTACTGTATGCAATGTATCAGTTGGATACATCACTTTACGCGATATATCGGGACGTTACTGTATGCAATGTATCAGTTGGATACATCACTTTACGCGATGTATCGGTCAGATACATCACTTTACGCAATGTATCATTCAGATGCATCACTTAATGCAATGTATCAGAACATATGCGATGAATCGGGACGTTGAGTGATGTATGCGAAATCAAAACGCGATGTATCAGGACGTTGAGGGATATATCCGAAATTGAGATGCGATGTATCGAGACGTTATGGGATGTATCCGAATTTCATCAAATTTAAGGAATTTTTAAAAATTTAAAAATAAAATAAAAAAAGAATATAATCAACTCTTAACACTGTGACATTTACTTAAAATCTACCTACAATATTCAAGATCACAAATTGGTCCATAGAATTGTGACACTAACTTGCAGAACTTGGAAGTTCTCCAAGAATTGGCAAAAGACAATTCATCTGCCTAAAATTTACTTGGAAATTCACCAAGAATTTGTTGGAGGAGCAATTAATGGGCCTAACCAAGAATGTGAGGTTCAATTAATATTGAGAAAATTTCAGAAATAACTAATATTAGGTTTACTTACTAATAATTGGCTCCATTATAATTTATAGTTATATTATTATTTGTTTCAAATATATTTAATGTATTATTTCAGTTCCATTGCTTTCTAACTCTCTAACTACTATTGTAAAAGTATAGCTAATGAAACAATTAATATGCACATTTTATTACTATCTAATAAAGGGAAATAGCAGGCAGCAGACCGTCAACACTTCTGCTTGTGCTGCCTGCTTATTCCCCTTGGCTGCCTCTTCTTCATTTAGTTAACTGCTATATGCTCTTTATTAAAATTTTAAAAAAAAGGCTGTTACATGCTGCCTCTTCTTCATCCAATGAAAATGGAAAAAGAAAATTGTCTTCTTCATCCAATGAAAAAATGTGAAATCCATTTAAAATTTCAATTATAAACTTACTTTCTTAAGATCCTTCATAAGATGGAGTCATGAAAATATTTTATGGGCTTCATTTATATTTTATATTTATCATTTTTTTATTAATTATTTTTAATATTATCATACTTAATTCTTGAAATTCTATCGGTGAAATATCACAAATAATGGTAAAAGTACGCGGTTAAGCAAATTTATACTACTTAATTACTCATCATAGCTATAGTTTACTATAATTATCACTCGCGACTAACATTATACATTAATTACGTGGGCTGACTTCGAGTTTGTATAATTAGTCACGTTTGTATATGTATAATTCACCATAATATACAAATACATATGTATAATATACAATTATCTAACCGATATACATATACATTTCACCTCTCTCCCACTCTCTACCCTCTCTCGCTCACCTCTCTCCCACTCTCTGCCCCCTCTCGCTCACCTCTCTCCTCCCTCTCCCAATCTCGTTTGCCATATATACAAATGCATATGTATAATATACAATTATCTAACTGATATACATATACAATTCAGCTCTCTCGCTCGCTTCCCTCCTCCCTCTCCCAATCTCGCTCGCCTCTCTCTTCCCTCTCCCAATCTCGTTTGCCATATATACAAATGCATATGTATAATATACAATTATCTAACTGATATACATATACAATTCAGCTCTCTCGCTTGCCTCTCTCCTCCCTCTCCCAATCTCGCTCGCCTCTCTACTCCCTCTCCCATTCTCGCTTGCCATATATACAAATACATATGTATAATATACAATTATCTAACTGATATACATATACAATTCACCTCTCTCCCACTCTCTGCCCTCTCTCGCTCGCCTCTCTCTTCCCTATAACATGTAGCTACGAATTGTAATTATCAAACTATAATTATGGAGAGTAATTAGACTATTTTTGAGTGGCTATATGTGAAAGTTCCTCAATAAACATTACGAATTTCAGATAATAATAATTGGACCCGTGCAAAGTACGGGCTTCCCCTTTCTAGTATAACATAAATGTGTATTGCCTTTTTAGTAATCTATTTTCAAAAAAGTTTGTGGGACCATGAATGATTAATTCACTTGTCAAGTAATGAATTACCTAACAAAAATAATGTTCATTCGAAAACATGAAAACAATGAGAGTTTATTCGGTATAAAAAAAAATTTGTTTTCAATTTTTTTTATATTTGATTGGTCAAATATATATATTTTTTTAAAAAAATAAGCTTCTTGTAAAAATAGAAAAAACAAACTTAAATTCCATATTGATTATATCTTCTTCCGTTTTCTCCGTCCAACACACCTCTTCTTCACGGTCCCCCTCCTCTCAATCCTCTATATCCTTCATTCCTACCATCTGATACATAGGGATGATAATGGGGCGATGTAAGGCGGAGATGGGATGGGTTGAGCTTAACCCGTAAAATTTTCAATTCGCCTCCGCTTTGCATAACATTTTTTTCATTTTCAACCCGCTCCGCATGAATCTGCCCCGCACAATTTTTTAATATATTCTTTTTCTAGTTAAGTTTGATACTTAAAATAAAATTCATAAAAGAAATTCATTATTTCATTAAGTTGTATTAATTTAATAAGATGGTGACTTAAAATTTTATTTTTAGAGGTCAATTGGGAAACATGTAAGAAATTGAATTGTTTTTTATTGAATTATTTTCATTTACTATCTTGAATATTTTAGCAGATTTAAAGAAATTATATGAATAAATAATGTGTTCACTCTTGTAATATGTAAAAAAATTTAATTTAAATCCACATAAAATTACATATACATGCAACTCACACTGTTCCACATTAATTTTTTTTAAAAAAACATTTCAATCCACCTCGTATTCCACTCACCCCGCATCTATCCCATCCCACTTAATCTTAAATCCGCTGCACCCCGCATCGGCCCACCCCAATTGCCATTCCTACTGACATCCTTGCCTCCCATAGTATTTTCCAAAGTGAATGCATTCCATTAGTTTTCGAACCTTTTGGCATGAAAGACTGTGAAATGTGCTTCAATTAATTTGCCTTGATACATTGGTCTAGATCTAGCTGAAATAAGCTATTATAGAGTACTTACCACTAAAATCAAAATAAGAAAATAAAAAAATGTAATGATTGACATCGAAATCTACTTTTTAAAAATTATTTTTCATCGTTATAAAATAAGTGACGTTTTAACAAAATATTGTTATTCGAAAATAAGTCATGTCACCTTATTTTGAAATATCATTTTAATTTGTCAAATTAAACACACATACTAAAAATCTTATTTTATTTCATGTTATTTTCTCTTTTGTTTCTTCTTTTAGAAAGATTGTTGCTGTTTTATAGCATGATTTTTGTTAAAATTACTATTATTATTATTATTATAATTATTATAATTATGTCCACGTCAGTAATTATTCTGATTTCGTTTCCCTTTGTCTCAACAACCAAGATTCTTGAATATTCCGTACGAAGGAAAACGTCTTTTTAAGAAACCAACTAAGTAATTTAATTTATTTTTTGTATTTAATATATAAATAAAAAATATTATTTTAAAAATATTGCATATGATCTTGTAGAAGGGTAGGTGTAGGAGTGTGGTGTGGGGAAGATGAAGTTATAAAGTGGGAAAAAGATAAGGTATGTTGAAGGTGAGAGGACACAATCAATATAAAATATTATTTGTGAAATTTATTTTTTATATTTTTACTCAACAAAATTTTTATTTTTAAAAAATTATATATCTAAAAAATATTCTAATTAATCAAACATAAGAATTTTTTTAAAAAAAAATTCTTTAGAATTTGAAATCCAGCTTATTCATATTTGTTGGGTTCGAAAATGATTAGAGCGTCATGTGAAAGCTTACAATTACAAATCATGACATCGATAAATCAAATGACAAAAATTTATACTAAAACTCAAAACTAACATATTTTTACTATGAAAAGAGCAATCTCGTTCTATCATTTTCTCATATTCATATTCAAAACTAAAATACTTTTACTAAGAAAAGAGCAAATATCATTCACAATTGCACGTGGATACTAACACTTGGCACAACTATTCTTAGAGAAAAAAAGTTTGCATGGAAGACAGGTGGAGAAGTGAATACATTGAGCTACAAGTCTAATCCATCGTTTGGCCATAAATATATTTGAAAATTAATATTTTGCCATATAATTTATTAGATCATTACTTGATAAATATATTTGGTAAATATCTCAAGTTTTCAAGTTCTAGAAAAAATTAAAAATTTAGGTTGAATTCTAATATTTGAGAATTTTTAAAATTTTAAAAATTACCTCAAATTTTTATATTTTATAAAAACACCCATTATTTATAGTTCTGGACTAAATTTCAGTACTAGTTTATTGTACAAATTTATATTGTTATATTCATATTTTATACAATTTTTATCCATGCTTGCTCTCTGAGAAATCACTTTCAATTTAGTTTTTCGTATATAAATCAATGATATTTTTCTTTTGTTTTCTTCCTCTTTTTTCAAATTAATATTAATTTTGTTCGTTGTCATGACTTTTTACGAAACGTGTTCATTATAAAATGATAATACAAACTTATGGGTATTTTAAATAATTTTTAGAACTTATAGATATAAATCATATATTTTTTTAAAAAAATTAAATATTTCTCCCAAAATCTATGGTCAATCACTCAGTGAAACTTCACCCAAAATTGAATAGCCAAAAATATTTAAAAATTTGTGGTCGAATGCTAGCTAAATTATTGGACTCCACTTTGCATCCGTCAAAGGTGGAGCTACGATGACGTCATAAAATTATACTATATATATATAGAGGTTAAATCTTAATTACCCTTAAAACCAATGGAAACTTGTATTGCGACGGTAAGAATATGCTCAAAACTTACATAGCTCCCAGATTCAAATCCTTTAAAGTGATTTTTTTTATTGTATTTCTTATTCAAAATTTGAACACCCTTTATGAAATTTTTTATTATTCCACTGACATCAGCCATATTGATTCACGAGTGCTCACAAAAATTATGAAAATAAAATTTAATGAGGGGTAAGATTTGAACTTTATAATTTGTTACAGTATTTTAAATTAATTTATAATATATTATTTAATTAAAAATATTTAATGAATATTACAAATAATTTTAATTATTTTCATGATTTTAAATTGTCACATATAACAAAATATCTTTTAATCTTAAGAATTTGAACATGACAAATGGACAAATAAAACTAAAAAATTACTAAAAAGAATCATGTTTTTTAAAAATAAATTAAAAAATAGTCCGAATAAATTGAAATGAAAGAGGTGCAGATTAGTACAAGATATGTGTGATTAAAAGAAACACTGAATTCTTAAAATTCGTACATAATTATATGGACCCACCCCTGCTCATTTTTGTATCGAAGTTTATTAATTTAAAAATTTAAAGAAACATCAACAAATTAGTATATTTAAAAAACGAATTCAACAGGTCAAATCATTAAGTAGTTATTTGGTCATGCAATTTCATATCATGATATGAAATTGTGAGATGAAATTAGTATTTAGATATGCGATTTACACTGATTTCATCTCATAGTTTCATATCATAAGATTAAATCCCATATTTTTCAAAAATCATGATTTAGAAATTTCAAATCATAATTTGGAACTTTTTTGAAATACAACAATTAACCCACAAATATATGTTTTGTACAAACAACCTCACATTTATAATTTATAATACTAACCATTTAAATCATATGTAAATAAAATTTATAATTCATATCATTATTTTTTAAATCATTTATATCTCATATAATGATTATTCTCGCCAATATAAAATTCATTATTACTTCAAATCAGTTCCTTCTTTACCATTTATATTTCACCAAATTTTATTACTTTTTTAACAAATTTACTTATCAATCAAATTGACAACCAATGGCTAAAATTAACTATGTTAGTTTGTCTTCTCACTCATATGATCGAGAAATGCAAATTCAACGTGAGAAAATTATTTGTACTATTTGAGAGGATTATTTTAAAGATTAGTACACTACAACTTATGTTCAATTTTATTTTTTATTGAATTAAAATTTGATAAATAAATATTGTATTTTTTAAGAATAACTTTGTGGTAGTGTATTATGTGATTTTATAAACTTTTACTTATTCCATATGATTGCATAGAAAATTGAGATAATTTTAATAGTTTTATAACTTACAAAAATTTTATAATTATAAGAAACATATCATATAAAAAATCCAAATTACATGTTTAAACAAAATTTTAACTCCATTTCATTATTTTATATCATGACTTCATATCGTCTGGCCAACGACACTAAACATAATTATCCGTCCGATCAATAAACTACCCTATTCATGAGTGGTATTCTGATTTGGTTGGCCTTTTTGTCTACAAGCAAAGGCGTATCCAAGATTTCCGCAAGATGGGTGCACAATTACAAAAAAATGTATCTTAAATATAAATTTGATCGGTCTGACTTTTAGGATTTTAATATGAACCATTAAATTTTAAAAATTATAGGTCCAAAACATATAATGCTACTAGTTTTAAATTTTAATATACACATTTGATTTAATTATATAAAAATTTTACAGTGCTAATTATTTTAGGAATTTTCAATGTAACACACTTGAAAATTTTGAAAGATTAAAGGAAAAAAACAAAAGAATAATTAGTTGAAACGCCAAAAGTGTAACCAATAACCACTTAGAGAGGTGTTAATAAAAGACAAGATAGAAATAAGATTTAAATTTATATCTTCACTTAGAGGGGTGCACCCAATCATCATCGTATTATTATATGATACTTTGAAAGTGGGTTCACACATCTATATTTAAATATTTTATAAAAAATATAACACTACTATATATGATCTAGAGAGGGGAGCATGGGTTCACGTGAACCCACGGCACCCCCTCTAGATGCGCCCATGTCTACAAGCAAGAATCTTTGAATATTTTGTTTCCCATGTGAGGGTGGGGGCAGCTAGTTTGACTGGTAGCAGCCTATTAGACGACGACACGTAGAGGATGCGCATGTAAGACACGTGTAAATCTTTACAGAAGAGAATACCTTGACCTACAAGTCTAAATCATGAGGAGGTCATAAATAGTTACTTTTTCTGTTACCCCAACAGGGACACAATTCGATATTTAATAAATTCAATATTTTAAAATTAAAATTTAGAAATTATATAAAAAAATTATAAATCATTTTGTCATATAAATATGATTATAGAAATTATCTAAAAAATATTGATTAAAAATTCATATAATTTGACTAAAAACTATAAATATATTAGAACGAATGAAATAATAACAAATTAAAGAAAAACAATTTGTATTTCAACGATGAATGGGAGTTGGCTGTCAAATAAGGGACTTGTTGGTGAGTGAATCTAAGGGAGTAAATGGTATTTGACCTTTTAAATAAAAGAAAAAGGAAAAACGTGTAAAGCAATTCACCGATTAAAGCGAAATATAAATCGATGCAAAATGAAAAATGAAGAATGGTATGTGATAAAATATTTCTTTATTTGAATTTATTTGTCTTACTTTACGAGAAATGAAAAAATATAAAACATTAAAGTACCTCACCAATTAGAGCTAAATATAAATCGATGTAAAGTGAACAATAATATTTGATAAAAATTTAACTTTCCTTATTTGAATTTTTATGTCTTACTTTACCAGAAAGGACAAAAGGAAAAATGTGTAAAACAACTCGCCAATCAACGCTAAATATAAACGTGCAAAACAACTCACCAATCAAAGCTAAATATAAATCAATCCAAATTGAAAAATGATACTCCATTTGATAAAAATTTACTTATTTTGTTTGAATTTGTATGTCTTGCTTTAGAAGAAAGGAAAAAAAAAACGTGTAAAGTAACTTACCAACTTACTCAGTAATCAATCAAATATAAATCGATGGTTGATCATGTTTCGTTGGAAAAAAAAAGGATTCAAAGTGAAAAATGATATTTGAAATAATTTAGTGTTTTTAATTATGAATATAAATTAGAGCTATTTTTTGATTTTTTGTGAGTAATTTAAACTGAAAAAATGAAAACACTTATTTTGATTGTTTTTTAAATTTTTGAAAATTTTGAAATTCAACTTCATATTGTGTTTTGTAGTTTATGACCACATGTGAAAATTTTGAAGTCATGATTTCCTTTTTTAGAGTCAAACGATAAGAACTTTGACTAACATTTTACGATGTATTTTTCATAATATTGATATGTAAAAAATTGCAATTTATACTACTTTTCGTATGGTTTTTGAATATCTAAAGTTTTTGTTTAAAATTATGAATTAATGTAATTTAACTTGAAAAATTAGTCAAATTGACTTTCGAAAAACACAACATGACAACTAAAAGTGGACGGGCAAGAAATTGTTTGGCTCTCGAATTTCATTTATATCACATAAATGGAGACAATAAATTAACATATATTGGATTTGGGACCGTGCTGGCACGGACACAAATACCTAGTAATATGAGAGAGTTTTATGTCGAAGCAGACACATCTTCATCGACGCGTCTGTCTCAGCAAGGACATTTTAAAAAAAAATATTTTTTTGTTTTTACTTTAATATAATTAATATACAATTTTGTTAAAATTATGGGACCTGCTTTAACTATCTTTAGTTATAACTTTATTATTTTGAATGTCCTTAAAAAATCAACTATCGATAATGAAAATTATTTTAAATGTGGACACCTCAATAGACCTCTACACGTAAAAAAAAGAGAAAATTTACTACCACACAAATATATATTATAATTTATTTCAGTATAAAAATTTAAAATATTTTAATCAATACCACTTAAAATTTATAAATATTAATAATATTTATCAGGTATATATTTTATATTAAATGGGATGATTTCATATCATCTAATTAATATCATTTAAAATTTATGAACAAATATTGAGCTCATATAGCGCAAAATTTCGTAACTAGTATTTCAGATAGGCCCGTCTTTGCGCTGGCCGAAAAACGGCTACGACCCATGTGCATCAGCCAAATTCACGAGAGAAATTATGGAAATAAAATGTACTCACTTTTTTCCTAATATTATTACGTCTTTCCTATAAGCTTTTACTACTATTAGATTTTATACATATATATATATATATATTTGATTTGACGTGCTATATGAATCAACGTTTTAGAATACCATGTTCAATTTGATACGACAATTCGATTTATAGTAGCACGTATTTTTCAAACTAGTGTTACGTAGAGGAATCATCATTTTAAATCGAATGAATTTCATTCAACCGTCTTAGCCTTTTAAATTTAGGAAAAAATACTTATTTTTGACCATTAAAATGGGATAATTTTAGGGAAAAAACGATCTTGTCCCAGTGCACAAACGATATGATATGGTGATATTTGACACGAGCATTCGTTTACGAAAGGTGTTGGGATTTAAGTAGTCTTGATGATTGATGAAGAAAGATGAAACACGTAAGTCAACATGGTCCAAAGGTACGCTGTCATGAGCAGATGAATTCGGGCAAGCTTTTAAAGTGAGTAAAGACAAGAGTGCAAAAATCAAGAAATGAATAATACTAATTTCGTGATAAGACTAAACAAATATATGTTGAATTGAAGAGTTGGAGTTAGAATACAACACAAAAGAATCAAAGAGTTTGATTTAAAAAAGGAGTTTCATATGAAGTAGAATTCTAAGTCAAAAGAGTTTGAATTGATGAGGAGTTTGTACTTGTGCTGAAGAGTTGGAGTTTGACTACAACACAAAAGAATCAATGAATTTGATTTGAAGAATGAGTCTAAAGAAAAGGGTCTATTTTTTGTTTGATTTGTACATGTGCTGAGCTGAATTGTTGTGCTTAAAAGAAGCAAAGTCGTTCATAATACTTGTGCACTTACAGAGCAAAAGAGGACAATTGAAAAATTGACCTCGCAAGTGTTACAAGCGGAAGGAACACATCGAAGAACCAAATCCTATTACAAAGTTTATGTATTAAAAGTTTTTCTTATTAAGTCTTGTTGTAATCTTAGTTCAGTGAGTTATAAATTGAATTAGGAGTGTTGTCTTCAAGTTGAGATAACTCAATCTAGGAGGATTGTATTGAAGTTTAGGAATTAGAGTTAGTTCCTAAGATAGCAAGAGTTGTAATTTGAATTTATCACTTGAAGTTTAGGAATTAGAGTTAGTTCTTTAGGTCACTGAGTTTGTAATCTTAAACTATTGAGGCTTAGTGATTTAGTGAAGTTGGAGTTAAATTATGTAGGGGCACAAGTAGTGATTTTTTACACCTTTTGAGCCGAGTGTTTTCCACATAAAAATATTGTGTCTATTTTTACTTATGATTCTTACTGCTTTGTTGGAACACATTATGCCACATGTTTCACACTTAAGCGAAAAGTTAAATTAGTAACTAAACTCTAGGTCTTGTACTAGATATCAAACTACACAACAATGGTGAACATCTAATCAAAGAACAACAGAGAAGCCATAATTGGCAATTGAGAGAAACAGTTTACAGAATCTGAAATTTGAGAAAATGTGAACTCACACTTTGTGTATTGCTCGATACAGATATATATACACAAGAATGTAATCTTGACAGCTGTATCCAACTAAGCAAAAGTAGAAGATAAGAGAAGAAAATATCCTAACTAACTTTCTGATTCCCTAACCAACTTGATGTGACAGCCTAACTAACAATCTAACTAATTGACTAGCTACGGTAATTAACACTAGTTACAACTAATTACAATGCATAATTAGATTGTTAATACCCCTCCTCAAGTTGGTAGTGATGATCTCACAGCCAACTTGCCAAGGACTGCTGAATGTTTGACACCAGTAAGTGCCTTTGTAAGGATGTCTGCTAGTTGCTCAGTAGTGGAAACGTGATGAAGGGAGATGAGCCCCTCCTGAAGTTTATTGCGTACAAAATGACAATCAACTTCGATGTGTTTGGTCCTTTCATGGAATACAGGGTTGTGAGCTATATGAATAGCAGACTGACTATCACAAAAAACAGGGATTGGAGAAGGATCAGATATAGTCAATTCAGTAATCAACCTGTGAAGCCAAACCAATTCACCTACAACTTTTCTGAGAGATCTGTATTCTGCTTCTGCAGAGGATAATGAGATGGTCTCTTGTTTCTTTGATTTCCAGCTGATTGGGCTATTTCCAAGTAGAATCAAGTAGCCACTGACTGATCTTCTTGAGTCTGGGCAGGATGCCCAGTCTGAGTCACAGTATGCCTTAATTGAGCAATCAGGATCTCTGGACAAATGAAAACCCAAGGTTGGATCTTGTTTCAAGTATCTAAGAAGATGAAAAGCTGCTTGGAGGTGTGGAGTTCTGGGGTCCTGCATGAATTGGCTCAAGTGTTGAACACCAAAGGCTATGTCCAATCTAGTGTTGGTAAGAAAATTCAATTTTCCCACTAGTTTTCTATAATATGTGGGATCAGGAAGTGGAGTTCCCTCTTTGGCTCTGAGCTTGACAGTTGGATCAAGAGGAGAAGAAAGTGAGCTATAATTGAAACAATCATATTCCTTTAATAGATCCAGCACAAATTTCCTTTGAGAGACAAGAACCCCTCCTGGTATGTCAAGTATTTCTAACCCCAGAAAGTAATGTAATCAACCAAGATCTTTGATTTTAAATGTACTGTCCAAGTAGGCCTTGAGATGTGTGATTTCAGTGATGTCTGTACCAGTGAGGATAACATCATCAACATAGATTGCAACAAAAACTACTAAGGAACCAGACTTTTTGTAGAAAGAGAATAATCATGATGTGAATGGACATATCCTCTGAGTGATAAAGCTTCAGTCAACTTGGCATACCACTGTCGACTAGCTTGTTTAAGGCCATAAATAGACTTATTGAGTTTGCATACCAACCCTAAGTCATCTACAGCAAGCCCTTGTGGTAGTTTCATGTATACTTCTTCATGGAGATCACCATGAAGGAATGCATTATTCACATCAAGTTGAAACATATCCCAACCTTTCTTGACAGCACATGCAATCAAGGTCCTCACAGTGGTCATCTTGACTACTGGGGAGTAAGTTTCTGTGTAATCGACACCAGCTTGTTGAGTGTACCCCTTAACCACTAGTCTGGCCTTAAACCTTTCAATACTGCCATCAGATTTGTGCTTCACTTTGTACACCCACCTACAACCAATTGCTTGCTTTCCTGCAGGTAATCTCACAAGATCCCAAGTATTATTCGCATAGAGTGCATCAAATTCTTGTATCATGGCCTTTTGCCAAGCAGGACTTAATGCTGCCTCCTCATAAGATGAAGGTTCACTATCATGACAAATGTTTTCAACCACTGATTGACTGGTGGAGGCAATGACATTAGGAGAAATGTGGTGGTGTTTAGTGAACAAGGCATTGAGAGAAAGAGCACTGGAAATAGATTGTGTGGGAGCAGGGGTCTTTAAAGTAGGGATAGAAAAAATGTAATCCTTCAAGTGTGAAGGAAGCTTATTCTCTCTTTGTGATCTCTTTTGCAGTACTGCAGGAGGAGAAGACAGTGTGAGAGTAGGCTGATTGTGAGAGAGGGAATGAGGATGGTGTGACACATTTGAATTAGTAGGAATCATATCTGTGTTTTGATTTAACAAAGTATTATCAGGTATTGGTTCAATACAATCAGAGAAATCAGAGGAAGAAACTGTTCTAAGAACAGAAGGAAAAGTGCATTTTTCAGGAGTCAAAGTAAAAGGAAATATATTCTCATGAAATACTACATCCCTAGACACATGTATTCTTTTTGTGGCAAGACTCATCACCTTATATCCTTTTGTTTCGAAGGGGTAACCTACAAATATGTGAGGAGTGGTTCTGGGTTGAAGTTTGTCCCTCTGAACTTTGGGTAGTGTGGGATAGCATAAACACCCAAATGATCTTAGCTGACTGTAGGTTGGCTTTTTCTTATATAGGACTTCATAAGGACATTTATTTTTGAGGTAGGTTGAAGGGAGTCTGTTTATGAGATGTGTTGCTGTAAGTATGCATTAACCCCAGTATTTCATGGGAAGTTTTGATTGAAATAGGAGAGCTCTTGCTGTTTCCAGCAAGTACTTATGCTTCCTTTCCACTATGCTATTTTGTTGGGGTGTATAGGGACAACTCCTTTGATGTATTATACCTTTGGTTTGAAAAAAGAAACTTGTTTCAGTGTTATTAAACTCCAGCCTATTGTCTGTCCTGACACCTTTAATTGTGGTTTGGAACTGATTTTCTGCCATACTTACAAAGTTTTTAAAAACCTATAAGGCATTACTTTTGGTGCTCAATAAGTGAGTCCAAGTAGACCTACTATAGTCATCTACCATGGTGATGAAATATTTGTAATTGTCATGTGTGGGTATATGGTAAGGACCCCAGAGGTCAACATGGAGGAGTTCAAAAATGGTATTAGAATGTGTGGTACTTTGACTAAAAGGTAGTCTTTCTTGTCTTGCCATGGGGCAAATGGTACACAAAAAGGGTTGTTTAGCAGAAAAACTAGCTGGAATTGTAGGTATATTTCTCATCTTTGCAAAAGGCACATGGCCAAGTCTATTGTGCCACAACAAGTCTACAGTATGTGTAGTAGAAGTAGTGTAAGAGTTATTGCCTTTTAACACATTTTGATCATTATCAGAAGTGGAAGAACATACAAAAGTATCAGTGCATTTATTTGCAAAGCAAGGATAACATTCAGCAGAAATGTTCTTATCATTTGAAACTTTACTACTAAGACTAGAAAAAGAAGGATTGATACAGCAACAAGTGGAGGATTTAACATTGTTCTTCAGACATCTTGAACAAAGGAAATAAAGCCCTTCTCTGCTATTACCAAGCACCTGAGGCCTCTTCACTGAAGGGGCCTGTAACAAACAAGATGCACTAGTGAACAAAACTGTGCAATTCATGGAAAGAGTCAAAGAATGAACTGAAACTAGATTGTATTTAAAAGAAGGCACATATAATACTTTGTGTAAAACAATTTCAGATGTGATCACTGCATCACCAAATTCTGTCACTCTAACTTTGTATCCATTAGGCAAAGAAACAAGCATAGGGTAAGGCATGGTTTGGATGTTGGTCAGAGAGGATCTGTTAAAGGTTATATGGTTTGATACCCCCGAGTCAATGATCCACAAGTCAGCACTTGATTTAAAACATTCACATGAAGATTTGCCAAAATCTACAGAGGAAGAACATACTACAATACCTGCAAAGTTCACAGAACCAGCACCTGTGTTCGAGTTAGTTGAATCCTCTCCCTCGACTCGAAAATGCTGCAGGAGATTCATGATATGAGCATATTGATCCTTAGTAAGTATGGCATTTTGCTTATGATTAACCTGTGGACAGTTTTCTCCTTGAGCTGGCATCATGTCATCAGGAGATCCATGCATATTAGCCACAACTCTCTTTCCCTTATATTCATGATTGTTGTTCTGTCTAACATAAAATCCATTGTTCCTGTTAGCCTGGTTGTTGTGTCCTTGTGGATATCCATTTAACTTGTAGCATTTCTCCTTGATATGTCCCGTCTTTTTGCAGAAATCACAAAACATAACATTCCTATTGCTACTGCTGCCTGAGTGATAATTGGATCCTCCATAGTTATTGTTATTTCCTGAGGTACTGTTACTTCCAGAATAGTTGTTGTTGGAGAATGATGTCTTGTAGTTCCTTCCTGCTGGGCCCTTTCCATTACTATTGGAAGTATTTACACTCAAAGAAGATGACTCCATAGGAACTCGACTAGAAGGTCTAAATTCTCTCTGTTTCTCCTCTTGGATCAGTAAAGAGAAAGCCTGCGCCATGGATGGAAGAGGATTCATCATAAGAATGTTACCTCTTACCACAGTGTATGCCTCATTCATCCCCATAAAAAACTGTACCAAACGTCTATCTTGTTCTGCTCTGTGTAGCCCATCCTTGGCTCCACAAGTGCAAGTGCAAGTGCAAGAGCACTGATTTCTCATATTCAGAGTATTCAATTCTTCCCAAAGCTTTTTGATTCTAGTGTAATAGACAGTGATGTCCAAATTTCCTTGTGTGAGATCATTAATTTCCTTCTGGATCTGATATAACTTTGCTTCATTAGTCTGATCATACCTATCTTCAAGTTCTTTCCAAAGCTCCACTGAATCATTAACGTATTCCACACTATCTGAAATCTCCTTAGTGAGGGAATTTAAGATCCAGGAAGTTACCATATCGTCACATCGTTGCCATTGACATGACTGAAGTGAATTCGCAGTTGGTTTACCACAGCTACCATCGATGAACCCGAGCTTGTTCTTCACTGACAAAGCTCGCATGGCTCCTCTTCTCCAGGATCGATATCCTGTGCCATCGAATTGAACTGGAACTAGTACCATTCCAGGGCTATCGGAGGGATGCACATAGAGAGCACTGCTCGCATCACCACTAGTAGAAGTTCCCTCTGTTGAAGGAATATTTTCAGCACCTGTCATGGTAAAAAGTCAACTAGAAAGATGAACGAAAAATTCAAATCGAAAGAGACGAGAGCAAGCTAGGCTCTGATACCATATCAAACTACACAACAATGAGCATCTAATCAAAGAACAACAGAGAAGCCATAATTGGCAATTGAGAGAAGCAGTTTACAGAATCTGAAATTTGAGAAAATGTGAACTCACACTTTGTGTATTACTCGATACAGATATATATACACAAGAATGTAATCTTGACAGCTGTATCCAACTAAGCAAAAGTAGAAGATAAGAGAAGAAAATATCCTAACTAACTTTCTGATTCCCTAACCAACTTGATGTGACAGCCTAACTAACAATCTAACTAATTGACTAGCTACGGTAATTAACACTAGTTACAACTAATTACAATGCATAATTAGATTGTTAATACTAGAATATCAAAAGGCTAGTTAAGAAATATTGAATGGATACAAACCTAGGGATGAAGATTGACTCAGAAAGGATTTCAAAGATCGGAACCTCACTAGCATAGTCCGCTTAGCCTCGGCAAGGCAGGATTCGGGTATGAAAACAACCACCGACGATAAAGATATATAAGATAAGCTTGTCAACATGAAAATCACAAAAAAGACTGAGATTCTCGTTAGCTAGTGTGCAATTGAATAGTTAGTGGTTAAGTGGGAAACTGAGAGAGGGGAAGATAAGCTTGTCAACACCTAAATCACAAAAGAGACTGAAATTCTCGTTAGCTAATGCGCAATTGAATAGTTAGTGGTTAAGTGAAAGACCGAGAGAGGGGCGAGCCCTATAACAATTGCCTAGTTCGTTCTCTATATGAATGGTCCGTTAGACATCTATGTTAAAAGTAAATATAAACTATTTGTTAGACGATAACAACAAAGATATATATGCACCATTTCTTTAATGAAAAATATATATCAACTTTAAATTACAAAATTGAGGGACATATTTGCCTTTTTTCCCTCTAACAAATTTGAAGATGAGTATTCAAAATTGATTTGTAGAAATATGGGAGGAGAATAATTAATGTATACTCTTTGTGTTCCATTTTATATTAACATGCATTTTGTTTAATTTTTATCAAAAGAATTAATGATAATTTTTTATATTTATATTTTTTGTTTTACTTTTAATAACATGCTATTATAATCATCAAAATATTATGCATGCCCTTCCCTTGAATCGCTCACCTCAAGTCCCAACACGTTTTCCATAAAACAATAATTTAAATTAAATTCTCACTTCATCACCAACCAAGTGATATACATTTTAAATTTATGTTTAATAACTATAATAAAATGATTTAATTTGATATATTTCGTACATCTTATTTAACTGTTGCCTTAACTCTTTTTTTTTGGTTAATTAACTTTGATTAATCACCATATGAAATATTTACAAAGCAAAGAGTTTCTACGGTCTTTGGCTGTTCCTTACCACTGAATCATCAATCAGTTTTATTAAAGGGTTTAATGTTACTGGTTCGTCCAAATCCCTTGTTAGCTCCTCCCCCTGCCTACCGGAACCAAGAAAGCTAAACTCAGCTATACTCTACGTATACTAAGATGTTTGGTCACGAATTATTTTCATTTTTTCCTCAACTCCGAAAGACATATTTAATCTTAAAATTCCGAAATTTAACTTCAAGTTAAATTTTAGAACTTTCAAAAAATTAAAAAATAAATTATTCAAAATAAACTCTAATTTTTAATATTATTTTTTACTTTAAAAATAATTTTTTTTTCCAAATTTCACAATTAAAAAGCAACTCAGCAATCAAAGGCGCGCAAACTCGACGGCAAATATGATTTGAATATTCAAGTTCCACACAATTCCAGTCAGCATTTTGTCAACCAGCTTAAGCCATATTTCACAGTCATGTTACGTATATTCATAAGCCAATTTTGGATTTAAAGACTTTAAGGTGTATTAATATTACTTTTCAGCTAATTAAAATAAAAATATTGAAAAAAGCTTTAGCTAAATTCAAAACGTGATCTCATGAATAATTCCTTCAGTTTGTACGAATAACACAAGAACACTTACATATTTTTTTTGGGTGTATGGTTAATTATATTCTAATTTCTCTCAATTTTTTCAAAATATATACATAATTTTTTTTTGGCCAAAGTCATCTGCGGCCCCTTAAAGTTGTCCGCATAATTCATTTAAACACCTCAACTAGAGCCAGTACCTATTGAACACCTAAAGTATTTAAATTGTGTATCTATTAAGCACAAAATACTGATGTGGCAAAAAACGTGTTCTTCACCTTCCATGAGCGCGTATAGATACCAACAAATGATATTTTCCTCTCTTTTTTTCCTGAAAAAGTACACTTATTAGCTTTATTATCATTGACATTAATTAATAAAGAAATAAAAAAAAACTAACAATTAAAAAAAACGTCTTCATTGTTTTATTGGTACACCTGCTATGTATTTGCGTTTGAGCTACACGCGATTTTGCTTTTCAACTTATTTTCATTTTGTGTCCAATAGATATAAATTTCTTAAGGTTAAAGTGTTCAATAGGTATTAGTCCTAGTTGAGGTGTCTAAATGAATTATGCGGACAACTTTAGGGGGCCGCAGATGACTTTGGCCTTTTTTTTTAAATTAACAGTTGCACTTACACCTTCACTTATAAGTATGAATCCGCCTGTCTGTATACTCTCATTTACACTTTTTAACAATACCATGAATCTGCCCCTTGTTTCTTCATAATCCAAACACTATATAAAGCTTCTCAACTCCCTCCATTTCTCTTACTCACAAAACAAAACAAAACAAAACAAAACAAAACAAAACAATTTCTTCATAATAACCTCTCCACGAGAATTCTGATTTATAAATAATGGACTTCAAAATCGGTGCAATCGACACTTGCAAGCCCATAAATGGCGACATAGCAAATGTACCAACCAATAAAGCCGTTACAATCCAAAACTCCACCATTCCATTCAATTCCCCTGACTCAACACTCGGCCGTCACCTCGCCCGCCGTTTAGTCCAAATCGGAGTAACCGACGTTTTCTCCGTTCCCGGTGATTTCAACTTGACACTTCTCGATCATCTCATAGCTGAACCCGAACTTAACCTTATAGGTTGTTGTAATGAGCTAAATGCCGGTTATGCTGCTGATGGATATGCTAGGGCACGGGGAATTGGGGCTTGTGTTGTTACCTTCACCGTCGGTGGATTAAGTATTGTTAATGCAATTGCTGGTGCTTATAGTGAAAATTTACCTTTGATTTGTATTGTTGGTGGACCTAATTCGAATGATTATGGAACTAATAGAATCCTTCATCATACTATTGGGTTACCTGATTTTAGTCAAGAGCTTCGTTGTTTTCAAACTGTTACTTGCTATCAGGTAGGTTCATCAATTTTACTACTCCGATGGCCTAAATTATGTGGCACTGTTAAAATTTCGAAATCTAAATTGTATGAAACCTGTTGTTTGATTTTAGAGTATTTTTTTCTGGGTTTTGCAGGCTGTGTTGAATAATTTAGACGATGCTCATGAACTGATTGATACTGCAATTTCCACATCTTTGAAAGAGAGTAAGCCGGTTTATATTAGTGTAGGATGTAATTTGCCCGGGATTCCACACCCTACTTTCAGTCGTGAACCAGTTCCGTTTTCCCTCTCTCCTAGGTAAAGTATTGTTTTCTACGTCTATTAGGAGAAAATATTTACGTCAAGTAGCTCATGTTTTGAGCTTGTTACACTTTTATATACTCCAGACATAATGTTGTATAATACTCATTGTATATTGGACACGCATATTTTGAAATGTTCCCTAAAATATATTCTTTGACCTTTGGTTATATTTTTTTAAAAAAAAAATTATGTTCTGATTGTAGACTCTGTTTTCATGATGAAGTCGTTTATCTACAATCTTGAACAGTAGATGCATCCACTCTCCTTTTATGTTGTATCTGCCTCTATTTAAGCAGGCCTGAAACTAGAAGCCTTGATATGGGTTCGGTCGAATCTAATAATTTTTGTTCAAATAGGGTGTTTGTATTAAGAAGTTTATTAAAATATCAAAAACTTTTAAGTTCAGAAACTAATTATTAACACTTGAAATTATCCTATAAAATTCATCAGAATCGTAAGGTTAAAATTCTGGCTTCGCCTCTGTGTTTTAAGTATCCGAGTTTCTTATTTTTTTTTATTTTTTTTTGTGGTATAGATTAAGTAATATGATGGGCTTGGAAGCAGCAGTGGAAGCAGCGGCTGAGTTCTTGAACAAAGCAGTAAAGCCAGTGCTTGTTGGAGGGCAAAATATGCGCGTTGCAAAGGCATGTGATGCTTTTGTTGAGCTGGCTGACAGCTGTGGTTACGCGGTGGCAGTGATGCCAGCCGCTAAAGGTTTGGTTCCGGAACACCATCCACATTTCTTAGGAACTTACTGGGGTGCAGTGAGCACGACCTTCTGTGCTGAAATTGTTGGATCTGCTGATGCGTACTTGTTTGCTGGACCAATTTTTAACGACTATAGTTCTGTTGGTTATTCTCTTCTTCTCAAGAAAGAGAAAGCGATCATTGTCCAGCCTGATCGTGTGACAATTGGGAACGGACCTGCATTTGGTTGTGTTCTGATGAGGGATTTCCTTTCCGCATTAGCAAAGAGATTAAAGCATAATCCAACTTCTTATGAGAATTATCATAGGATTTATGTTCCTGATGGACTTCCTTTCAAATGCGAGCCTAAGGAGGCATTAAGAGTTAATGTTCTATTTCAGCACATTCAGAATATGTTGACTGGTGAGAGTGCTGTGATTGCTGAGACGGGGGACTCGTGGTTCAACTGTCAGAAGCTGAAATTGCCACAAGGATGCGGGTAAGAACAGAACAAATCAACGCAAATTGCTGTCATTTTGGTATTTATTTCCATCATCATAACTAATGAGTTTTGTTCTTCTTGATTGTCATTTTTAGGTACGAGTTCCAAATGCAGTATGGATCTATCGGTTGGTCTGTTGGTGCAACTCTTGGTTATGCACAAGCTGCACCAGAAAAACGGGTGATTGCCTGCATCGGTGATGGTAGCTTTCAGGTAATTAACAATAGAGAAGAATGAATAGTTGACGTTCCCGGTGTGTGTAATCCAACTTTATCGCAAATGAAATGTACTTGCAGGTGACTGCTCAAGATATTTCAACAATGCTAAGGTGTGGGCAGAGGACCATTATATTTTTGATAAACAATGGTGGTTATACAATTGAAGTTGAGATCCATGATGGACCTTACAATGTGATCAAGAATTGGAACTACACAGGATTAGTCGATGCAATCCATAACGGAGAAGGAAAATGTTGGACAACTAAGGTGAGTGAAAGTTCAAATTTTCAATCATCGCCTTTGTTTTTTACTCTGAACCTTGAATGAAAGGATTTAAATATATTGCACGTCTTGATTGTATGTAGGTTTATTGTGAAGAAGAGTTGGTGGAAGCAATTGAAACAGCAAATGGAGCAAAGAAAGATTGTTTGTGTTTCATTGAAGTGATTGTCCACAAAGATGACACTAGCAAAGAGCTGCTTGAATGGGGTTCTAGGGTCTCAGCAGCTAATAGTCGTCCACCAAATCCACAGTAAAATTTCTACTTGTTCAAAGAATATTGAATTTACTGCAAAATTTTCTTGCAATTTGGGAGTTGCCACTATATGCTGTAATATTTTTTTCCCAGTGAGGGGTTGTATTCCACTAACATGGATGGTTGGTGTTGTGTTGTATTGTATTGTTATTTTAAATACGATGTTTATTTTCATTATTACTTAAATTCTATTGTATCGTATCGTTTAGATTTATTATTAGGTAACGACCAATTTGGTGTGATCGTGTCGTTACCTTAATATTTTCCTCTCTTTTTGTCTTTATTTATTATTTAATAATTATATTTCATCTTTTATCCTACATTTTCATAGTAGCTCTACCTTGCACCTCGTTTTTCTTGTAGGTTTATCATTCAAATTGTGGATGTGTGACATTATGTAATGATGGAAAACGATACAATTTATCCAAACATTGTATTCATTTAAACAATATAATACGATACAATACTATACGATACATTATGAAACAATACATAACAACCATTCACTCATACCATTTTATGCCTTAGCATAAATTATTTAATTTTTGAAATTTTGGGACTATTTTCATTTTCTGGAATTTTTTTTAATACGGATGATTTTTTTTAAATCTTCCAATGATTTTAGAATTTTTTTTTTTTTTAAAAAGAAATTAATGATGAAGCTGAAATTTGAGATGATTTCGTGAAGAATGGAAGATGTTGAAAATTTGGGAGTTGTTTATGTTCTTAATAAAAGAAGCAAAAAGTGTACATTTGATCCAAAAACTCCAATTGAAAAGAGTTAAACCTTGTTTGGGTGTAAAAAATGATTTAGCAAAACCGTAGTTAAAAAAAGGCATGAATGAACATTTTCTTTAACAACAATGACATATATGAGCCAAACTTTTAACATATGACATAAATAAGTCTTTTTTAAAAGTTTGATGACATATTTGATTTTTTTTCCCTTAAAAAAATATAATACGATTATATATGATTTCAGGAGGAAAACATAGATTCACGTAAACGCGGTGACCCCTCTCGGATACGTTGGCCTTTTTGTCGACAAGCAAGAATCTTGAATATTCTGTTCTCCATGTTAGGGTGGGGGCTGCTAATGGACTAGTAGAAGCCAATTAAACGAAGACACATGTCATATTAGGCGTGCATGTAAGACACACGTAAGTCTTAGAGAAGAAAATACCTTGACCTACAAGTCTAAAACCATGAGGAGGTCATAGATATTTACTTTTTCTGCTGCCTCAACACTACCACAATTTAATATTTGATTAATTAAAAATTTAAAGAAATTATTACACTTGTCATATAAATATGAGTAAAAATGTTGATCAGAGATTCATATAATTTGACTTTATAAAAGAAGTATTTTCTCGGTTCATTTTTAATTGTCACTGTTTAACTTGATACACTTATTAAGAAAATAATTATTGCTATAGAAATTTTATCAAGCTATCCTATTAAATGATGTTTAGTACTTTATTTGTCTCTAATTACTTGTCTAGTTTTCCTTTTTTAGTTGTCTCTTTTTATTTGTTCATTTTGATAAATCAAGAAAAGACAATTGTTTTACCTATTATATCCTCAATTAATTAATTTTGAAAAAACTACAACTTCTTGAAAATTTTAAATTATTAATTCATCCACTTCATAATTAATAGGATAAAATGATAAGCTCATTATGTCAATCATTATTTTTTTAATAGGTGTGTCAATTCAAAAGTGGACAAAATAATTGGGGACATAGGGAGTACTACATCTTAGAGAATGATTTGGAGAACAAATATTTAATGTCGTGGGTAAAACATGAAAAAAATAATTATTTTATTTTTTCTTGATATATCAAAAGTGATAGCTCACGTGATTTTATGTCGGTTAATAGTAGCTCCCACAGTCAGACTCCTCAGTGCATTTGACCTGATTTTCAGTTATACAACAATATTCAATCTCAACATGTTATGTTAGAAATCAGCACTTGATCATTGCATTCAGTTCAGTTCATTTCAGTATAATTCAATATTATTGTTATAATTCAGATTATGTCATTGCTTAGTTATGTTTTGTTCAACTTATAATGTTTGTTCAATATTCTATATCCTGCATGCTCAGTACATTCCAAGTACTGACGCATACTATGCGCTACATCCTTTCATGATGTAGGTTTATGTCCTCAACATTCAGATCACGCGTAGATTGATTCCCGATCCATACTCAACAACATCAGTGGTAAGTCCTCATACTTCGAGGACAATAGACATGTTTTCTATTTCAGTCTTTCATTTCGGTTTCAGTTTTGGTCCCCAGGTAACCCTAGTCAGTAGAGTCTTTTTCAGACATAGTTTTAGAGTCAGCTTTAGCATTTGAGTGATTGTTTAGTATCGCTATCAGGGGCGAACCTAAGTGGAGCCTAGGGGGTTCACCCGAACCCCTCGTCGAAAAATTACACTGTATATATAAGGTAGACTTCTGATTTTAAGCTTATAGATAGTAAAATGAACCCCCTCAACAACCAAAAGAGGAGCGTGGCTCACTGTCAAGGGGGTTCATTGCTAAAATGCATGTTCAGAGTTCGATTCTTGTTGGGTGCAACATGTTTAATTTCAACTTTTTTTTTGCTTTGAAAAGGTTGAGATGAGCTCAGTTTTGGGCTTAGAATACCCAATAAAATGCTTCATTATTTTTGGATTCAATCTAAAACTATATTATTTTTATTTTTTTAATTTTTCTTTTTATGTTTTTTCTTTTTCTCAATTTATCTTTGTTTAAATTTATTAGGCACATTTTTTATATTTTTATCTTTTATTCTTCTTATTTATATTGCTCATTTTATTTCTACATAACTCTCTTCTCATGTACTAACTTAAAGAAACTCTTTGAGAAAATGATGAATTGTTATTAAATTTAAAATTGAATTAGAAAACTATTAAATAAAATAAAGTAATTAAGATTAATTAAATGGAAAACTTTAAAAGTTGTGAATATTCTTTTAATAAAATCTATTTAATTGAATTTTTTCTTAATTTAACTGTATCTCTTTCTTACTATTTTCAAGCCGATTCTAAAGAGATTAAAACTAAATTAAACTTATTTGATTGATTCATAATTTATTTTTTTTAACAAATAATTAACCTAGTAAATTGAATTAAATGAACTAAAAAAATCGATGATGTTATTTATTTATCTTCAGAATATGCACTATAATATTAGTAACTCGATCTTTACACATTTCTAAGGAATCTTGATGGTTTTTAAAGTAACATATGATTAAATGTGCACTAATTCAAAATTTAGAAAAAAAATCTAAAAAGTAGAATACTGCAAAATAAAATGAAAGGCACTAGAAATTTTAAAAGCTCGATGGACCAGGGTAAAAGTAGGAAGAACCTAAACATAATATGACAATATAAGTTAAATTTAGCAAATTAAAATTAAAATTTTCCTCCCATGTCACTCGATTTTTCATCTTGTAACTTTTACGTCTTTACTTCTTTGTACTTCGACCCCCCTCAACAAAAATTCTGGATCCGCCACTGATCGCTATACTCTTATTCCGTATTAATATATTCAGACCAGTTTTGGGTATTACCCACTATCAGTTATAAATTGATTTAGCTTCCGCATTAGTTCGTGTTTTCATAGATATATTCAGTTTGCTTATGATATGCCAGCTCAGGGTTAGTTTGGGGTCACTCGTGATCCTAGGTCCCGTATTTACTTCAAGGAGATAGCCTCGAGATGTGACATGTGGAGTCTCCGATGATGGAGATGCACAGTTTCCAGAATCTAGTCATTAACAACGACAACATTGTTGGTCACAGTAACTTCAAGATGATATTTGTAAATTTCGACTTCATAAATTTCAGCTATTTTTTTAAAAAAAAGAGTATTTTTTGTAAAATAATTCATTCATGAATTGACGGATATATATAACAATTTAGAGACTTCAAACGAACTTCTCCAAAAGCTTCCTAATTTTTTTTCCCTTAAACCCCGTTGCCTAAGATATTAATGAAAAGTTACCTAAAATGTTATATTTACACGGGATTAATATTTTAACTTAATTTTGGATATGCATTTATATTTAAAAAAAATTAAACACTTTATGTCATATATACTATTAAAATGCTATGTTTACACCCTCTATGAGAATATATCCCTAACTGAATATATTAAAAGATAAAATTATAATTACAAATAAAATATTCTTACATATTTATTTATTGTGAAATAGGTAAAACAAAAATATATCCATGTCATTGATTAGCCATTTCGTAGAAACTATCTAATTACACAAACAATTCTTCATATAGTTTGAAATAATTACATTTTATATCAATAGTTACTAATTTCATATTAGATTTCAAATCAAATACAACTAGATACATGAATTTTGCTACCATATACACTGAAATAGGGAGAGGAAAGCTAGAACAAAAGAGGAGGTGAGCAAGGTATGCTTATGTATATCAGATATATGCGAATCACACTAAATGCATGTATCTGAGATGCCAGAATCATAGGAGAATGGCAAGCGGGATTTGTCTAAGTATCTCAAATATATGTGAATCCACTTAGATACAATGAATCTAGAATAAATTACATCTAATTTTGCCCTCATGTATCCTGTAATATATGTATCTGATTTCTATTTTTTAATTAATAAGTAAATTAAAAAATGTTAAAAAAAGAATTCTATGAGTCACTACACTTATTAGTATAAATATATATTTGTCATGCTTCTTTTCCTTCCACAGATTCCTTATTTACATCTCAATTTTTTTTGTTATTATTGAAGATTATGTTTGTGCTTATGAGTTTGATGTTATATTTTTTTATGCTTTCTAACAATTATTATACAATCAATTCTTTTTACTATTTTACGTTTTGCATATTCATGTTTGAATCGAAGAAAGATTCATGACTTTTGATCGTATTTGAGTTGATCATGATGATTATTCAACATATATGTATCAGTTTAGTTTTTATTTCTTGTGCATAATATATATATATATAGGGGCGATTTTATGTGTAAAAAATGGGTCACCGGAACCCGTGTGTTGTGCCGTAATTTATCTATCACTAGAAAAAAATCACCTTTTGAAATATTCTAAGTATAAAACACTAAAAGGAAAGATACTTAGAAAGAGTCGCCACTTAATTATTTTTTTTTTAAAGAAATTAAGAAAACTTATCATTTTCAAAGATTTGAACAGAAAAAATCATTTGAAAATACCAAAGAGGGTTCGGGGTTCAATTTACACTTCGAGAAAGGTTTAAGCATTCGAAGTGTCCGCTAACATGCGGTTGACCTGCTACTTGACTAAATATTTGACTGTTTTTGGAAAAAAGTGATTTAACATAAGAAAATAATAATTTACAACATTTGATTAATTTTGAGAAAATAATTAAATAGATGACACATTTTTTATTTTATTTTATTTTATTTTTAGAGAAAAGGGACCCAAAAATGAAACATTTGACTTGAAATACAAGTGTTTAGAATTTTAATAAAACTGGATTAATTAGAATTTATTTAATTCATTTTAAAATAACTTAAACCAATTTAATATATTAAAGCATGAAAATCATTTCGAATTAATTGTAGAATAAAAGTTTTAACTAACATTTTTTGAGAAAATGACTAAGTAAGTATTTATAATAATAATTTACATTATCAGATTAACTTTGAGAAAATAGTTAAACAAAGAGCAATTTTTAATTTTTAAGAAAATGGGACCTTAATTGAAATATTTGAATTAGAGACAAGAAATTAGAATTTTAACAAAACAAAATGAATTGGTTTTTATTTGGGCCATTTTTGGTTTATGAAAAACTATTTTAAACTAATAAAAGAAAAAAGAAAGTTTTGACTAAAGATTATAAATGACAATACAAAAATTGATAAAATGAGATTTGTTAGAAACAAAACAACACAGAGAAATAGCTCGTCTTTTGGGGGATCCAACTAAGTTGATTTACGATTATAAGTTAGAGTTAAACAACAAACAATAAATAATCACAATTAAATAATTAGCGAGTAAGGGAGAAATTTGAATTTGGGCCCCCTTTTGGGCCAATTTCGTTGTTGTTTTTGGAGTTTAACACAATTCCCGTTTTTGGTATACAACTGATGTATATCAGTGTATATCGGCATATGTATATCAGCCCTTTTCATGTATTTCTTGCTTCCAAACACTTGTATTTCACTCCAGCTCCGTATTTTCGCATTTTTGGCCTATAATTCGCTGTACTGGGCCTGTATACCAGTATACATTTATTGTATACAGGCTGTTCACAGCCTGCTTTTGCCACCCGAACAACTAGTTTTTTTAACTTCCAGCCCTTTGTACACCTGTTCGTCAGTGTCTTTTTTTTATGCCGATCAGTTTGAAGGGGGATAGACTTGGAGAAATGAGTTTTGGGTCTTTACAACCCATTCGGAATGCAAAGGGAAGAAGGATGGAGTCCAAGATGAACTCGAGTTGATATCACATGTATCAAAATAAAAGGAAAAGATTAGGATCTTTCGATTGACACAAAAATACAAGCATTAACTAACTATTCTAGCATTATATAAACTCAAACAAAAGACAAAATTGAAATAAAAGAAATAATATTTCTTTACTCCCACTGTAAAGAAGATAAAGAAATACTTAGTACCACCCTAAGCTACTTGACCTCATAATCAAACATATTTGGACTAGAACAAATAATATTCAAAGATATATAACTTTGATCCAAAAAAAATCTTAGCAATAGCCATGTTAAAAGCTTGACAAACTTTGAAGCATAATTTCCAAGGAAAAACAATTTAACTCAAATAAACTGGATAAAATTCATATTGGGCTATATCTTAAGGAGAAGACAATGAAAAACCAAAGTTCATATCACTAAGCCAATGCAAATCAAGATACTGCTAATCTGTAAATCAAGAACAAAATATGACTTCAACATGTCAATTTAGCGGCAAAACTATGAGAAACACAATTCATTATCAATTCTTGATAAACTGAACTCAACCATGAAGCTAGTAAGAATTCATATTAAAATCAATAGTGGAACGTTGGTCTAAAGCAAGCCGAGAAAACACATGAAACAAACTGAAATGACATACAGTGAACAAGACACCATGGCTTCACTGTGTGGATGAGTGAATACATCCCAAATTCAGGCCAATATTCGTTACTTGGCAGACACCATAAAAAGAAATATAAGACAGTAACTACAACTCACATGACTTACTAGCAAGATGATTGAAAACCTCCTTATTTTTGGATCGAAAAAAAACAAGACAACTGGATTTAGCAATTCGGATTCGAATTAGCAGAGAATGATACTATAAGGAAGTCACCAAGACTTCAAGCAAAGAAAACAAAGAAACATTCGAATAGCAGACAAGGATACTACAATGAATCGCAACACTCGCAAATACCAACAATTAAACATCTCACAATGATCAACAAGTAGACAGTTCTCACATCAGTTTAGCAGAAAGATCACATAATCAGACCATAAAACTAAACTACTGTTGATTCACGACAAAGAGACTAAAATCATAAAAGGAGTGTTACCTTTTCGGGGGCAGCGATACTAGGATCAATACAAGCTTAAGAACAACTTCAACACCGACTTCAAACCTCGAGCAATAAAATCAAAATATCCAAACCAATCTTAGCCGAAGACCCTTTTAGAACCTAGAACTAAAAATGCATTCAAAATTTCTCAAGCGTAAAAGTCAATTGTTCAAGAGTTTTTTTTTTCTCTCCTTAATCACTGAAGGTATAGAACTACTTATAGGAAAAAAAATGGATGATTTAGTGGGGAAACTCGGTGGATTGGATAAATTTCAAATTTTGAAATTCGAAATCTTGGAAGATGGAAACAACTAGAATAGTACCAATTCTCAACGGATTGAGAGTTGTATCCGTTGATCTTGATGCCAGGATGAGTGAAGCGCCGAGATTACTCCATCTGGCACTGCTTTTTGAACAAATCATACTGTTGAAGCAGAAAAGGAAGACGAAGAGTATGGGCGAGCACCGTTGGCGCTGCTTAGAGATGCGATTGATGTGACGAGTCTGCATTTCACACTGATTTCTCACCGAATTTGGTGGGATTTCTGGGTTTCGGTGGACGCGGAAGAAGAAGAAAAATGCATATAGGGGTCTGTCATTTGGTACCCGTTTGTATTGTTGGTGTGGGTATTGAAATTGGTTTATGTATGGAGAATGGGTTGTTTTGGTATGCTGTATGTATTTGCTGGAATGGGTTTCTGGAATTGAATTGGTGGGCTGCTAATGGGATTTGGGCCGGTTGGAAGGTTGCTGAAAAGGATTGGGAATGGGCTGAAAAATGGTCCAAGAAGTGGGATAAAAAGATAGTTGGATTTGAAAATAGGAAATGGCCACATGAATTGCAATTATGGCCAATGGAAATTAAGAAGTTAGCCAAATTGAGTTTAACTTAGGGAATTTGACTAAAATTTAATTAGGAGGAATTAATATTGATTAATTAATGAGCTTCTTAGTTTCAACGAAATAAAATAACTTACTAAACTATAAACTAATAACTCAAGAATATAAGTATTAATTAACTAAACCAATTAACCAACTATTTAAGTAAAACTAAAATCTTTTGAGACGATTTTCGAATATTCATAAAATATACTAATTATATACATAATTAGATAAAACATATATATATTATCTAAAAATTATAAAAAGTAACAAAACTATTTAAAATAACTTGCGAACCATATTATTATATTTTTTTTGATTTTTTATAAAACTAATTATTTTAAATCGTTTGAGATTGAAGAAGCTCGAAATGATTAATTTATATTGTGGAGGTCCAAAATTGGGTGTCAACACCGTGGTCATCCGACTAAACTCGATATATTACTTATATAACTATTAAAGAACATATTAAATAAACACTTGTGGAGCCCATTCTTAAAGTTGCTGGATGATTCACTGGTTTGACAGTCAGATTTTAACACCAAGGTCTTGAGTTCAATCCCAGCCAGCCACAATTAACTTCAAATTTTTTTAGTAACTAATAACACTCGTTTTTTCAATTTTTCTAGTAACTAATAAAACTCGTTTTTTTTAAAAAAAAAATAAAAAATCTACTAAAGCAATGGTGCACCCGTTTTCTTGAAATCCTGGATTCGCCTCTCTCTCTCTCTATATATATAAAGAAAGTTGAATTATATATATACCATTTAAATTTATTATTTGCAATACAAACATTGTATCAAGTACTTTGAGGTAACTCCCAGAAACTAGTAAATATAAAATGTTATAAAGCATTTTAGAATAACACTCATTCATTAAAAGTAAAAAAAAAAAAAAGGTAGGATTTTATGGAATTGAAATTGTGATGGGATCGAAAAATAATTGGAAAATGCGATTTTTAATGTGCGAATTTTGAATTCCATGGCCATCTCCATGCTGGTAAATGGAGTGACTAGCTCTTGCAGAATTTACTGCACATCCAATGAATGTTTCAGAAAATAATGAATTATCCCGTTGAGTTGTACTATTGATCAGTTTCCATGTCTCTTTTATCATGAAATTGATGTGTTTTCTTGCATCTTCTTCAGAACCACCCTTCTCATTCATGTAACATTGAATCGACTTAGGAACGTCACCTTTTTTCATTTCATCCTGAAGTAATTAAGATCAGGAACATAATCATCTCAAATATACTCTAACTAATGTTAATTATAACTTTCAATAACAAATCGATATATATTTATAAGTAGTGTTAAAAGCATATATACGTACCGAGGATGTCCCCAAATCATTGTTTAAACGAATAATAGTAGCAGACCATCGAATAATATCAGAACAATTGGTTAAGCAATCCAAGACCTCTTTGGTAATTGGATTTGTGACAAGGAACAATGAGTGGACTAATATCATAGGTGCTGCAATAGTGATTAATCCATTATCCATGTATTCTTCCAGACTTGGCTAATATCCACTGTAGTACCATCTTGCTTCTCGTAAGTACGATTTACACAAATCTGCCCACTAATTTAATAGACAAATATCTCAAATATTTCGAAATTAAAACAGGGGAATCTAAATAAATATATATATATATATATATATATATATATAGACAGAGCTAAGTATTTTTACTGATTTTGTAAGGTAGGGCATGGCGTTGATCCCTTGTTCTTTGAGAACTTCGTATGCAATTTCAGTGGTTGTGTTGAAGAGTGCAAGGTAACATATTTTCATATAATCTGGAAGTTCGTTCATTGCTTTTATCTCCATTCTGAATGTAATCAGAAAACTTTTCAGCAATTCATGTATTGTTTACAAGAGAAAAATCTAATTTGTAAAGGTTAGAATTAAGTTACAGACCTTTCAACAGCATGAGTGAAGAGTTCCAACTCATCAAGAGTGCCGTAAACATCATACATGTCATCTATAACTGTAGCCATAGCAGTGACCTTTGCCAACATTATTCGACAGTATTCGTTCTTTTGAGGTACAAACATCTTGCCAGCTATCCATAAGAAAGCCTCCACAATTCTATCCCTTGAAAATGGCAATTTTTCTGCAAGTAATGACTTCTTCCACCACCTTAATTTCATGAAAAATAATGTTTCAGATGTAGGAAACTTATTGATTGATGCCCCAGATCTCTCGATTACTAAGCGTATGGACATGAATTATGGTGATAAATATTTCTAATAATCTGATACTCTGTGATTTTCCCTAAGAGTTGCTACCTTTTTTTACTCACCGCGATAGATTTCTTAGATCTTGTTGGTGTGTTGCTTGAACAATGTTGAAATCCAACTTAGCAAACTCGAGCAGAAGAGGATCAACATTTGGGATTTCCTCATAAATTTTAATGTACCACCTTGTCTCTACTCTCAACATCTTGCAATGCAAAGGAAGTTCCAGGGCATGACGCACTAGTTCCACTGTCCCATTCTCTTGATGTTCAGTATCATTTAAATTGTGCATATAGTCTTTTAGATGTGACACTGCGAATATATTGGCTGACTCCAATAAAGTAGAGGTTTCAGAATCCGTAGACAGAAATGAAGCTTCATATAATTGTAACAACCCTTTTGTATCTTCACAAAGACTTTGCTTGAAGTTACCCTGCTCATCTTTGAAATCATTCAATATATCTAGGGAAAAAAAAAGAGTAGAAATCTTATTCGTTGGAAGAACATATATATATAAAAATGACAAAACGAAGAAATTAGGAAAAAAAATAGAGAGCACCTTGAGAGATATGAAAACCATGTTGTCTGAAGAGCCTAAACTTCAAGGCTGTAGAGTATAATGAATTATCTCCTGTGGTTGTACTACTAATTTGGTTATGTACACTTCTCAATACTTCCATAATTTCATCCTTAAAGTGGTAACTTACTCCAAGCCTTTGTAAATTATCAATCAACTCCAACTTAGCATCTGATTGATCTTGTATTAATCCCTCCACCATAACCATCAATTTTTTTTTCATTTCCTTCTTTAGTTCGTTACAATGCTTCATATACTTATCTCCCTACACAACACACATTTACAAATTATATTTTGAATGATAGAATAACGTACACGAATAATATGATATAAAGAAAATGTAGGTATGTACCGCGTAAGGATTGTATAGGGAGTGAATAAATTGAAAATCCCAGATGGGAGGCTGGTAATTCCCTGAACGCCTAATGGGATTAGATGAATGATTAAGAAGTGGTGGTTCAGCTTCATGCCAGTGCCACCGTCACCGTCACCGGTGGTTGAAAGGGAGGTTAGGGATGATGATGGGCTGAATAAAGAGGAAAATTTAGGTGGAGATTTTCTTGAGATGGCCATAGGTATTAGCCTCCCCAAGTTTGCCATCAATATTGCCACCATTTTGTTGGTTTATTCACTTTAATGTGTGGGCAGATTAAGGTTTCTGAGCTCTAACATGTAACTATAAATCTAAGTTGCTCGGACTCGGGTGCGGGTATCCGAGACGGATGCGAATCCGAGAGTTAGATTCGGCAAAATTTAAATTTTAAGATTCGGGGGTGCGAATCCGAGTATGGATACGGGTGCGGAGATTCGGCTAAAATTACTCAATATTATAAAATATAGTTATAATGATAATAATAATAATAATAATAATAATAATAATAATATTATATATTATTATTATTATTATTATTATTATTATTATTAAATATCTTGTAAAATGCTATACTTAAAAGCATATCAATTATAGATATACAAATTTAAAAGTATAAATTAATTACTTGTTACTAATTAATTTTAAAAAAATTATAATTCCTTTTATTTATTATAAAAAAAATCATTTATTTATATATATATATAGAGAGAGAGAGAGAGTCTAACTTAAATTAGATAGTAGTACAATTCATTAAAGTTCTGTACTGCCCTTTCTTCTCCCAAGAAACCTTAGCCTGCTTTTTTCCTTTCCAAGAAAAAAAGCTTTCTCTCTGTTTTTTCAAGAAAAAAAAACTTTGAATTATTTATTCTTTCCCATGGAGCCCCTTCGCCTCCTCTGTACAAGAAAAAAGATTTGCCTGCTCTCTCTCTATTCTTGTAAGCTTTGCCTCTTCATTATTCTTTTCCATGGAGCAGCTAGACGTGTCAACTTCTTTGTCGTCGTCAATTTTCGCCGGCCATGAAATTGATCTCTTCCCCATTTTTTTTCTCGGCTTTGGTCAAAGTATCCGGATCGGATTGACCAATCCGACACGCACCCCGCACCCCGCACCCCGCACCAGTGTCACATCGAGACGGGTTCGGCCGCAAAAATGAAGAGTCCGCGCAACATAGCTATAAATAGATCATTCCTCCCCATAGTTGCATGCAAAACTGCATCAAAAATTATCTTTAGTGGCAATTAATTAACGGCAATAATTTAATTACCACTAAAGATGTATTTTTAGTGGCAATTAACACTTTATGTATATGTCCCTAAACCCTTTAGTGACATTAGGTCTAATGACACTTAACTAATGTCAGTAGGATTTTAACATTTTTTATTAATGTGTATATTTATTGCTGCTAAAAGTTTTTTTTGTTACAGTGCCAGCAGCTGCAGGTTGTAGCCTAGGTGAGGAAAAAACAATTAGTACATGTTGATGGTCTATTAGAGGTAGATATGTGTATTATGTTACTAAATGCAAGGCTTAATACATAACTAGCTCCTTAAATTTGTCAGAATATTTCATTTAGACAATCAAACTAAGCTCTTTAAAATTTTTTTTATCCACAGAGGCTTTCACCATCCATGGTGATAGACGGATTTGGCATAGATCCCTACCATGCTAATTATATAAACAAAAGTACAATGGAGGAGTACAAGATCCAATACTTCTGTGAGCATTTCAACAGCTAATTATAAAATATTCTAATTAGACATTTTCAGTTCAAATTTTAAATATTTTAGACGTTACTGAATATTGCCACCATTTTATTAATTATGTGTTTCCATGCGTTTGTAAGTACGAGGATGATTTTGGATATTTAATTTGGCTTATAATGTATCACTTTTTTTAATGTGTAATGGGAGTAGATGGTGGTCCATCTAATGCTTAGATAATTTATCCATTAGGGACCATGTCATCATAAAAAACAATGACTTAAGTTAGATCTTCAAGTTTGAAACTATCATGGAATTACAATCATATTATTAAAGTTTCTATTGACATAATTCATTTTCAAGATTTGGTCCACAAGAATATAGGTTTGGTTTTGTTAGAAAATGTTAGTGTTAGGCATTTGATTTTTGAGAATTAGAAAACGCAATTATTGTTTATGGTCTTTTGACCAAGTTTTAGGATTTATTTTAATGAGAGTTTCTGAGGCCTTGCAATTTTCTGACGTTAGGTAGTTGCTAAGCCCTCAAAATGCCAAATATTCAATGTTTCTAAGTCATTTGTGCAACGTTTTTTTTTATAATACATAAATATGCCCTTTAACTTGGCTTCAAATCACATTTATGCCCTTCAACTTTGGGTGTGCACAAGTAGACACTTAAACTTGTATAAAGTTGAACAAATAGACACACATGTCCTACATGGTATCCTACATGTCATTTTTTGTCTTGCATGGTGTCCTACGTGTATTGTGCCACGTAGGACTCATGTGTCTACTTGTTCAAGTTTATGCAAGTTTAAGTGTCTACTGTGAAGGACATAAATGTGATTTGAAGTCAAGTTAAAGAGCATATTTATGTATTATGCCCCTTTTTTTTTATATGGTATATCTTCTTTATAGCCTGTTTAGCAGGAAAAAAACAGCAAAAGTCGATCCAATTTATCGTAATTGATTGGTTAACAAGTTGATTATATGTAGTTTAAAATACGGAAAAAATTATTAGTTTATCAAATTAACTGTAGAGCCAACATAAATTAGAAGTGTTTTATACTTTTATAGGGTATCTACACTTATTGTTGACTTTAATTGAATCATAGAAACTTATTTTATTCTCTTCATGAGTTATTTGAGCTGATCTCAAGTATACACGCTATTTGTGAGGGCCGGACTGACAGCATACACCAATAGATAGAGAAAATAAATAATTGTGACAACTGCAACCGATAATAATAAGGAAATAACATGTCAAGAAAAACCTATGTTAAGGCATAAAATGGTATTCCCTCCGTCCATCTTACTTGTTCACTATATTAAAAAGAAAAATTATGCATTATAGCAAACTATTAATTCAAAGTAAATATTATAGCTATAATTTCATTTAATTTCAATTAGCGGCAAACTTCTTGCCATTCGCCTCTCTCTGGAATCTTGTTCGCCACTCTCCTCTTTTTCAGTCATCTCTCCATCGCCTCTCTCTTTTATACAAACACAAATTTGTTTGTATAAAGAGAGACTGTATATACAAATATAAATACATAGTTCTCCGTCCTATACACTTATAATTATACAAATACAAATAAAATCTTTCCCTGCCCAGTTCTCTTTTGCCTTACTCTTCCTCTCTCTCTCGCTTTATACAAACACAAATTATACAAAGTGCTTTTGTATAATTTGTATTTGTATAAAGCGAGAGAGAGAGATTTGCTATACAAATACAAATGTTTTAACTTGATTCAATTGTATACGAACTCAAATTTTATGTAGATATACAAACACAATCATTAATACATATACATAGTAGTTACATATATACAATTATCTAACCGATATACATATAAAATTCACATCTCTCCACTCTTTGCTCTCTCTCGCTTGCCTCTCTCATCTCTCTCCCAATCTCGCTCGCCACTCTAACATAACACAGAGAACATAACATATACAAACACAATTTTCATAGACACAGACGAATTAGCGCCCGATTTATACAAATCAGATGCTCCATAGCAAACATAATTTGGCTATGGAGCGCAAATAGCAAAACTATAACTATAGAGCACTAATATGATTTTTATCTTTATTATTCCTAAAATTTACTCCTTTCCTAAAAATAGTTGTCCAACAATACTTGTCTAATTTGAAAAATCAAGAGATAATTTATTTTTTTGTATCTATTTTACCCTTGTAATCTAGTAATATTACTCCTGCTATTTGTTGTTTCTTAAGGTGTGTGCCAAATCAATAGTGCACAACTATTATTGGACAAAGAAAATAATTAACAAATCGTCCATTCACCCACCCTTTTAACCAATGAAGGCTAATTGACACATAACTATTGTTTATGCCTGAGAATCAACGACCTTATTGGTCACGTCTAGCACCCCTCTAGGCTCCAGACCAGCAGTCCCAAGCCACAGACTCAATCATCGATCGATCTAACTCTGATACTGATGTCATAGATCAAACAAGAGAGTCCAACCCAAAAACTAGTCTACTAGGTAAGAGATCCCATTAGCTATAATTTGGCTGAAAAAAGGACACTAGTAAGAAAGCCAGAGTTTTTGGCTAAAATCATCCCTCAACTATAACTCAAATATAATGCACATCCTTATATTATCTAAGTGAGCAAAAAACATTCTTATACTATTCAAAAATTAACAAGAATCATCCTTCAGTCTAATTTTGTTACGAAACTGATTGAACCAATAAAAAAAATATTTTTTTTAATTTGGTCATGACTTAGCCACAACGAGAAGATCAAAGTTACCTAAAATGAATAAGGACATGGATAGAAAATGAATCTTTCATTCTCAAAAATGCAATTATTTAGAGATTTTCTTTAATAAAATATTTAGTACATCTGTACGTTATATACAATGCAATTCACATTTTATACAATGTATGAAATGCTGGAAATTATTTAGTGAAATTACGTAGGCGTTTAGTTATGAAAAAGAAAATACTTTACTTGAATTTTTTGAAGTTGGAGTTGTATTTGGCCATACATTTTACAAAGAATATTTAGAATTTAGAATATATTTTGTCTGAATATGATATAAACCCTCAATTTCTAAAAATTAGAAAAATCACCGAACCTGACTAGCCTAACTATGTGTGCATATATTCATTCGACTAGACACATTTTTTTTTTTTTGGTGGTGTGAATTTATTAAAAAATAAACAAAAAAATGAATCTTGCAACTTTCTGGCTAATGCAATGATCTTTTTTGTTCACTTATATAACACAAGGATGTACTTTAGGTTTAAGTCATACTATAGGGATGATTTTAGCCAAAAACTCAAGAAAGTCACCAAGTTCAGTAAATTAATGGAAATTGTTCACATAAACTACCCAACAGCCAAAACTATTTTCCAAAAAATTGTGTATATATGCTGCCAGCAACTTCAAACAGCTCAACAGTGTCTAAATTCCGTGATTTGCATCTTTACCTTCTGAGAAAACTAAACGACCATTTTGCAGCAAAAATGCAGGAAAGGGTGCTTGACAAGAACTGATATGTGCTTTAAGACGAGGAATGTTTGGATGTGCACTTCGACATCGATGACACCTTAGCTCCATAGAAAGGACATTCTCGTCCTTCAATATGGCCTTCCCATTTTGACTAACTTCATCTATTACATCAACTGAATCCCGGAAGAAGGGGGAATTGAATGAGTTCCAATGCTTCTTATTCTTAAGATGATTGGAATCAAAGTCTTGGCTTATCACGTGAAGATGCAGTTGACGCATTGAAGGAACCTACATGGGAAAAACTTCATTAAATTAAACAGTAGGAGATGTAGAAGAAAAATGACTTCAGCATTTTGACTTGATATGAGGGAAGGGACGGAAGGGATCAAGAAGAGAAACAAATGATTAGGGTTGAACAAAGGATGGATCAAGGTCAGTGGCAGACCCAGTATTTTTGACACCTAGCATAAATATATCCGTGAAAAGATACTAAAATTTCAATTAAAATGTAGTTTCAAATCGATATATTCAAAGGCGGAATGGATTAAGGTAAGAGTTTAAAGGTTGAACTTGGTGAATTTAAATCATGAATCCTCCTTTGGATCTGCGGGGAGCTTGATGGCATGGCTTGAGTAAAGAACTAAAAAGTCCAACACCCAAGACAGGCCCATGTATGTAACATACCAACCAATATAGCCAAAAACTAGTTCTATTTACTCAACTTTGTCATTTCTAATATGTTGACCTGGCCTATGTTATATGATGACCACCATTAGATGCATACGAAAACCACCTCATTCCATTTAAATTACCTGTTTCCCTAGCGGACTGGTGTAAACTTCTCATCCACACAAAGCTTAACAAATTTTGCAAATATCTTTATAATAGAGATAATGTAATGTTAAGTTACAGAAAACCCGAGAGAACAACCCACCTCCCAAAAAAAATAGAAAAGAAGGGGTTGAGGGTAAAACCAAAAAGAAAAAAAATAAGAGAGAAGTATCAAAAACACCCCTAAACTTGGCGCAAATTATTAGTTTCATCCCCGAACTATTGACAACCTTAAAAACACCCCTCTACTTGACTAACTAAACTTAAATACACCTTCGATACACTCCCGATATGCAACACGACATAGCAAGTGGTCTCAAACTCTTGTAGGAGCATTGAGTTCTTAATAAAAATCGAGAGAAGTGTTGAAAACACCCCTAAAGTTGACAAGAATTTAGGGTGTATTTCACTAATGTTGCAAGATCGGGAGTGTATTTAACTTCAATTAGTCAAGTAAAGGGGTGTTTTTAAGGCTGTCAATAGTTTGGGGATGAAACTAATAATTTGCGCCAAGTTTAGGGATGTTTTTGATACTTCTCTCAAAAAGAAATAAATAAGGGGGCACTCTTATGTACTTCCTTTCATATCTCTTAATGACTCTTAAAACACATAATATTTGGAGATGGTTCAACGTACCGAATGATATCCAAGGCGGAATGTCAATGAATTGTTTTC
Organism: Solanum verrucosum; assembly: GCF_900185275.1. Taxonomy (NCBI): domain Eukaryota; kingdom Viridiplantae; phylum Streptophyta; class Magnoliopsida; order Solanales; family Solanaceae; genus Solanum; species Solanum verrucosum. Next base: position 1,515,996 of record NW_026019970.1, read on the forward strand.
AGATAGAAGCTTTTCTGCCCACTTCAGGCCAACACTGTGCATTGTCTTTAATAAAGTGAGGTGCTCCTTCTTAACATCTTCAAGACGGTCAAGACCTTCAACACGTGCCAACACTAAGACGTGTTTCTGAGCCTGCACGAGAAAATAAACCATACATGTATTTTTCAAATTCACAAGGGAGAAGGGCCAAAAAGCAGGGTGAGGGAGAGAGGAGGATAACCTTTGGATAAAGATCATTCAGTACTACAACATCATCTGACATCTCTATTATATTCTTATGCCTCTCAGGATGCATTGCAGTGTCATAAAGAGCCTGAGCCCATGAGCCCCATGCCTTTCTTGACTGTCCACCAGTGTTTCCATCACCAGAACTTCCAACATTGGGTCCGAGTTCTTTCACAAAGCTTTTAAACTTCTTGTTCATGTCTGTTTCACAGACAGCTTCACGCTTGGCTTTCTGATCACCACTTCTAGAACCTTGCTCTAGTTGAACTTCTCCTTTAAATTCTTTTTCAAACTTATCCTTACATGGCTCTTCTTGAGTCCTAACTATAGATGCAAAACCATCAAAGAGTGATGAGTAAGCTTCTCGGAGTATTTTACAGCCCTTGACGTAGTCATTGTCGAGACAGTTTGGTCTTTGGGGATTCATATTTGGTCCAAGTACATGTATGACATGAGTAACTCCTTCCCCACTAAACAAGGGAGAAGAGGAAGGAAGAGGGACAACAATAGCTTTTCCAGAACTAAGGGATTCAGCTTTAGCTTTGGTTGCAGTTTCAAGGGTGGGACCCGCGGCACTAAATATAGCAGCATTTACGCCTCCACCTCCTGGTTTTAGTCGCCTGAACAAAGTTGGCTTTTAGATGGCACACAAAAAGTTAACAACACATAATATCTTTGCAATATAACACTTAAGGTGAAAACACAGAAAGAATGTGTAGACAGAATATTGTATTACAACGAGTTGGTGAGATTACAATTGATTTGTATCAAGGACCTGCTGGACATTGTACAAAAAATGAGATATCTGCAAGATATTCTAGCACCCTGCTATTTTAATGGATTGCATGCACACAACTGATCATCAAAACCACGTGTGTGTACCAAATTGACTCATGAATCATGAAAGTAGATTTCTGCTGGATATATAAATCCCCATATTGCACCTCTGACAAAAGAAGGTTATTTCAGGCACAAGGCTACACATTGTTCCATTTGTTTAACATGCCATCAACCAACCTTAAAACTGTTTATTGTTTGAAAAATAGCACTTTATCTCATTGAAATTTTTGGAATACTTCCTTTTGCATCCAAACTTATAGGTAAAATTTGGAGCCTCCCGAAAAGATGGTGTACAAATGAATTTAATGTATTACCACTTGATCTCCCTCACAACTTTCTGGTCACTAAACAAAATCTCAACAGCAGAACATTCAAACAGAAAGAAAAAGGGAAGTTTCTGGTAAGCCTTTTGCATTATTATATCAAGTTTCTCATTTTCACTAGCACAGTATCATGGCGCAGAGAATTACCAGTTAGTGGCATTAGCAATCACGTTGCAGTGCAAACCTCCTTCTGAGTAAAGTTTAGTTATATTCCCTACAAACGTAAAGAACTTTTTGGAGTCGATGTTCTTCTCTGCAGCTTTAGCCCTGACAAGGGACAGTATTTTTGAATTCTGAGATAAATCCACCAAGACAAGCCTAGCATTCCCAAGCTTATTTACATATTCCTCAACCTTTTCAACTATTATATCCGATGCTTTTTCAAGATTGAAATGGAAATCTGCTGTAGAAATAGATGGAAATGCAAGTGTGGGGGCATTTTCTAAAGAAATGCTACAGCCAACAGATGCCATTTTCGGTTCTTCACAGCTTTCAAGTACTTGGTTGGAGTCCTTTTCCTTGGTGGCATGAGATTGAGTATCCTCCAGAGAGACATTCATCATAGTATCAGAACATCCAGGAGGATCCTTTTTTTTGAGGAACTTCATTATACCAAGTTGGACTTTGGCATCTGACTTCTTCTGGCCAAAAAAACCTGGTGGAAGTTTATCTGATGGACCAAGTGCAGTGTACGTATTGATAGCAGCTTGAACATCTTTTTCATCTTGGCAAACTGTAATTCGATCATATCCTTCATTCAGCTTAGGCAGCTCTTTCTTTTGCAGCATCCTATTCACAACTGCAGCAGCTTTCCCACCTTGCAAGTTTCCTTCATGCCCTGTCCTCTTAACCGACCGAGAAATACAAAGCTTAGCTGGAAGATCAAGTGCCACAGAGTGTTTCTCAACTTCTGGACCAACAAGCTTCACAAAGTCAGCCCGCTGTTCTCTATCTAAGTTGCATCTATCTATAAATACACTTTTTCCTTCCTTCAGCGCACTAGCTGCACCTGTCAAACATTGCTTCTTTGTCCCAGCCTTACCATTCCCAATGGTATCCTACAATAGCAAATAGAACTGGTCAATTTACCAAAGTGAGACCGTAACATCACAATAGCTGGCTGTTGGCATAGTATTCCATTTAATAATCTGCGAGGTGTAGTCGCAGTACTATAAACTCCACAGAAGACAAACATCAACATGCTTCAAATTCAAATAATCAACAAAGGAAAACATTCTCAGTAAGAAAAACAAAACACATGTGAAATTGCAAAGCTAAGCTACTCTAGCCAGACTGAACAACTACAAAACAACACTTCATACAACACTTCATTTCTAGTACAAGTGATGAAGGACATTGTACAACAACCGGCAAAATTACCCTCTTTCAGCCCAAAAAAATGACAGATATAAGGATCAACTCATTTGATTTCCCCGTGAATTCGGGCATAATTTTTTTTTTCTTTAAGAAAATGATATTTCTACATACATAGTAACTCATTCAGGCATTCCATCAAACAGATATTCTACAAACATACAAAGAAACAAAAAAAAACAAAAAAACAAGGTGAGATAAATGAAAATTGGAACTAACCTGGCAAATACGAACCCAAGGCCTGGTTGAGACTCGCATAACAAGGTCACAAAAAGTGGACTTACCACTTCCTGGAGCTCCTATTAGTATTACCATTACAGGTTTCCCTTTGCCTTCTTCTTTCGCTTCATCCTTCCCTATTTTCAACAAATTAATTAAGTCTCAATCCTAAATTAGTCGGGGTCAGTCCTCTATATACCCATTTCTCAAATATAGAGGATTCGTATACAGAAAAAAGAAGAATGAATGAACAAGTTGAGCAATAATTTACCTGCAGAATCAATCTCCATTGCTTCCATGGTGTTATCAAAAGATGCAAAGGTCAGTGAGTTAGTCGCACTAAATGAGGAATTGGATCGGTTGACATGCCCATGGGAGGACTTCGGAGCATCTCAGGTTCGAATCTTACACGAAACACTTCCTTTGAAAAAAGAAAAACAAAAATGACAACGGGGTGTGTTTGGTATAATGGAAAATATTTTCCCTTAAAATTGATACTCCCTTGTTCCATTTTATGTGACATCGATTTGATATGGTGTTAAAAATAAAAAAGAAAGACTTTTAAAATTTGTGGTATGAAATAATTTTTAGATATTTGTATGGCTTAAATCCATTTCAGTAAGGGTAAAATGAATATTTTAAAGTTAAATTATTTCTAATTATGGTAAAATGACATTCTTTTGTAACCGGCTAAAAAGAAAAGGATGTCACATAAAGGCATAATACATAAGCATGATCCTTAACTTGGTGTCAGCTGACAACTAGGACCTTTAACTTTGAGTGTGCACAAATAGACACTTAAACTTGTATAAAATTGAACAAATAGACACATTCGTCCTACATGAAAATTTTATGTCCTACGTGGCTTATGCCATGTAGGACATGTGTGTCTACTTGTTTAATTTTATACAAGTTTAAGTGTCTACTTGTGCACACTCAAAATTGGAGGACATAATTAACCGTTGAATCCAAGTTAAAAATCATGTTTATGTATTATGTATAAAATGGGAATGGGACATATATAATATATAGTATGAAATACAAATTGATTTACTTCGTTACTATTTTGTCCATTACTTTTTAATGGGTGTAGTGAATGAAAGTCAGGTGTACAAATGAATATGAATGGTCAAGATTATTTTTCTTGTTATACTCACACGAAATGCAGTTTAATTAATTAATAACTTTTTTAAGACAATATTTTTCTCCGATCCCGATTTGATGGTGGGTCATGGGATACATATTTCAATTTAATTTTGAGGTTCGAAATAAGAGTCACCTAGTTGATAGTGGTAAAAACTAAAAATATTTTTGCCAGTTTCTAATATTCCAAAATCAAACAGAAGACATTTTAATTCTATTTCTATTAAAGAAAAAAAAAACTCAAGAACATTTTTTTAATTATTATTTTCTGTTTTATTTATTGTATAATTAATAATAAATCAGATCTAAGTAGAAAGGGTGAAGTACTCCTTGTAAATTTCCGCTGCGAAAAAAGTTTCAAAGAGCACCAACAGATGTGGTGCAGCAGATGAGATTGCTGCTATTTTAATTAGAGGTCTTGAATTCGAGCTTTGAATATAAAAAATAATTGATAGGAAGGCTTTTCCCCGAATGGGATCCTACAAAGGCGCAATTTCAAATTAATTGAAATCCAATATGAATACCGATCACCGAATGGTTTAAAAAAAGAAAGAATTTCAAAGGAAAAGCCATTAATAGATGATAAGCTAACAAAAGCAAGCGACAAAATACAATACTTAGTAGTCGTTCGGTACAAACATTGATAACGCGGAATTAGTAACACGTGAATTAGCCCGTGGAATACAATCCCTCCAGGAAAACTAGGAACTCAGAAAATACATTATAACATATAGTGGCAACTCCCAATATTCTTTGACATTACAACATATAGTGGCAACTCCCAATATACTTTGAACAGCTAGAGATTTTACTGTGGATTTGGTGGACGACTAATAGCTGCTGAGACCCTAGAACCCCATTCAAGTAGCTCTTTGCTAGTGTCATCTTTATGGACAATCACTTCAATGAAACACAAACAATCTTTCTTTGTTGCATTTGCTGTTTCAATTGCTTCCACCAACTCCTCTTCACAATAAACCTTCATACAATAGAGACGTTCCGTTACGAATCCTTTCATTCAACATTCGGAGTTAAGAAACAAAGGTGATGATTGAAAATTTGAACATCCACTCATCTTAGTTGTCCAACATTTTCCTTCTCCGTTATGGATTGCACCGACTAATCCTGTGTAGTTCCAATTCTTGATCACATTGTAAGGTCCATCATGGATCTCAACTCCAATTCTATAACCAACATTGTTCATCAAGAAGATAATGGTCCTTTGCCCACACCTTAGCATTGTTGAAATATCCTGAGCGGTCACCTGCAAGTATTTCATTTGCCATAAAAGTTGGATTAGACACACCGGGGGAACGCCAACAATTCATTCTCCTCTATTCAATTCAAATGGAGTCCTTTTAATTACCTGAAAGCTACCATCACCGATGCACGCAATCACACGTTTGTCTGGTGCAGCTTGTGCGTAACCAAGAGATGCACCAACAGACCAACCGATAGATCCGTACTGCATTTGGAACTCATACCTAAAGGACAATCAAGAACGACAGAACTCATTAATATGATTTGTCATGCATCCTTAATGCATACCAAAATGAGAGCAATTTGCATTGATTTGTTTTGTGCTCACCCGCATCCTTGTGGCAATTTCAGTTTCTGACAGTTGAACCACGAGTCCCCCGTTTCAGCAATCACAGCACTCTCACCAGACAACATATTCTGAATGTGCTGAAATAGAACATTAACTCTTAATGCCTCCTTAGGCTCGCATTTGAGAGGTTGTCCATCAGGAACATAAATCCTATGATAATTCTCATAAGAAGTTGGATTATGCGTCAATCTCTTTGCTAATGCAGCAAGGAAATCCCTCATCAGAACACAACCAAATGCAGGTCCGTTCCCAATTGTCACACGATCAGGCTGGACAATGATCGCTTTCTCTTTCTTGAGAAGAAAAGAATAACCAACAGTGCTATAGTCGTTAAAAATTGGTCCAGCAAACAAGTATGCATCAGCAGATTCAACGATTTCAGCACAGAAGGCCGTGCTCACTGCACCCCAGTAAGTTCCTAAAAAATGTGGATGGTGTTCCGGAACCAAACCTTTAGCGGCTGGCATCACTGCCACCGCATAACCACAGCTGTCGGCCAACTCAACAAAAGCATCACATGCCTTTGCAACCTGCATATTCTGCCCTGCAACAAGCACCGGCTTTACTGCTCTGTTCAAAAACTCAGCCTCTGCTTCCACTGCAGCTTCCAAACCCATCATATTACTTAATCTGGAAGCATTATACATAATATATCAACCTAGTATAAAAGTGTACAATAGTAGAGAAAAGGTTTATACACAAATATGGGCTAAACCGGGTAACAAACTCAATATATGAGCTACCTGGCGTAAACATAGAGCGTAATTTTCCTAATATTTTACCTTGGAGAGAGGGAAAATGGAACTGGTTCACAACTGAACGTAGGATGTGGAATCCCAGGTAAATTACATCCTACGCTAATATAAACCGGCTTACTCTCCTTCAAACATGTGGAAATTGCAGTATCAATCAGTTCATGAGCATCGTCTAAATTATTCAACACAACCTGCAAAACCCACAAAAAAATATCCAAAAATCAAACAACAGGTTTGTACAATTTAAATCTCGAAATTTTAACTGTGTCACATAAATTAGGCCATCGGAGTAGTAAAATTGATGAACCTACCTGGTAGCAAGTGACAGTTTGAAAACAACGAAGCTCCTGACTAAAATCATGTAACCCAATAGTATGATGAAGGATTCTATTAGTCCCATAATCATTCGAATTAGGTCCACCAACAATACAAATCAACGGTAAATTTTCACTATAAGCACCAGCAATTGCATTAATAACACTTAATCCACCGACGGTGAACGTAACTACACAAGCCCCAACACCCCGTGCCCTAGCATATCCATCAGCAGCATAACCGGCATTTAGCTCATTACAACAACCTATAAGGTTAAGTTCAGGTTCAGCTACGAGATGATCGAGAAGCGTCAAGTTAAAGTCACCGGGAACGGAGAAAACATCGGTTACTCTGATTTGGACTAAACGGCGGGCGAGGTGACGGCCGAGTGTTGATTCAGGGGAATTGAAAGGAACAGTGGAGTTTTGGATTGCACCAATCTTGAAGTCCATTATTTCTTCGCTTTTTTGACAATAAATCAAAATTCTCGTTGAGAATAGGCGATATACGATGATGAATAATAGTATGAAAGTTTGTTTTGTGAGTAAGAGAAATGGAGGGAGTTGAGAAGATTTATATAGTGTTTGGATTAAGAAGAAACAGGGGGCAGATTCAAATTTATTCAAGGTACGTAACACAACTATGATATATGGCTAAGTTGGTTGACAAAATGCTGACTACAATTGTGTAGAATTTGAATATTCAAATCATATTTGCCTTTGATCGCTAAGACGCCAAGTCAAATGATGCCACATAAAATAAGATATAGGGAGTAAGAAATAAGAAAGATAGGCGAACGACTTGACTATAGTATAGGTCAGATGTTTCCGTGAGCAGTAAACAATAGATCCCCCCGAATTCTTTCAAGGCAAAGGGCGGCCTGATTCGACATTGTTGTTTACTCTGATCCGATCGAGGTGATTTTTGTTCACCAACATGTAGGTGTTTTAAATTCCTGTGATCGAATCTTGTTGGCCCCTCTGAACCTGTGAAAAGTGGTAGATGTCGACGGCCATTTCATGCTAAAACGCATTTTTAGCAAAGTACAGCTGAGTTTAGCATTCCTTTGTCCTGGTAGGTTACAACTTACATGTTATAGGTTGAGTTGGTGATTAACCAAAATTACTTAATTACCAATATAAAAAGAAGTTAAAAGCAACAACTATAGTGGGAAGTAAGGAGTATATCAAATAAAATTTTTATTTAGTTATTAATATTGTTATCTAATTTGTATTACTAAAACATTTAGAACAATGACTTTGCAGAAATTCGTAAGAAACAACAAAGTTTTAGTATGTTTTAAAAAAAGTCTAAAATCACTATTGAAAATAGAATTTGTAACAAAACAAAATAATATCGAAAAAAAATCAAGTCCACTGAATGCACAATGTGTTCTTAAGGAAATTATTGTCATTAAGTATTCGAGGTTAAAGGAATATATCCTGTCAGGTAGAATGATTCTACTAACCAGTATATTGGTATATACCAAAAATAATATTGTCAACAAACCACTTAATGGAAGCAAAGTACACTAAATTTATTTGTGCAGAAGAAGAAGATTAAAAAAATTCTTGGTTGAAAGTATGAGGAATCAAAAGTATAACTTTATAGTTCAAAGTATTGTTTTCGAAAGTCTGCAACCTTCCAGAATAGTCACTTAAGTACGATTGTTTCTGAAAGTTTGTAACTTTTCAAAAGAATCACTTAATGAATGATGGAAATCTTAAATAAATCTGCGAAAGAGACTAAATCAAGTCGCGTAAATTCTATTCGGAACTGAGTTGTTCGGATTGGCTAATTTAGTAATCAAAATAATCTCTCGATCAATCATTTTTCAAACTCAAAGCTACAGAAGAAGACGAAGACGGGCCAAGCAAGGAATGGGGATGACGACACGAAGGATCCCTCTTTTCGACCCTTTTAAGAACAAGCAAATGTGTTTTCTTATTTAAACACTTGAATTTTTCTTTCTATTATTAATGAAGGAGAAATATTTTTCTCTCAATCATAGAGAAACACTTCATATTCTTTGCTTTCATATTCCCTTCATTTCATTTATTTTTACTATACTCAATAAATATAAAATAAAAATATATGTCATATAATTAATCATGAAGTGAGAAATATGAAAAAACATATATTTTATATTTATGAATTTAATATTATATTTTTTTTAATCGAAAATGTGCTTGGGACTTGGGGTGAGCAATTGAATGGAAAGACGGTATGAAAAATGAGTTTGATTAGAAAGAGTGAAGAGAAATATGTTCGGTTGGATTTAAGCCACAAATGAAAGAATTGTGGACAACTTATTATAGAGCACAATTTATAAAACTCATATAGTATAATTTTTATTGATGAATAATATATTTATAAAATATTTAATACACTTATAATACATTGTGTTAATCTCTTACCAAACAAGCATAATATATTTTAGAAGTAATTATAATATATTTATATCTGAAGTAATTTTTCCAAGTAATAATTATATTGTTAAATGTTCATAACTCTTTTGTCCATTTATTTAAGCTAACACCTCCTTTAAATACATAGAACTTTTAATAAGTTGAATAGATTTCCGACATACAATTTACTTATACATATAGTATTGAGAGAAATATTGTTGATGTCATTTTCTATTAATAATGATATTTATATATAAATATAGATAGATAATATGTGAAAATTGATAAAAGAAGAAGGAAAAGAATTATAGATGAAAATGAACAAGTCAAGAATACAAATCAAGTTTTGATTGTTATCTCAATAGTCAACACAAGTTATCTTTATACGGAAAAAAAATATAGAAGTTGATATCAAATTGTCACATTAGGGCTAGAAGAAGTTGCCCGGATGGTAAGTACCTCTCACTTTCAATTATGTGATTGCTAAAATTAAATTAGTTTATAATTTGTTTCACCAAAAGGAAGGATCATTAATATTTTGTGATTTTATTTTTGTTATGAGTTACTTAATGTTGATTATCATTGTAATTCTTTTCGTCTTCTTCCTTTGTATCTTTGTAAATATATCGCTATTCTTAATTATCATTGCATCAACATCGTTCATGTAACTTTTTGAACAATTAAATTTCTTGTAGTCTCTTACTAATCTTGATAGGATATATGAATTTTAGTTTTATTCATTATCATATTAATTACAGTGTACTTCTCTTCCTTCTGCAATATTTGATGTATGTATCTATCAAAATACACGTATAACAGGAATACGGTTAATTATAAGTTTATTGGACTATTCAAATTGTAAGATTATCGTAACAGGAACGAGAATGTGTACCTGTTAACAACAACTGAATGATAATGAAGTCTTGTGAAAGATTGCTCCAAGTTCAACTTTGAGACTCAAGGAATCATAGTTATGTTTCCACCCCTTTTTCAAATTGGTACTTACCTCTTTTTCAGAAAAAAATCGGGTTGATCCACATGAGCGATCCACAATCCAAAACTTACATCTCCCATTTCGCACATGGTGGACAAGACCTAAATCAATATGATATCAACTAAACACACAATTCATACGACAAATAGTTCGTGCGACTTGTGAGTACCAAGACTTACTCCAAGATTTTTACAACCCTACATAGGAATTCAATCACATGTGGAAAGAATTCACTATTAATTTAAGGACACTATTACTCACAATACCCCAGACTTCGTTCACTACTTCAGTAGTTACTCATTCGACCCCTCATCCTCTTAAAAATGTTAACTTGAGTTCATGTTTAGCTTTATACACATAATTACACTTAATATCAATATGGTTAGTGCAATAGCTGGCATGTGTATATAAGTTTATTATTCAATTAATTGTCTTTTCTTTCTACTTGAATCTATTTGTTCCTATTCAACTGTTTTCCTAGACATGCACTGCGTTGCCGAATCATTCATGGCTATTAGTAACATGCTAAAGTAGCAACATCGATTGAAACTTCAAGAAATAGCAAAAGGTCAAAGGATATTTCATTGAAAAGTCATTTTAACTTTTCGGGGTCTCACACAATGAAGAAGCAGAGAACCATTCTTTCATTGACCCATTAATTGCATGACACACGTGGTATGAAACACATGCTACGATGTTTTCACCTTATATTGGTGTATGAGTCTCATTCTTTTGATTATCCAACATCGTACAGACCTTGGTCTAAGCATCTCCAGATGTTTAACCCTAGCTTCTCTCTTCAATGATCCTTAAGCTCTTGTTCTTAGAGAAACACTTGTCTGGCTCATAAAACAAGTCAAATATGGTGCCAAAACTCATCTCTTCACGTTCCTCGACGTAAGAGGCAATTGCTCGTTGAGAGAGCCAATCTCGTGACTTATTCGACAAACTTTATTTCTTACAAAATATCACATGCATACCGCATTTGAACATAAATTCAATAGATTATATAGAAGAGAATATCATAACAATCAAGTTCTTTTACAATACTGAAATATCATTAAATCCTACGCAAACCTAGAGCCTTAACATGTTTTTCAAACAAGTCTGTAAAGATGACATTCGTAAAAGGATCAACTATCATTTCACGTGTAGGAATGTATTGCAAAGTTATTTCTCCACTTGCCACTACGTCTCTTACAAAGTTATACTTGATGTCAACATATTTGGTCTTGCTGTGATACTTAGGATCCTTCGTGTATGCGATAGCCGCTTGATTATCACAATATAGAATCATGAGACCCTTAGAATTCTTTGCAATACTCAAATGTTCAAAGAATCTCTTTAACCAAACAACTTCTTGTACTGCATACGCACAAGCCACGAATTCAGATTCCATGGCTGTGCAAGTTTTCTTCTTACTTTTCCATGAAATATATAGTCTGTTTGGAATGATCTATTTGGATCTTAACACCCAATATATAGTCTGTTTCACCCATATCTTTCACATCAAATGATTTCGAAAGCCATTACTTGACAATTTTCACATACTTCAAATTATTTCCAGCTAATAAAATATCATCTACGTAAAGAGAAAGAACTACAAAATTTCTATTAGGCTTTTTCACATAGATGCAATGGTTTTCATCGATCATAGTGAAATCAAATGACATCACCTCTTTATGAAATCTTAGCAAGATTTGCTTTAGGCCATACATTGATCTTTTCAATTTACAAACTTTCTTTTCCTGACCTTTAACAACGAAACCTATTGGTTGTTCCATGTAGATTTTCTCATATAATTCTCCGTTGAGAAAAGCGGTCTTCACATCCATTTGGTGTAATTCTAGATCTAAATGTGCAACAATAGCTAAAAGTAATCGTATGGAGGTAAACTTTACAACTAGTGAAAACGTTTTCTCATAGTTTATTTCAACTTCTTGAGTAAAACCTTTTACCACCAATCGTGTTTTATGTCTTTCTATTGACCAATCCGATTTGCATTTATCTTTGAGAATCCATTTATTCCCAATAGCTTTACGTTCATTAGGAAGGTCAACTAGATCCCAAACTTTGTTGATTTTCATGGACTCTAATTCTTGTTTCATCGCTTTTAACAATTCATCCCTTTTAGGGCTTGATAAGACCTCATTTACAAAATTAGGTTCATCCAATTCTGTAGGAGATACCCAGAAAACATAATTCTCAATATCATAAGATCGTTTAGGTACACCTTTTCTTATACTCTTATGTAATTGAAGTTCATATTCCTCTATAGGATTTTGGGATTCATAACTCTCACTTGGACCAGGTATCATTTCTTGATCATTTGAGTTATCAAGTATATCTTATGACACTACCTGATCTTCTGAATTCAACATTTCGTAGAGAGGCTTACCTTCATCTATTTCACTTTTTTGAGAAAATCATTTTCCAAAAATCTGACATCTCGTGATACTATTCCAGTAATACTTCCATCTTTTAGTTCATCAATGCACACATATCTTTTGGAGCGTTCAGAGTACCTTATAAAAATGCATTTCTTTTCTTTTAGACTTAGTTTACCAAACTCACCAAAATGATCTTTAATATATGTTGCACAACCCCTATGCTTGTAGATCATTCAGGCTTGTTATATGACTAGTCCAAAGTTCATAAGGAGTGATAGACACTGATTTAGAAGACACTTTGTTCAATATGTGGGCCGCAATCAATAATGCATCTCCCCAGAAAGAGATAGATAAATTTGCATGCGCTATCATTGACCTAACCATGTCTAATAATGTTTTATTCCTTCTTTCAGCTACACCCTTTTGTTGGGGTGTATAAAGAGTAGTTAATTGTCTGATAATACCATTTTCAGTACATAATTCTTTAAATTATTTTGACAAATATTCACGTTCTCGATTGGTTCTTAAATGTAATGAAGTCTGTAGCACCAGACCTAATTGCCTTCACATTCATTGGACCACAAATATCATAATTGATTAATTGAAGTGAAAACTCTGCTCTTTTAGCCTTTCCAAATGGTTTACGTGTAATATTTCCAGCAAGACAATTTTCACAAGTTAGCATATCAATTTTGGTGAAAGAACCTAAATGCTCTTCCTTTGCCAACCTATTCATTCGATCTTGCCCTATGTGACCTAATATTGCATGTCGTATAATAACATCAATATCATTGTTACTTGAATAACATGCCATTACACAACGGTCAACATAATAGCCTTAAGTTGAAGGATTACAATCTAAAACGTTAAAATGATCATAATGAAGTCTAAAATCATATAAAATATTATCTAGAGTTATTCTAACACCATTACGACTAAAAAAATAAATCAAAATAAACATTTAAAAGAACAGACACAAATACTAAGTTTCACTGAATCTCTGGAGCATATAGGACGTCGTACAACATCAAAGAACGACCACTACGCAAGTCCACTTTGCAAGTGCCTATCCCTTTGACATCTAGTTTTACATTATTTCCTACGTAGATTCACTTTGATTTAGATGAAACTCGACAAAACTCCACTAACGCTTCTTGATCTCGACTCACGTGGTCGGTGGATCCTGAGTCTACCATCCACATATGATAAGATTCAGTTAGTAAATAAGTGTTAGAAACATATATAGCACCCAGAGATGCATTTAGAAATGCTACCTTTTCAGCTCAATACATTCACGAGCAAAATGCCCCAACACTTGACAATTGTCGCACTTCATTTAGCTATTGTCTCTTTTCTTGAAAAAACGTTTTCCCTTCTTGGAATTTAGCTTCTTATTTTTCTTGGAGGGTCCTTCTCCGGTCTCTTTGTCTTTTTCATTTCTTTTCCAATTCTTCTTCCACTTGAAGTTTGAAGATTTTGTACCACTTGACTCCGCCACAAGGCATTAGAAACAGTTTTAGTAGCACCAAGCCGCTCATCTCCAAGTTCAATATGACGAGCAACATCAAAAAATATTTTGATACTATCATAGGTCAAGTTGACCTTTAAATGTTCCTAATTATTGGGAAGAGACCGAATCACTGTCTGGATTTGTTGTTCATCTGAAAGAATATGACCAACACTCTTGAGTTAAGCTATCATGTTTGATATCACCCTAAGGTGTTGTTTGATATTTTGATCATGACACTTCTTGTAAGTGTCAAATTTGATAGTCAACTGTTAGAGGCGGCTACTAATGTACCCCATATGTTCCTCACAGATGTGCCCACATAACATGAGCAATAGGAAATTCCTCAAATTCATGTATGAGGTCATCAATCACAGAACTAACTGTTATTCCGTGTGCAGTGGAATTAGCCTTTTTCCAAGCTTTATAAGTTTCAAGGTCTCATCTGTGTTGTGCATTATTTCTCTCTTCTGGTTGAGTCAAAACATGATCTATATCTTTCAGAGCATTTTGCTCTTCCAGTACATACCATATTTCACAACTCCATATGTTGTAATTGTCACCGTTCAGTTTTTCACCTTTGTTTAAGTTAGCTATAATGCTTTTTGATGCCATGTCTGTTTGGAGAGATAAAAGACAAGAATTCTAAATCAATTTTGCACGTGACATACACATTCAAGCAAATTAATTCTCATAAAGGTTTCATATTTAATGTAAAATCGAAAGGACACGTAATCATCCAATCATCGCCTACAAATTAAATATTTAATTAAAAATTGTAATTGATTTCTTAATTTGTATTCTAATATATTTAGGCCCATAATCACAAGTATTTATATGTTTAATAATTACCACCATATGATAATGCATAAAAAAATAACAACACATCAATTCAAAATAGGATGGAACACATATATTCATATTAAAACATATTCAACGGTGTTCATTACATATTATGCAAAACCAAAATAAACACTTAAATACTAGACTGCGATTCTATGTGATCTCGCTGGCCATCTAGCTTCAAAATTCACCGTGAACCTCCATAATGGTTCGTTAGGACCAAATTCATGATAGATGTCTGCTAGTTCCTTCTTCCAATAATCTAGTAAGGAATTATACAAAATACCTAATCCAACATAATTTTCAACATAGATATAATAGTTATAAATTTGATTAATTTTAATCCAATTTTTTTCGCGGAAATTGGGTAATTGGTCAGACAAGTCCATTTTGATATTTTTGAACTCTTCAAATAATCTTTTTCCTTCTTTTTTACATGCTCTTTTATTGTTATGATTTTGCAGTATCCTTGAGTCATTTCTTATGACTTTCGGCTCCGAATCTACGTCATTTTCTATTTTGATCCTTTTGTGTCGCATCCTTCTACCATTTATTTTTTCTCCTCTATTAATACCACTCTCACTTGGAGAAATTGGAGCATGTTCCCGTTCATCCATATCTGAAATGAAAACAAAAAATTAAAAAATATGGTTAAAAACCATTTAATGCGACAACATATGTTAGAAATTTCTGGTAGAGGGCAAAGTGATTTATTAAAAAAGAGTTTACTCCTAAGAGAATTATTACAAGACCAATTTAATTATTTTTCAAAACCATAATATATTTCCACACATATATATACATATGGTTATTTATAAAGTACAAACCCTATCAATATTATATTAATCCCCTTAAAAAATAATATATAAAAAAATGAAGTGACTTGATGTATATGAGATTTTCAAAATAAATAATACTTAAAGTCACATTAGATACTATATTATTTCTTTATAAAAGGAGAAATAACACTTCATATTCCTAAAAGAAACTGAACGCGTTTTTTTTCAAAACTAAATATTTTAATGAACAAACATGTCACATCACTCTTTTTGTCCCTTTTTAATTAGTATTTAAAAATAATAAATAAAGCCCATGTTGACTCTTTCAACAAATACAAAAAAAATAGAGAGTACTAACTACTTTCTCATAACAAGTACAATAAAATCAATTACCTTTTTTCTTTTTTTAAGAGGCCACACATTTTTCTTCCTTTTTCTAAAATGAAGAGTTGTACTACAATTTGAAGTAGTACTACAAGTCAAAAAAGAATTTAAGAAAAATAAAGGAGAATTGATGAGTCCTAGATTTGGACTCATTTGGGGATTTGTTTATATAGATTTAGTGTCCTCAAATGCTTAATTTGTGCCATATACTAATGCTAAAACCTTGATTTTCAAGTATATGGATTGAGGAGCAAAGCAAGAACACTAACAGGCCAAAAGGAACAAAACAAGCTGAAGGACTGAAGAACGGCAAGCCTGAGGAATGCCAAGACCACTTGGCCTGTCGCCGAATGGCTAATCTAACCGCCTAAAGTTCCAGTGTGCCAAATCCTGAAGGAAGAAACCAAGTTGGTGATGAAAAGTAGCAGTCGGCGGATCGCCGAGCGGTTCCGCGATGCATAAAGAGATCTCCCAAAGTTACAGAACTTGAGGATGCTGAGTGCCAATGTGAAAAGGCGATGTAAGATATCAAAGGGCGGCTCGCCGAGTGATTCGACGATCCCGACTTACTTCACCAAACGACCCTTTGCGGCTTATTTTTTGCACCTATAAATTAGATTTTATTTGAGGAAGAGAGGAATGTTGAGTAAGTTTTGAGTGTGGAACAATACAAATTTAGCTCAGAACACTTTTCTCTATAGGTTTTGATAGTTTTGAAGAGTTTTAGAGATTCAATTTGGAGATTTTGGAAGTGGGTTTAGAATATTCTACAAATTGAAGCATTGTAAAGACTAAATCACTCTTACACAGTTGATGGATAATCGATTCGGTAAGTGTTTTTACTTTTTTATGATGCTTGGCTAAAACCCAATTCTTAGGGTGTGATCATGTGATTATGTGTTGAATTAGTTTATGGGTATTGTTAATTACTAGTTTAATTGCTATTTTGAAGTGAGTTTAATCATTAATTGTGGTTTAATTTATGAATTGTAGTTGCAAATGCAGTTCTAATTTTGTGTTCTTGGCCTGCTCGAGAGAGGTTCTAAAACTAAGATTATTGATTAATAATTTGTGGGCCTTGGGTTGAGCTGGATTTAGCTCGAGAGAGTAAATCTTATACCCAATTCTACCCATCTAGCTCAAAAGAGTGGATGAATTAAGGTGTGGGTTGTTCTTCATTGTCATGCTTGTTGATGTTCAAAATAAATCACCTGCTTCGGGCTAGATGTTCGAGAGAAAGCTATCACCCTTATAGTCTAGCCTACTCACTGATTTTTAGTTGTTTACTAGTAGTTTCAACTACCCATGTATCGTAATTTGCCTATAATCGATCACATCCCAAGAATCCCTCTCCCTATTGTTATTTTAATGTTTTTGTGACTGCTGTGTAGTTGATAATTGCAAACTCAAAACCCCCCATCTGACACTCGTGTCTCTCCTTTAATTTGATTAATGTCTTTTTCAATAATTTATATTCCTATGACTGATTAGACCACATTCGTACTTCTTGATTGAATTTGAAATACGTACCGCTCCCTGTGGGATTCGACCCCAACTCAATTGTTGGGTTTATACTTATTTACGATCGTTGACACCTAGAGTTGGATGAGGTGTGCCTGAAACGTTAAATTAAGAATTCTTGTTGGTAAAGGATAACTTTATTTATTTATTTATTTATTATTATTATTATAATCATTATTTATTTATTTTAAATGACTATTAACTTCTTTATATTCAACAAAGTCATTCTAATTTATATCTCGTAGAAATTAGACTATATCTTTTACTTCCTTTTCTTCACCATATCTGTTCGACTCTTATGAACAAAAAAAACTTACTGTTTCTTCTCTACGTTCAAACAACTAATTTATAACAATAAATTTGATTCTCCAATTTTTTTTAGAAGGAGTATTAAATCTACTATCAGATACTAAAACTTTCAACTAGCAAACAAGTGAGTTCAAGCTGTGAACAATTATATTATTTAAATATAAAACAATTAACCTTGGTTCTGATATCATTGTAAGATTATCGTAACAGGAACGAGAATGTGTATTTGTTAACAACAACGTAATGATAATGAAGTCTTGTAAAAGGTTGCTCCAAGTCCAACTTTGAGTCTCAAGAAATCAAAGCTATGTTTCCACAAACTAAATTTCACTTTTGTTTTGTTAATATCACTGAAGAAGATATAAATTTCTTTTTTGTTTCTCCCTTTGTTTGTCTGTTTTTGTGTTCCTCACTCTCATTTTCTGAAAAGTGTTCAACACCCATTTAAAAAGGGGAAATCAGTATACATTGGATTACAAAGTAACTGTTCCCACCCCTTTTTCAAATTGGTACTTATCTCTTTTTTCGGAAAAAAACTTCGGGTCAGGTCATATCGGGTCGGGTCGATCCACATGGACGACCCACAATCCAAAACTTACAACATTTATGTGTTGTGATTAACAATATTTAGTTTTAAGAATAAATAATTTTCATGGTAAAATGAGAAAATTTTAATTAATTCTATTTTGATTTTATATGTAAATTTACAAGTATTTTTAGTAACATTGACAAGTAATATATGAGACATAAGAAGTATTAGCATTTAAAATTAAAGTTGGAAAAAATGTATTTAAAAATTAAAATTACATTTAGACATAAATATCATTTGAAAAAAGAAGAAGAAACAAAACGCTAAAGTTTCGTGAGTAGGAACAAATCTTCAGTTGAAAATTTGATTGAAAATGAAAACATCTTCTTAATAACTACACCAAAAAATCACTTGAAGACATAACAAAATATTATTTTGAAAGTAGTTTTTTCGATAAAAAAGAAGGAATAATTATGCCCTGTTTTGAAATAACTAGCTAACGAACTAATATTAATAAACTAAATTGAAAAGAAGAACACGCAAAGAGAGAGGGTAATCTATTACAATCTCTACATATCTTGATTTGTGAATCTTAATGGCTATTTATAGCCAATAAGTAATAGACAAACCAACACTTGGCCAATAAGAAGTTATCCATTTGGCCAAGTGATGACACTTCTCAAATGGGTGGCCCCACATGACATCCATTTAGCATGACAAGTGATGACAATTAAATGGGTGGCCTCACATGACATCCACCTTAGTTTTACAACACTCCCCCTTGGATGTCCATGTAAAAGAAAAGTTGAAGGAACAAAAATATAAATAGACATTTATAATACGCATTACTTGATGTCTCATTAAAAACCTTTCTAGAAAAACCAAGTGGAACAAAACCTAGACTAAGGAAAAAAGGGTGCAACGCGTATTTTACTCCCCCTAATAAAGACCACAATTCAGATGCTAAAGTTTTTGCATTCCAATCTTGTGTACCATGCATCTTCTCAAGAGTTGAGGCTGGTAAATATTTGGTGAATAAATCTGTCGGATTATCACTTGAATGAATTTGTTGTATATCAATATCACCATTCTTCTAAAGATCATGTGTGAAAAATAATTTTGGTGAAATGTGTTTCGTTCTGTCTCCTTTTTATAAAGCATCTTCTTAGTTGAGCTATGCATGCAACATTGTCTTCAAAGAGCACTATAGATACCTTGACATCACACTTCAAACCACATTTTTCTTTGATGAAATGTATCATTTATCTCAACCATACATATTCTCTACTTGCTTCGTGAATAGCTATTATCTCAGCATGATTTGAAGAAGTAGCGACAATGGATTGCTTCGTAGATTGCCATGATATAGTAGTACCTTCGTATGTAAACAAATAGCCTATTTGAGATCGAGCTTTATGTGGGTCAGATAAATAACCCGCATCTGTACGACCAACAAGATATGTACTATCTTTGTTAGTATAAAATAGACCCATATCACTAGTCCTCTTTAGATATCGCAATATATGTTTAATTCCATTCAAATGTCTTCGTATAGGGAAAGAACTATATGTTGCTAACAAATTAACATAAAATTCTATGCCAGATCTCCTAGCATTAGCAAGATACATAAGTGCACCAATTGCATTAAGATAAAGTACTTCAGGACCAAGAGGTTCCTCATTCTCTACTTGAGGTCGGAACGAATCTTTACTCACTTCAATTGATCGAACAACCATGGGAGTACTGAATGAATGTGATTCGTCCATGTAAAATTGTTTCAAAATTTTCTCAATATATGCAGATTGATGGATGAAGACCCCGTCTACTAAATGTTCAATTTGTACACCAAGACAAAGTTTTGTCTTTCCAAGGTCTTTCATCTCAAATTATTTTAAATATTCAATTGACTTTTGAACATCTTCAAGGGTTCCATTGAGATTTATATCATAAACATAAACGACAAGAATAACAAATCTTGATATTGTTTTCTTAATAAAAATTCAAGGAAAAATTGCATCGTTTATATAATCTTCTTTTATCAAGTACTCACTGAGGCGATTATACCACATGCGCCCTGATTGTTTTAAGCCGTATAATGACTTTTGTAATCTGATTGATCACATTTCCAGAGATTTTGAACTATATGCTTCTGGCATTTTAAGTCCTTCCGAAATTTTCATATAAATTTCATTATCAAGTGAACCGTAAAGATAAGCTGTAACCACATCCATTAGATTTATTTCAAGATTTTCATGTGCAGCTAAACTGATGAGATATCAAAAAGTTATTGCATCCTTAACTGGTAAATATGTTTCTTCATAGTCGATACTGGGTCTTTGAGAGAGTCCTTGTGCAACAAAGCGTGCCTTGTATCTTATAATTTCATTTCTCTCATTTCTTTTTCGTACAAAGACCCATTTATAGCCAACTGATTTACCATCATTAGGTGTTTGAAATACTGGTCCAACAACCTCATGTTTAGCAAGTGAATTCAAATTTGATTGAATTGCCTCTTGCCATTTTTGCCAATCACATTTTCGTCGACATTCTTCGACAGATAGAGGTTCAAGATCTTCACAGTCTTGCATAATATTAAGTGCAACGTTATAAGCAAAAATATTATCCACCATAAGTTTTGATTGATTCAACTTTATCCCATTATCCGAAGAACTTATTGATAGTTCTTCATTCACTTGAGTCTCGGGGTCATTGATTTCTTCAGAAATATCATGACTAATCAAATCTTGAATCTCTTCGTGGGATTCTTTTATATTGTCATTTTTTGTACTTCTTTTTCTAGGATTTTTATCCTTTGAACCCAATGGTCTGCCACGCTTCAGGCGTGTATGAGATTTAGAAGTTATGACACTATTAGATGGTCCTGTTGGAATATCAATTCAGATAGACACATTTTTGCAGGGATATGTGACTTAGTTATCCTTTTCAAATCAGTAAATGCATCTGGCATTTGATTTGCTATATTCTGCAAATGGATGATCTTTTGGATCTCTTGTTCACGCATAGGGAACATGGATCAAAATGAGATAATGCTGAAACTTTTTATGCAATTTCACTTATAAGTTCCTTTTTCTCTCCCCCTAATTCCAGAAACTTTGTTTCATCAAATCAACAATCTACAAATCTTGTAGTGAATAAATCTCCCGTTATTGGCTCAAGGTAGCAAATTTTGGAGGGTGAATCAAACGCAAAATATATTCCTAACCTTCTTTGGAGGCTCATCTTAGTGTGTTGAGGTGGTGCTATTGGCACATATACAACATATCCAAAAATTCGTAAATGAGCAATATTTGGTTCATGACCAAACACTAATTGTGATGGAGAGTATTTATTATAATGAGTCAGTCTGAGACGAACAAGTGATGTTGCATGACTCTGCAAGGCTATTTTGAGTATGAACATGAGGAACATGATGTTCAATTCTTATCCCAATTCATAAGCAATAATAATCAAAAGCTTGGGGTTCAAATTCTCTAGCATTATCAAGGCGAATGACCTTAATAGGATAATCTGAAATTGCGCCCTTAATTTTACTATTTGTGCCAATAACTTTGCAAATGCCAGGTTACGAGATGATAAAAGGCACACATGAGACCATCTTGAAGATGCATCTATTAGGATCATAAAATATCTCAACAACCCACTAGATGGGTGAATAGGTCCACATATATCCTCGTGTATACGTTCTAAAAATTGAGGGATTGAATGTTAACCTTCGTTGGTGATGGCCTAGAAATCAATTTGCCTTGACAACAAGCAACACATGAAAATTTATCACTCGCAAGAATCTTTAGGTTCTTTAATAAATGTCCATTTGAATTTTCAATGATTCGTCTCATCATTATTGATTCAGGATGACCTATTCGGTCATGCCATAGCACAAACGTATTTAAATCAGTAAACTTTTGGTTTACGATTGAATGTGCTTCGATTGTACTAATTTCTGCATAATATAGGCCAGAATATAAGGTTGCTAATTTCTCCAAAACACATTTCTGGCCTGAGACATTCTTGGTTATTCCAAGGTATTCAATATTCATTTCATTTAGTGTTTCAATATGATATCCATTTCGACGGATATCTTTGAAACTTAACAAGTTTCTTTGGGATTTAGAAGAGAAAAACACATTTTCTGTAACAAGTTTTGTCCCCTTAGATAGAAATATAGTAGCTTTTCTGGAACCTTCAATCAATTTCAAATTATCGAAAATTATAGTAACATTTGTTTTTCTTCTAAGCAAGTAAGAAAGTATTTCTTATCTTTAAATATGACATGTGTTGTTCCACTGTCAACTACACATATATTCGCATGATCGACTATTGATCCAAACGAGATTTGGGGCATATCCATACTTTCTTCAAAAAAGATACAAACAAAGTAAAATATTACTATTAAACAAGGCTATTATATTTACAGAGATTAGAAAAACATAAACATACCAACTAGTACAAACAAACAACCATAAAAGGAAACTTATCTAGATTATCGTGGGCTCTTCACTGATCATTTTTCCTTCAGGGAATACAAAAAAATCAGCTACATCCAGATGCATAGGCTCAACATTATCTTCAGAGATGAAATTTGCTTATGCATTAGTATTCATCTTACGTATGTGCTCAATATTATCTTTAGAGATAAAGTTTGTTTTGGATTATTATCACCTTTTTCAAGGATGTCTGATAGAGCTGAACTAGACGCTTAGATGATCGATAGGTACGTAGTGCCCCATTCCTCCACATTTATGACATACACTTTCTGAATTTTTCTTTTGCACCACTTCTTATTTTTCACCCTTTCTCTTGTATTGCTGGTCATTTTTTGGTTCAAGACGACCATCATGATTATAATTTATTTTACGACCACGGTCACGACCACGACTAAGGCCATAGCCATGATCGAAGCCACGGCCTCTTTCTCGCTAGTGATAATTTGCCTGATTCACTTCAGAGAGTGACATAGAACCAACGGGTTAACTTTCTTGATTTTTCATCAATAGATCATTATGTTGTTCAGTAATAAGAAGATGTGAAAGTAATTCAGAATAATATTTAAGACCCATTTCTCGATATTACTGCTACAGGAGCATACTCGAGGCAAGAAATATGGATTACGTTTTCTCAAGCTTAGCATGTTCAGTGACATTTTCTCCGCATAAATTTAATTGTGATATAATTCTATACATGGAAGAATTATATTCAGTTATACTTTTAAAGTCTAGTAACCTCAAATTGAACCAATCATGACGTGCCTGTGGAAGAATGACCAACTTCAAGTGGTCATATCTATCTTTGAAATTATTCCATAGTATAAGGGGGTCTTTAGTAGTGAGGTATTGCATTTTCAACCCCTCGTCAAGATGATGGCAGAGAAAATATCATAGCTTTGGCATGATCTTGGCTGGATGCCTGGTTATTATCTTTGATGTTGTCTACCAGACCCATCGCATCCAAGTGGATTTTAGCGTCTAATATCCATGACGAGTATCCTTCGCCCAATATATCCAAGGCAACAAATTCAAGTTTAGAAATATTAGACATTTTTAGAAAAATAAAATTCTTACCCTTTTTATTACCTATTTATAGTAGCGCGAATTGGCGGAGTCTCATGCTGATAACATGTTATGAAATAACTAGCTAACGAACTAATATTAATAAACAAGATTGAAAAGAAGAACAAGCAAAGAAAGAGAGAGTAATCTATTACAATCTCTATATATCTTGATTTGTGAATGTAGTAATGACTAATTATAGCCATTAAGACGTTATCCACCTTGGCCAAGTGATGATACTTCTCAAATGTGTGGCCCCACATGACATTCATTTAACATGACAAGTGATGACAATTAAATGGGTGGCCCCACATGGCATCTACTTTAGTTTTAGGGCTAATCCATCGGTGGCCCCCTAAACTTGGCACGATCTTTCACTTAGACACCTCAACTGAAAGATTTTCATTTTAAACACCTAACGTAGGGTTCCCATGTGTTACTTTAACACTTTTTGCACAGGTGGAGTGTCGCGTGATTTTCACTGATTCAAGGCGCGTGAACATCAAAATTTCGTCTGATGTGGCGTCCCCAACGGTAATATTACTCCATATCATCTATTTATATTATTTTTTCTCCAATTGTACCCTAACTAAGACCCTAATTTTTCTCTTCTTTTCCAATTTCTCTCTTCTTCAGCCTTTCTTTAATTCTTGGCCCTTAATACTTTCATGTCGAGCTTCTCCAATTCTTCCATGGCATCTGTGGATGAAGGTCGATATTGTAGGTGTGGTAATGAAGCACTATTAAAGACTTCATGGACCCAATTAAATCCAGGGCATAGATTTTTTACTTGTAGAATTTCAAAGGTAAAATTCTTTGTTTCCCTTATTTTTTTCAAGTCAATTAGATGATTAATTGTTGGTGTCTAATTCTTTTTGATTGGTTTTATAGAAAATGGGTGGTTGTGACTATTTTCTTTAGTATGAAGATCGACACCCTCCACAAGCAAACAGGGTAATGTGGGGATTGTTGAAGAAAGCCAATGCTTTTGATGAAAAATTAAAGCGAGCAAGAAATATATTTATTGTCGGTGTCGTTGCTAATGGGTTGCTGATGTTTGGAATATGGAAATTAAAGCCTAATTGTTAGTGTTCTTGAGGTGTTCGGTCTAGTAGTATTTTGATGTTGTATTTGGTGTTCGATCTAGTAGTATTTTGATGTTGTTGTTGCTGTAAATTTTTTATGTAAATGTGCATTTTGGATTCAATGAAATTCTATGTTGTTGTTGCAGTAAAATTGGTTTTTTGGCTACATACAAATCTCAAATTCGTTCTCACAATGTAACACCAAAAGCAAATAGCCAAATTACACAATTGGTCATATTCGTCACAATGTAACACCCAAATTACACAAAACATAGACATTTATATTGCATGGTCCATAATGAGCTCAAAGTTAGCATTATGCTACATACCATTCAAGGCTACAACCTTCAAAAGTTTGTACCAAAATAAGGTCCCCAAAATAAAGCTAGCATAATCAAAAGCTACATACAACCTTCACAAAAGTGTTTACTAGCACCAAAATAAAGCTAGCATGCTCCAAAAACATTAGACAGCAAAATAAGGGCCCAAAATCAACCTATTCTAAGTTGGTGCTACTTCTTCTTTTTGTTTGCCATTTGCTGCAATTGGGAAGTGGTGACAACATCCTTGTTTTTCCATCTCAAGCCTCTAGGCTTAAAGCCAAGGTCTATACCCGTTAAACTTGCATCCTTATAACTTAAACTTGTTGGTAGAATCCTTTGACTTGAAGTCCCAGGCTGTTTTTTGAAGAAAAAACCAAAATTAATATATAAACTTGCATTCATTTTAGAGACAGTTTGTGACAAACTTATGTTTAGTATTTGGGTTCCACTTGCACTTGTGTAGATGCCAAATCCAACATTACTTGATCCACCATTAATTGGCCTCTTTGGTCCCCCTCTTGCAGAATCTTCTCCAGTTGCAACTTTTCCACTTTTTTGTCTAGCAGTTTGTAAGTAGTTGACTGGTTATTCCTCTTGTAATATGAATACTTGTATCCACAAATGGTGGTGGTTGGCTTGTTTTTGCAGTTTCCCTTGTCCTCTTAACTCTACTAGTATCACCACAAACTGTTGTTGAAGAAGCATGACTGTTTGATGTTGTTGAAGCAGGTTGGTTGAATCTTGTTGGTCCAAGTTGGAAGGAGCTTGTTGGTTCAGGATGGCAACTTCCTTGTGAACTTTTACCAGCAGTAAATTGTGAACTGTGGCTATAGCTGGTTGTGAAGTATGGACACCAACCTAAATATCAAACATAAAGTTTGTTCATTACATTCAACAAGAATTTTAAAAGGCACAAACAAATAATAAGTTATTTTACCTTGCAATATTTCTTGTTGTGGCCTTGTTGTTTACACTTGGAACAAGTAATTTTCAACCCTTGTTTGGACATCTTTCCATACTTCTTTCTTGGTTCATCTTTACTCTTTCTTCTATTTCTTGGAGGTCTACCAGGCATTTGCTTAGGTTTAGGAGGCACAATTCTTGGATTGTTAGTTTCAGGCCACATCTTCATATTTGAAATTGGTTGAATGAAATGACTAAGCCTGTAAGAAGGTATCCTTCCTATACCAATGCTCCACAATTGGTTCAGGTTCCTGTTCTATGTGGTAAAAAGCAGAAATAGCATGTTGGCATGGAATGTCTCTCAATTGCCAAGTTCTACAGCTACAAACTCTATTAGTCAAGTTGACTGTATGCCTATACTGCCCTTCTCCAATCTTAAACCCAACATCAACATTCCAAAGCACCTTGCATGCCCTAGACTTTTCCTTATTCTCCTCCAACATAAGTCTAGCCATAGGTGCAATATCACATATCCATGTGTTAGCAAACTTAACCATATCCACAGTTCTAGTCATTAATTTTCTCCTAATTTCCTCCAACATAGTTATTATAGATTTGTGTCTACATGATAAGATCCATGAGTTAAAGGTTTCACACATGTTATTTTCAACTGCATCACATTTGGAATGCTCGTGAAAGAATGCTCTAACCCATGACACTTGTGGATAATTTCATAAATCATCATTAATTTCATTACCAAGTCTGCTCATTTTGTAAAGCTCCTCACTGTACTTCACTTCAAAAGTTGCTTTGGAACATCTCCAGAATTGTTTTCTCCTTTCCTCTCCCTTCCATCTTTTACTTCAATTAGACCAGATGTGTCTAGCACACATTCTAACTTCAACATTTGGTAGCAGTTCACCAACAGTTGCTTGAAGACCCTACAATAAAATACAATTCAAGAAAGAAAATACATTTTTATATATATACAATTATCAAAGTAATAGACAATTACCTTCTGCATATCTGATATTATAGTAAGACCCTGTCCAGTACCCAACTACAGGTCCTCTTTCAAGTAGTTGATAAAGAAACTCCAGCTATGTTTAGTCTCCTTGTCCACAACTGCCCAGGCTATAGGAAACATCTGATTGTTTCCATTTCTTCCAACTGCTACTAGAAGTTCACCCTTACAAGCACCCTATAAGAAACATCCATCAAATCATATTATTCTTCTACATCCTTCCTTCCACCCTTTCTCCAATGCATCCAAGCATACATAGAAGTACACAAACAAATTCTTTCATGATACAATTTCTCTATCCATCCTTACCCAAACAGAACTACCAGGATTGGTTTATTTTATGACTTCAACATAATCACATAACCTTGCAAATTCCATATTCCAGTCACCCATGTTTTCTCTAAGAATCATCATCTTTGCTTTATAACAAATTGTTCTACCCACTTTTAGTCCTAACTCCTCCCTGCACAATTCTTGTATTTTCCAAATCCTCAAAGATGGTTGTTTAGTTATTTCATCCTTGAATCTACTTGCTAGGAACTTAGTTGTACACATTTTGTTCGTATTTGATGGTAAACACTTGTGTATAGGATAATAATTCTTAATCATAAAGTTACCAGAATCCCTATCAATAGCACCATATCACAACCATTTGCATTTTTCTTTGAATTTACATTTAGCTCTCACTCTATGAGCTTCATTAGGCCTTAACTTAATCTGATAATTTGTTTCAACAACATATTTTGCCAAAGCCTTTCTAAATTCCCTAACATTCTCAAAAATCATTCCAAGTTCAAAAATAGCAACAGTACATTGATCATCATACCTGACCTTTTTGCTCTTTCTTCTGCCTGGTAGATCAACACCTCCAACAGCTTTTGCATCTAGCATATCAGTGCTATCATCACTATCACATTCTGAGCTATCAATATACTTCTCATCTTCTCCCAATCTGCCAACATATCTATCCTTCTTATTTATTCCAATATCTTCAAAACCTCTATCCACACCAGCCCCACCTATTGGTACTTCTTTAGTTATTGTATTCTTCTCCCTATCTATTTTCTTCCTAAGTTTAGGATTTCTTTTGTTTCTCCTTTCAGCCCTAAGGGATCTCAATTCTTCATCAACATCTGGAATAACATCTACATCTGTGTCACTACTAGGCAGATCTGATTCAGCTTCATTCTGATTTGTATCACCTCCAGGCAGTTTTGTATCAACTCCATTCAAATATGAATCATTATCCACAGTTCCCTCAGTATTTATACCCACAGATTCATCAACAGGATCAGACCATAGTAAAAGACCAGTTGGAGGAGGCAATTCTTCCAATTCATCAACTTCATGGACCATATACACATGAAACTCATCACCATCTACCAAGTCTTTCACAAATTCTAACAATTGAGTATCAGAAGTAACTTGAACTAATTCATTGTTATCTTCACAGTAAAATCCCTTCACATTTGTATACCCAAGGTCTTTAGTGTAGGAAAGAAACTCGACAAGACTAAAATGGTCTTTATCTATGCCAACACCAAATACATCTACTTCTCGTTGGTAAGTAGGGTTAGGGTTTCCAACAACACCCCCCCCCCCATGATGAAAACGAGTTAAAATATAGTTGTCCATATCTCGAAAAGAAGACCCCAATAAAAGGAAATACCCAAAAAGCCCCTTACTTTACCAGCCAAAACCTATATTAAAAATGAAAATAAAGAAAGCGGAATCAACAACAATATACACCTTCTTGAAGAAAACAAAAACAAAGGTGGAAAACAAAATACACCATTACCTTTAATTACTTCAATTTCTCCAATGTCGCACAGCCTGATACCTCGTCAATACAACCTTAAACCTGTAAAATGGCGACATAAAATACAACAATGGTTATTACTAACAATGAATTGAAGGAAAAACAAAGAAATACATGTGAAGAGAAGGGAGATTTACCTAGGGTTTTCATCGGAGAAGAGAGAGAATCGTAAGAAGGAAGTTGAAAAATCACAAACAATGGTTCCATTTTTCTTTTAGTTTGAAAAAAAAAACGACGTGTAAAGAGGTTTAAGAGTTGGCATCATATAATTGGTCAGTTAATCCACATATAACGGTTGTCTTGCACACGCTTATGGTCAACAGATGTCTGTGCAAAAAGTGTTAAAGTAACACATGGGAACCCTACATTAGGTGTTTAAAATGAAAATCCTTCAGTTGAGGTGTCTAAGAGAAAGATCGTGCCAAGTTTAGGGGGCCACCGATGGGTTAGGCCTTAGTTTTACAACATGTCCAAATTAATGGCCTAATAATTAATGAATTTGATTTTTAATATATAAATATAATATTTTGATTATTATAATAACATGTTATTAAAAGTGAAACAAAAACTATTGGTCCCAGATATTCATGTTGCCAAAGAAAGTTGTGAAACAAATATAGAACCTTCTTGTGGACCAGAAGTATGGAGCTATCTAAGAAGGCCCTTATATCATGGAAAAGACTTTAGCTTATCTATGAATGTTGGAGAACTAAATATGTTGAATGTAGGCTTGTGGAACAAAGCTGCTTTGGTGAAGCTGTTGTGGAATTTGAGTAATAAAGTTGTGAGTCCAATTAGAGGCGGAGCTAGGCGGGGTTCATGGGTTCGAACGAACCCCTTAAGTTTTTCGTAGATACTATTTTTAGATTAGAAAATTTAATAAATACATATGTATATTTACTTGTAAACCCCACTCCCGGACAAAATTAATTGAGAGTTCAGTGGTAAGGAAGGATGGTGAAATGTTTTTCAAGGTTCAAACCCAATATTTTTCTCTTCTATCCTAAAATTTAGAGCTCCAAATTCGCTCTGCCTCTGAGTCTAATGGGCTTATCAATACTACACGAGAAGGTCTACACCAAAGACATGTTGATCAAATGGGAGACTGATGTGAAACTTTTGTGCCCTACGTGCAAAGGGAGTGTTGAAACTCTCAAACTTTTGTTTCTACATTTAAAAGGTTAAATAAATTAAAATTTGCTCAATATAGAAATGCTGAATCTTCTAGGTTACATACTGTTTCAGAAAATACGTACCGCTATATATATATATATATATATATAGATTGATAATCTAATTATAGTAATGGTTTATAAGAAGACGTAATAATATAAGAAAAGTGAGTAAATTTTATTTGCGCAATTTATTTTTGAAAAATTGTCTCAAAATGATTACCATTATTTTAAGACTTTATTATTGGGAAACATTGAAAAATTACAATAATAATATAATAATTATTAATTAGCAAATAGTAGTACTTAAATTAGATATATTACTATTATTTATTTAGTACTATAATATTTTAAACAGTATACAATTAATACTTGAGTCATGCTGCTTGTCCTAAAAATTTATTTCAACAAAAAAATTTTCAAAATTAAACAAATCTTCTCAAATTAATTAGAGGACATAAAAATCAACAAAATTAAATCATGCTAGCAAGTTTTAGAAGGATGATTAAAGAACTACAAAATGATAATTAAATAAGATAAAAAAAAAGGCTAAAAAAAGGAAAATGAAACGTGAGGGAGAGTAGGAAATGTGAGATTGTAGCAATTTTGTTTGGTCTGTTTTCGCTGGAGATTTTGAGGGATTATTTATAGTTGAAGGAGTGGGTTTTACACTTTGACCTCCAACAATAATATCAATTGCCATTACTAGCTAAACATATAGATGACAAGTAGGGGTACAAAATCGAATCGAAAATCGAATCAAACCGCAAATCGAGTCAAACCGAGAAAAAAACCCGACTAGTGGTTGGTTTGATTTGGTTTGGTATTGGAAAAAAAAACCCCGACTATATTTTGATTGGTTTGGTTTTAACTAAAAAAAAACAACCCGAGACCAAACCAACCCGACATTATATATATAATTTTAAAATTTTATTTTATACATAAAAATATTTATTTTGATATAATTTTTAAATATTTCTTATACTTTTTCATAGTTTTTATCTTTTAATATATTATTATTTCAAGTTTGAAACTTAGAATTCTAAATGGTTCAATAAAGATTATAGTCCACAGATATTGATAATTATAATAAAGCTTAAATCAAAATTAAATTAATACTAAAGCAAAAAAAATAATCAATTCAACACTAAGAATGACAATAATATTGAATATTTGTTCTATGGTTTTACATTGGTTTATTCAAATACATAATCTAATTTTAACTTCCTTTAATATTTAGTCATGTAACTAATACTTATTAAACTTATTTTAGCATGATTTAATACTTTTAAATTATGATCATTTTTATTATGACTTGTTAATTGCAATATTTGTTTTACACAATTTCATTATTATTATTTTTTGTTGGATATTTTAGTATCATTACTCATATAATATTTTGTATTATTTTTTAAAAAAACACCTTAGATAGTTGTATTTTGGTAGGACTAAAGAAATATTTGAAATACAAGTAAATTATATGTTTGTATGAATACTTTTCCGGAAAAAACCTGAAAATCCGAAAAACCCGAAAAAACCCGAAAAAACCCGAAGTTGAAAAACCCCGAGTTTTATTGGTTTGGTTTGGTTTATAGATTTAAAAATCCGATAGAAATGATTTGGTTTGATATTTGAAAAATTCAAACCAACCCGGCCATGTATACCCTTAATAACAAGTGGTTGTATTAGACTAGACCTAAGTGTTAAAATATTTTAAATAACACTTCAATCCCTCACTATTTTAAATTAAAGATCTTATAGAAAGATGAGTAAAATTTGTTGGATTTAAAAACATCAAAAAATGTAATAGGTTTGGTGTCTTTTCGACTATAAATCAAACTCAGATTGATAATATTTAACTTATAGAAATATGTGTGCTTGGTTATTCATGAAAGCTCTAGAGACTAGGCCAAATATTATAAGAGCGGCCTCATGGCACTTCTCATACAATTGCTTAACAACGTCATGTCTCATGATAGTAGTCGTGATCAATAGCCATCAACTCTCGGCTTGTTGGTAAGGTGAGAGCTTCAACCCCGATTTCACATTTTATGTTATAAAATTTATTCTTCAAAATAGCAATTGTAATTTGACAAATACAATACATAAACACCGAAGGAAATACATCCTTTATTAGAAGGATTTTGCTAAAAAAAATTCTCAACCTCAAAACCAACTTTGAACTCCATTTACCGTAGATATTAAAATTTCATAACTCTTTAATGTATTTCTATTCCCATGTATAATATTACCCGTCCTATGTTTGTAATTGTAATAATGTGACATTGTTCCATCCAACAGCTGAGATTTGTAGTGTTTATTATTACTCCCCTATCCATCTTTACTTGTCCAAGAGAGAGTATTAATAATAATACTATCTCTATTTTATTATTTCACAAAAAGAAACATGTACTTCAACAGAAAATATTCCACACATCTAGGGAGGAAAACGTTTCAATTGATCTTCAACAACTGCACAAGATGTGCAAAGCAGAGTAATGTCACATTTGCAAATCTCACACATTGCAAGTATAATGTAGGTTCATTTCATTTCAATAATCCATCGACCACATCTCAGTCACAAATTAGTTCAACCTCAGCTACATGGAAATACTCTGTAGTATTCCAGCCTATTTAGGTCCATTTCATTTCAATACTAATTAGTGTATGGATAATGGATCTCATTACAATTATGGAGTCGATAAATCCATCACTCACTCCTACACAGGCAACAAATTTGTTCCTAATTAATGGATCATTTGCTCAATTGTAGGAAACATCATATAGCATTTCACTGGTTAACTTCTTAATCAGTCAGCTAGTACCCATCCTTGAAGAAGGATGATTCACAAGGTTAGCCCATTGAAGTACCCGTCCTTCAGACAAGATACCTTGTGGAACTATATCGGATATGTTGTTGCACCTAATGAGTAGCTACCAAAACTTGAGAACCAAAACTATCCTATATCAATAACTTGTTTTAGAAAGGTCGATAAATAACAAGAATCTATAACATAAGACAAACACCATCCAGGATGGCAACTAAAGGTTCTAGTAAAAGTACTTGCGAAAGTTGAGCATTTTATGTCCTCTAAAGGGAAGACCACTAATCATAATCCTAGAAGGAGAACTTCTATTAAAAGCTAAAGGTTCAATCCCTAAAGTTGTACCATGAAATAATTTTAGCTTTTCTTTCAAGAGAAGCCAGCATCCATCATCTAACGAGAAATACATTCGTTAAAGCTCTAGAGCATCAATCATCTAACCATGAAATACATCCATTAAAGCCCTAGAGATTCCAGTATCAATCATCTAACAATGAAAGACATCCGTTAAAGCTCTAGAGAATCCAGTATCAATCATCTAACAATAAAATACACCCGTTAAAGCTCTAGAGAATCGAGCATCAATCATTAACAATGAACATCCGTTAAAGCTCTAGAGAATCCAGTTCAGCGTTTATCAAACTCCTACAGCAGACAATAGATGGCTCCAACATGACCTTAATCAAGTAGCCTAAGTTCAATACAGGCCAACTCCAAAAGAGAAGCTTGCACAGAATTCAATTCAAATCACATTGGATACACTACTCAATTAATGGAGTAGCTAAAAGCTGCCAAAGAGATATCGAATAACCGAAGAACTCCGATAAAAACTTCCAAATGTAAGAGAAATAACAAATTCAAGTTTTTTCATCAGTAACTGAGAAATTTTAGGAACAAAATAAGATTCAAAACCCTAGAACAAAAGGCAATCAAACGCCACGAACAAAGTAGGAAAGGGACTACTTGGATCTTTGTCTCATCTTTCGGCGCTTCCTCTTCAACCTCCTCATTCTCTTCTTCTTCCACTGTAAATATTATCACACAATTTTAATTTATCAATCGATAAAAGACATTATACATACAAACATTGAATTATCAGTTAATGCGACGAACATAGAAGCAATAATGGATGATTTAGCTTTCACATAGTGAAAAATGGTACCTTAGCTCTCATGGCGACAGAGAAATTGAACGTCTGCTAACCTTTGGAAAAACCAAACCCTAATCGTAGTGGACAGTGGGGCTGGGGTTCAATATATTTATATTTAATTTAATAATAATAATAATACTAAGCTTGAGGGCCTGGGCCAAACATGAAGCGTGACTTATTGGGCTTTTGCGATGTTGGGCTTTGATTTATGCAATCCCAATTCCCAGCAAGGCGTAAGCGGCAACTCGTGTGCTTGTCAAATACTCACTTTCCGAATTTCGATATTCAAACGGTTTAAAATTACCACGTAAATTGGATATTGGAACAGAGGAGTAATTTTTTCAGAAATGCAGTACAAGATTTGGTGAGAGCAGCAGCAGCTCAGAGTCATTTGCTTATTCAATCTTCAAGAAGCAACCCGCATAGGCCTATTTGCTTCTGAGAATATGTGAGAAATTGATTGATTGACGGAATTCAGCCAAACAATTTGTTGAATGATAAATTCAGATATGCTATGAATTGTGAGATTTTCAAGCTCTGCAGTGATTTCTCCAGATAGCTTGTTGCAGGACAGGTCTAGTCATTCAAACATTTTTAGCTTCCCAATTGATTTTGGAATTGGTCTCTGTAGGGCATTGTGTGACAAGTTCAGAACGTTAAGTGAGCTGAAATTCTCTAGAACCTTGAAAACTGTTTGAAGAGAAATCAATACATGTGTAGACTCTGAGAATTTGCACAAACTTCATCTTCAACAATCATTCCTTTCCAATTCAGTAAGCATTCTGCACTCAATTAACCAATAACCAGTGATTTTTGCTCAATTAGGTCTAAAGTTTGTAGAGAACAACCAGTTGGAAATGACAATTAACCAATAACCAGTGATTTTTGCTAAATTAGGTCTAAAGTTTGTAGAGAACAACTAATTGGAAATGAATCTGGTATTAACACCATAAAGACTATTTTGTTCCCTAGATTTATAACTCCATGATTTGTACTATATTCCAGTAGATATGGCGGTGTTGCACTCTACAATATGGTGGCTTGGAAACTGTATATGGTATCCAACTGGTTATAGTTTAGTGATGTATTAAGTTAATACTCTTTTTATCCCAATTAGACATGGTCATTCATATTGCACTACTTTGATTGTCAAGGGGATGTGATAGTTCATTACTAACATTTTCATTGCCTTCTAGCTTTTCTCTTCGACAGATTCACGTCACTTGCCACAACGTCTTCATTTTCTCTCTTTTTTGTGTATACAAATATAGAAGAATATGTCGGCATAGAGCTAATTTATCAATGTGTTGCAGGCAATGTGGGAAGCTATTCAATCCAAAAGTGGGTGCTGTTTCTGATATTAGAAAATTTTATACATTCACCAAGGGAAATAACAAAGTGACTTGAATTTGGATCTTGAATGTTATTATAACAAAGCAAGGATTAAATAAACTCATCATTTTGGGTTTAAGGATCACTTTCTTGAAAACCAAAGCAAGCATTTTTCCATATGCTTATCAAACCATTTCTTCACTGGCTCGTAAAACCACAGAAGTGAAATGGTGTTTGCTGCCCCTACTACGTATCCAACAGCTGCGAAAATGAACTTCCATTCATCATCTGAGTCTGGTAGCGAAGTTGGTGGAGGCAGGGACTCTGAGCCATTGCTTTGACAACTGTTGTTGAGAGGGAGCCCGCATAGGCCACTGTTTCCTTCAAAGGAATCTGCTGAGAATGTTTGAAACTGATTAGTCGATGGGATTTTGCCAAACAATTTGTTGAACGATAAGTTCAAAGCTGCTAAGAATGTGAGACTTGCAAGCTCTGATGGGATCTCCCCGGATAGGTGGTTTGTTGACAGGTCTAGTGATTCAAGCATTTGTAGCTTCCCAATCGATTTTGGAATTGGTCCTTCAAGGGCATTGTGTGATAGGTTCAGAACATAAAGTGAGCTAAGATTCCCAATAGTATCTGGTATCACTCCTTGAAATCTATTTGAAGAGAAATCAATAGATGTGAACACCCTGAGAATCTTCACAAGCTCCAGCTCCATGCCTTTGATGGTTAATGTCACAGTGTCCTGATAGTACAAGTTACTTAGTTGGAGGAACTTATACTGGATGTGATTGCGTCCTGTCTCCACGTAATCATTTGCTACCATCATTCCTCTCCAATTTGAAAAGAATTCTGCATTCAACATACCAGTAAAATAGTTGGAAGCTATATCTATGATCTGGAGATTCTTCCAACTATTTCTGGTTTTATTACACGTAAGATTTCCATTGAATTTATTGGAGCGCAAGACTAGGACCTTCAGGCTGGTTGAGTTCCTCAACATGCATGGGAAACGATCAAAAAGACGGTTATTTCCAACATTCAGGACCTCCAACAACGTGCAGTTGACGAGCGATTTTGGTAGCTTCCCTTCAAAGGTATTCCTACTGAGGTCTAAAGTTTTTAGAGCACAACCAATTGGAAATGAATCTGGAATAACACCATGGAGTCTATTGTTCCCTAGATTCAGCACTCCAAGAGTTGTACTATATTCCAGTAGACATTGTGGTATTGTTCCACTCAAGGCATTGTTAGAGAAATCAAGAACTTGAAGGTAGCTGACATTGCAAATGGATTCAGGAATTATTCCAGTGATGCTATTGTTTGCTACCGATAAAAAGGAGGCAAGAGCAAGAGAATATCCAATATCTAGTGGGATGGAATTGTTTAAATTATTGCTCGAATAGTCCACATAGATAGCAGAGGAAGGTGGAATTGGTAAGTCACCTTTTAAACGGTTGGAATGCAAGTCAAGGACAACAAGATTGCTGGAAGCATTGTAAGGCTGTTCCATGTACTCCAGCTGATTGAAGGAAAGATTCAGGTGAGCCAGATTTCCACTGCCAATTCCCCAAATCCAATTTGGTATTGCTCCCCTTATTTGGTTGTCTGAAAGGTCTAAGTGGATCAGCCTTGACTGGTTCTTGAGATTAGGGAACTTTTGCAGCCTACAAGAAGCTAGTTTCAATATGTTCAACTGGGGAAATGTGAAAGAGGCTGAATTTCTGCTACTTGCATCAACAGTCAAGTTATTGTAAGAAAGCTCCAGTCTTGAAAGGTTGCTCAGCCTCCCAATGAGGTCGAGGGGCACGATCCCCCTAAAGGAGTTGGAAGAAAGTGAGAGGACCTTAAGCCTCCCAATTTCAAACATGGACTTGGGAATCGATCCATTCAGGTGGTTGTTTGCCAAATCAATTCTATCCAACAGAGAGGAGGATGCATTGCGGAATTCGTCAACCTGGCCGACAAATTGATTGCTGTTAAGAAAAAGCTGCTGCAAGGAGGGGAGCTCAAATATATATTCAGGAAGGTTCCCGTTGAGTAAATTGTTCCCTAAATTTATGTAAACAAGTTCTGAGAGTCCTTCAAAATGAGCTCTAGACAAGAGACCAGTTAGACCATTACGTGACAGGTCTAAGTAGGTGAGTTTCTTGGACTGTCGGAAATATGGGATAAAACCAGTGAAGTTGTTGAAGGAGAAATCCAAATAAACAAGATTTTTAAGGCTTGCCATTGTGGAAGGTATTGATCCATTGAAATTGCAATTGGAAAGCTCCAACCTGGACAGGTTCTGAAGGTTCGAAATGGACTCTGGTAATGAACCAGAAAAGTTTGTGTAGCTTAGTGATAGCTCCATCAAGGATCCATTTCGAGGAAAATTTGGAATTCTGCCACTAAGCAACTCGTTATCTGAGAAGTCCAAAATCTCTAGAGCTTGTACCTGAAAGATTCTTTCCGGAAATGTTCCATGCAGATTACAAGAGCGGAGGGTCAAGGTAGTCAAGTTCGAGAAATAGGCAAAATATTCAGGAACTGTGGTAGAGAGATTGTTCCCGTCAAGACGGATGAAAGAGAGAAAGAGAAGCTTAGAAAGTGATTCATCAATAGGGCCTGAAATTTGACAAGCACGCAAACTCAAGATAGTCAATTTAGGCAAATATGAAGATAAAGATTGACACCACTCAGTCCTCTGAGATGAAAGATCAACCCCATCAAGGTAAAGCTCTCTAAGCTCTGTTGAGTTCTCAATGAAATGTCTCAAATTGGGATTCTCAAGTTTAAGTGGATGATCAAAGTCAGGGAAAAG
Organism: Solanum verrucosum; assembly: GCF_900185275.1. Taxonomy (NCBI): domain Eukaryota; kingdom Viridiplantae; phylum Streptophyta; class Magnoliopsida; order Solanales; family Solanaceae; genus Solanum; species Solanum verrucosum. The sequence continues at coordinate 1,554,472 of NW_026019970.1, forward strand.
AGTTGAGAGATCAAGAGTAACTAGCCTTTTTAATCTTGGTAATGACATAGGAATTTGCCCGACAAAACCAGCATTGGATAAATTGAGGTACTTCAAGTTCGTGAGGTTGCCTATACCAACTGGTATGCCAACACTGAACCTGTTGTAAGCCAAATTTAGCTTCTCAAGATACTGGAGACTGAAAAGAGAACTTGAATTCTCAATTCCACCAGAAATTGTCTCATAATCCAGTTCCAAGGCAATCACATGACCAGAGAGATCGCATGTAACCCCATCCCAATTGCAACATTCACTTGTCTTCTGATTCCATTTTGCTAATTTATTTGAAAAACTAGAATCATACTGAAGGCTGCCCTTCAACTGCAGCAACAACGACTTTTGATCGTGAAGACATTGAGAGGAAACCAAGAAAATGTGATATCCTGATAAGATTTGAAACAAGGGAATCAAGAAAAGCCATAGAAAGTACAGAGTTGTCATCATTTTAATGCAAATTGTTAGGTGGATATGACTCAAAGTATGCAATTAGAAGGAACTAAAAAAGGATTAACTACGCATTTATATGAACTCCTTCTACTTGTTTGATGTGTTAGTCCTTTTAGTTCATTCTGTGGAAGACTTTGAAGTCTCCTCTTTGGTCTTGCTTCATTTATGAAATTGTTAAGATGATTGGAATTGTATGGTTATAAATTTCATATCTACTATTCAACCAAAATATAGTCATTTTCCATTACCTAATCGTTGAAGGAGCTAATTAACTGTCAAATCGACGACATAGCGGTACCCATTGATAGGTAGCTCAATTTCTAACCAGTATAATGTGGTCTACTTTGCTCAGGCTATATCATTATGTGAAAAGAAATGCTTTTTTAATAAAAACTCATTATGAATCTGCACTCATTGAATATGTTGTTGTTGTAGTATCCGACAATTACCTGATTGACTTATCAATTTTTTTTGTGCCAAAAGAGGTCTATTTCTCAACTTTTTTTATATATAAAAAAATATTTTAAAACCTCTGATTAAAGATAGAAGGATCCTCGGAACGTCTATGAAAAAAATACTCAAGATGCAATAAGAAAGTTGAACTTGAATCTACCAAAAGACCAGAGGAGAAGGAAAATTAGGGAGACTTCCACTAGAGTAACACTAAGGGTGTGTTTGGTATGAAGGAAAATGTTTTCCTGGAAAACAAGTTGATTTTTGACTTATTTTCTCATGTTTGGTTGGTGAGTAGAAAATATTTTCCAGAAAAGATTTTTAGTGTTTGATTTATGAATGTAAAAATATTTTTTATTTTTACTAGAGTAGAAAATAATTTTTGAAATTGAAAATAGTTTTTAAAAACAAACTTAAATTTTTTTTGGGGGTGGGGGTGGTAGGGGGTGGGTGAAGGGGGGGGGTCGAGGGTAGGGGTGAAAAATTGAAATTTTGAAGTTGAAATTATTTTTAAAAAACAAACTTAATTTTTTTTTTGGGGGGTGGGGGCTGGGAGATGGTAGGGGGGTGGGGTGGGTGGAGGGCTCGAGGGTTGGGGTGAAAAAATAAAATTTTGAAGTTGAAAATATATTTTAAAAATAAAATAAAATTTTTTTTGGGCGTGAGGGGGGGTGTTGGTAGGGGTTGGGTGGGGTGGGGGGACTGGGTAGGGGTGAAAAAATGAAATTTTGAAATTGAAAATATTTTTTAAAAACAAACTTAAATTATTATTTTTTTTTTTGGGGGGGGGGGGGGCTGGGGGGGGCTGGGTAGGAGGTGGGTTGGGGGGGGGGGGTCAAGGGTAGGATGAAAAAAATGAAATTTTGAAGTTGAGAATATTTTTTAAAAACAAACTTAAATTATTATTTTTTTGGGGGGTGGGGTAGGAGTGGGTGGGTGGGGGGTCGAGGGTAGGGTGAAAAACTGAAATTTTGAATTTGTAAATATATTTTAAAAACAAACTCAATTTTTTTTTTTTGGGGGGGTGTGTGTGTGACCGGAGAGGGGCGTGGGTGATCGAGGATTGGGATGAAAAAAATAAAAATTTGAAGTTGAAAATATTTTTTAAAAATAAATTTAGTTTTTTTTCTTCTTTTTGAAGGGGATTGGGGACTGATAGGGGGGTTGATGGGGGGGGGGGGGCAGGGTAGTGGGTGGGAGTAAAAAATTGAAATTAGAAATATCTTTTAAAAACAATTTTTAATATTTTTTTTTGCGAGGGGGTGGGGGTAGGGGTGAGAGTGGGGTAAAAAAATTGAATTTAAAAACAAGCTTTAAAATTATTATTTTTTTTTTTTTGGGGGGGGAGGGTGGTTTGAGGGTAGGGACAAAATAAATTGATTTTTTCAACAAAAAAGTAATTGTAATTTGAAGTTGGAAGAGAGTTTTGGAAAATGTTTTCCTTAAGTTTAGAAGGGAAGTTATTTTCCTTAAATTTGAGGAAAATGAGTTGATTTGGAAAACATTTTCTAAAACATTTAGTCTAACCAAACATAAGAAAATTGGAAAACATTTTCCGGAAAATGTTTTCCTTCATACCAAACACACCCTAAGTCAACAAAAGAAATAACAAGAGCCAAGATGGGTTCGGTTTAGTTGGAGACCAAAAACTAAAAAAAGATGTAGAAATTCCACAAGAAAAAATGAGAAGAAAAAGAATATTCAACCCTCATCAACCGTGTAGAAAAATAGTAGGCTTATTTCTTTCTTCTTTGTTTTAATTTTTTTTTGAATCATTTCTCAATTTGTAAATGTCATCTTTGAGTAAAGGCCAGGCTAATCTTCTTTGTATTGTTCCAACTTTATTAGATATTTTCAAAAGGTTGTAATTGCAACCGCTGAGGCGGAGCAAGGATTAGAAGTTTGGGGGTTCTAAACTTTAGGATAGAAGAGAAAAATATTGCAAAACATACTTTCTTTTTTTAAAAAAATGAGAAACTTTTGTTGAAACACTAGTGTGGAAAGTATTCTACGACCCCTTCCTTACAATTAAGTCATCAATCAATTTTGTTATGGGGTTCACAAGTTAATATATATATAAAATTCTTCTAATACAAATATAGGATCTACGAAGAAACTACTGAATTTGTCCGAATCCACGAACCCACTTTGATTCATTTTTCTATGCTCGTGACTCAAAACTTTCATATGAATTTCGTATCCTTATCATTTCACTCTTCTTCTTCTTCTTCTTCTTTTTCTACTCATAATTAATGTTGTGTTTAGTACGATATTTCTACAAAGCTACAATGTAATTTTGTGTATTTTGCTATCAACAATCTGTCATTTTTTGGGCGAGACTTTTGTTCTATCAACACTCTACTAAATTATCACTTTCAAGTGTTAAAGAAGATATTTTTAAAAATACTATGAAAATTAATTACCTCATTTATGGCCTATGAGCGGAAGCTATTTTTTCTATAACAGTTTAACTATATCACGACTTCTAGCTTCATATTATTAAGATTTGAGCTAAAATTTCTATTTTATTTGAATTATATCATAAATTAAATTTCTTCAACGATTGAGTAATGGAAAATGATTATATATTTTGGTTGATGAATAGAAGTAGATATGAAATTATTGTTGGAATTGTATGGTTATAAATTGTTGAAAAGATTGATTAGATTTCTCCTCAGACTACAAAAGAAAGACACTCTTCTTCTTAATTCACCACCAATTAGTTTTTAACTACTCGCTCTGTTTATTTTTTCATTTGACTTAATATGAAGTTTATACATTGAAAAATATAATTTCAAATTAAAGTTGTTTGTATATATAGAGTAACAATAGACAAGACATGCGGACCAATAAAGTCATGACATGTGGAGAGCATCAAAAGTTATGCAAGGCACAATTAGATGAGACACATACATGATCCAATTAAAAAGGGAGACGTGGGTAATAACTAAAGTAACAATATCACTCCGAAAACTACTGAACACAAAACGGATTAAAGCTTGGCATGCTCAAAGGAAAGACCAATAATCAACATTAGTCATACAAAAATCATTCATAAGAAAAGTTGGATGTTACTCTTTATTCTTAGAAGTCATTAGTTGCATTATTTATCATGAGTAATGAGGATTTAGTACGAACAATCACCTCATAAAAAATGCCCCTTAAAAAAGTTGTAGGGTTATTATCTTGTAAAGGAAATCGATCACGACTCTACTAAATATTATTATTTTTCTTTAACAACTTCATTATTTGTCTGATTAAATTCATAGCATCAGTAAGCTTGTTATGGAGTACCTCCAGGCTCCAACACAGTGATAGAGTCAAAAAATTTACTAAGAATTTCAAAATATGAAGAATTAAAGGTTCAACATCTTCTATATACACATAAAATATAATTTTAACCATGTATAGAAAGTACAAAAAAATAATTATGCATTTATTGAGATTGAATTACCTCCTTCTACTTGTTTGATGTTAGCCCTTTTTGGTTCATTTTGTAGAAGACTTTGAAGATTCTCATTCATTGACTCCTGCACAACACTTGTGGAAGTCTCCTCTTTGGTCTTGCTTCATTCATTAAAATGATACACCGATTTAGAACACACTTATCTGAATAAAATAGTGTAATTTAATATCGAATAGGGTTCAGATGAACTCCTGGCCCATGTTGCCTCCGCTCCCGCTCTAGCATGTAACTGCATATATTGAATTGCTTTTCATGTTGACAAGGGACTGCTGAAATTGCATGCTTCTGCCAGTTAGTCCGTCGGTTTCTATAAAACGTTGAGATGCAAAATTACATTATATATATATATATATATATATATATATATATATATATGTATATACCCCATCTTTGCTTTTAAAATCAAATTCCCCTTAACTTTGGACAATAATCAAACTCTCTCCTTTTTCCTATGCATTATCCATTTTACTCTTGTTATATCACAATATGAAATACCTTTTTATATTATATGTAATTTAATTTTTAACCTAGGTATTTATAACTTTTTCTTTAAGTTCATTAACATTATAAGTAGAATAATATATTTATGAATTTGTCACAAAATTAGTATTATTTTTATGATCAGTATTTCAATATAATATGCATACATTCTCTAAAAAAAATTAAAAATCATTTTAAAACCTCTAATTAAAGATAGTGGGATCCTCCAAACGTCCATAAAAAAGACTCTAGATGCAGTAGGCAGTTGAACTTGAATCTATCAAAAGACCAGAGGAGGAGGAAAATTAGGGAGACTTCCACTAGAGTAACACTTAGTCAACAAAAAAATAACTAGAGCCAAGATGGGGTCGGTTTAGTTGGAGACCAAAAACCAAAAATAGAAGTAGAAATTTCACAAGAAAAAATTAGAAGAAAAAGAATATTCCCCCCTCATCAATCGTGTAGAAAAATAGTAGGCTTATTTCTTTTTTTAAAAAAAAAAATTGAACCATTTCTCAATTTGTGTATGTCATTTTTGAACAAAAGTCATACTAATCTTCTTTGTTCCAACTTTATTGGATATCCGAATGAACGACTTATTGCTTTCTAGTTTTGCACTAATTAGTATTTTTGTAATTGCAAGGTATTGTTGCAGATCAAACATCTTTATTTCTGTTACGTCGTAATTTTACTATTTTTAGAAAAATCACTTTTTGAAATGTTCTAAGTATAAAATAATTTGAGAAAAATACTTAGAAAGAGTCGCCACTTAATTTTTTAAAGAAATTAAGAAAACTTAATTTGAAAAGACTCTAACAGATTAAGTCTTTAAAATTTTAGAAAAAATGGTAAAAGGTTCTTATTTATGCTTCAAGAACGTTTTTAAGGCATTTGAAACGCCCGCTAACATGCAGTTATCCTACGACTAAGATTAAATATTTGACTATTTTTTTTGGGAAAATAATTTAACATAAAAAATAATAATTTAAAATATTTGACTAACTTTGAGAAAATAGTTAAATAAATGACACATTTTATTTTATTTTATTTTTTAGAGGACATAAAATGAGACATTTGAATTAAAATGCAAGTGATTAAGGTTTTAACAAAATTAAATTTATTAGAATTTATTTGTATTATATCAAAGATAATAACTTAAACCAATTGAATTAATAAAAGAGAGCATCTTTTAAATTAAATAAAGACAAGTGAAAGTTTTGACTACAAACATATTTAAATATGTAAAAAAAAATACAAGAGTTGATAAAATGAAATTTGTTAAAACAAAACAACACAAAGAAATAGCTCATCTTTGGGGAATTCGATTAAGTTAATTAACAATTCTAAAGTTAAAGTTAATAAACAGCGAACAATAAATAATCACAATTAAATAATTTAAGAGTAAGGGAGTGAAATTGAATTTGGGCCTTTCTTGGGCCAAATTCGTAGCTACTTTTGGGGTTTAACCCAATTCCCCTTTTTGTACACATCAATTGTATATCGGTGTATATAGATGTATACAGCTCATTTTTCTGCTTTCCAGGACCTGTACGTCAACTCCGAAGACTTGTTCTTTGATTTCTCAAGGTTGGCTGACTCGATAAAAGGATTTTCAGCCTTTATGGCACTCTCAAAATGCGAAGGGAGGAAAGACGGGTTCATGCCAAGGAAGAGAATAATGGATCAGTCAAAGGCTTCACAATTCATATCAACTTAACTATAAAATTTGATAATTATTCATTGCTATAATATAAAATAACAAATCCAATCAACTAAGGAGCTTTTACAAAGATAACAATATTACCCAGATTTATGCAAATATTTCAAGTTAAAATGTAACCAACTAAAATGAGTAAGATATACTAATCACGTAAGCTTAAACTATTTTATTTGTTACTAGTGAATGAACTCAAACCAAAGCTATTTCACGATTTAATCAATACAAACGGAGAAACTAACCAACAGCCTAAGTTGATATGTTGTAATCACAAGTTAGATTTAATCGAAAATAGCACGATACTCTACTGTACAAAGCAACGGAAGAAAGTAATGCAATGCTCCAATGGATTCACATCAAAGAAGGCTCCTAAAAGAAGCAAGACCAAAGAGCAATATACTCACTTTCGTTAATAACTAACTACATTGAGAAAATTAATTATAATCACATAAACATTGCAGAGAAGATACATAACTCCACATATGGATCCATTTTAATAGTCTTAGAAGGGAGGGTGAGGACTTTAACACATGATTCTTCTCCAAAATAATAATAACAATAAATAGATAAATGAATAAATTAAAAATGCAACCAACATCACAGATCATCTTTTAAAATGCATAGCTACATACATGATTATAAGACTATCACCAGACCCTTAAGGCAGGATTGATCATTCCAAGAAATTGCATCTTCTTCATAAGAAATATAGTAACTAGAATTAAACAAAAAAGTAACGTATGTAAATTGAACTACATTAACAAGCATAGAATATTAGACTAGAAATTTGTTTTAAGCAAGAATCTGAATACTAGGTGTTTTACTCGAAAATATAAATAAAATAAAAATGACTTAGTTTTCGAAAAGTCAATTAAACTTATGGTTTAAGAGAAATCGAATTTCCAAAAGAACAGAGTCGCCACTTAATTTTTTAGTAAAAATCAAGAAAAAACCTAAGGTTTTCAAAACGATTTAAACAGATAAAATCAATTGAAACATAAAAGGGTTCAAAGTTCAATATACATTCCGAGAAGGTGTTAGGCCCTCGAAATGTCCGCTAACTTGCGGTTGACCGACGATTTGACTAAAATGACTTTGACTAGTTTTAGGAAATATTAACTAAGTAAAAAGAAATTCCTTTTTTATTTATTTGTTTATTTATTGCTTTTTTAATTAATGATTTAAGGGGAAATAAATAAAAGGGGGTCATTCTAAAGGGAAATAACTTGTAAAGTTCAAGTCAAATTAAAGAGTATAAGCAAAACTAAGTGGTAAGTAAAAAATATTTATATATTTAAACTAAGTATAAGAAAAGAGGAAATGATTTCTCTCGGGGAATTTAATTAAATAATAACCAAACACAAAAGAGTTAGTCGACACAAATATAAATAAATATAAGGGAGAAGAAAAATCAAATTCGGACTTTTGGCCCAAATTCGTGAACCTGTCCTAATACTAGAAATACCCAATCATGGGTTTGGGCCTATTTAAATCCAAATTTTTCTGCTGGACCTTCCCTTTGACCTCTTGGGCCCATTTCCACTGTTGGACCTGTTGACAATTTCTTTGGGCCTATTTTTTTTTAACCTTAAGAAAGTCATATACACAGAGTGTATATCAATGTATACGGAATGAATTGGAGCCTGAATCCTTGCATTTGTTCATGTATATCTGTATTTAAACCTGTACACCTGCATTTTTTGCGTGTTCCAGCCTGCAACTCCGAATTTAACTTGTATCACTTGTATTTTTATTTTTATTTTATTTTTTGTATACCGTTGTATATATCAAGTATAGCAGTGTATACAACCCCTTTTTCAGGCTTTTTGGAGTTTGGAAATTCGAATTTCAGCCTCTATTTGTTGCTTTCAATCTATACACCAACTGTTCAACATGGGGGCTGACTCGAGAGAAGGGAGGAATTGGGGCCTTTATGGCCTATCTCGAAATGCAAGAAAACATATGGGAGTTCATGGTGAACTCGGGCAGATGTCACATAAAAAAAAAATGAAAACTTGTAAGTAAGGAATCATGGTATAATATAAGTAAATACCAAATAAGAATGAATTTATGTACTACCACATTTCAATGTAAACATTGTAAGAAGACAAGGTGTATTACAAAGGGACTTAAATCAATACAAATGATATTTCAACAACCTTAAACCACTAAGAGCAAATGAATTAGTGCCTTATCCTAAGATTTCCAACTAACAATAATAATAACAATAATAATAATAATAAGCCATGGCCAACTAATGATTAAACGACTTTGAATAGACCATGCATGCCTAACTATAATCCCAACAGTAAGTATTAAAAGAGTAAATATTCTAATAATAGTGATCAATAAGAAAAGCAAACGGGTCAAGGCATACTTCTCCTGGCGTGAATGGATATTACCGAACTCAAAAATGGGACGACATGAGGTTAAGAAGAACTAAAATCCCAAAAACAGCCCATAATAAACAAGCATTCAACTTATCATAAAAAAGTAATATGCATAAACAACCATTTTCTTCATAACCAACCATTTTCTTCATAACCAACAGCGAACTCTAAATGAAATAGAAAAGATACGTATCTTGCTTTCTTATTCAACTAGAGAGATAGCAACCAACGCTATAGAAAATTGCATACTTCAAACATGAACAAACCAACCAATAATAATAACAAAGTAAGGCCAGAAAATATGTAATCTGCAGATCCGAAACTAGTGATCCACTACAATGTCAACTAACAGCAAACAACCACAACATAAAGGTTTTCTAACATCGAAATGCCACTTTGAAATAGCAGAAGAGACAACGAGGATATGATAAAGGAGAAGACATTACCTTTTTTGGGGCAGCGAACCGGGAAGACGAACTAAACACAAAGAAACTTCCACCACTTTGAATCAAATGCCGATGAGCTTTGGTGAGCAAAATGCTGGAAAGAAACCCGAAATCTAGACTCCAAATTTATATGGTTTAAGAAGACTGACTCTCGCTTAATTTCGACCCTCTATTTTGTGTCTATTTCATATGTATTTTTATATATTTTCCTTTGAGCTATTTCTTTGCATCAATGGAAGCCAAAACCAAAAAAAAAAAAAAATCTTCCGGAACAAGAGTAAGAAGAGAATATATATATAGGGGATTATTAGGGTAGATTGTGGGGGGGGGGGGGGAGGGTGGAAAATCAAATAGGAATGGATCCCCTCCAAATTTAAAATTCAAAATTTTTCACCGATCAGGGACGACATTTTTTTTCTGGATTTTTCTCCCTATTTCGGAAGAGGAAAGGGGAATGGATGGCTAGAATCGATCTCCCGTCCTCGTACTCGACGTGGCGCCAATCCAAGAGAGCCGAGGACGCTGCTGGCAGGACCAATTTTGCAGGCGGCTCTGCCTTGCTGCGACTAAAGTTGTTCGAGTATGAAGGGGACGAGGCACAGCTGTACGGGTCACGCGCAATTGACGCCGTTTGAGACCGTTACTCGATGTATGCTCACGCGTCAGGCTGCTGCTGTTGACGGAGAAGACACCATCTGTAGAATTGTGGATGTCGGTTGTTTTTCGTCTTCTGGCGTTTGGAAATTATTGTTGTATTCACACGTCTGAGCATCCTCTTGTCTTGACCAAGGGTTTGGGCCAGGTCATTGGGATTGGGTCGAGATTGTTGTTGACACCCAATTTTGGACCTCCACAATATAGATTAATCATCGAGCTTCTTTAATTTCAAACGATTTCGAATAATTAGTTTTAGAAAATAAAAAATAAAAAAATAAAAAAATAAAATAATATATATATATATATATATAAATATTTTCAAGTCATTTTAAATAGTTTATCACTTATTTATAATTTTTAAAATAATATATGTGTTACGTATATAATTGGTACATTTTTTATAAATATTCAAAAGTCGTCTCACAATATTTTGTTTAATTAGATATTTGGTTAGTTTGTTTAGTTATTTAATAGTTTACAATTTTGAGTTCATTAGTTAGCTTATAATTAAGTTAATTATTATATAGTTATGTGTCTAGTTAGTATATTTTATGAATGTTCGAAAATTGTCTCAAAAAAGATTTTAGCTTTATTTAAACATTTGGTTATTTAGTCATTTATATTGTTAAGTTAATTAGTTTATAATTAAGTTAATTATTTTATTTCGTTAAAATTAAAGAGCTCATGAATTAATTATATTAATCCGTACTTTTCTAACTCTAGCCGATCTTATTGCTACATCTTTAATCTTCAGTTGGTTTTAATTTAAATTGGTATGGCCAATTTAAAGTCAATTCTATCTTGATGAATTTTTAAAGACCAAAATGTTGGGCCTTTTTCCGTTTCCTTCAGATGATCCAAATGCTCAAACCCCCTTTCCCATTCTAATTCCATTTCAATTCCTTCAGCCAACCCCTCCTTTTCCAATCCCACCCTTTTAATTCACAGCCCACTCCACCCCAATCCCCCGACCCGATCCAAATTATTTTCCCTTCACAAAAGGAAGACCCATCTAATGTTAGCAGTGATAAAATGACAATAATCCCAGCAATACATATAACGTACAGCAGCTACACCGACCCCACCCCTGTTCATCTTCTTCACTCCAATGACAAGGATCTCAGAATATCGTACAGTAGGCAGCGATTCAGTCCTTGGGGCTGTGGGATCGATCCACGTCGCTCCCCAAGGACAATCGAATCATCTCAGCCGTCTGTCTCCCTTTCCTCTTCCGGAATGGGCGAAAATCGCAAGAAAAAGGTGCTTCACCGAATTGGTGAAAAGATTTTGAATTTTGATTTAATGGGCCTTGTTCTCATCCTAAAAACTCCCGCCTGATCCCCACTTTTATGCCCTAATTCCATTCAATATATACTCTCTTTTTTTTATTGAAGAAGGGGAGAGAAAAGATTGAAAAAAGGGTCGAACAGTTTTGAGTCAAGAAAAAGGGAAAAATTGGAAAAGGGTAGAGTTTTTTGTCGATATAAAAACATAGAGTGAAAATCATATAGGAAAAGATAGATATATAAGAGATAAAAAATAGCAAGAAGGACCATTTTCTTATCCTTTTTGTTGTTATTCGCTTTGCTTGTTTATTGGAATTTTTCGAGGTCCAAGCTTGTGGTGGTGGAAGTTTGCGTCTTTGGCTCGTTCGGTCTCCATTTCGCTGCCCTCGAAAAGGTAAGCTTCACTTTGATCTTAGCTCATTTTGGTTGATGTTTGCGTGAGAGTTGAAGGTTTCTATTGACTCTCCTCTCATTCATTTGAATGCTTCAGTTCTGTTTGAGTTACTGCTAATGTCTGATAAAAGATTTTCGCATCACCAATTGGTGTTTTAGTTAATTGAAGCGTGGAGTATGTTTATGTGTGTGATTTATGCTCGGAATGCGGTGATTAATGGTTTGGCTCGCCTTTGATTTTTATGTCCAAGTTTATTTCCTTGTGCTTGTTTGGCTACTGTTAATGGCGCTTTCCTTCTCAAAAAATGGTGGTGGAATTTTAAACTAGTTAGTATGAAAGTTGCTTGTCCTTTTTTTTTTTTTTTTTAGCTATATTTTGTTGATGTAGTCACTATTTTCTCCCCCATTTTGAATTTTTGAACTGTCTTGCTGCCCAACATGCTTTGTTTAAATCGAGTTTATGTCCTATTTTGTTTAAATTTAATTTGAAAGTGCTCACCATTTGTAGTTGAGTTATGAAATGCAAGGTTTTGATTTTTTCTTTAAGATACAGTTTGTTGCAATTCTTGTTTTCTTTCCAAGTCGTTTATTTCTTTTCTTTCCGAGCATCTTTGCGGATTGGCATACACATGCTCTTAACCTCTTTTGATGTTTGGATTTGCTAAAGAAGCGAGTTCGCATAGGAATATCGGTTTAGTATGTGTTGCTTACCTTATTTGGTCGCTAAATTCGTTAAGAAGATTGTTAAATAGCATGTTCAACATTCTAAAAAAAAAAATTCATCACTGCCTCCCCATCCATTACATGGAATATGATCCCTATGTTCATTAGTATAGCTACTGGTCCAACTTTCTATTTTTATTTTATTTTATTTTTCTTTCTCATTTTCATATAATTGATCCAATGATTACTTGTTTACTATTTTGGTCTTAACTTGGTTAAGACTTGTATCATCGCTCTTGTTGTTATTTCTTTTGATGACTCATTTGCATGTTTGAAGTAATATAATTAATGCCCCATTGACCTTAACACTTGGATAAGTTTGGAGCAGTCGATTGGTTTTATTCCATTTTTTAGACTATATACGTCTTCCTTGCTTTGGTTGATTAGAGTAGTGGCCTCTTTTATATTGTTTTATTTTATCTCATTAATTTATTATTTATTCCATGTCTCTTTCATTTGGCTAATTTGTTCCTCTTTTTCTGTATCATGTGATTTCGTATGGAGTCTGAGTTGGATTCAAATCCTACACCTTTTCGCACTTCGAATCGGGCCATGAGGGCCCAATTTTCTTTTTTCGAGTCGGCCAGTCATAAAAATCGATGAACAGGGTTGAAGGGATTTGATGTCGAGGAGAATTGAAAAGATTGGGCTAAATGCCCACTCTTTATTTAAAAGAGATTGTATTTTGTTATTTTGGGCCTAAGCCCTCGTCATTTCATTTATTACTATCTTATTAGAATTTAGGACAGGTGGAGGAATATTGGGCCTTTAGGCCCCAAAAGAAAATAGGTCCTATATTATGCTAGAATAGGACAGGTACAAATTACTTAAATGGGCCAAAGGCCCAAAACGAAAATGGGCCCAAATACTGGCCCAGGCGGACAGGAAAACCAGATTTGGGCCCAACTCTCTTTCCCTCTTTACTTTATTGTGTTCATTTTACTTGTCAATATTTGCTGTTAAATCTTAAGGTTTTAAAATTCAAATCCCCAAAGATACCCGTTCTGATTTTATAACTTAACTAAATCAATCATCTTCAACGAGGCCCTAAGAAATATTTTTGCGAAATACTCCACTTGGATAATATCTTAATATTTTTTCCTTTTTCTCCTGAAATGGTCCTAACTAACAAAATAGTTCAATTTTGCAAGTCAAGCTAAGTTAAAATTATTTTAGCCAAATAAATTAGTTGTCGGATAACCACATTAGCGGATATTCTAGGTGCTTTAAAAACCTTCCTAAAATATTAATAGGAACCTCGAACACCCTTAATAGTTTTCAATAGATTTACTGTTTTAGTCTTTTGAAAAAAATAGTTTTCTTGATTTTTTCTTTAAAAATTAAGTGGCGACTCTTAAACCAATCAAAATGTATTTTCCTAATAAAACAATTGTGGGCAGGGAATTGGAGTGGGTTGCTGCTGGAATTGAGAATGGGCTGGAGGAGTTAAATAGAAGCTGGCCCAAAATTTTGGTCTTACAATTTAGTTGAAGAATCACTAAGATTGCGATTAATAAAATGACCGTATGAAATTTCATCGTGGCCAATCGGAATTAAAAATCTAGCCAAATGAGTTTAATCGGTGATTCGGCTAAAAACTAAATGAAAGACGAGTTAGTAGAAATTAATTAATGAGCTTCTTAATTCTAACAATATAAAATAATCAACTTGATTACAAAGTAATTGCTTTAAAATACGAACTAATATTCGAAATAACAATTATGATTTTAAACTAAATTAATAACGTACTTATCTAAAAAAAAGTAAAATCTTGAGGTGATTTTTGTTTATAAGATATATTAATTATATATATAAAAAATACACATATTTATTATTTGAAATGTTTAAAATATTGTGGAAAGTAATTAAAATCCTTAAAAGTGACTAGAAAAAATATTTGAACCTCCTAAAGCTAATTATTGCAAGTTATTGGAAATCAAAGAAGCTTAAAATCTAATTCCTATCGGGGAGGGTCAAAATTGGATGTCAACACTAGGTATAACCATAAACAGAGGGTTCTAAGTTATGGAATCGTCATGAGATGATTAAGATTCTTATCCTACATAACTACATATGAACAGATAAAGTCACATGACAAACTAAACTAAAACTTCACACGGGGATTAGAAAAATACCAAGTAATACACAAAATTTGAACCATAAGGCGAAAAACACTATTAACAGAGATGAACGAAGATCGAGAAAGGATTTTTTACCTTCTTCGGAGCAGCGTTCTGGGACGACAAGCTTGACCATGAGCCGATTTCGATGAGCTCCAGAAAATAAAACAACTTCAAATTCGAATAGAATAGACTCAAACTCTTTTTTTTCTCTTTCAGGCTGTGTTTTTCTCTCCTCTCCATTAAAAAAAAATTCTATTTTTTAGAATGTAAAAATCTCTTGTCCCCAACTTCTCCCCTCCAAACTTCTCTTAATCCTCCTCCATTTAAACACAGTGAATAAGAGACTATTTATACAGAATTGAGATCAATTTTGGAGGGAAATTGATTGATGATTTGGAATGAATTCGAATTTGAAATTTAAATTTTCTTTGCTCTTTGGCAATAATGGAAGGGATGGAGATTTCTTCTGAAAAAGGGGAAAAAGGGATGTGACGACTGAATTTCTTCGCGGATTTTCTGGGTTTGCAGCGTGATTTGCTCACTGGTGTTGCTGGGTCTAGTCGCGTAGGGAAGAGGCTGAGGCAATGGGGTCGGATCGCGTTGGTATGTTGTACGTGTATTGATGTTGTATGTATGTTGGGAATTGTTGTGGAGAATTGGGTTTCTGGATTTTGTTGGTGGGCTGGGGTTGTTGTGTGGAATTGTTGTTGATGGGTTGATTTTATTGGGCTTATGGGAATTGAGGAGAGTAAATGACATATATATACAACTATTATTGAAAATTAGCAATATATAGCCCATAATTAAAATGCATTTAATAGACCAAAAGATAAGGAGCACAAAATAGCCCATTATTAACATACTGCAACTAATAGGGTTTTTTTTTTTTTTTTTTGGAGAAACTAGCCGCCACACTCAACTGGCATTAAAGATGGAACGTGGGAAACCACATAACTCCCAGAGATAATAAGCGATTCAGCGTCCATAACTTCATAAATTCATAAACTGCATGTCCAATACAAAAAAATAAAAAATTAACGAGGTTCTACTACAAATATCAACAAATAAATGGCGTCTTTGATAGTGTTGATTCATCATAGCGGAGAATGGGATAGCACAAATAATTTTGTAAATTATTCCATGGATGGGGTGGTTATTACAACAA
The DNA here is from genome assembly GCF_900185275.1 of Solanum verrucosum. Lineage (NCBI taxonomy): Eukaryota > Viridiplantae > Streptophyta > Magnoliopsida > Solanales > Solanaceae > Solanum > Solanum verrucosum. Next base: position 1,570,257 of record NW_026019970.1, read on the forward strand.
ACATTGATTTCAACGGATTCACTCTCTTGATTTCAAGCCATCTAAATGTCGATACTTCCTTGAATTCGTTTGAATTTCATTATAAAATTGATGAAAATTCTATGCCTATGTGGATACGAAACACTATGGGATTACAAGTATACATCGAATTGAAAAAAGGTTCAGGAAACTTCAAAGACTATCCATTGTGCATAACTTGGAAAGCTATAGATATTCATCATACACTTTCAATTATTGGAGAAGAATATCAGGAGGTCGATACCCAAATCATACCACATAGTAACACCAACGCAGACAATTTGAGTGTGACTGAATATAATGACATGGCTGCTCGGCAGATTACATATTTTCAACAATGCAATATTATTGAAAGTGATGCTGCTAACGTACCCTCAGAAGGTCAACTATATAAGGATAAGAAGATTTTGAAGTCTGTCATTGAAAATTATGCAATTCAAATGAAGTTTCAATTTAAAGTGAACAGATCAAGTTCATCAAGGTATTATTCAATTAGTATAAGTAGAATATGAATCTATGATATCTACTACAATGTATACCTTTTCAAAAATGGTATACTTTATGAATCCAATTACTTATAAATTTTACAAGTTGACTGAAATTAATATTATCAAAAGATTGATTTTTATCACGTGATTGAATAGAAATGTATACAATGCATTATTGTATACATATTCATGTATTCATTCACTCAAAAAATTAAACTGAGTATCGAATTATCTTTTATCATGACTGGGTTTTTATCACGTGAATGCACATTCATGTATACATATCCGTGTATTCATTCAATAAAACTTTGTATATATTTCAGATTTTTCCTTCAGTGTATAAATGAGGATTGCACTTGAAAATTAAAATGCTCAGCATTGCACAAGTCAAAAATATTCAAAGTGAGACGATTCATTGCTAAACACACTTGTCCTGCAAAGGATAGACTAATGTCGCAACGAGTTGCTACCTCAACTATACTTGGAATAGCAATACAGTACAAATATCATGATCCAAAGTTGTATACAATGCAAGAGACATAATTACTGATATGAATAAACAATTTGGACTTGATTTGACATACTGAAAAGCACATCGAACAAAGTTAAAAGCATTGAAAATGGTTAGAGGTGATCCCACAGAATCCTATGCTGAGATACCAAGATATTTGCACATAGTAATCCCACTCCTGCATAAACAATAACAGATCTTAAATATAATAAAAAATTATATGTACAATATACATAAATCAATCTACAAAGCATATACATCAAAAATCATACAAATGATTAAAATAAAACAAAAGACAATGCTTACTACATATCACTTAACATATGTATACATGATAAAATTTATTACAAAATAATATTAACTATTGGACTAACAAAAAAATTGCTCACTTAAAAAAAAAAGTTGACAGTATTAAACTATTGGACTAACAAAAAAATTGCTCACACTATAATCTATCATATTACTAAAATATTAAAAAAAAACATAAGAACAAAGTCAAAAAAAATCAAAGCTTAACTTCATAAAATAATTGAAAGCAATTAATACTAATGAACACAAAAAATACCTTCAAGACACGATTATCAACCACACTTTCAACAACTTCTCCTCTTCGAGCCTTACCAATTTTAGCATTTTTCTTTTTTCTTACAGTTTTTTGGACAGACTCCTTACGATTACAAACCAAAACTTTTGCTTCCTCAGATCTGTCATCATCATCTTCCTCATCTTCACTATCTATAATCCTTCTCCTTCTAGCAACCTCAACTGAAATAACTCTTTTCTTGATCTTTTTATCAACAACACCGATCGATTCACGTTGTTTACCTTTAGAATTATCCTTACTACGAATCGGATACCTGGAAGTACTTGCATGGCTAAAATTTGAAGTTTTGGGTGGAGAATCCACAAAATCAGAATCAGAATCTCCTTTTTTAGGAGTACTTTTAGGAATTGTTTTCTTAACCATGACAATTGCTACCCACAAACAATTACTATCTCTTAAATTTTCACCAAAATATATAAACCCGAATCTTTAAATCTTAAAAACAATGAAAAGAGTTGAGAACAAAATACAAAGATGAAGAAAAAATAGACACATAGTATATTTTTACGGAATGAATTCTAAAAAGTAACATCAACTATTGTATAAGTGAATGGAAGAATAATGGTTAAATATTTACAATATCACTAAAAGCTAACTAAAATTAACGTGGAAAAGAGGAGAAAAAAAAAAGGAAAAACTGACCCACTACCCAATAAACTCAAATAACTTCTCATAGAATAACGTGGGCTAAAATATGCCAATTTCAATTTTAAAAAAAGCTTTTTTTGTTATAAAAATAAAAAAGGGCTAAATATTGCCAATAAATAAAAAGAGATTACATGCTGTGCCATTTGTTCGAATTTGAATTGGGCCTTTAGGAAGTGGCCCAAAATTGTTCTTAAAAGATGGGGTAAGCACTTGACTAAAAATTGTTATTAAATAATAGCCAAATGGATTTCAATTATAGCCAAATAAAATTTAATTAGTGGATTCTGCTAAAATTTAAACAAAATGAGTTAATATAAACTAATTAATGAGTTTCTTAATCTTGACGAAATAAAACAATTAATTTACTTGTAAACAAATTTACTCAAAAAAATATAAATATAAATTAAACTAATCAAACTAATACTTAATTAAAGTAAAAATCTTTTTGAGATGATTTTTGAATATTCATAAAATATATTAATTATATATAATTATATAGAACACATATATTATTTAAAAAATATAAAGATGACAAACTATTTAAAATAACTTGCAAACTATATTATTTTTTATTTTTTAAAATTTTTTATAAAACTAATTATTTTAAATCGTTTGAAATTTAAGAAGCTCGATGATTAATTTATATCATGAAGGATCAAAATTGGGTGTCAACATATACAACAACCCCTTACTTAGAATTAGGAAAAAGGACAATATTGAATTTCACCTATATTATTGAGATTCACATGCATAAGAAAAAAAGAAAAAAGAGGGGGGGCCGGAGGGTGGGGACAAAACATCAACTTCAACTTCAACTGGACTTATAGGGGGGACCTTTAAAAATTGCTTCAATTTCTTCTATTTGATTCATTTTTCAATGCTTGGGACTCAAACTTTCATATGAATTCCGTGTCCTTATCATTTCACGTTTCTTCTTTTTCTACTCTTGATTAATGTTGTGTTTAGTATGATATTTCTACAAAACTATAACATAATTTTGTGTATTTGATTATCAACAAACTGTCATTTCTTAGGCGAGGTCTTTGTTCTATTAACATCTCATCACTAAATGATCTCTTTCAAGCGTCGAGAGAGATATTTTTATCAATATGGGGAAAATGAATTACCTCATTTATGGTCTATGGTCAGAAGCTATTTTTTTCTATAACAATATCTTGACTTCTAGCTTCATATTAATAGGATTTTGCGCTAAATTGTCTAATTTATTTGGATTATATCATTATTGTATTTTAGTTCCCAATGGATTTCTAATGGAAAAAAAACCCTTCCATGAAAATTTTTAGACTTCTATAAATAAGATTGTTTATTTTCATACCATAGCACAACAACATCCATAATATAGTCGTTTAAATTAAAGAAATTTATTTAGGAGGAAATTTATTCTACCATTATCTTTAGAATTTTTTATATTAGTAATTATCATGATACGTAGGCTAAGTAACCAAATTCATATCATAAAATCTTTTTTATGGTTTTTCTTTGTATATGATTTATCGTCATCAAAATTTGTAATTATGGACTTCCACATGATGCTCAATTAATTTTGATCCCACCAAGTACAACAAAAAAATTATCAGTTGGGGAATCTTTTTTACAAGGTAGCTAGTCATGGTAAAGGCAGGATAGAAATAGAAAACAACTAATTTATGACAAGTTATATGGCCAAACACCAGTTCTCAAATTTTTTTCAAGTTTTTCTCAAATATATTTGTGGTCAAACAATACATTATAGTCTTGCCTTCTTCTTCCTTTATGACCAATGGTTCATATATCGATGTTGAAGACAGGTTCAAAGCAGATTCAAATCAAGTTACAATCAATTTAACGATAATATAATTTTTTGTCTACATACTAAATGTGGAGAAGAAGCTTCAACAATATCTCTAACGCATTTCTGTTGTGACATCTTTAGAAGTAAAAACAAAATAATTATTTTTAATCATAAATATTTTAAATCTTATTTTTAACTATGACAAGAACTAGTGATGAATATTACGTGAAAAAAATGAGAATCAAGATGATTTTATCAGAAAATTCAGGCCAAATGAAGTTTTGTTAGGATTTGCCCAGAATTTCCTAATTGAATTCCAATACAATTGTATTTTATTTTTATTTTTTTTAAAAAATCTTGAAGGAAATAGCTTTTCCAATCTATCCTTTTTATTAAAGAAGAAGTCTCGGACTTCTATAAATATCTGTTATTTCAATACAATAATCCTATAACATCAGCAATGTGATCGTTTAAAGATTTTTATTTAGGAAAATATTTATTCCTCAATAATTTTAGAATATTTTTATATTAGTATTCAATAGACCAAACTCATATTAATCTTTTTTATTATTTTTTTATTGTGTGATTTATCATCGTCAAGATTTATAATTATTAATTTTTGCATGATATCCTGACTCCCCCCCCCCCCCCCTTTAAAATTAGGGTAGAAGGCCATTTTATTAATCCCAACACGTATTACTTGTTCCAATTAATATTTGCCTCAATTTGCACTTTAATGAAGGTCTGAATCTTAATCCTTCATTTGATCCCATTAAGTCCATTTGTTTCTTTTTTTAATAAAACCTCTAAATGGCTCTTAATGAGTCTGAATGAATCAAATCCATAACAAAGTCTTAATACCATTCAGACTCTAGTAAAATAATAAGCGTTCTTTCTTAAACAAATTATTTTTTTCCTTGCTTCTCTTCTGAGCAAGTTTCAAGTTTCTTCCTCTCCTTTTCCAATCAAATATCATTTTTTTCTTTTGAATAAGTAAGTTTTCATAATCTTTTACACAAATTTGTCTAATATTTTTAATATATACATTATTGAATTGATATTTATGAAGAACTCTTCTTGTCACAATTCGTTTGTGGTCAAAACTTCTTTGAAAGAAGTTATCATTGTTTCTTGAGAAAAAATTGTTTGAGAAAATAAATAAGTTTTTTTTCTGGGTTGGGTTATAATCTTATTCTTGAAACAATTTTTTGGAAGAAGTTATCTTGGGTTTGGATTATAACTTTTATTGATATAATGTTTAATTTCTAATTTTTAAAAAAATTGTGCGCATTCAGATATTGAAAACAAACAATCTTAATGATTCAGTATTCAGACCTATGTGCATTCAGATTGTTCAAACTTATGTGCATTTAGATTCAGACGTCTTAATCTTAATGAAAACAAATGAGGCCTTAGAGCGCCGGTGAGATATTCCATTTTACTCTACGCCAACGGCCATATCTATTCTATTTTTTAGAAGTCAATGTGAAGCAACTACAAAAAGATACATTTAACATAAATGAGTAGAATTTGCCAATTTTTTTTAAAAAGAAAAATTATAGTAGGAACTTTTTTTTCTTAGTGATTCGAACTCACAATCTTAAAGTGAAAAGTATTTACCATTCAAATTAAAAATTTAAAACTTTAAAATCTTTAGAAAAATATATTGAAATCAAGTCAAAAACCTAAACCTAATACCTTTCAAAGTGATTCATAGCCGGTAAATTAATAATTTTTTCAATCCAGAATAAGTTTACACTAAGACAAATATTTTTATATCATTAACTATAAAAATTGTTTTACTAATTTACTTTTTATATCACTTCAATTATTCTTTATATCTTCTTATATTTTTTGGATTGCTTATTGGACCAAGTGTACATCTGAAAAAAAAAATAGTAAATGGCTGCTTCTTGATTTCCTAATAAGCCAAGACTTTTAGTTCGATCAAGAAAATTATTCACTTTTTCTCGAATAATTTTTCATTTTACTTCAAAATTAGGGTTTGATTATAATTTTTTTTTAATCCAACTTAAAATTGGATTCTAAATTTGAAAAAGGGCTTGTTTTCTAACTCTATCGTCATAAATTCTAAATAAAGTGCTACTTTTTCTCCTTTGTAAAAATAAAATAAAATTCAAACATAACTATATTTTCTTTAACTAAATAAAAAGTATTTGGAATCTCTTATCACACACCCACTTCGAATCAAAATTTATTCGTAAAAGCGACACATATTTTGAATCAGCTGGAGTACTTTTTATTGTTATTATTTTGCTTTACATTTTTAGTTTGTTTGCGCCAATTAATTATATGAGATAATTCTACTATAATAAATAGGAAATCATTCAAATTATGTAATGTTATTTTCGGTTTAATGAATTTTGTTCTAATCTTCTGTTAATTTGGTAAGAAAAAAGTTTTTTTCACTTTAAAAATCTACAAGTACATTAATGGTTTAAACTAATTAAAATGATGTAGAAAAACTAAATTAAGAATATTACTTAAAATCATAACAACCAACTCTCTATCTCACCTATTAAATTCAATTTTATCGGCTAAAGCATAATTGGAACATGTTTGGTAGAACACAATTAGTCTATATAATCAATTATAAAATATTTATTTAATTAAATTATTCAAGTTCGTTACAATCCAATCAAACTTATTATTTATTCTTATAATAAGTTTACTTATTCAATTTTATCACACCTTCAAAATTAATTACCATTTTCCCATTCTGAATAGCAAAACAACTTGCCATATTATTTTTCTCTAGAATTTTCATCTTTTTCCTTCTCCGAAATTATTTCGTAAATTATTTATGTGATACTCTTTATATGTACATTCATTTTAAAAAGAGGATATATTTTTAAAATTTCTTATTTCATCCTTTTTGATACTCTATTATTTGGCTAGGAAATAGTTATCCAGAGATTATTAGTTTTGGATTCGGAAGAAGTTTTCTTGTATATGTGATATAAATTATCCAAGATTGTTTAATACATCCAACCAAACAAAGGATAAAATAGTCCTGCATTTTATTCCTGAAATTATTATATCTTATACCTTACACCAAACAACTATGTAACTAATATTATGACGTATTTTATATTTAATTTTTTAGTTTTTTAGTTTATTTTTTTTAAATTTCGTGTCAACGTAACATTTTTTAGTCGGTAGGGTCGGCCACAATTTTCTAAGGAAGATGGTTGGCTGTCTGGCAATTGCTTCCTCTAGACAAATGGATTTGCACATGTAATTTCCCTATTTTTGAAAATGGACTGCTATTGACTTTTAGTTTCTATTTTTAATATATATATATATATATATATATACACACACTTTCTACAAACAAATATTGTAATAATTATTTCAATGACTTCAAATCACTCCTGTCCATACCTCTTCTTTAATTTATTATTAATTTATATATGCTTACAATTACAATAGGTACATTTTTAATATTATTAATATTAATTTATTAATCAAAATAGGAAAAAAGACAAAAATAAATAAATATGGTGAATGATTACAACTGCTACTATGTTCTAAAAAAAATAAAAATGGCACAAGTCACATCTGTTCATAGTATGCAAATTCAACACAATTCTTGTTTTTGTTACTTAGAATCTGTTTGGTATTATTGTTGGGGTGTTAAAAATATTTATTTTGAAAAAAGTATTTTTTTAGAAAATTAAAATGTTTGGCTAATCAGAAAACTGATTTTAAATGGAAGTAGAAATATTTTTTCTATTGCTGAGAAAATGCTAAAAGTTTCTGCTTTTTTTTAAAAAAAAAGTAGAAAAAAAAAATATTATTTTCAAGACCAAAATATCTCTGTCATATATACATATTTACCAATATATCTTTTAATTTATTTATTTTTGTAATTTATTTTCCGTATGTAGTGATTTAATTTATGGAATGATTTTTAAATTTATTTTGCTTCATTATTTAAATTATATAATCATCATATTAATATTTAATTTTTGTTATTTATCAATACATAATATTGATTAAAAATTTGAATATGTACATTTTAATTTAATAAAAATAAAACTTTAATTAAAACATTTATAATAGATCTCTTTTAAAATAATTTTAATATTAAAAGTACATTGATATTTATCTTTTTTGTAATTTGACTCTCAAAAACGATTTTAAAAAAAGAGTAGTCAAACATAATATGTTTATCAAATGAACTAGCCAAAGACAATTTTATTTTTTTTCAAAAGCATTTTTCTAAAAGCTATTTCAAGAAAATACTTCTAAAAATTAACAACCTTTTAGCAACATGCAAAACACACTCTTACCCCCCCCCCCCCCCCCCCTCTTTTTTTTCTTTAGTTTAAAAAAAAGGAAAAAATGGAAGTTCATTAATGTTATTGGACATATTTGTTAGCCTATCCTAGTTTATTCCCAATTCGGTGGTTGATATGATTACAAGTGAAATAGACTAAGAGGACTAAAAATGATATTTTTTATATTAAAAAAAAAAAAAAGGGGCTGCGTAGACTAACAGATTTAGACATGGATTACGTAGTTCTAGTGGTAAATGAACAAAAATCATAAAATTTTAAGATTCAAATCTTAATCAAAATAAAAAGAGTAATTTTTTTTTCCAGTTATTTATATTTTGATGTGCAAAATTAACGTAGTTCTAGTGGTAAATGAATAAAAATCATAAAATTTTAAGATTCAAATCTTAATCAAAATAAAAAGAGTAATTTTTTTTCAGTTATTTATAGTTAAAAGTCCAAACGAAGAAAATATATGCAAATTGCCTCAGACACAACGCCATAGGAAAAAAAATAGACATGGAAATTTCAACTATTGACTAACAAGATAATAAAATAAAAAGAGAAATCCTACAACATCTTCAACAATAATAATATACTCAATGTAATTCCACAAGTGAAGTCTGATATTGACAGATCCATCTTTTCTAGAGATGTCAATCATCATCGAAAAATTACGTTGCTTTGCTAGGTTAAAATTTCACTTTTATGTATAAACACTATATATTGACTCCCCTAAAAAAAACTACACGTCTCTTTCTTTGTAATATTTTGACACTTCTTAGTGAAATTTTTAACTGCGCCATTGAAAATCTTGGGAGGGTGATGTGTATGCAGATTTTACCCCTATCGTTATAAAGTAGAGATTGTTTCCGATTGACTTTCGGCTAAGTAAAGTGAAATAAAATAATTGTGGTCAAAATCTTGCATGTGAGAGAATCCAATGGTAAATAGCCAAACCCACTCTTAGAATAGAAACTCCTAAATCATAAAATATAAATTCAAACAAATGCAAAAAAGGTCAAGGTTTTGATTAGTATTTTCTGTATATACTAAAGTATATTCAAAGTCACCCAACCAATAAACAAATAGGCCCGACATAAAAACGCGTAGAAAGAAGCAATACAATCTGCAAATACATAATTAAACAACCAAGCACTTGTCCTATTTTTCTTTTGACCATTTCTTCCCCTCATTTTCATCTTCTTTTCTACCTTGTCCCTTCACTTCAATCACAAAGTGGAAAAAACAACAAGTTTGATGGATTATAATTCCTCCAAGACTTGAGAAATGAGATTTTTACACTTTCTATGGATCTTCTTGATACCCTTTTTGCAAATTTTATTAGGTAATGAGATTTTCTTGGTTTCCTCTCAATGTCTTGATGATCAAAAGTCCTTGTTGCTGCAGTTGAAGGGAAGCTTCCAATATGATTCTACTTTGTCAAATAAATTGGCAAGATGGAACCAGAACACAACTGAATGTTGCAATTGGAATGGGGTTACATGTGACCTCTCTGGTCATGTGATTGCCTTGGAACTGGATGATGAGAAAATTTCTAGTGGAATAGAGAATGCAAGTGCTCTATTCAGTCTTCAGTATCTTGAGAGGCTAAATTTGGCTTACAACAAGTTCAATGTTAGCATACCAGTTGGTATAGGCAACCTCACCAACTTGAAGTACCTGAATTTATCTAATGCTGGTTTTGTTGGCCAAATTCCTATGATGTTATCAAGATTAACAAGGCTAGTTACTCTTGATCTCTCAACTCTTTTCCCTGACTCTGACCAGCCACTAAAACTTGAGAATCCCAATTTGAGTGATTTCATTGAGAACTCAACAGAGCTTAGAGAGCTTTACCTTGATGGGGTTGATCTTTCAGCTCAGAGGACTGAGTGGTGTCAATCTTTATCTTCATATTTGCCTAACTTGACCGTCTTGAGCTTGCGTACTTGTCGGATTTCAGGCCCTGTTGATGAATCACTTTCTAATCTTCATTTTCTATCTATCATCCATCTTGACCAGAACAATCTCTCTACAACAGTTCCTGAATATTTTGCCAATTTCTCGAACTTGACTACCTTGAACCTCGCCTCTTGTAATTTGCAAGGAACATTTCCTGAAAGAATCTTTCAGGTACCAGTTTTAGAGAGTTTGGACTTGTCAAATAACGAGTTGCTTCTTGGTAGTATTCCGATTTTTCTTCCAAATGGATCTCTGAGGAGGATAATACTAAGCTACACCAACTTTTCTGGTTCATTACCAGACACCATTTCGGACCTTCAAAACCTATCCAGGTTTGAGCTCTCCAACTGCAATTTCAGTGGACCAATACCTTCCACAATGGCAAACCTTACCAATCTTGCTTATTTAGATCTCTCCTTCAACAATTTCACTGGTTCTATACCACATTTCCAACGGTCCAAGAAACTCACCCACTTAGACCTTTCACGTAATGGTCTAACTGGTCTCTTGTCTAGAGCTCATTTTGAAGGACTCTCAGAGCTTGTCTACATAAATTTAGGGGACAATTCACTCAACGGGACCCTTCCTGCATATATATTTGAGCTCCCCTCCTTGCAGCAGCTTTTTCTTAACAACAATCAATTTGTTGGCCAAGTCGACGAATTCCGCAATGCATCTTCCTCTCCGTTGGATACGGTTGATTTGAGAAACAACCACCTGAATGGATCGATTCCCAAGTCCGCATTTGAAATTGGGAGGCTTAAGGTCCTCTCACTTTCTTCCAACTCCTTTAGGGGGATCGTGCCCCTCGACCTCATTGGGAGGCTGAGCAACCTTTCAAGATTGGAGCTTTCTTACAATAACTTGACTGTTGATGCAAGTAGCAGAAATTCAGCCTCTTTCACATTTCCCCAGTTGAACATATTGAAACTAGCTTCTTGTAGGCTGCAAAAGTTCCCTAATCTCAAGAACCAGTCAAGGCTGATCCACTTAGACCTTTCAGACAACCAAATAAGGGGAGCAATACCAAATTGGATTTGGGGAATTGGCAGTGGAAATCTGGCTCACCTGAATCTTTCCTTCAATCAGCTGGAGTACATGGAACAGCCTTACAATGCTTCCAGCAATCTTGTTGTCCTTGACTTGCATTCCAACCGTTTAAAAGGTGACTTACCAATTCCACCTTCCTCTGCTATTTATGTGGACTATTCGAGCAATAATTTAAACAATTCCATCCCACTAGATATTGGATATTCTCTTGCTCTTGCCTCCTTTTTATCGGTAGCAAACAATAGCATCACTGGAATAATTCCTGAATCCATTTGCAATGTCAGCTACCTTCAAGTTCTTGATTTCTCTAACAATGCCTTGAGTGGAACAATACCACAATGTCTACTGGAATATAGTACAACTCTTGGAGTGCTGAATCTAGGGAACAATAGACTCCATGGTGTTATTCCAGATTCATTTCCAATTGGTTGTGCTCTAAAAACTTTAGACCTCAGTAGGAATACCTTTGAAGGGAAGCTACCAAAATCGCTCGTCAACTGCACGTTGTTGGAGGTCCTGAATGTTGGAAATAACCGTCTTTTTGATCGTTTCCCATGCATGTTGAGGAACTCAACCAGCCTGAAGGTCCTAGTCTTGCGCTCCAATAAATTCAATGGAAATCTTACGTGTAATAAAACCAGAAATAGTTGGAAGAATCTCCAGATCATAGATATAGCTTCCAACTATTTTACTGGTATGTTGAATGCAGAATGCTTTTCAAATTGGAGAGGAATGATGGTAGCAAATGATTACGTGGAGACAGGACGCAATCACATCCAGTATAAGTTCCTCCAACTAAGTAACTTGTACTATCAGGACACAGTGACATTAACCATCAAAGGCATGGAGCTGGAGCTTGTGAAGATTCTCAGGGTCTTCACATCTATTGATTTCTCTTCAAATAGATTTCAAGGAATGATACCAGAAACGGTTGGGGATCTTAGCTCACTTTATGTTTTGAACCTGTCACACAATGCCCTCGAGGGACCAATTCCAAAATCAATTGGGAAGCTACAAATGCTTGAATCACTAGACCTGTCAACAAACCACCTGTCCGGGGAGATCCCCTCAGAGCTTTCAAATCTCACATTCTTAGCAGCTTTGAATTTATCATTCAACAATTTGTTTGGCAGTATCCCATTGAGTAATCAATTTCAAACATTCTCAGCAGATTCCTATGAAGGAAACAGAGACCTATGCGGGCTCCCTCTTACTGTCACCTGCAAAAGCGATGCTCCAGAGTTGAAACCAGCACCAAGTTTTCAAGATGACTCTTATGATTGGCAGTTCATATTTACGGGTGTGGGATATGGAGTAGGGGCAGCAATCTCCATTGCACCTCTGTTGTTTTACAAGCAAGGGAACAAATACTTTGACAAACATTTGGAGAGAATGCTTAAACTGATGTTTCCAAGATACGGGTTCAGTTACACCAGATTTGACCCTGGGAAGGTTGTGGCTGTGGAACACTATGAAGATGAGACCCCAGATGACACCGAAGATGACGATGAGGGGGGAAAAGATGCATCTCTAGGGCGTTATTGTGTCTTCTGTAGTAAACTTGATTTTCAGAGAAAGGAAGCAATGCATGATCCTAAATGCACTTGTCATATGTCATCATCCCCCAATTCTTTTCCTCCTACACCATCCTCTTCTTCACCTTTATTAGTCATATATCACAAAAAGTTTTGATTCTTAAGCTGCTTCATATCTGCACATTTGTAATCTGTATATAGTTACAGGTAGCACAGGATTGATCCAAAGCAAATTAGTGTCTCTTTTGAAGTCATTTATTATTATCTTTTATTGTTCAAAATAGTTTGATTATGATGATCATTAATTCATTCAAACATGTACACCTAGACACACACTATGAACTTGAATCGAGCAAACAGCTACATACCCAATATATTCCCAAGAGTGAGGTTTGGGGACGGTAGAGTGTTTCTGATAGGCCCTCAGCTCAAAACAAAAACAGACTAAAGAAAGACGTAATGGAAGTACAAGATACAATAGGTAGGAACAGAACAACAGATAGTACCAGAACAATACTATAACCAAATAAATATTACAAACGAACTACACGAAACAACAAATATCAACAAAATCAAAGAACAAGAAACTACATGCATAGCACTAAGACTACTAGCAAGGGCACCAAGACACTGCACTACTCCTACCTACTAGCATGATACCCTAATTTGCGTCCTCCGTGCCTTCTTACATAAGGTCATGTCTACAATTACGTTGTGTCCTGTCTAACCACCTCTCCCCACTACTTCTTCGGTCTACCTCGAGTAATTTGGAATTGATGCATAATTAATTATGAAGCACAATAATCTTCATTATGGTTCTTATAGTTACCAGTTTCACAGTGGTTCAGACATTTTATCGAACACCAAATATTCAGTTTATTCAATTAAACTAGCGGATTATGGAAAGACAAGATACATTATACCGAATCAACAGCTTAAAGTTTCAATTAAACAAAACAGGGCGAAATTACCTGTGACAGTAGATGCATATGAACCAAAATGCAAGTATAATTGTGAATGTTCATGGGACAAATATACATCAGTTCTTCACAGAAGTGGTGCCTAATATTGATGATCACTCACCAATTTGCCAATCAAAGTCAAAATTGTCACAATCTTCAATTATTCCAAATATATCTGTAAATTTTATTTTTCTGACGAAAAGATTCTCAAACAGATTTAACTAATACATTGCTAATCATAGTGTTAAGGAGTTCTTAATGTATCTACTGCAACTGCCACTCAAATCTTTTCACATATTTTTTATCTGTTTTTTTTTTATAGATATTATATGTCATCGATACTACATAAGAATTTAATAAAAATAACATTAATCACATTAGATTTAGTAATACCGATCTCATCTCTGGAGGTCAGTATTTTATATTGTTTTATTTTTTATTTTACATAGTCATCTTACAAAGGATGAGTTATTTAAAAATCAAAAATATTATTTTTTATGTTCAGTGTATTTTTAATTGCACGGAAATTAAATTGCATTCTTAATTTTCTAATCCAGTATCAACCATTGGAGGTCGATTTGAATAATAGTAATTAAATAAAAATAAATATGCCGACCTCAAATGAATATTTTAATGAAAATAAATTTAATTATGTAAAAATTGATATTACCGACATCCGAATGTCGGTATTATAATTTTTTTTTTACCTTTTATTTTATACATATACATAATCATATTCCGGAGGACGGTGTAATTGAAATTTATTATAAATATTTTCTTTTTATATATATTTAATTGAGATAAAATTAAATATTATTATTTATTTTATTTATTAATCAAATACCAACTACAAGAAGTCCATTTTTCGTATATTTATTTTTATCGGGAATATTTTCGACCTTTGGAGGTCGATATTTGATTTTCTGCATTCTTTTTTTTTTGCCAAAATACAAAATTAAAAAATATATATATTTTAACACTATCGACCTCCGGCGGTCGAAATTATAGATTTGCATTGGAGGTCAATATTCACAGTTTTTAATAGTGTGTTCTTTTATCTTTTGGCTATGACATCGAAATTCTTTGTTAGCCAAATCACCGTTCTTCCCCAAATCCTTTTAGTCGGATATCAGGATGTTTTCTACTTATCACGTTGTCACATGTCCGTCCTTTCAACACACAATAAGTGTATGTGATCGCAAGTAATAAGTGATTGCTTTCACAATCGAATTTATCGATTCCTCAAAGATTTAATTGCTCACAAAGTATCAATTTTTCTCATGTATTTATTAGAACTAGTGTTGTTATTTTGGTGATTATTCTACTAGCTAATACTACTATTGAATTTGACTAAAGCAAACAGGGCGGATCCACATGCACCCGGCAACTTTTATATATATATATATATATATATTCTAAAAAGATAATATATCTAAATGTGCACCCAAACAAACAAAATGATTTTGGTGTGTTGGTTAGAGGCTGAACTTTAGAGGTCGATGTCCTGAGTTCGAATCTTGCAAATTGTTTGTGATTTTTTTGCCATTAAAAATCTGCCTTTTCTTAACATAGATTAAATACCTAGGTTTATATATATATAAACCTATTACCGAATTTTCAACTACACATTTATCCTTCGCGGGAATCCTATTACCCCTTGAACTATTTTAAAATGGAATAAATAATCCCTTAAGTGTTGAGTTCGCATAGAGAGTGTATTTCACTCTCTTTGAGAGAGTGAGTTGCCTATTTTTTTCTTAATTTCCATTTTTTTCTGATTTTCTTTTTTCTTTCTCTTTCTTTCTTCTTATTTATCTATATAACTATACATTTTTCACCACTATCATTGTTGAAGCTCTTTCAATGGATGTTTGATATAAAAATTATCAACAACTAATGCATTTTATGAATAAATAATCTTTCAATAGACTTTAGAACATATCTAACAAATTAAATTTATTTTTTAAAAAAAACATACCCATTAATTAATTTTTTTAAAGTCATGGACTCAAGAGTAACAAACGAGCTGTTGGCGGAATCTTTAGGGGCTAAATCAAATTTATATATATTTATCATATTTGTATATTCGCAAGAGAAATATACAAACGAGTAGAAATATACAGCTACAACCTTCATAGCAAAAAAACTACTCCCTCTGTCCACTTTTATTTGTCATGTTGCGTTTTTCGAAAGTCAATTTGACTAATTTTCAAAGTTAAATTAGATTACATTAATTCAATATTTTAAACAAAAAAAATAAAATTAGATATTCAAAAATTATACAAAGAGTACTATAAATTGCAATTTTTTACATATCAATATGATGAAAAAATACATAATAAAATGTAAGTCAAAATTTTTTATCGTTTGACTCTTAAAAAAGGAAATAATGACAAATAAAAGTGGACGGAGATAGTATAACTATGAAGCGCAATTATCAAAACTATAACTATAAAGCCTTATTATATCTGTTATGTTTGCTGTTTTTGAATTTTTTTTTTTTTTTACAAAAGAACATTTCATAAGCAAATTTGCCGGCTTTCAACAGATTTAGGCCCATGTTTGAAGATCCACCAGATAAAGGGGGAACAAAGAAAAAAGTTGAGCCATAAGAGTTTCGTGTCTAGTTAAATAATCTCACATAAATTAAAATGAAAGACATACACAATATTGTCATGCAAAGGAAAATTCACATTACTTATATAATTTAATCGGTTAATTAAATTACATTATTATATTTAAATATTTTAATTGTATAAATATTATCTTAAAAAATTTAATTGTCTTTTTGTTTCCTTTTCTCTGTACATTAGATAAACTGAACTTCAAGATGGCCCCTTCCACAAAAGTCACTTGATTAATTGATTAGTACTAATAAAAAAACTTACAACATACTTAACATCAACTAACCAACACACCTACAATTAACTACTCATAGTAGTGATTAACACACACACACACACATTAATACTAAGTACATACATTTTCTAATTAATTACTTAAGCAAACATAATAATAATAAACTTAACTATATATATACCTAATTATAATACATAAAAACATCACCAGAAATATTAGTTTCTTCTTCTCTGTATTCTGAAAACGGAAACTCAACTTGTTGAAAGGCATTGTTATCATAACTTGGTACTTGTTGCATTTGCTGATAGTCCATCGAATTAATCTTATTCTTGTGTATATTCTGATCATCATCAACAACGAGAGGGTAATATTCAACCATTTCATGATTAATATCGACTAAATTAACCATCGTCTGATGAAGCCAAATTTGGGTTTTGAGAAATTTGACATACTGAATCGCTTCTTCTAACATAGTAACAGTGTCCATTTTAGAACCACCAGGGACTAAACTTTGTAAAATTTTAAAACGATCACTTATTCTGTGCCTTCTTTCGCGTGCTGCGATGCTCTGTGGATCAGTTGATAGCTTCATAACTTTCTTCGGTGCTGACGAGTAAACTTTCTCTTTCTTTTCTTTCGAATTAATTTTGGTTGAAGAAGAAAAACAAGTAGTAGAATAATGTTGTTGATGTTGATGATCCATTGATAGTTATTTTATTTTTCTAAAGATGTGTTTATGATGTTTTTTAGAAAGGGAGATTGTTATTGCATGGTTTATATAGAGGAAAATGATTGCGTTAGGTACGTGGGACATGAATGAAAAGATCTTGATTTCACTGACAATACAATGTAAATTTTTTAATATTTTTTTTACACTGCCAGATCAATTAAACTATATACAAATAATTAATGTGTTTTTTAACGTGTTGGTTCAGGTTTTTTAAATATCAAATCAAATTATTTGTGCAGGATTTTTAAATTTATAAATTAAACCAAACTAATAAAACTTTGGGTTTTCGGGTTTTTGGATTTTTTTCGATACAGTGTTCATACAAACATATAATTAACTTGTGCTTCAAATATTTTTTTAGTTCTTTCAAAATCAACTATCTGATGTGTTTCTTAATGTCGGATTGATTTGGTCTCGAGCTGATTTATTTTTTAGATAAAATCAAACCAACCCAAGTATAGTCGGATTTTTTTCAATACCAAACCAAGTCACACCAAACCAGTATTCGTACTTTTTTTTATTTAACTGAATTAACGACTTAATTCGATTTTTAGTTCGATTTCGTAGGGCTCCTAATTTTTTATGTCATCAGTTTGATTTTAAGGGGTTATACCTTAATTCCTTTTTAGTTTCAAGTGTCATATTTTGTTACTTTCTCTATTTTAATTTATCAGTCCTGATTTGATTTGACATGACCTTTTTAAAATATATATATTTTTTGAATCTTATTGTAATAGTGAAATTAGCAATTTTACAAAATACTAAGACATAGTACATATTATAATAAACTAAACGGTATGATAATACTCCTTCTGTCTCAATTTATATGATATATTATTTGAATTTTGAGAGTTATTTTTTGTTTTGACCCTAAATTATGTCGTAAAATTTTTAAATGCTTTCTAAAATAAAATTTACGTATTTGAGAACTACTTTAAAAAAATATTACAAACCACATGAATAACTGATACAATTCAAAATATTTAAAATGTCTATGAAAAAAATATTGAAATTCGAAAAGTATGGTAACTTATTTTTTTTTACATTAGTTGTGTGTATATAACTTAAATAAAAATGAGAAGATCGAGTTGTCGTCATGTGATTGGAGTCCCCCAATTTTTAGAGGAAGATACGAGTTTGTTGGGGTTAAAAATATATCTACAATTTGTAGGGTCAATATTATAGGACAGCAAAAAAGGTCTTCCATACAAAATTACCTAACATTTCTGATAGTACTTAAAAGTATTTCTATATACGCAACGATTTGTTGTAATTGGATGTTTATATATTTATCAGAAATTATGGAACTACTTACGAAATTTATTGAATTTTTTTAATTAATTCATCGCTCAAAAGCTCACAGTTAATTTTTTTTTTTTTTTGGAAAGAGAAGAGTCAGTCTGCTTTGCACCTCTGTCTTGTATTGGGTTAACTGGAGCTTAGATAAAGCGATATAATCCATCATTACTCTACAACTAAATGAAATTAGTATGAAATTTTTGTTGTTTGGTTATGAAATTTTACATGTCGTTATTTTTATACATTCTATTAGTCTCATCACCATATTTTCCTTTAATTCTTATATATGTATTTAGAAATTTATTAATATATAAATATTAATATATTTTAAACTCACGTGTAACTCAAATGTTCAAAGAATTTAATAAAAAATTTCGGAACCTATAAATTTCAAATATTGAATTTATTTCTGTTGAGAAATTGTCTCATAAATTTTAAAAATATTAATAATTGTACTAGAAGTGAAGATCACCAAATGTATCGTTTGGAATTGTTCTTATAGTTGACTAAAATATAATACTCCCTCTGTTTTAATTTAAGTGGCATCTTTTAAATTTTGAGATTTAAACAAGTCAATTTTTTATCGTATATTTTTCACATATCATTTAAATATTTTGAATTGTCATGACTTATAGTACTTTGTACATAGTTTACAATTATATAAATTTTATTTCAAAAAAATTTAAAGATTTCATGAACAATTTCTTGATCAAACTTAAATTGTATGGCTCTTGAAAAATGAAAATCATCACATAAAATTGAACATAGAGAATATATAATGTGCGTCCTTAATTAAATATTCAAAAAGAAGTTGGGAGTTGGGACTAGACGCAAGAGGAAACCATAAAGGAGATATAACTAAATGGTAACCGACTATTTTTAGGATACACTAATATTTAGTCACTATATAGTATATAGTATTAGGAGCATATATAATTGCGCCAATTATGTCACAATAAATAAATATTACTTCCTAGTTAGACGTAATAGTTTAAAGCAATAATTTTTTTTAATTTCTACGTACACAAAAAAAATCGATTAGTAATTAGATAATACTCATATTGTTTATTTCTACTTGTTAAGTATTGTTTTGACAATTTTTTTAAGAAGTAATAAATAAAATGACAATTTTATCATACTATTCTTTGAATTTAATAAATTCAATGCATTGGGAAATAACTATATAGAATTAATAATAAGAATAAATTAGAAATTAAATGATAAATTATCTCTAAATTTTCTAAACGGAACAAGTAAAAATAAAATTTTATTTTAATAATAATAAACGAATAAAAATACACAGAGTGGAATCTCAGGATAACCCGCAACTGCTACAACCTCTTCCACAGTCTCTACCCTTTGAGTGAGCACTCTATGATGAGCACCTTGTGCGCACTGGGTAAACTTTCCACTGTGTAATAGTCTGCAAACCACACAGAAAATGTAAACTATATTACGTAAACCCTATGCGATAGACTCGACTCAAAAGATATTGAGAAGAATTGATTTTGAGTCTTTTGTGTGGATGACCACCCATCAAACCAATCGAGCTAGGAAAAAAAATACACAGAGTGAGTAGCCATATTCTTTGGAGAAAATTGTGAAGGAGACAGATTAAGAGTCTTTTCATACTACTAGTGGAAGAGACATGAGAAAGCACTGAATTCTAAGTTGCTAGATATGAATGTACTGCCTATATATCTACTACCTAGGGGCCAAATCCAAACTATAGATAACTCACATTAGAGTTCAAAATTGTACCTAACTGAACGATTTTTATTTTTTTTGAAAAAAATAACTTTTTAATATCATTAGTCGAGTGTTGTCAAATTTAAGGTCTAAACAAGCTAAGGTGTAACAAAAAATGGAATAAATATCAAATGTAGCCAAATTAAAGAGGCAAGAGGATAAGGAATCATTATTCATATAATAAGCATCTCTTACCTTCGAATCATAGTTGCGAGTTAAGTAGTTCGAATCACCAATGAAACAAAATTGATAGCCGAAACAAAACACGGGGATGGGGAGATTAATTTTTAGGAAAATATAAAAATCAGTAAATATAATTTATGAAAAGTTTTTAATTATTTATTTAAATTGTAATTGATCATGAGAGATAATTTATGTCGTTGGTTATGTCACTTCTAGAACCAAAATCTTCCTAGGAATATGATTATTCATTTTGCAGAACAAAGTGTTTTTTTTCTCTTTATTAGCTCTTCTTTTTAAAGTACAATTTGCATGAATAGTGCTCTTAGCATTTCAAACTTCTTTGTACCTAAAAGTTATTTTAACATTCAATCTTTTGTTATCTCTTCATAGTATTGGCATCTTAGACATCCCTTGAAGTTTGGAATTTAACCAAATCCTCTCTTTTACTTGTCAATTCATAACCAACACACCATACCTTTAAAATTGAGGGATAATTATTAATTACCACCTTAAACACGTCGGTCAACTGGTTTATAAAATATATACAAAGTATACATATTGTTTATACTTTATATTTACAAAGCATATATTATCAGTATATGTTGTGTATATTTCGATCATATTGATAAATCAGTTGAATATTATAAAAAGATTAAATGGTGCACTTGATTGGATGTAGTGTTACTTACTCAGAGAGTTAGGAATCAATTCTCACTTAATACAATTTTTCTTTTTTTTAATAGTGTACCATGTTCTAAAAATCGTAGATTCGCCTTAGTGAAGTCCGGTTTATTTCCTTGTAACTCTTATCATTCAAGATGATTTATAGAATTCAACAAAAACCTAATTTCTTTCATCCAACTAATTGTACTTATAGTAAGGGCACCTGTCATGTTACCTTACTTATAATTAACTTCACTACTTAATTAACAGTATGAAGTGAAAAATTTAAAGCTTTATGTTTATTTTTTGCAGCTTTTAGCACACCTTAAAGAAACGAAAAAAGTACCTCGTTTAACAAATGTCTGAGATTAGTTTTGATTTAGCTACTGCCATGCAAACAGTAACTAGAGAAAGAAGCAAGTGTGTTGTCGTGTCTTTTCTTTTATTAAAGATGTTTTTTATCTTCTTTTCATAGTAATTTTAGTTAAAGAGTCGAATCATATTGTCTAATAATATCAACAACACTAGGTTTTTGCAAGTACTTATTTTTGGTTTCTCCAGCTATATCGAAGCCCGACAAAATCCAAATTCATTTTTTTTTATCTTCTTTTCATAGTACGTTTAGTTAAAGAGTCGAATTACATTGTCTAATAATGTCAACAACACCAGGTTTTGCAAGTTTTTTCTTTTTTGGTTTCTCATCTGGTGTCTAGTGGCCATATTGAAGTCCAACTAAATTTAAATTCGTGTCGGAAAGTTCCATATTGGGATAAAGCACTCCTTAACAAAGGCGACTCCATAACAAAAAATGACTCAAACCCGAGACATCTGGTTAAGGATCCCTAACAAGGCGACTCCATACCCAGAATGACTCCAACCTACATCTGGTAATTAAGGATGAAGCAGTACTTACCATTCCACGTCTCCACCACAACCCTTATATGCAAGTAGTTAAGGATGATGGAGTACTTACCATTTCACGTCTTGACTAGTACAACCCTTATATGCAAGTATTTTTATTTTTATTTTTGTTTTCCGCCCGGTGTCCGGAGCCCACATTGGAGTCTCGACTAAATCTGGATCGCGCACCGCAAGGTCCATTCGGGGGTGGCGCTCCCAACATGATTTTTTCCACACCCAGGACTCGAACTCGAGACCTCTGGTTAATGGTGAACCTGTCCCACTACTGCACAACAACCCATGTTGATTTATATGCCAAGTATTATTATCTAGAAATACTCTTTTCACCAAATTCTAAAGGTAATGAAGGACGGCATACTTATGTTGATTCAAGGATATATGGTCAATCGAACATTCTTTATTAAAAATTAGTATTATGTATATAAATCTTTAGAGATATATTTATATATTAAAATTTTGAACACTCTTGATAAAATTTCTAGCTTCGTCAAGTGAGGTAACAAAGGAGAAAAAAGAAGAAGATATATAATGATTGATGTGAGAAGATAGGTTATAAAAAGCAGGTAATTTGAGCGGTACAAGAAACAATAATAAGATTTACCCACCCTCTTCGTGAAAACCGGAACTTCATGTGCACATGTCCCATTGGAAGAATTATTTTACAATCACCAAAATAATAGAGAATTCTTTAAACTTTGAGTGGTGTATGACATTGTTTTTAAGAATATTTTATCGATAAAGTTTCAATTTTTACTATTAGACATAAAGGTTTTTTCTATTGCGAATTGCGAATTAATGAGAAATTTGAAATATTAAAAATGAATTATCCATCTTATTTCCATCAAATCAACTCATTAGAAAATGATAAAGGTGAAAATAAGATTTCCACTGAAATAAGCTAGTAATTTTTTTTCGTTTTTACTGATTCAATCATAATATCTATGAAAATAGCCATTAATATTTTTCACTGAAACTTTTTAATAGAAAATAGTGTTTTTTTAGAATTGTTTCAACAAACTCTTCTAACATATATTAAGATAAGAAATAACAAAATAAAAATATTATAAAATCTAGCAAAACAAAATTTGAAAAGGAAGAAATTGACTCCTTGTTTCGCTATATCTTTTCCTGGCCAATTAACATAAATAATGTATTGTATAGTCTTACTTATAAATTATAGCAAATCTAATATATATACATATATATATATATATATACAATTGGGCTTGTAGAATGAATTTTAGAAACTCAAAATTTCATCTTTCTACGGATTGGATCTACAGTTTGTAGATCAAACAACGGATCATAAATGACCCTCGTGAATTGTTCCGAGTTTTTCAGTAAGGATTCTTTTGATTTTTAACTTCAATTAGGGGAGTATATCTTATCAAGCATTTAGTTCTCATTATTCTATGTTCTCAACTCCTCAAATTTAGAACAAACAATAAGAAAGACTAAGAACTAATATTACAAGACTACCAATCAAGATTCTCTTTGATATCATTTCCTTAGGTATGTAAGGGGTTCAATAAGGGAATCTTTTCACTCTCATACCTAAATTGTGTCTAATTTCAAGATTTCTATAAATTGTTAGAAGCCAAGTTAGGATTTTTACGTTATTCACGATTTTCCTCACAAGATTATGTTCTTGATTAGTTCACTTCAGTTTTTTAAACCTTATTGAACTAGTTTAGCATGTTTTTTAGGGTTCTTTGATTTTGATGGATTCTGTCATATTTATGAGCATTAACATATGTATATTATTTTGGGAGGGAAATTTAGTGTCGAAAGGATACATATTTAGAAAAATCTCAATTCATAACTACGTGCCACCGTAGGATTATGTTTCACCGCTTTGTCGACAGATTATATGTCAGGACTCAAAGTTCACCCTAGGCGTGACATGACATATAAGATCCTGAGAGGCCCTACACAAGCCACTTGACATACATACAACACAATCTAATACAAAATATGAGAATTTAAGTAGGAAATATCATATCATAAATGTAATTAATGACATGGCTCCGTCGTCATAAAAAAGCCAACGGGGAAAAATTTGGGGTCGGAAAACTTTTTCGTAGTAACTTGAAGTTTCTCAACCTAGTCCAGATTTGGACAAAATCGGAGTCGTTGAAGTGTAGGGAAATCTGGTAACAACCAGGTGACTTATTTATGATTTTGATTACATGAGTATTTAAATAAGTTGTTAAGGAACCCGTACGACTTTACGAAATTGAATTTGGGTGAGTAGAACTCCCGAAATCGATCTTAGCGTGATCGGTATTTTCTTAGCGTCGTTGGTTAAAGGTGTGTTGTGAAATGGAGGTCTTGGAATTATTAAAATAGCTCACTGGTTTCGTGCAAGCCGTTGGGGCGAGATTTTTACCGCCAGGGAGGGGCCGCTGTAGCGGGGTGAGGACCGCTGTGGCGGGTTCGACGCGACTTAAGATCTTAAATAAACCCATGTCTTTATTCTACACTCTTCAATTTTTATAGCTAAGGAACAAACCCCATGGGACTCTTGACAGTTTTCCACCATTCTTGAGGCTAAAGGTAAGTTTTTCACTCCCCAAATTCATTTTTCGATCCGTGAAACGTAATAGAATGGGTAATTATCAATGGGGGAGAGTTTTGAATTGGAAACCATGGTGTAAAAAGCCCTAGTTTGGATACTTGAGATCAGGGGTATGATCTAGGGTTGTTAGAATTGCTAGTAATCCGGGTAATTAGTGATTGTTTATTGATTTCCGTGTTATTATGATTGTTTGTAGACCAAGAACAAGTGGAACGAATCTGGAAAAGGAAGGATCAAGTTTCTTAGGGTTTCAAGCTTGTTTCGAGGTAGGTGGTGGTTGCGATTCTATGATTGTGTGATGTATGTTTGTTCTTGCTTCATTATGATACATGTATGTATGCGAATGTTGCATTATTGATCACACTTGTTGTAAATGAGATAAATGAATAACTATATGCCATGAATCACTTCTTGATTGTGTGATTATTGAGAATGTACTTGTGATTTTGATTGTGGTGTGTTGATTGGATCGGATACCGTGTTTCGGTATACTAATTGGGATCGGTTGTCACATTTCGGTATAATTATGGGATCGGTTACCACGTTCCGGCATAAAAATTGGATCGGGTACCACGTTCCGGTATGCTAACAATTTGGTTTTGAGTTCCATGTGAGGACCAATGACTTGTTATAAATGTATATTATTGCGCATGTGATAATCGATATTGTATATGTTCGGTATGTTGCATGTTTGTAATGTTGTATTGACTTGCTTATGTTACACTTAGTGGGATAGCTGTGTGATCCTACCAGTACACTGTGGTTGTGTACTGACACTGCACTTGCTCTTTATTTGTTGAGTACATGACATCTTCAAACGGCTATTGACAGACCACGCTTAGAAGATCAGTGATTGCCGATCGAATTCAAGGGTGAGCCAGTTCTTTCAGGTTGCCATGAGTTCTTCTTTCTGTCTTTGTCCACATTTCGAACTTAGATATTCTAGTTAGTTGTTAGTTCATTAGTTGGGGTTGTATCCCTTCTTGTTTAGACTTTGGTTCATTGTTAGATGTTTTGGTACATTGACTTTCAGGTTCTAGGTGTATTTTCCACATTGTTAGTTGTTAAATTTTTTGGAAGTTTATGGGAACTTCAGTTTTTAGATATTATTCATGTTTTTGTATCCTTAAATGCTTTAGTTTTTGGTTTAGTTATTTGGTTTGAGTTGTAGTAGTGGTTCTCCCAAGGGAGGGTTAGTGTGGGTGTCAATCACGATTATATGGGTCGTTACAAAGTTGGTATCAGAGCCTAGGCTCGTTGATCTCGATGTACCAAAATGAGTCAAGTAGAGTCTTGTGGAACGGTACGGGGACGTCTTTACTTTTCTTCAAGAAGCAATAGGACTTTAGGAAATCTCTTTGTTTTCTCTTGTCTTCTTCCGTGCAATGACTTGATTCCAATTGATATCTGGCGATTCAAATTGGTATCTAACCTCCTTCACTCTTCT
The DNA here is from genome assembly GCF_900185275.1 of Solanum verrucosum. NCBI lineage: Eukaryota > Viridiplantae > Streptophyta > Magnoliopsida > Solanales > Solanaceae > Solanum > Solanum verrucosum. Next base: position 1,596,560 of record NW_026019970.1, read on the forward strand.
GTCCACAGATGGTTAATACTAGATTCAATGGCGTCATGCCTGTAGCTCCCGTCAATGCTCCAGCTGAGGAATCTGCAGCGAGAGGTCGTAGTTGAGGCAGGGGTAGAAGAACAGCTAGGGGTAGAGGCCGAGGTAGAGTGACACCTACTAGAGATTTGGTACCGATCTGAAATGCTCCCCAAAATGAGGCCCCTCTTGTGCATCATGAAGAGATAGAAGAAAATATTAAGGTTGAAAATGTTAAGGAGGTTAGACAAGAGAAAGAGGTGCAGACTGAGACTACCAATGTTCCTCCCATAGACCCAGTGTTAGCTCGACAAATTATGTCATTCTTGAAAGGGTTGGTTGGTCCTGGAGTGCTTCCTTCTATTCAAGCAACTCAAGCTCCTGCTAATCCCCCTGTTGCTAGCACTGCACCCAAGACGAGTGGAACGGGAGGTAATGATGCTTTCTTCCGTCCTTTGTTGGGTTCTATTATAACTGATAATGAGCATGAAATATTGACTAAGTTTTTGAATCTAAAGCCTCCCGTGTTTCTTGGTTTTGTTATGAGTTCATCTTAGACTGCTATGAGAGGCTTCATAAGTTGAGAATTGTCCATCAGCATGGGGTTGAGTTTATGACTTTCCAGCTTCAAAGTGAGGCTAAACAGTGGTGGAGAGCTTATATGGAATATAGATCTTCAACTTTACCTCTACTAGGGGTGTTGCATTCGGTCTTTCATTTTGGTTTTGCACTATTCGATTTGCATTTTTTGGTTTTTGGTTTTGTAAAAGTGTAATCCAATCCGATCCAAAATAAATTTGGTTTGGTTTGGTTTTCCTCTATTTGGTTCGACTTTTTTCGGTTTAGTTATTCGGTTATGTCAATATTTAATAACATAACCAAAGTAGTAATATTGAATCTCTTAAATATACTTTCTAATATAAATCATAAGTAGAACTTAAAACACAATACTTATAAGTATATCTATTATAGATGTTCAAACATAAAATATAGATGTAATCATCATGAAAGGGAATAACCAAAAAATAACAAAAGTGGTTAACTCCAACTTAATTCTAACCCTAAGCATTATATATATATATATATATATATATAATTTGGTTTTTTCGTTTTTTATTTTTAAAATTCAAAATCAAACCAAAAAATCAAACAAAGTAATTTATTAATCCAAAAAACCAAAAACCCAATCCAAATAAAAATTCGATTTGATTTAGTTTGGTTATTCGATTTAATACGAATAGTGCACACCCCTAACCTCCACCCTCTTGGACCCAGTTTCATGCTCTGTTTTTGGTGAAATATATGCCTAGAACTTTGAGAAATCGCAAAAAAGATGAGTTCATGGCTTTGGAGCAAGGTGGTATGTATGTGGTTGGTTATGAGTCCAAGTTTCATATTTTGTCTAGATATGCTACTCAATTGGTGACTACTGAAAAGGAGAGGATCCGTTTATTTATTAGGGGACTAAATTCTGAGTTGCAGGTATTATCTAATCATATGACGTCTGCATGGAGGAGCTTTAATGAGGTAACAAACTATGTTAAGAAAGTGGAGGGGGTGAGGTGAGACGGTCAAGCTAAGGCATTGGCAAAAAGGGCCAATAATTCAGGCAACTTTCAAGGTTCTTATTCCAGAGGTTCAGGGAGACCAACGCTTGCAGCCAAGCCAATTCAGTATGTTATGCCCGCCTCTACAGGTAATAACTCAGGAACTCCATCTCATAATTTGATTCAGGATAGCCAGGGAGTCGCGCCTTTAGAGGGCAGCAAGTTATCTTTTGATCATACATGTTACAACTTTGGTAAACTTGGGCATATGAGGAGAGATTGTCCCCACCCACCATGCAGCAGCATGCTAGAGCAGTGGTACTCGCGGGAAATTGTAATAATGGTAGAGGACGTCCACAAGGTGGGCGATGAGGTAATCCGCAAGGACGTGGAGGTAGAGGAAATGGTAACGAAGGCAGGGATAACGTGCAACCAGGCAGGGAAGTAGCTCATCAAGATGATAGGGCTCAGTGTTATGCCTTTTTGGGAAAGAATGAGGCAGAGGCGTCTGACTCAGTGATCACATGTATTATTCTTGTCTGTGACCAGATGGCTAATGTGTTATTTGATCCGGGTTCTACTTATTCATATGTATGTGTGCGATTTGCCTCAGAATTTGCTATGATTTGTGATATACTTTATTCCCCTATCCATGTTTCTACCCCAGTTGGAGAGTCAGTCATAGTCACCCATGTCTATCTTGCTTGTCCTATTTTGTTTATGGGTTTTCAGACTTGGGCTGATTTGGTGATTTTGGATATGACCAATTTTAATATATTCTTAGGTATGACTTGGTTGTCCCCCTATTATGTTGTGCTCAATTGTAATACTAAGTCTGTAACTCTAGAAATTTTAGGAAGGGAAAAAGTTATAGTGGAAAGGGGTTTACAAGCCTAAGCAAGCTAAGATAGTTAACTTCATTCGGGCCAGTAAACTAGTAAGGCAGGGTTGTTTGGCTTCTTTGGCTCATATTTGAGATGTTGATATTGAGTCTCTATCTATTGAGTCTATTCATGTGGTGTCAGAATTTAGAGAAGTGTTTCCTAATGATTTGCCTGGTATGCCTCCGAATAGAGATATAAACTTCTACATTGATTTAGAACCTGGTACTCGTTCCATTTCTATCCTTCCATATCGCATGCTCCGACAGAATTAAGAGAGCTTAAGGCTCAAATCCAAGAGCTTCTTGATAAGGGATTTATTCGTCCTAGTGCTTTCCCATGGGGTGCTCCAGTGTTATTTGTTAAGAAAAAGGATGGTAGTATGAGAATGTGTATAGATTATCGGCAATTGAATAGGCTCACAATTCGAAACAAGTATATTTTGACTCGAATAGATGATATTTTTGACCAATTACAATGTGCATCAGTTTTCTCTAAGATTGATCTAAAGTTTGGATACCACCAGTTGAAAATTAGTCCTGAGGATGTGCCCAAGATGGCGTTTAGGACTCGTTACGGGCTCTATGAGTTTTTGATTATGTCTTTTGATTTGACCAATGCGCCTGTAGCTTTCATGAGTTTAATAAATGGGGTGTTCAATCCATTTGTTGATTCTTTTGTCATAGTCTTTACTGATGATATTTTGGTCTATTCGAAAAGTGAGGAAGAGCATGCCAACCATTTTCACATTGTTTTGGGTGTTCTTGGGAAACAAAGGTTATATGCGAAATTTTCTAAGTATGAATTTTGGTTGACTTTGGTTGCATTTTTGAGGCATGTAGTTTCAAAAGAAGGGGTAATGGTAGATCTCCAAAAGATTGAGGCGGTTAAGAATTGGGTTCGGCCTAGTTTTGTGACGGAAGTTAGGAGTTTTGTGTGGCTCGCTAGCTATTATCGTCGATTTGTGAAGAACTTTGCTTCTATTGCCACTCGCTTGACTAATTTGACCAAAAAAGAGATACCATTTGAATAGACTGAAAAATATGAGGAGAGCTTCCAAAAGCTGAAGACTCTCTTGACCACCGCGCCTATTCTAGCATTACCGATTGAAGGTAAATAATTTATTATCTATTGTGATGCTTCACATTCTGGTTTGGGTGTTGTGTTGATGCAGGATAAGAATATTATAGCTTATGTCTCACGTCAATTAAAGGTGCATGAGAGGAATTATCCAACAAATAATTTGGAGTTGGCAGCGGTAGTGTCTGCTTTTAAGATTTGGCGTCATTACCCCTATGGCTGATCATCGTAGTTTGCAGCATGTGCTCACTCAAAAGAATCTGAATATGAGATAACGAAGGTGGATGAAGTTACTCGAGTATTATGATGTGACCATTCAATACCATCCGAGCAAGGCTAATGTGTTGGCAAATGCTTTGAGTCGAAAAACTATGAGTATGAGTAGTTTAGCTTGCTTGAGGTTATCCAAGCGACATTTGGCTAAGGAAATTTACGCTTTAGAGTCTAAGTTCATGCAGTTGGACATTTCAGAAAGAGGTGGGGTGTTAGCTAGTATTGAAGTAAGGGTCATATTCATTGAGGAGATCAAGGCAAAACAGTTTTAGGATGAGAATTTGGAGGAGCTTTGTAAAAAGGCTGCGATTGGTAAGGCACAAGACACCAATCTTGATGCGAAAGGTGTGCTCAATGTTAAAGGGAGGATTTGTGTTCCTCGAGTTGATAATTTGATTCAAAAGTTGTTGATAATGTCCCATGGTTTTCGATATTCTATTCATCTGGGTGTGACCAAGATGTACCGAGATTTGAATCTAATTTGTTGGTGGCCGGGCATGCAGAAAGGTATAGCAGAGTTTGTGGCTAAGTGTCAAAATTGCTAACAAGTGAAATATGAACACCAAAGGCCTGCAAGTTTACTTCAAAGAATATCAATTCCGGATTGGAAGTGGGAAATGATAGTCATGGATTTTGTGATTGGTCTTCCCAAGACTTTGGGGAAATTTGATTCTATTTGGGTAGTGGTTGATAGATTGACTAATTCAGCCCATTTTATTCCGGTAAGAATAGATTATAATGCTGAACAATTAGCTAAGGTGTATGTGAAAGAGATAGTGAGGTTGAATGGGGTGCCCTTCTCTATCATCTCAGATCGTGGTACCCAATTCACATCCAAGTTTTAGAGAAGATTACATGATGAATTAGGCACACAACTCACTTTTAGTACAACCTTCCATCCACAGACAGACGGGCAGTCAGAGAGGACTATTTAAGTGTTAGAAGACATGTTGAGGGCATGTGTGATTGACTTTAGAGGGCATTGGGATAAGTTCCTGCCATTGTGTGAGTTCTCCTATAATAATAGTTATCACTCCAACATAGATATGTCATTATTTGAGGCACTCTATGGGAAGGGGTGTAGATCACCCAATTGATGGTTTGAGGCTGGAGATGTGAAACCTTTGGGGTTTGATTTAGTGAAGGATGCTCAAAATAAGGTGAAGAGTATTCGAGCTAAACTTTTAGCAGCCCAGAGTAGACAGAAGAAGTATGCAGATCATAAGGTGAGAGACATGACGTTTCAAACCAGTGAGAATTTTCTTCTTAAGGTATCAATCATGACAGGGGTGATGAGATTCGGCAAGAAGGGCAAACTAAGTTTGTGATACATTGATCCCTTTGAGGTTCTTGAATGTGTAGGGTTGGTAACGTATATGTTGGCTTTACCTCCTAATCTATCGGATGTTCACCCGGTATTTCATATGTCCATGTTGAAGAGATCTCATAGTGACGAGGATTACATCATTAAATGAGACTCAATTGTGTTAGATAAAGACCTCCAATATGAGGAGGAACCGATTGCAATTCTTGATCGTGATGTGCGCAAGTTGAGGACCAAAGAGATTAAGCCCGTGAAGGTTCAATGGAAGCATCGTCCAGTGGAGGAAGCTGCTTAGGAGACCGAGAGGGACATGCGAGACAAGTATCCCCAATTGTTCGTCGATTCAGGTCCTACTTCATTCCTTCCTTAGCCTATTTTTCCTAAATTTGTCACTTGGAAAGAGTGATGGATAAATTGGTATCTATTGTAATGACCAGGTTCCATCGTTATTGAAAAGCCAACGAGGAAAAATTTTGGTTCGAAGAACTTTTTGGTAGTTACTGGAAATTTCCCAATCCAATCCAGATTTAGATGAAATAAGAGTCGTTGAAGTGTAGGGAAATTTGGTAACAACCGGGTGACTTATTTATAATTTTGATTACATAAGTAGTTAGATAAGTTGTTAAGGAACTCATACGACTTTACGAAATTGAATTCAGGTGAGTAGAACTCCCGAAATCGATCTTAGCGTGATTGGTATTTTCTGAGTGTCGTTGGTTAAAGGTGTGTTGTGAAATGGGGGTTTGGAATTATTAAAATAGCTCATTGGTTCCGTGTAAGCCACTGGGGCGAGATTTCTGCTGCGAGGGCGGGGCCGCTGTAGCGGGGTGAGGACCGTTGTGGCGGGTTCAACGCGACTTAAGGTTGTAAATAAACCCCAAAACATCTTTATTCTACACTTTTTGATTTGTAGAGCTAAGGAACGAACCCCATGAGACTCTTGACAGTTTTCCACCATTCTTGAGGCTAAATGTAAGCTTTTCACTCCCCGAATCCATTTTTTGATCCGTGAAACGTAATAGAATGGGTAATTATTGATGAGGGACAGTTTTGAATTGGAAACCATGGTGGAAAAAGCCCTAGTTTGGATACTTGAGATCATGGGTATGATCTACGGTTGTTTGAATTATTACTAATTTGGGTAATTAGTGATTGTTTATTGATTCTCGTGTTATTATGATTGTTTGTAGACCAAGAACAAGCGAAATGAATCCGGAAAAGAAAGGATTAAGTTTCTTAGGGTTTCAAGCTTGTTTCGAGGTAGGTGATGGTTGTGATTCTATGATTGTGTGATGTATGTTTGTTCTTGCTTCATTATGATATATGTATGTATTTGAATGTTGCATAATTGATCATACTTGTTGTAAATGAGATAGGTGAATAACTACATGTTATGAATCACTTCTTGATTGTATGATTATTGAGAATGTAGTTGTGATCGGTTGCCATGTTCCGGTATAAATATTGGATCGGGTACCACATTCCAGTATGCTAACAATTTGGGTTCGGGTTCCATGAGAGGACCAATGACTTGTTATAAATGTATATTGTTGTGCATGTGATAATCGATATTGTATATGTTTGGTATGTTGCATGTTTGTAATGTTGTATTGACTTGCTTATGTTACACTTAGTGGGATAGGCTCGTGGTCCTACCAGTACACTGTGATTGTGTACTGATACTGCATTTGCTCTTTCTTTGTTGAGTATAGGGCATCTTCAAGCGGCTATTGACAGACCACAGTTAAAAGATCAGTGATTGTCGATCGAATTCAAGGGTGAGCCAGTTCTTCCAGGTTGCCATGAGTTCTTCTTTCTGTCTATGTCCACATTTCAAACTTAGATATTCTAGTTAGTTGTTAGTTCATTAGTTGGGGTTGTATCCCTTCTTGTTTAGACTTTGGTTCATTGTTAGATGTTTTGGTACATTGACTTTCAGGTTCTAGGTGTATTTTCTACATTGTTAGTTGTTAGATCTTTTGGAAGTTTATGGGAACTTCAGTTTCTAGATATTATTCATGTTTTTGTATCCTTAAATGCTTTAGTTTTTGGTTTAGTTGCTTGGTATGGGTTGTAGTAGAGGTTCTTCCACCGGAGGGTTAGTATGGGTGCCAATCATGATGGTCTGGGTCGTGACAATAAAAGAGTTTGACATAAAAACGGAAATCTACACTTAGGGTGTGTTTGTTAGGAAGGAAAATATTTTCCTAGAAAATGTTTTCATGTAGAACAAGTAGATTTTTCACTTATTTTCTCATGTTTGGTTGGTGAGTAGAAAATATTTTCCGAAAAAGATTTTTTAGTATTTGATTTATGAATGAAAAATGATTTTGAGAAAATATCTTTTATTTTTACTAGAGAGTAGACAATAATTTTTGAAATTGTAAATATTTTTTAAAAACAAACTTAAATTATTATTTTTTTTGGGGGGGGGGGGGGGGTTGTAGGGGGCCAGCCGGGCGGAGGGGTCGAGGGTAGGGGTGAAAAAATAAAAATTTGAAGTTGAAAATACTTTTTAAAAAAAACTTAAATTTTTATTTTGGGGGTGGGGGGATGGAGGGTCTAGGGTAGGGGTGAAAAAATAAAATTTTGAAGTTGAAAATATTTTTTAAAAACAAACTTATGTTTTTTGGGGTGGTGGGTGTAAAACCATAAAATTTAGAAGTTGAAAATAATTTTTAAAAACAAACTTAAATTTTTTTTGGAGGGGGGTGGGGGCTGGTAGGGGTGTTGATGGGGGGTCGAGGGTAGGGGGTGGGGTGGGGTTGGGTAAAAAAATAAAAAATGGAAATAGGAAATATCTTTTAAAAATAACTTTTAATTTTTTTTTTGGGGGGGGGGGGGAGGGAGGTAAGGGGCTGGGGGTAGAGGTGAAGGTGGGGTAAAAAAATAAAAAATTGAAGTTAAAAATATTTTTTTAAAACACTCTTTAATTTTATTTTTTTTGTGTGTGTGTGGGGGGGAGGGGGGGGGGGTTGGTTTGATGGTAGAGACAAAAAAATTGTAATTTGAAGTTGAAAGAGAGTTTTGGAAAATGTTTTCCTTAATTTGAAGGGAAGTCATTTTCCTTAAATTTGAGAAAAAATAGTTGATTTGGAAAATATTTTCTAAAACATTTAACCCAACCAAACATTAGAAAATTGGAAAGCATTTTCCGAAAAATATTTTACTTCCTACCAAACACGCTCTTAGTCTTGACAAGCCAATCTAATACATCAAAAGAGTGGTTGGGACGTAATCTATACACAACATACAACGTCTAAAAACTAAAGACATAAGAAAACCATAGTAAAAGTGTCATAGTCTTCGGAACAAGAGGACTCACCAAGTTTTCACGGTCAAGCGATCAACTAGCCACGAGCGGGAGAAAGAGAAGCGCCAGACCCTACATTATAAGAAAATGTAGGCACAAATATGCATTAGTACATGAAATGTACTAAGTATGAGAAATATGCATAAGAATGTAAAACATGATCAAAAGAGGACATAAAGGAAACATAATATGCATGACCAAGCTAAATCATAGTCAAACCTTTAAAGAAGAAACATAAATCATGAACATGGTCAATGCACCTTAATATCATATTGAAAGCTTTATAAGCCTTTGAGAACAACTTAGTTCGTTTTGTGAGATATTTATCGTTAACCGACATAGACCATGTGAGCTATAACGTGGAATTTGGTGTCTTGCTCCTGTTATACCCCATTTTAACTGAATCAAAATAGTGTACAACATTTTGGTGATTCCTAAAGTAATTACTAAATCAAGGAGTCGTCACCTAATTATTTACGGTGAATCAGGGCACCTAAAATTGATTAAAGTAAAGTCTAAAGTTAACTCCATTTTAAGGTCTACTAAACATAAGATTCTAGGTAAGGATTCAACTAATCTAAAGGGAAGGGATTAGGCATCCTTTAAGATCCATTCAAAATGATTAACCGGTCGAACTTAATTAATTAATTAGGCTAAGTGTAAGAGAGGTAAAACATCAAAATGTATAAATACTACATGTAAAGTAACTTAAATAACGGTGCTTGAATAACAGTTTTGTTAAAAGTCCTTGTTGAAAACAAACTACAATTAAAAGGATTTTGAAAACATAAGTTTTTATTGTTGGTTGAAAAGGGGAGCAGATGTGATACAGACCCATTTATATTCAAAGCAAGATTCATGGAATTTGTGGTTTTTCAAAGACATTAGGCAAGTTTGATTCGATATGGGTAATTATTGACAAGTTAACTAAGTATACACACTTCATTTCAGTCAAGGTAACTTATACTGCAGAGAAGTTAGCCAAACTCTATATTCACAAAATTGTTCAATTGCATAGAGTTATTATTTTCATCATATCAGACAGAGGTACGTAGTTTACTTCTAACCTTTGGAGAACCTTGCAGGTTGAGTTAGGTACTAGGTTGAATCTTAGTACCACATTTTACCCTCAGACAAATGATCAGTCTAAGCGGACAATTCAAGTTCTGAAAGATATGTTTCATATGTGCGTGATAGATTTTTTGGTGTTAATTGAAATCAGTTCTTATCCTTGGCGGGGTTTTCATACAACAATAGCTATCACACAAGTATTGATATGGCTCTATTTGAGGCATTGCATGAAAGGAGATATAGATCTCCCATTGATTGATTTGATTCATTTGAGGTGAGACCTTGGACACTGATCTTTAAGGGAATCATTAGAGAAGGTGAAATTTATTCAGGAGAAGTTTTTAGCAGCTCAAAGCAGGCAGAAGGAGTATGCAGACCGGAAGGTCATGAAGTTGAAATTTATGAAGGGAGAGCAAGTGTTGCTGAAGGTTTAACCCATGAAGGGGGTGATTAGGTTTGGTAAGCGAGGTAAGTTCATTTCGAGGTATATTGGGTCGTTTGAAGTACTTAAGCGTGTGGGAGAGGTGACACATAAATTGTCTTTGCCTTAAAGTTTATCTGGGGTACACCCGATGTTTCATGTGTATATGCTGAAGAAATATCAGGGTAATGAGAACTACATTATTCACTGGGATTCGATCCTTCTTGATTATAACATAGCTCATGAGGAAGAGCAAGTAGCTATTCTAGCTAGGGAGGTTCACAAGTTAAGGTCAAAGGAGATTGCATCTGTGAAAATCCAATGGAAGAATTGTCCGGTTGAGGAGTCCGCTTGGGAGATTGAGGCTGATATGCACAAAGATATCCACACTTTTTTGTCGATTCAGGTACCTTTCTTACCCTCGGTTTCTTTTGACCGTTCGAGGACGAGCTGTAGGTAAATTGATATCTGATGTAATGACCCATTAGGTCATTTTACGTACTAAAATTATTTCAACTCTTTCCGTAAATTTTAAATGGTGATTTTGAACTATTTACTAACTATTATTTTTTAGTTGATGAGTATTTATTAAATAATTAATTTTTAGTTGATTATAATTGGATCAGGTCTGAAATTTATTTAATACTCTATGTCACTTGGCCCATATATTGAAATAAAATTAGTGAAATTCAGCAAATTTAACTGATAATTATTTGAGAGGAAATAAATTAGGCGAGAAGAGAAGACATACATGTACGAATAACAGAAACAACCACAAATCTTCAGGTAAAGCTACATTTGAAGTTTAATGCTGGATTTGGATTTGGAATGTTAATTGCTAAGATAAAGGATAGCCTATTATTACTATATGTTGGTATATACTGGAAAGTATTAAATTTTCGTATAAATTGGTGGAGGCAAGGGTGGTTTCTATTGGTTAATTATTGATAAGGTTTAGTTTCTCAATATTTACTAATGATTACTACATGTGGGTAATGCGTAGGTATTAGATTGATATACAAGGGTATAGTGCATATGATTTTGAGGTTTTGAGATTTTGGTTTTTCGTTAATAGTTTGTAATTGGCTTATTCTCTTATTATTAATCGATCATAATTCAAGTTTTATTATATTGAGATATGTAATTAAATCTTAGGTGTGTTGTATTATATGAATATCATTAAATTTATGATATTGGAGGAATTGAGACTTAACCCTTGACTTGAAAATTTAGGAACATGTGAGATTTGGCAAATTGATTGGCATCAAGATTAGGAACTTTATTATAGAATTGAGCGTGTGTACTTACAGATTATGCATTCTTGATAGATTGAAATGTTTGGAGGCATTGAAGAAATGAAAAACATTAATGAATTAGCTTGCTTGACTTCGGTTCTTCAGTTGAGGTAGGTTATGATTTGTTTTATGTAATAGAGATACTCTTAATAGTGATTGATAGTCATTGATCAATGTTGTGAAATTTTCTATGTACTTAATGGTTGTGGTTTGAATGATGTTTATGTTGTTGTGATTGGTTTGTAATCCTAAGACCACGAAATCCATAATCTTGAACTTGCTCTATCAAAATGATGTCTTGAATAAAGAAGGCTTGATGAAATATTGTTACTGAAGTGTAAAGTGATGATAAATAATGGTGAATTAACTATATTATTGTATCGGGTACCACGAGCAGACACAATATATTTGGATCGGGTGCCACGAGCCGACACAATATAACTGGATCGGGTGTACGTTCTGACACGTTAACATTAAAGGAAAACATATTAAAATAACTTAATGTACTCAATCTCAAAGAACTCATTTCTCGAAAGAATGTGGTGTGGAGGCCTGATTCCTCATGTGTGTTCTTGATATTGTTGACTAATTACGTACTTGATTCATTGTTGTCATCACTTATTCATGTTGCTTGTTCCTTTGCTTGTTCCTCGCCACCTGCTAAGTGCTATAGTTGATTTTATTATATTACGTTATGCATATTAGTTTCTATTTTGAGTCGACCAATGATACTTACTCAGTATATGCATGTAGCCCTATACTTACCCATACTTTCGTGTTCCTTTTGTGGAGTGCAACAAGTGTACCACATACTTCGTCTCGCTCTCAGCTCTAGTCAGTCTCCAACACATCAAATTCTAGGGTGAGCTATTTCTTGTAGCTCGTGTTGGATTCTCTCGGTCATAGCATGATGTACTTAGTTTTCAAACACAAACTATTATATTTATCTATTATGGTGTCTTTGATACTCTCAGACTTGATATTTGGGGATTAGATGTCCTTGATGTAATGACTTTCAGATTTTGCTAAGATTTGAATTTTCCGCATCATTGTCATATTGCATAAGTTCAACTAAGATAAGTTGGAATTTGCACTCGTTGGTTCCTCCACCTAAAAGGTTAAATGTGAGTCACTCATGACCTGTTTTGATTCGTGACAAAAAAGATCTTCAATTTATAGATTTTCAAAGCCTTTTTCTCCAAGAAAAGGCTTACTTGTCCTTTCTGAAATAAAATACACTTACGATAAAATTCAAATAAGATAAAAAATTCAGAACAAGTCTTAAAAGCATTTATATTTCGTGTGTACATTTTATTAGCAAATGACAAAAAACTCGGATTTTAATTTTACGAAGAAATCACATATTTACATACCCTAATTTTAACCTATAAATTCGCCCCTATTGATATCAATTTTAACTAATTAGAGTCGGAAAAGTTTAATATTATCTTTTCCATAGAAAATAGGATTATAGTCTTACAGTATCCTTGTTCTAAACAAAACTATCCTTAATAATATAATTTTTTTAAAAATAAAATAAAATTCTAAAGAGAAGTGTTACTCTTCTCTCTTTCAAATTGTTTCAAAGAAACAAATATAAAATTTTAAAACTTGTGTTGGTGTGTTTACAAGATTATTGAAACATATTACCTTAAATATGTCGATATATTTGTGTGACTATACACAAATCTCATTAAAAGTATAAAAATAAGTCATTATTTTCGAGATATATATATCTACTACTTATATATAAGTGTGGATAACCACACATGTGGAGGTCAACATGCCTACTTCACCTGTGTGGTTCCACATTTATATATATATATATTTTTTTTTATTTTATTTTATTTTTTTTCCTCCGTTTTAATTTATTTGTCTTATTTTTTTTATTTTTAATATATTTAAAAATCGCATAAAAAATACTATAAAATTGACAACTAAAATTAATATATCCGTGTCACATAAAATGGGACAAAAGAAGTAACATGTATTATTTAATATGAAAACTATGTAAAAAGTATTGTAAATCTCAATAATTAACAACATATTGACTCTTAAAATTCTATTTGTGCTATATATATTGGGATAAGGAAGGTAACATATATTATTTAAAAATTACGTAAAAATTACAATAATTAACAACTTAAAATATTTATAAATCATATCAAAATTTAATTGACTCTCTAAATTTTATCCCTGACACATAAAATGAGACAACAAAATCTACTGCTTATATATAAGTGTGGATAACCACACATGTGGCAGTCTGCCTGCTTCACCTGTGTGGTTCCACACTTACATATATATTTGCCTACTATTTTCTCCGTTTTAATTTGTTTGTCTTTTTTTTTTAAATTTTTTATATATTTAAAAATTGCATAAAAAATACTATAAATCATGATAATTGACAACTAAAATTAATATATTCGTGTCACATAAAATGGGACAAGAGAAGTAACATGTATTATTTAATTTGAAAACTACGTAAAAAATATTGTAAATCTCAATTATTAACAACATATTGACTCTTGAAATTCTATTTATGCTATATATATATATATATGGAGACAAGGAAAGTAATATATATTATTTAAAAATTAGGTAAAAATTACTATAATTAACAACTTAAAATATTTAAAAATTATATCAAAATTTAATTTACTCTTTAAATTTTATCTATGTCACATCAAATGACACAAAACAAATACTCCCTCCGTTCCAATTTATGTGACAACAATAACTCGACATTCTCAAGTTCACCAATTGAGCAAGTCCGGCATATCGTCGCAAAGTAGTACACTCAAGTGGACTCCACCTAATGGACGGATACAGAGATAGTATCCAGAAAGATCTTGGAAAATCATAAGGAAACATTATGATTGTGAAAAGAAAAATCTTACTAAAGACATTTCGCTTTTCGAGAGTCAAACAGTTTAAGTTTGATTGAGATTTGTTCATGGAATCTTCAAAAAAATTTTAAAAAATGAAATTTATATATTTGTAAACTACATAAAAAGTATTATAAGTCTCAATAATTGATAATTCAAAATAATTAAAAGATATATTAAAAAATTATGGTAAAAAATAGACTTATTTAAATCTCAAAATTCAAAATGTGTCACACAAATTGGGAGGGAGTAAATATTGTGCGGGCACTTATATCTAGTTATAAAATATTGTGAATCAAAGTGGAAAGGAGGAACCAATGAAAAATGTTGTTTTGGATGGGACACTGAATTGAAATATTGACAGCCCAACGCATGTGATAACTCACAGACATGTCCAACAAATTCATCCAATATTTTCAACATTTTTTCCTTTAATTACGGTGGCATTTGAATTTTGTTTTGGTCCACTATTGTGAAACTAATCTTTGAAAATTAATTTCTTGGTGGTAGGGCTGTGTATCAGTCGGTTCAATTTGGTTTTAAAGTTTATCGATTTGGCTTATTGGTCATCGATTTATACAGATGTTAAATCGTTATAGAACCATTAAGATATTGACTTATCGATTATTGGTTTATCGGTTTTTGATTTTTATCGGTTCGATTATCGGTTTAACCGTTAAGATTTGACATTTAAAAAAAAACATTGAAAATCACTTAGAAACAAAGTGACAAACCAAATAAACTATACATATCAGTTCACAAGTTACATCTTGCTCAAAAACAAACATTTTTACATTGTAGAATAACCAAGTGTTTGAGACAATCAAAAATAAAAGTAGAAAATCAAACTCTAAGTCAAAGACTTTATATACAAAATGGTATAAATATAATTATTTAATTTACTATCGGGTTATCGATTAACCAGTTAAGAAAACACCTCAAATCGTTAAGAATCGATAAACCGATAACAAAAAAATCAAAACTGTTATCAAAACTGCTAAGCCAATAACCCAATACTCATAAACCAATAACTTTTTTTTGGTTCGAATTATCGGTTTCAATTCGATTTTAAACCGCCCTAGTGTGTGGGGATAATGTTATGAGAACATATTTTGTGTAAGTTTATATATATATGATTAATAAATAAATGTAGAGGCAGGAGATCAAAGAGGGACTCAAAATTGGGAGGTTAGGGGTATTATATCGTCTTTGAAGGTAGATTTGTTGTTTTTAGAAAATATCCAAATAGAAAATATTTGGTCCATTTGATCAACTTTGACTTTGATTCATGAATTTGTCTTTTTGATTTATATAGATAAATGAATCGAACAAACAAAGATGAAATAGTTATAACAATTTGGCGCTAATAAAAAATTGATGACATAATTATTTATCTTTATAAACACTTCACACATAATATAACAAATTAAATATAAAGAAGTCAAATAATTTCATATGTATAATTCAGTAATACAGATAAAGTTATATGTGAAACTCTCAATTTACAATAACATAACGTCTCGATTGGCCAAAAGAATCAAATGAGATTTCAATCTAGTATCATGTCGTCCTTATTTGCAACCTGGTCTATTTTGAATTAAAATATTTTAGTTTAAAGTATTTTTTCTTATTTATCCAAATCATCTAGATAATTGACGAAAAGAGAGAAGAAAAAAAAATGTTGGAAGAAGAAAAGAAGTCCACGAAGATTAAGTTCAAAACTTTTAAATGGAGTAGGAAGCCTACATTTTGAAGTAAAAAAATAGCCCTTTAAATTCCAAATTTTCTTAATTTGTTTTGTGTACTGAATTGTTATCTTTAAAATTAATTAATGTTTTCAAATTCCCTTTTGGGTGCTCTTTGTAAGTTAAGAAGAAATAGACTTCCATTTTTATTTTTGGACAATTTATGTTTTCTTTGTGGAAGGAGCTAGAAGTTTTGATATGGATTTACCTAAATCTAGTAATAATTTTTGTTCAAATAATGTAAACGTATTAAAATTTTATTGAATATATAAATATTAAATATTTAAAATTTAGTTATTAACACTTTAAATTATTATTATAAAATTTAAAATTCATAAAAATAAAATTTTAACTTTCGCTTGTGATTTTCCAGCAAGATTAGGACATTTATAATGCCTTCATAACATTGGTGGAACTACAGAAATAATAACAGTCTATGGTGAAACATTCTCATTAATAAAATCTATCAATGGTTAAACTAATTGGTATTTTGGGTAATCACAATTTAAGCTAGAGAAAATGGAGTAAATTATAAAATACAATTTTATAAAATTATAACTACAAATAATAAATATATTGTACATACGAGTAAATTTTCCAATTCTTATTTCGTAACAATCTTATGCAGGTCTGGCAGGGAGACCGGGTTGGCCTGCCCCGGCCCGCGACCGGTTCGAGAACCGGCTCGTCGGATCCGGTCCCGTATTTTCTCGCGGGT
Source organism: Solanum verrucosum (assembly GCF_900185275.1). Classification (NCBI taxonomy): domain Eukaryota; kingdom Viridiplantae; phylum Streptophyta; class Magnoliopsida; order Solanales; family Solanaceae; genus Solanum; species Solanum verrucosum. The sequence continues at coordinate 1,613,122 of NW_026019970.1, forward strand.
TGGGCAGGGATTGGGATAGGGGACCGGTTAGGGGCCGGTTCACCCCTTGGTCCCGGCTGAACCGGCCGGTTTCGCGGGATTCCCTTAATTTTTAAAAAATTTTTTGTTTTAAAATTATATCTGTTGGAGACCGTTGGGGCAACGGCTAGTGGGCCCCCCAACGGATTTATTTACCTTTTTTATTTCCCCAACACCCCCTATCACTCCCCTACTTTTAAAACTTTAATTTAAACCCTCAAGTTATCATAAATACACTTTAACCCATTTTTAATATTATAAACACCCCTCTACCCCTTATTATTTCTTACAAAATCATCTATTCTCTCATCTATTTTCTATATCCTCTCAATCTTAAGTCTCAATTTTTTATTCCATTTAAGTCTCATATTATATCATAATAGTGATAATACATATATTTCAATTCTAAATTTTCATATTATATCATAATATATATAATTCCCATATTTGCTATCAAGTATTGGAGTTCCAAATTACAAGTTACAACAAACTACAAGCTTCAAGAATCGGTTATAACGTCTGCTATTAACGCAGACGTTTGGTACATTCGTTTCATAATATTTATATTTTATTTTTCGTCATTAATTTGTGTTATTATTATTTTTATATTACACTTTACATATAATTAAGGTGGGACGAGGGGCTTAAATAGACATTTGTTATCTTGTGTGCCGATTCAATATAAAGAAGCTAAATCATTAGCCGATAGAAAAAAAGGAATTCCAGTTAATGATTTTGATATTAATGTTAATGAATTGGTAGGGGCTTCTAACATGGTTCAAGGAACATTAGATCCTTCTAACCCCGGTGGTTCACTAACACAATGTAAATATAATAAGGAAAGAGATCACAAAAATTTAGCTAAAATGGTTTCTGTTTGTGATTTGCCTTATAGTTTTCCTTCACATCCTGGTTTTATTAAATATATTCAACAAACTTATAATCCTACTTATAGAGGTTTTTCAAAAAATACTGTTAAATCTGATGTTTTTGTATATCAAGGTAAACATTGTTAATATCTTCGTTGTATATTTAGCACATTAGATTGTAGAGTGTCTATAACTTCGGACATGGATCGTAGTGTTAATGGACGTGATTATTTAACTGTTACAACACATTGAATTGATCATAACTGGAATTTGCAAAAAAGAATCTTAAGTTATAAAGAATGTGTAGAGAAAAAACTGGTGCATATTTAGCTTCAAATATTTTGAGTGTTCTAGATTATTACATGCTTATAGATAAAATAATGTCTGTCGCATTAGATAATGCATCTAATAATATAAACGCTGCTAGTATGTTAAAACTAGATTATGTTCAATTGATGATAATTCTTTTCATGTTAGATGTGTTGCACATGTATTAAATTTAGTTGTACAAGATGATATTTCATTATTTAAATGTGGTTGTATGAAAATTAAATATGCTGTTGCCTGAATTTTTTATGCTCAAAGAGCTGCTAGAATTAGGGAATTTAATGAGCGTTGTGTACTATGTGATTTGCCACCAAGAAAATTTTTAAGACATATTAAAACAAGGTGGAATTCTTTTTACGAAATGTTTTCAGTTGCTTACGAATATAAAAGACCCATACAAATGGTGTTTAATGCTCATAATGCTGACCCATTAGAGAGAATTTGTGAAGAAGATTGGGAAGAAATTAATGAACTATTAGAATTTTTAAGACTTTTTTATGATGCTACAATCATGTTTTTTGGAATTTATTATCCTACTATTTCATCAGTATTAATAAATATTTGTGCTATTTCAATTCAATTTTCTAAATACAGAAAAATTGAAAAATTTAGAGTTGTAATTGAAGGTATGATTGAAAAATTTTAATTTTTTTTTTTCTATTTCTCAAAATTTTTAACTGCTACTTTACGTCATCCTGACTATAAATTACGAGGTGTGCAGGGACTTGTTGAAACTTTTTATGATACTTAAGAAATTTTACCGAAAAAAATTCAACTTGTGAAATTTGTAAGTCTTGCATAAAAATAGAAGCAAAAATTTTGTATGAAAAAGATATAACTACAAGAAATACTCAAGGAGAAGTTGGTCAAACTTCTAATCCTCAGAGTAAAGCTCGAATTTCAAGTTATATGCGAGGTTTTCTTGGTTTTAATTCTACTAACCGTGATGATTTTGAAGAATATCTTAATCAATCTTTAGAAACAGTGAAAGACGAAGATGACAATGAAGATTTATTAGCATGGTGGAGGAGGCGGAGCGTTGTATTTCCAATTTTGAGCAAAATTGTTCGTGATGTTCTAGCTATTCAAGCTTCATCAGTTGCATCAGATGTTGCTTTTAGTGCGGCAAGGTTTCAACTTGGCGATCATAGACATTCATTGGCGGAAGAAAGTTTGGAAACATCAGTTTCATTTAGAGACTGGGTCAACGCCGAGAGGAGGAATTATAATTTGCCAAGGTTAAGTTTCAAAAAAGAAGCTTGGATTAATGCGGTAATTGGATCTAGTGATGATGAATTAGACTTACAAGAATTTCTAGCAAGTTTGCCAACACCGGAGGATGTTACCGTCGATATGATGCGACAATTAGAATTGAATTTTAAAGGAGAATACAAATATTATGTTACATCCGAGAACTAATTGAAACAGACCCCTTCCTAGAAGGTGGCTGCGTAAATTAGTTACTCATCTAATATTTGTAACAAATATTAGTTTTACATATGAGAATTTATTGAAACAGAACCCTTCCTAGAAGGTGGCTGCGTAGATTAGTTACTCCACTAATATTTGTAAATTGTAACTTCGAAGTTCTAAGTTGCAATTAGATTTTATTGAATAAATTTGAAGGCTTTATTCAAGTCTTTTTTATATGATTATTGTCTTGCATTTTAATTTTAATTTTAAAATACTAACTTTAAAATACTTAATTTAAAAATTGAAATTTGACATTTGAAATTTCAAGTTAAATTCTTTTAAAATACAAATTTGAAATTTAAAACTTGAAACTTGAAATTTGAAATTTGAAAACTTAAGCATTTTTTATTAGCTAAAAATGTTATTGGAAACTAAATAAACTAAAAATGTTATTCAATAACATATAATTTCAATACAAATAAATAAACATATAAAAAAAAATAAAAATTCCACGTCCCGTCCCATCCCGTCCTATCCCGTATATATAATGGGACGGGATGGAACAAATTTTTATCCCCCAATCCCGGTCCTCCCAAAATCCCGGCCAAAATGACCCCCGTCCCATCCCGTCCCCCAGTCCCCGTCCCCGTCCCATGCCAGCAACAATCTTATAGTTGAGAATAGGGGCAGATCTAGGGGTGGAGGGGATTCACTCAAATAATTTCTATAAAAAAATTATATTATACGTATAAGGTAAATTTTTCGTATACACATACATATATTAGTTTTGAACCTCTAATCAGGGGCGGACCTACAATGGGTCAAGTGGGTTCATATCAATCCACTTTGTTGAAAAATAATATCGTATGCATATATATATTTTATCAGTTTTTAAAATTTTATATGTATATATTAACTTTTGACCCTATTAACACAAGTGTGACCCTTGGCTGAGTGGTGAAGAGGGTTCAATTTTCCCAGCCAACCCGAGTTTGAATCCTTATTGCCACATTTTAGTTTTATATTTTATATCTTAAACCCACTTCGTGCCTCTAACAAACAACAAAGTGTAGCGCAAGAATAATTGCCTTTCAAATTGTCTCTTGCGTTCAAAATGGAGGTAACCCAAAACAGAAAGAAGCTAAAATGAACAAAAGAAAGGAGAAATTGGGAAAGGAGGAAAGAAGAGGATGAGCTAATTAAGAAAGAATATCTGCTTAGCAGGGAACATCATAGAAACTTGGTCAGTTACGTTAATGGACTGGACCAAGAGATTTTATTTGTCTTTTTGTTAGTTGCTTTAATTTGTTGGTTCAATTAAAATTGTACAGAATCTCTAATTAATAAAAGGAGCAGCTTGCTTCAGCGTATTTTAATTAAAAAAAATAAAATAAAAAATCACTAACCTATTTAATCTATCACTATTAATAATAAATTCTGAATCCGTCGCTCATGAAAAAGATAAAAATCTCTTTTTTTTCCCACCTTTTTCCCTATCTCTTCGAGAAGAAGGTATAAATAAATAGAATAATTGAGAAACTCTAGTGATGGCTCAAGAAGTGTCAACTAAATATAAATGACTTAAAAACACGTATGACTCAACGTGTAACATCTCATGCCAACACAAACCTTGTAATTAGGACAAATGTCATCAAATCCCTTATTTATATTTCCTTCTCATCCATACAAATCTAAAATCAAACAACTTCACACAAAAAATGGCAAATGCAAGTGATGAGTTTAGACTAGTATCACCAAACATAAATCATGAAGGAAAATTACCTAGAAAATACACACTTGAAGGTCAAGGTGCACAAAGAAATATGTCACCACCATTAGAATGGTACAATTTACCACAAGACACTAAAAGTTTGTCACTAGTAGTGCAAGATATTGATGCACCTATTGTACCATGGGTTATTTGGGTTGTGACTAATATTCCACCAAGTTTAAAGGGTTTGCCGGAAGGATTTTCTGGTAAAGGTGAAGAATTAGGTGGAGATTATGGTCATGTTAAAGAAGGAATTAATGATGAGAAAGTCCCAGGATGGCGTGGACCTAAGTTGCCAAATCATGGTCATAGATTTGAGTTTAAGCTTTTTGCTTTGGATGATGAGCTCAAACTTGGAAACAAGGTATATTCCGAAGTTGGTTAATTATTGAGATTTATAGTATTTTTATATAGTTTTTAAAAAATTAAAAAAAAGATACACAAATGAAAATAGAGATTTTGGATTAGGAAGTAATTATATTAAGGGTATATTTGGATTGATTTTTTCATCTTTGATTAATGGTAATTTATATTAGTAAGTGTCTGTTTGGATTGACTTAAAATTAAGTCCCTTTTTAATTTATTCAACCACTTTAAAAGTGCTTAAAAATTATTTTAGTTTAAAAGCACTTAAAATAAGTCAATAAATCATCCAACATGATTGAACTTTCATGATAAGGTTCCACATTTTGACACAAATGTATATATGATATATTATGATCTCTAGAATTTTCAAAGTAACACATCAAAGTTTTTGACTCCATAATTTGGAAAGTTCAATATCCAAGAACCTAAGTGGTTGGATTCACACACTCCTACACACACAACGGGGTCATAGCTAAGCGGTAATTATAGGTTCAACAGAATTCACTAACTTCATTGATATTTCGATTATTAATGTAATATGGTTTGTTGGATGATTGGCAGGTGACAAAGGATAAACTACTAGAAGCTGTGGAGGGTCATGTTCTTGGAGAGGCTGTTTTGACTGCAATATTTTAAATCTATGATTTTCCAAATATTTTCATGCAACTTTATGACAAGAAAAGTTGAAGTAGCTAGTGTAATATACAATTACAACAAGTGACATATATACATGAGATCACCATCGTAGTTTAATTTGTTCAACTTCTTATTGTGTTTGGAAAATGCTGCATCCTTGATTCCTACCTGCTACAATTTGTATTATGCGGCTTAGTATATGGTAAATATAGTTTTCTATATAAATAAATCGAAAAGCAAAAAAAAAATAAGTGAGGTTTGGCCAAGGGAGAATTGTGGCTAAGACAAAAATTATGGGTAAGCGGTATTTTTTTGTTTTTGTTTTTGTTGTATTTCAACGTATGTGTCACATTAAACAAATGAAAATAATGTGATGGAAAAATGAAAATAATGTGATGGAGTGGATTACTAACTTTTTCATACATGACAACAACTTCAACAAAATGTTATTAGAAGCATGTCTTGATAAACATTTTATACAATATCTATATCTATTAACTTTTCTGCTTCATTAAAAAATTCTAGTTAAAGATTACAATTTTGATAATATTGCTCTTTGAAGGAGAGAGAGGAACATGAACAACTTACTTATTTTTGTTCATATTTTTTTATTATTTTTGTACTTTTGAGAGATCTGGTGTTTCCCTTTATTATCTTTTTTTTTTTGAATTGTTCATTTGAGAGATTTGGTTTCCCTTTATCCTCTTTTTTCTGAAAGGTTTATTGTTTTTTCGATCAAAAACTCAGCTTGTCCATGTTCTTGGGCGACTTATTGTTCTTCAATTAATTATTGACCAAAAAGTCCCTCTTTTGGGAAAGCTCATGAGAGTGAGTACTCTCCTCTTCAATGGACAGATTGGGAAATCTGTTTCATCACATAAATAACCCAATGTATTGTGAAAAAGTATACAATTAATGTAGTTTTTACAATTTATTGTATGAGTTTTCACAATTTAAATATATTTTTCGTAAATAAGAGTGATGTAGAAATTTGTATTGCACTTCTATTTTTGCTTTTATTTTTATTTTTATAAACACCTTATATATATATTTTATAAACATCTTATATATATATATATAAGATCATATATGTGTCAACTTAAGTCACAACTTTAATATTCCTAACAAAAAATGTTCAAGACACAGAAAATTGTAGCCTAATTGTTTATTAGGCAAAGTGAGACATTTGAACAAAAAGAAAAGATTGTTTATTAGGCAAAGTGAGCTCTTTAAACAAAATGAAGATGAGGGGTTTTAAAAGAAGATGAGGGGAAGTACAAAAAAATAAGGCCGCGATCTTTAATATTCCTAACCAAAGTCCAAAATATTCAAAGGTACAAGAAATATGGAAGAATTGTAAGACCAATTGTTCTAATAACATACCTTGATATTTGTTTTTAAAATTCTTATTGGTAGATAATAAGCTTTAAATAATTTAATTTAAAGTTTTAAAATATTAAACAAAGTTATATTATATTTTTTAATTTATCTTATCAACAGTCTATATTATATTAAAATTATGAAGATTCTTAATAATGTTGATGGAACTTTTTGACTTTCATTACAAAATTTCTCTTAGACAAAATTGTGTTTTCACTATTTTTCTTCAATTATTATATTATTATTTTAATGATATTAGATGTTGACTATATCTGTAAGAAACTTTGAGAATCTTTTTCCAACTAAAATAGACTTGATCCAAGAAAATAGTAAAAAAAATAAATCAAAATAATAGACAAAAAATTCAAAAGACATCCAAAAATAATAGGCATAGAAACCAATTCAATATTGTGTATTAATTATTTACTTATTTGTATGGAAAAATAATAGAATCACAGCAGGAGAATCCTAAGTTGCCATGGATCCTAAGAGATAGAATCTATACATATGGTCTTTATATAGAAATAATAATAATTGTATAGGATTTATTGTTATTCGGGAAAATGGCCAAGAATATCCCTAACCTATTGAAAATGACTTAAAAATACACTCCTTCCACCTTTTGGTCTAAAAATACCTCTTACCTTTGTTCATGGTTCAAAGATATCCCTCCTTCCATCTTTTTGGTCTAAGAATACTCTTAACCCCTATTTAATTAAATTGATTTCGTTACTAATTAGTTAATTCTTTTATTTGTTCTAAAATATAATTTTTATTTATTTAAAATCTTAATATTGGGTCATCCCATATATTTAAAATATTTAAATCTAAAAAATAAAATAATAAATTTATTGTGTAAAAATAAAATAAAATAAGTAATTTTCTCTTTTAACAAATTAGTAAGCCTATTATGTGGGCCGGACAGAATCAATCTGATCCAGTAGAATCTTTTGAAAGAGGAACTTTTACATATAGTCACTCAAAAATAGCCTAATTACTCTCCATATCTATAGTTTGATAATTACAATAAGTAGCTACATGTTATAGGGAGGAGAGAGGCGAGCGAGACTAGGAAAGAGAGGAGAGAGGCGAGCGAGAGAGGGGCAAAAGTGGGAGAGAGGTGAATTTTATATGTATATCGGTTAGATAATTGTATATTATACATATGCATTTGTATATATGGCAATCGAGATTGGGAGAGGGAGGAGAGAGGGAGAGAGGCCAGCGAGATTGGGAGAGGGAGGAGAGCGAGAGAGGGCAGAGAATGGGAGAGAGGTGAATTGTATATGTATATAGGTTAGATAATTGCATATTATACATATGCATTTGTATATATGACAAGCGAGATTAGGAGAGGGAGGAGGAGGCGAACGAGATTGGGAGAGGGAGGAGAGCGAGAGAGGGCAGAGAGTGGGAGAGAGGTGAATTGTATATGTATGTCGGTTAGATAATTGTATATTATAAATATGTATTTGTATATTCTGGCGAATAATACATACACAAACATGGTAATTATACAAACTCGAAGTCAGCCCACATAATTAATGTATAATGTTAGTCGCAAATGGTAATTATAGCAAACTATAGCTATGATGGGTAATTAAATAGTATAAATTTGTTTGATCGCATAATTTCCCTTTTTGAAATTAGGATATTGGTACTGGGCCAGACTAGGTTTAAACCATAAGAGGTACATGGATCGGATTATTAACTTTTTTAATGTTTAAGTCTTTTTTCAACTTATGATACTTAAAATCGGTTAGTCTATTATTATTTATGCAGTTGTTATTAGTCAATAGATTGATTGCACAAATGAGGTATAAAATAATTATATGCTTAAGAACTCATTTTTGAAGGATTATACATCTTTGGAGAGAGCAAGAACGCAATTGTAGCGATATGGGAGCACGAGATTCATCTAGTTTCTTTATTTTCACCTCATTGTTGACTGATTATTTCGATTATATTGTATGTGTTATTCACTTCATATTATTTGTAATTACTTTATTATACAATTAACAATAGGATTTCTATTTACACATCTACAATTGAGCATAACAATTGAGAAAAAATATTGTAGATAAGCATAGTTAAGCAAAACATTCAAAGCTCTTGAAAAAAAATTCTTGAGTAAAGAATTCATTTCGGGTTGAATATATATAAGAAGATAAATAAATTCCTATGGTACTAGTAGGGGCAGAGCTATCTTGTTCGAGGAGTGTAAAGTGATATTTCTTTGTAGGAAAATTATGTTATATATATATATATATATATATTTCTATTGACACCTCTTGATTCAAGGTGAAGAATTAGAACAATGGTTGAGGTGTTGCAAAAGATCTCAACTATTTGTAGGTCAAGTCACTACAAAAAATTCGCCTTTTAGCCACGCGTGAAACCGTGGCTAAATGGTAGCCAAACCGTGGCTATCACATATTGGCCACGGCCAGCTGCGTGCCCAACAGGGGCGTCGCCATGAATTTTGCCACGGTTTTAGCGTCCGTGGTAACTTTCTTCTAGCCACGGTTTAGATTGTGTTTAGCCACGGTCTACCCATGGGTAAATTTGCCTACAACAAATCATGACTTATGCATATATTAACCGTGGCTAATTTAGGCGTTGGTAATTTGCTCATAACTTTAATACAAAATATGAACTAGCTACGGTTCAACCGTGGCAAAAGTGAGTTTTTTTTTAAAAAAAACAATAATTTCCCTGCTATATATCCCAATATCAATACACTAATAGATAGGCATTCACAGTGATCACATAATTATCACTTGATACAATAAAATGATTTCCAAAAGATTTACTGAACCAGTATACACACAAAACTAGCTATTATAATAATGATCAAAGTTCCAACATTGTTCTACATATAGTCACAAAAGATAAGAGCTTCAAACCTTGAATATTCATACAAAATACCACAAATACTAGAGTAATGGAAATACTAAAAGTTAAATGAAACACCATATATATAGTTTGTCTTAAAATATACTAAAGGCTAAGAAGATTAGTTGAAAGTAGGCAACTCACTACCAAACTTAGCTTGTAAAAGCTTATGAAGAGTTGCCAACTGATCCTCATTTTGCACAAGTCGATTCTTAGTTTCCTCGAGCGTTTATTTGGTCGCCTCAAGCTGTTTTTTTGTCTCTTTATATACCTTTTCTTTCAAGGTTTCTACATGTTTCTCTAGGTCTCTAACACGTTGATGAGACATACTACTAGAGCTACCAAGATTCACATGACTAATTGAATGCGAGGCATTCCAAAAGCATTTGAAGGGCAAACATTACCACCTAAACCATGCACTCGATCAGAATGCTCAACTCCATACACTTTTCCAACGGCATCATTAGAATGAGCTAGTATCTTCATAGGAACACCTGAACTGGCAGCAAGTTCCTGATCTTTAGGTAGTTGCTCCGATATCTTATCCTACAAGAAAAGATATTTTCACAATACTATAGGCAAATAGAACACACCCCAAAGCACTACTACTAACAAAAGTTAACATAATTTGTACAAAAAAAATATTAACAAAAGTATTACTACAAGACATCAACTATTTTGACTAAAACTTAAACAAAAACCACTTTCTAATGTGTAATGAGAGAACCCAATACAAATTATCACAATTTCAAAGTTATTTGACGAGGAAAGATGAAGAGCATCCTAGGCAGACACATTTGTAGCACAAAGGCAGCTGCTACATTAGTTATTTTTTATTTTTATTCTTTGGTAGCTAGTTGAGTCTTATGCTAGGCTATAGACCAAAGAAAAAAGACAAGAATAAATCAACACCATAATTGAAATTTGAAAATGGACAGGTATATAAATCTTACAGCTAAAATCTCATTCACATAATTACCATCCTTCTTCAGTAAAATTGACAAAATAACCTCACTCCGACACACAAGTCTTTTCAATTTTTACTCCTGTCATTAATCAAGTATATATAAATAAAAAATAAACATGAAACACATTTCACTTGATACAATAAAATGATTTCCAAATAGAATTCAAGGTTAAGAAACATACCATTTGACGACCTCTCCTTGCATTGCTTTTGCTACCACCGGCATGCGAGACTTTAAGTTTCTTTCTATTTTTTACATTTTGTGCACTTTATTTCTGTAATTATCAAACATAAATTTAATTACATGTAATAGAAGGGCACAATTTCACAAGATGTAGGACACAAGTTCTTAAAGCTATATAAATCGTTTTATCACAGCCAACACCAACAATATTACTTAATGAAAGCAAACAAAAATCAATCTTAAATTTTCAGACTCACAATGGTCTTTATAACATGTTCATTTAGATTGCTCAACAATCATTCAACTATATCCTATTTCATAATTGTTGGCATCTTAAAAGGAGTATCTACTTCCACACAAAGGATGCAATATAAAATTTAAAAGGAAGATATCGGAGCGAGAAAAGAGTTTAAGCTCTAATGATGTTGAAGGGAGAGAGCAAAAACAGACATTGCAAAGCCGAAACAAGAACTTACCAACATATTTGAAGCATTCATTGACATCACATAAGTTTCTTATAAGTAACTAGTAATTTTCAGCCCTTTTTGTCTCTACAAATTTAGCATATAAGTTATAACTTCTAATTCTTATTGTATTTATAGTTGAAGGCATATTTAAATGTACAAAATGAGTTATATTGTGTATGTACAGAACTTAGGAGTTAGAAAGTTTCATATTTCTTCCTTTCCATACTTTTCTGAAGTAAAGTTGTTATGTAGCAAGAGTCCAATGGAGTAGCAGGGTGAATTACGATGGATTGAAAACTAATGCAAAGAAAATGTTTCATGGGATGCTATTTACAGAATGACACTTACAAGGATAATTTAACACTTGTGGCAGATGTTTAACTGAGGATATTCCAAAGCCAAGAAGAATAGATGAAGTCCTGATCAAAATGATCCTTCAAAAAGTTTATTTGAGAGCCAATTTGAGACCTTAGTCGGCTAGAAAACTAAGAGAACTGAATGTATACCCAACGTAAACTGTGTTGAAATTGTTTTTTTTCCTAAGAGTCTACATATGCAAGCCTAGAGATTTCGAATGAATATCGAACCTAGTTCTTCTGTTTTTTATTTTTACCTTGAGTTGTAAAGTCCATTTTGGTTATTAATAAAAATTATTTACCCAAAAAATAAGAGAAAGAAAGAATCAAATTATGAACAACAATTACCTTCATCTTATCCTTATTACAGTGATGCACAAAGGCAATCCAATCAATAGAATCCACATTTTCGGGAGGCTTAGCAAGTAGCTCTTCTTTACTTTTGTTGGGGTAGAAGTTATTACATCGTAACTTATATTTAAGGGCCCTCCACCTCTCGCGTAAAGATTGCATCACCCATTTAAATCCAATCTCATAATCAAACTCAAAATTCTCCTTCATATATGTTTGTATTCATAAATCAGTACCTATTGAAAAAGATAACATTATTTGAATGGCAATAAAGTTAGCTAGTTACCTCAATAAGTTGCCATTGTCGTTTTGTTTTTTCATGTGGCATCCTATCCCATCACTCAACTAATATGGGACAAAATACAAACATTTGAGAAAGTTTGCCAAGAAATCTCACAAGCAAATTTGAACCATTGTCACTTCCTTTTCCATCACCATTTAGTTCCACCATGATTTTTTAATTTTTTTCAAAGTTTCAAACTCGATTTGATTGCATCTTTTGAGTAGTAACTTCTCCGGTTGAAGTATCTATCATTTTAACAAGCCATTAACAGAAATGAAAAGTAATGATAACAACAAACTAATAATAAAGAATACAAAGCAACAATCAACTCTAATATGAAATTACTTCTAACCTCTAATGTGGACAAGTAACGACTCATTTTTCACCTGTGAGCTGGCTCCAACAAAACTTGAAGAAGAAATTAAATTTCCATTACCGAGAGTAGGAGTTGTGATATTCTCATTCACAATTTGGTCATCTAGTTGATCAAAATTTAGGGAAATTGTGCTATTGTTGTCAGCTTGTCGTCCTCGTAGGCTTTCTAACAATGATTATGCTCTTACAACTAGAAAACCCAATAAAACTTAAAACAAGTAGTAACGTATTTGATCCCAGATAGGCACTGCTCTTTAATTTTTCAAATGTTGAACTTAAATTCATGTTCCTTATACAGAAACAAACGATAACTAGAACATGGTTAGAAATGCACAGAACAAAACAAAAGGAGATCTAATCTTGCAAAATTTCACACCTCTCAAGATTTATATATAAGTTTATAGGTTATCGATTTATGATAATAATTCCTCCAATGTATAATCTTATCTACAAAATTCGTGGGGAAAATATATCCATCAATCTTTCCAGAGGTGTGAGCATGATTTTTCCAACATAAATAAAGTAGGATGTATAACCTACCACTAAAATTTCTATTCTTTACAACATGAAAACCCAATAAAAACACATCAAATTGCAGATTTCAAAAGCTCATAACTTCAATAAACAAAAACTTTATCCAAAACCCTACATTCAATTTGAGTTTAAATACACTAGATTCCAAAGATTTCTTACTTGAACGAAGAAAACTTACCACATTACACAACTATTTGAAGCGGCTTTTGACAGAAATCGATTTTGAAGAAGAGAGTCGAATTTTGGGCAGAAATCGATTTAGATTTTGGGGGTTGGTTTTGGGTGAAGTGAGAGAAAAGAGAGTGAGTAGAGGGAAATAATAGAAAAGGAGGCAAATGAAAAAATAAAGAATGGGAATGAAATTTTACCTGGCTATTTTAGCCACAGATGTTTAGCCACAGTTCGTACTATGTAGAGAATTTTTTATTTTTTAGCTAATTTTGCCACAGTTTTTGCGACCGTGGCTAATAAACCGTGGCTAAAAGGCGATTTTTTGGTAGTGAGTGTTTAAACCTGACTCAAGGTTTTTTTACTTTAGCATTTTTATTTCATTTTTTGTGTGCTTATTATTTTAAATTTTGACACATTAATAAAAATTGTAGCTCTGCGCCACTAAATACGACACTTCACTATTATCACTATATTACTTGAAGTCCAATAACAATATTTTGACTTTTAACTGTTAACGAAAAACAACTATCATTTCTCTAACATTTCAAATGATAACAAATATTAATGAGATAAACAAACTTATATTACTACAGGGTCCAAAATTGACTAACCCATGAAATTTCCACAAATAATTTTCACAATAAATTCCTTGGACCATGTGATCCTTTCTTCTTTTAGTATATAAGTAGTAAAGTTCATAACATCATCAACTTTGCTATTGATGACTACTTTTGAAACTTATAGTCTATAAATCATCATCTCTTAGACTTATACATAATCAATAACTTATTTTTCATAAGAAATCTAAAAATAAAATATGTCACCCAAGTGCTTAATTCATGTTTAGGGTGAATTGCAATTGACTAAAATCAGGAAGACATTCAGAAAAAGAAGGAGTTGTTTGATAAATGATTGATGCAGCATGAATCAAAATGCTTGCTGTCAATCCCCCTATTTGGTAAACTCCTTTCTTTGATGACTCATATTCAAATATGTGACATACATATTTCCATCTTCCCCATTCCTTTTCCACACGTCTATGATTCTCTTCCTGTAATAATAATAATTACGTCTCAGTCTCTAATAAGTTGTGATCAACTAAATGAAATCACATTAATGTTGTTTCGTTGTTTGAATTCATTTCATGCCGACATATACTCCCTTTGTCTCAATTTATGCGACACATTTCAGATTTTGAGATTCGAACAAGTCTATCTTTGACCGTAAATTTTCATATATCTTTTAAATATTTTAAATAATAAATAATATTTTTATGTAGTTTAAAAATATATAAATTTCATTTAAAAAAAATTGAAGATTCCATGAGCAATAATTCTCGGTCAAAACTGTTTGACTCTCAAAAAATGAAATGTGTCACATAAATTGAGACAGATGGATCGGGTTAATACATAATAAAAAGGCATAATACATAAATATGCCCTTTAACTTGGCTTTAACTGATATTTATGCCCTTCAACTTTGAGTGTGCGCAAGTACACTTAACCTTATATAAAATTGAACAAATAGACACATTCATCTTACATCGAGTCCTACATGGCAATTGTGTCCTATGTAGCGTCTTACATGTATTATGTCGCGCCGGACGTGTACGTCTACTTGTTCAATTTTATACAAGTTTAGGTGTCTACTTGTACACACTCAAAGTAGAAGGGCATAAATGTTAATTAGTTGAAGTCAAGTTAAATGACATATTTATGTATTATGCCCGTAGTAAAACAAAAACTACTAAATGTTTTACGTTCTTCAAGTGGCAATGACCTTATAATAAGTGATTAAAATAAAACAAAATTATAGTATTAGGACATAAAACCTAAAATAAAAGAGCATATAATAAAGTGAATAAATACCTTGAGAAATATATCCAAGGGTACATCAAAAATAGCATCAACTTCGTCGGCATTAAGTAGAGGCTTAAATTCTTCTATTCTAGACAATAGCCCCACTACTGGTACAACCGTAAGTAGGTGCTGCAATAATAAACATAGTACGTACTTATGGTGAATACTTTTCTACTACCAATTATATTAGATATAATATCCTGTCTTTTAACTTTGCCTCAGTTGACATCTATGTTGTTTAAGCATTCAAACTTGTATATAGTTGAACAACTAGACACATGCGTCTTACGTGGCATAATACATGTAGGACGCGAATTATCACGTAAGACACATGTTTTTACTTGTTCGACTTTATATAAATTTAAGTGTCTACTTGTGTAGACTCAAACTTGGAGGGCATAGATGACAATTGAGACCAAGTTAATTTAAGGACATATTTATGTATTATGTTGTTATTTTATCTATTAAAGTAGGAATTAATTTGGAATATAAATTGTTGAAATATAAAGAAGTGAAACTAAATAATATTTTTAAAGATGTAATGAATATACCAATGATATGAATGGTTCAAGATTAGTAATGACTTGAACAAGACTGGATTTCAAACCAATCTCCTCCTTTGCTTCTCTTAGAGCAGTGACAGAATCATCTAAATCTTCTTCATCCATCTTTCCACCAGGCAATGCTACCTCTCCTTCATCATTACAAAATCATATATTATAAAGTGTTTATTCTCTATTTAATTAATAGTGTCATTAAAAGGGTCCATATGTATTTTTTTGGCCAAAAATTGGATATGTAATGTATAGTTTTTTTTTAACATCTAATTAAATAATTAATTGTCTATAGTAATCATAATTTGGTAACATTGAAAGCAACGTAAATAATTTGCTACAAGAAGTTAAATACATTGAAAATGTATAAACTATTTACTATTGGTGCATATAAAATGTAAAATTGCACATTAATTTTTGAAAAAATATGCCTAGAGTATGAATATTTTATAAGAATGAACTTGGAGGTGGATGGTCCTCAAATATGCCCCATGCATGTGGACCAAATATGCCTCGTGGACAAAACTTCAGGTTTAACAAGTTTTGCCCTTTGGACAACACTTTTGACCTTAGAAACTTCGCCTATTGGCAAGTGAAGGTCAAAAGTTAAAAATCACTCATTTTCAAGATTATTCGATGCAACTTTCAGCTAAGTTGTTGCCAAAAAAATATTCTTACTTGGGAGACATTTCCTTCCAAGAAAAAGATAAAAGGATAAAAGTTACTTGGCTATCTTTACGAATTCTCAAATATGACTAGCTTTATATTTTAACAACTAATCCAAGATTACATTAACCACATAGGTGCTAATGATTCTTAATCATTTTACTCATCATGAGCAACAATGATCAAGATTCAATTTATTTATTTTTAATCAAAGTGCAAAACAATAAAGAAATTAATTACCTGGATGAGTGGAAAGTTTCATGGATCTTTTGGTTAAAATTACACGAATTTCACCTTCAAGGCCTTGAAAAAGGCATATCAAAACAGCTGCTCTTTTTTCTCTAGAAATTACCTTAGATAAGTGAAGATTTCTAGTTGTTATGTACTCTTTGATCCCAACAATGTAACAATTTTCATGCAAATTATTATCACTAATTTCTTCATTATCCTCCTTGGAAGAAAAATTAATGATTGGTTGAAGTTTTTTATTAGACTCACAATTCATCAATTGAGAATTAGGAGGAAAGAAAGCCATTTTGGGAGAATGGGGGTTTTGGTTGAATAATTTGTGCTACTATAAAGTAAGTTATGGAAATAGTACTACTTTTATTTTGAGTTGCATAAAGGTGCAGTTGAGGAATGCCTAATTAGGGGATGCTTCCTTTTATTTATTTACTATCATATATAGATATTAATAATGCCCAACTTCAGAATCTACGAGATCCATTTAGTAGTGACTTTTTCTTACCATTGTGTTGGAGTTCCTATCTCTTAAAGGGTTGGTGTGGTAGACTTCTTCCTTGTTTGTCGATTAAAGAAAACCTTATATGACTTCCAACAAGTGAGAAAGGCCCTTCAGATTTTTTTCATTTTTTTTACTTTATTAAAAAAATAGAGTTTGGTCATGAAAATTTTAAATACAATTTAAATTGATATTTGAAATTTAGAGAACACCCAAAATCTTATTTTCACTTTTACGATGTTTTTCTTTTCAAAGTTTACCGTAATTTAAAGTGGTATCATAGAGGTCTCACTGAAGGATTGAAGCAACGGTCAATGATATCATAACAACATAAGAAATTAAATTCTGGTGAAAAAATAAGCAATATTATGATTTGAGAAAAAAAATGAATGAAAAAAGAAAGAAAAATAATAAAGAATAAGAAAATAATCAAAAAATAAAAAGGAAAAAATAAGATCAGGAAATAAAGAAATTGAAAATAAAAGAAAAAATACAAAAATAAAAAGAACCAAATAAAGGAGAAAAAAGTGGGAAAAGGAGAAAAATAAGGAAAAATAGAGAAAAATAAATGAATAAAGAAATAAATGAGAAAAAAAGGAAAATTAAAAAGAAGAAAATGAGTATATAAAATATATTTTTTGTTAATTTAGATTTTAATAAATACGTTAGTGATTCTAGTATTTTTAAAAAAAATTACTTTCGGTTGTATTCTAATTTTTTAATTTTTCAACATTTTATTAGTCTGAAAAAGTTAGAGCCCGTTTAAATCAGTTTAAAAGTTGGTCAAATCTACTTTAAGTAATTTTTAGCTTTTGAAAGTGTTTGGCTAAAATAAAATAATTTAAAATAAGTTTAAAATGATTTGAAGAAAGTTAAAAACTAAAAGTAGGTACTCCCCTGCTTTTCATTTTTTAACGTAAAAGGTATATAAGTTTAACTTTTTTTAATTTTTTTTAATATACGACTAGACAGATTAGTGGTGTTTTATTAATATAAAAAACATATAAAAATCCCCAATAGGGATAAGTACAAGCAAGGAGGGTTAGGCCTTACCTTACTAATGTTATGAACCTCTACTAATTAACAAGCATGAAGAAAATAAGAACTAGAGAGAACTAGGTATTCTATGACCATCATTGAGTTAGTAACATACTCTATGATGATATTACAAATGAGGATACTTAAATAATGCAAATATATAAAAGCCAAGAAGAAAGTTGTGTTATCAACCTCAACCTTCCTTTACAACTGTATGAATTAAAAAAAAATAGGTTGCCCGTCTAAGACCATCATTGAGTTAGTAACATACTCTATGATGATATTACAAATGAGGATACTTAAATAATGCAAATATATAAAAGCCAAGAAGAAAGTTGTGTTATCAACCTCAACCTTCCTTTACAACTGTATGAATTAAAAAAAAATAGGTTGCCCGTCTAAAGTAACCTGAAGTATTTTCCTCTTGTCTTCTTCTTCAAATTTGTCCAACAAAACTTGATAGTTCATAACTTTTTCTTGGGTTGATTGGATCTTGTTAAATCTATTGACACTGTCATATGATTTTGCTTTGTCAGTCGCATAGGTAGTTGCCTTGGAACAAACTCCCCGGTCACTTTACTATCTCAACTGTGTTGTCTACTGTGTGTCTTCCTTTTGCTTTTGTTACTTCCACTTCTTTGATGCCTAGATGAGATATCCCTTTCCCTAGCCACTTTATCAAAACATTCGTCTAGTATATTATCTTCCTCATCCTCATCAAAAGAATCATCGTCCAAATCAATAGCATAAGCCTTAGTGGGATTAACTCTAAATGCTAAGGCCTAATTCATTCTTCTTTGCAACAACACTTTTAGGCACAAATTCTAAAGCTTGTGGACTTAATTTTCCATCCAAACTAGGAGGTGAGACCTGCTCTTCTTCATCAACCAAATCAGCCCACCTAGGAGCACTCATCTACCCTTGGTTTTCCTTTGAAATTATCAAATTATTTGTGAGATTAGCTTGAGAAACTGATGACATACCTTTCATCAAATCTTTGTCATTCCCTTTGGACAAAATGAGCTGTCCAAATTCAACTTGAAGTTTTCCAAACGACTCCAAAGATTGGATAGGGACCTTGTGAGCTAAGGTGTTCAAAGTGACTATGGGTGGCTTGATCGCTAAATTGGATTTGAGTGTCATGGCAGCCTCACATTCTTGAATAATCTTATTTACTTCAGGATTAGAAATGTGTAATGTTGGAGCCATAACAATACCATCTTTTGATGTATCCTTCAAGAAAGCATCAAAACTATTCGAGCATAATAGGTCATTTGAGGAATTACTTTGCGAACTCACAGAAACATTAGATGATGTCTTCCTACGTATAACCATGTTCCAGTTCTCTTTGCTGCTAGTTCCTCTCACTGTGTTCAAATCCTTGTCTAGCATTATTGCTAATGAGCCATCAACGTCCTCACTCATATTCATAGCAGTTGAAACTACAATTTCCTTGACTTGATGTACTCATTTTTCAACATGTTGGGGGACCTCATTTAAAGATTCGTGATTTGAATTCCCAATGCCAGAAACATCGACTTCCAAATCATTCTCAATGGTTTAAGCAAAATTTTCATTCGGTAAAATTGAAGCTTCAGGTATTACTTGATGGTCCACACCCTCTTTTACTGCCTCCTCACCAATCAAAGTAGATTTAGGAGTTGAATCTACTAACGTATCAATCCAAAACTCATTAATACATATACCATGCAACTTTGAGACTCCATCAACAGTAGCCAAAGAACTATAATTCCTAGCCAATTGTTGCACCACATTTTGATTGCCAACTCGTTTTTTGATATCTTTTTTCGCAACTCTTTTAGAGTTCAAAAAATCATGTGCATCTTCCGTTAATTGTTCCATAATGATAGCCTCAGAATCAGATTGTGTAAGGGCAACATTTACTTCTGAAAAAAAAAGACTTTATTTAAAGTTAAGTGTCACGCCCCGAGCCTACACCCTGGAGGTGGCTGGCACTCGAAAACCATTGCTGGCCCCAAGCGAACCCTTGGTCTGGCTTTCTTACTAAGCGGAAGTCCTAAACACAAGAAATAGTAAAAAGGGAACTTGTGAATAAACTTAGAACGTCTTTAAATAAACATTCAAACTTAGCCAAAATGGCAAACTCATGTCTCAAAAACATAAGCCAATAATAAAGTAGTGACAAATGAATTTAACTAACTGATTGTCTGTCTATGAAGCCTCTAAATAACTGAGATGGAAGTCGGGACAGGCCCATGACATCCTAATGACTAATAATAAACTGAAAGCAATAAAAGGGAATCTTCCGGAAGCAAGGAGGCTCACCACAAGACTCTGAGTGCTCAAACTGGATCAACGAGGCACTGGATGCTGATCCTGGTTACCTGTGTCTGCATCATAATAAGATGCAGGCAAACTGGCATCAGTACATTGAATGTACGAGTATACGAATTGGAATGCTAAACATAACTTAATCTTGAAAAGAATCTCGAAGAAAAATTTACCTTGGCTTTACTCAACTCCTGAATAATTCAACTCAAAATGCAGTGTAAAACAACAATAATAGTGCAATTTATACAAAGCATTTAAAACAATAGAAAATAACTTAGTTCGTTAAAGAAAAAGGCAATAACAAACTCAACTTTACTCATATAATAAAGTAATATAGATTCTGTGGGAGATTCTCTAATCGACAACCACTACTATGAGCCTAAGTGGTGATACATCGTCATTGCCCACGCTTTCAGAACTGTCCTGTACTTTGTCGTCATGTAGAACTACTTAACTTAGTGGATCCACTAGCTTATGCTAAAAGCATCTTAAGGAGTCATCTAAAAAGTATGATCCTTTACTACCCATGATGGCTACATGGTTTATGGAGACTTGAGTTAATATGAACTTGTATCCCCATATCGGTGCTCAATACTAGTCCCAAAATATACTTAGCTAATAAGTTTTTAAAACAAACTCTTTCTTTGGTTTGAGATAATTACTCAAAAACTTAGCTAAAAAGCTCTCTTGGAAATCTCAGTTTCCTTTCTTGCTCAAATGTGAAAATATTTTAACTCTTGGGAATATTTAGTTCCCGTATAATCTTTGAAGAGTGAACTTTACACTTACTCTTTACTGAAAACTTAGCTCAAAGGCTCTTTTGGAAATCTCAGTTTCCTTTCTTGTTTAAATGTGAAAACATTTACTCTTTGGAAATACATAGTCCCGATATACTCTTTTGAAGAAATGCACTTCACACTTCAAACTTTACTCTTTACTCAACTCAAAACTCAAGTCTTAAAACAAAGTTAAAACATTTGTAAAAGACTTTTGGAAAACTTTATGAACTTCTCTTAAATTGACTCTTGACTTGTCTTGACTCGACTCTTAACTTCTCTTGACTTGACTCTTAACTTTCCTTGAATTGAATTATGGATTCAAGGATTATGATTTGTGATAAGAAAGATCTCATAATATTTAGGAATGATTTTAGATAGCTAAACATGAGAAAAGATTAAGAAATCATTGTCTGAGGGTGGGTCCGCGATGTGGAGAAGTATTTAAATTTTTGGTTCGAAAACAAATTTTGAAGCAGAACGGTCCGTGACAGCTCCACGACGACAAACGATTTTTCCCAAATCTGGGGAGCAGGTCTGTGACGCGGAGGCACTGCCCAGATTTGCCCGATGAAATTCCTTCTTTGTTTTCCAGCTCTAAACCCTCTAAACTCGATTGGTTCTTTCCCCAAACACTTAGAATCATCTATACCCTCAAATAACATTAGATTCTACTCGAAAACACAACTAAAAACGTGAATCAATCTCAAGAAAACTCCAACAACACAACCCACAAGGATATAAACGAACTTCATCAAGAATTCAAGGGATTTACTTTCAAATCAATATACTTTGATGAATTTGAATCAAGTTGGGCGCGTGGGTGAACTAACCCAACGCTATGTGATCTCACATACCTTGTAGGGATCACCCCCTACGAAATCCACAAGCTAAACTTGACAATATTGACGAATCTTGCCTCTCTTCTGTTTTCCCTCTTCTCCAAGCCCTAGCGTGAAACTTCAACCTTTCCAAACTATCTAAAATATGAATTTTCCCCAATTAACTCCTAAAAACGAATTAGAATAATTAGGTAAGGAAAAGACTAAATTACCCTTCCAAAATCCAGATTAGACTTTCCTTAATCAAACAACCCAACTTTCAAAGGGAAAAACTCACTCATACGAACTCAGAATCACGTAAACTCGGTGGCGTTGGAAAGATCATTCCAAGAGCTTTCCTACCATATCTGGAAGTACCTCTAACTCATTCTGAGATAGAAGTTATGGCCATTTGAAGTTGACCAAAAACTCATTTTTCCTAACTTAAACAAAATTTCCAGATTTTTATTCTTTCCAAAAATGACTATTTCCAATTATTAGCTTTTTCCTAGTTATTTTAAATTGCGAGATGTTACAATATTTCCCCCTTGGGAACATTCGTCCTCGAATGAAATTACTCTTACTAGGCTAAGGGTGTAACATGCAACATTCAGTTCAAACACCTACAAGCAAATGCAAAACAACATGCCAACTTATAAATAAATACTAAGAAAGGATTAGTACCTTGATTCAGAACTTCTCTGGATTCGAAGAGATGTGGATATCTCTTCTTCATATCCTTCTCAGCTTCCCAAGTAGCTTCTTCAATAAATTGGTTCCTCCAAAGGACTTTGACTGATGCTACCTCTTTTGTTCTCGACTTGCGAACTTGACGATCTAGAATTTGAACCTGAATCTCTTCATAAGATAAACTATCCTCGATACCAATATTTTCAGTTGGTATGATTAATCAAGGATCTCCCATGCAATTTTTCAACATGGACGGTACTACCCATAGACAACCTGCTTAAAGTATCAACAACAACATTAGCCTTACCTGGGTGATAAAGAATACTCATGTCATAATCCTTGAGTAATTTCAACCACCTCCTTTGTCTGAGATTAAGCTCTTTCTGAGTGAACACATACTGAAGGCTCTTGTGATAAGTGAATACATCTACATGAACACCATATAAATAATGACGCCATATCTTTAAAGAAAATACTACAGCAGCCAACTCTAAGTCATAGGTTGGGTAATTCTTCTCATGAGCCTTCAACTATTTGGAGGCATAAGCTATAACTTTGCCATTTCGCATTAACACACAACCCAAACCAACTCTAAATGCATCACAATACACCCCAAAACCTTGAGTACCTTTTGATAAGGTTAAAACTGGGGCATCTAGTCAACCTAATTTTCAATTCCTGAAAGTTTTTCTCACAAGCTTCAAACCATTGAAACTTCATTGGTTTCTGAGTCAACTTGGTCAAAGGAGATAAAATAGATGAAAATCCCTCGACAAACCTTCTATAATGTCCAACCAACCCCAAGAAACTCCTAATGTCAGTTGGAGATGTGGGTCTAGGCCAATTTTGCACTGCCTCTATTTTCTCGGTATCAACTTTTATTCCCTCTCCAGACACAATGTGGCCTAAGAATGTCACAAGCTCAAGCCAAAACTCACACTTAGAGAACTTGGCATACAACTCTCTATCTTTTAAAGTCTGGAGAATTATTCTGAGATGACTAGCATGATCTTCTTCATTCCTTGAATAGATTAGTATGTCATCAATGAACACGATAACAAACATATCTAAATAAGGCTTGAATACACTATTCATAAGGTCCATGAATGTTGCAGGAACAATGGTCAAACTAAGAACTTATAATGACCATAACGGGTCTTGAATGCTGTCTTGAGAATATCATATTCCCATACTTTCAACTGAAGGTAGCCAGATCTGAGGTCTATCTTAGAGAAACAGGTAGCACCCTAAAGTTGATCGAAAAGATCATCAATTCTTGGAAGCAGATACTTATTCTTGATGATAACCTTGTTCAACTGACGATTCTATACACATCCTAAGGGAACCATCTTCCTTTCTTACAAATGAGACCGGAGCGCCCCAAGGTGAGACACTTGGTCGAATAAAACCTTTCTTTAAAAGATCTCTCAACTGCTCTTGAAGCTCTTTCAACTTTGATGGTGCCATTCTCTATGGCGGAGTAGAGATAGGACGGGTATCTGGAAAAATATCTATACCGAAGGCTATCTCTCTCTCAGGAGGGACCCCGGGTAGATCATCTTGAAAAACTTCTGGAAACTCTTTTACTACTGAAACTGACTGAATAAGAGGTATCTCAACACTAGAGTCATTAACTCGGGCTAAGTGATAGATCACACACCCATTGGAAACTAACTTTGTTGACTTAAGGTACAAAATAAAATGACCCTTAGGCACTGTTGAACTGCTCTTCAATTCTATAAGTGGTTCACTGGAAACTGAAACTTGACTACTCGAGTTTTACAATATATTGATGCATAATAGGCATGAAGCCAGTCCATACCTAGAATGACATCAAACTCTACTATGTCTAACTTAACTAAATCAGCCATGGTACTCTTGTGATTGGCGGAAACGGAACAATCACGATAGACTTTTTCTGCTAGAATAGACTCACAATCAGTTCAGAAACACCGAAGGCTAAAAAAGAACATCAAAATTGAAGACTTGGATCATACCAGTGACAATATTTGGTGAATCCTCTTGCTCTCGGTGACTAGCGATAGCATAAAGACGGTTTCCTTCTCCGTATGCCCTTGAAGTAGCTCATCTAGATGCAACTCTATCTGGTGGAGCAACTGAAGAAGACTAGGCTCTATTTCCCCCATTACCATTACTCTATCTGCTCTTAGGACACTCTCTCATAAAAAGACCGTTTTGGCCACACTTGAAGCAACTAGTGGAGCCATCACGACACTGAGTGACTCTTACCACACTTAGCATATGCAGGAGTTTTATACCCCCTTGTGCCTTACTACCTTGCGAATGCGCAGGTCTAGCTCTGAAGTTCTGAGAATTCTAACTATTGTACTCACATTTGTTCCTTGGTGCAAGTGCACTAGCAGATGATGAAATAGGTCCTTTCTGCTTATGTTGGAAATAAGACCGATTCGCATTACTCTTTTGCTGCCCGAATTTATTCCCTAATGTCTTAGCCTTCTTATTCTCAAACTCTTCTCTATCCTTCAACTGGTCCTTCTCAACTTGTTGCACATGGATCATCAGCCTTGCTATGCCCATGTAACCTATTAGCATGGCTGCCTTACTTTCCTTACTTGACAGACGAGTCAACCAAACTACGAATAAACTTATCCTGCTCCTCATGTCGGCAACCATGTCTTTGCTTCTCTTAGCGCATGGGGAAAGAAACGCCCCATGAAAACACTCTCAAAACAGTCCAACTCACAATCAGTTACGCGCAAGCACGAGCTAGAAAGAAACTTTTTAGAGATAAAACTCTAACACACGAAATGAGTATTAAAGAAGTGAACGAATTTCCTAAATGTTGCAGCCTCATAATTATAGACATGGCGCACTTCACACCGATAACTAAGACTCTACCTACACAACTTTATAGACTCCCTAGGAGTCTTGAAATCTGTGCTCTGATACCAAGTTTGTCACGCCCCGAGCCTACACCCCGGACGTGGCTGGCACTTGAGAACCATTGTTGGCCCCAAGGGAACCCTTGGCCTGACTTTCTTACTCAGCCGAAGACTTAAACACAAGAAATAGTCAAAAAGGAACTTGTGAAATAACTTAGAACGTCTTTAAATAAACATTCAAACTTAGCCAAAATGGCAAACCTATGACTCAGAAACATAAGCCAATAATAAAGTAGTGACAAATAAATTTAATTAACTGATTGTTTGTCTATGAAGCCTCTAAACAACTGATATGGATGTCGGGAGAGCCCACGACATCCTAATGACTAATAATAAAACTGAAAGCAATAAAATGGAATCCTCCGAAAGCAAGGAGGCTCACCACAAGACTCTGAGTGCTCAAACTGGATCAAGGAGACGCTGAATGCTGATCCTGGTTATATGTGTCTGCATAATAATTAGATGCAGGCCAACTGGCATCAGTACATTGAATGTACGAATATGCGAGTTGGAATGCTAAACCTAACTTAAGCTTGAAAAGAATCTGGAAGAAACACTTACCTTGGCTTTACTCAACTCCTGAATAATTCAACTTAAAATGCAGTGTAAAACAACAATAATAGTGCAATTTATACAAAGCATTTAAAACAGTAGAAAACAACTTAGTTCATTAAAGAAAAAGGCAATAACAAACTCAACTTTACTCATATAATAAAGTAATATAGATTATGTGGGAGATTCTCTAACCGACAACCACCACTATGAGCCTAAGTGGTGATACATCGTCTTGCCTTCGCTTTCAGAACTGTCATATACTTTGTCATCATATTGAACTACTTAACTTAGTGGATCCACTAGCTTATGCTAAAAACATCTTAAGGAGTCATCTAAAGAGTATGATCATTTACTACCCATAATGGCTACATGGTTTATGGAGACTTGAGTTAATATGAACTCGTATCCCCATATCGGTGCTCAATACTACTCCCAAAATATACTTAGCTAATAAGTTTTTAAAACAAACTCTTTCTTTGGTTTGAGATAATTACTCAAAAACTTAGCTAAAAAGCTCTCTTGGAAATCTCAGTTTCCTTTCTTGCTCAAATGTGAAAATATTTTAACTCTTGGGAATATTTAGTTCCCGTATAATCTTTGAAGAGTGAACTTTACACTTACTCTTTACTGAAAACTTAGCTCAAAGGCTCTTTTGGAAATCTCAGTTTCCTTTCTTGTTTAAATGTGAAAACATTTACTCTTTGGAAATACAGTCCCGATATACTCTTTTGAAGAAATGCACTTCACACTTCAAACTTTACTCTTTACTCAACTCAAAACTCAAGTCTTAAAACAAAGTTAAAACATTTGTAAAAGACTTTTGGAAAACTTTATGAACTTCTCTTAACTTGACTCTTGACTTCTCTTGACTTGACTCTTAACTTCTCTTGACTTGACTCTTAACTTTCCTTGAATTGAATTATGGATTCAAGGATTATGATTTGTGATAAGAAAGATCTCATGATGTTTACGAATGATTTTAGATAGCTAAACATGAGAAAAGATCAAGAAATCACTGTCTAAGGGATGGTCCGCGACGTGGAGAAATATTTAAAATTTTGGTTCAAAAACAACTTTTGAGGCAGAACGGTCCGTGACCTCTCCGAGATGCGAAATGATTTTTCCCAAATCTTGAAAGCAGGTCCGCGACGCGGAGGCACTGCCCAGATTTGCCCAACGAAATTCCTTCTTCATTTTCCAGCTCTAAACCCTCTAAACTCCATTGGTTCTTTCCCCAAACACTTAGAATCATCTATACCCTTAAATAACATCAGATTCTACTCGAAAACACAACTAAAAACGTGAATCAATCTCAAGAAAACTCCAACAACACAACTCATAAGGATTCAAATGAACTTCATCAAGAATTCAAGGGATTTACTTTCGAATCAATATACTTTGCTGAAACTGAATCAAGTTGGGCACGTGGGTCAAATAATCCAACGCTATGTGATCTCACATACCTTGTAGGGATCACCCCCGATGAAATCCACAAGCTAAACTCGATGATCTTGATGAATCTTGCCTCTCTTCTCCTTTCTCTCTTTTTCAAGCCCTTGCGTGAAACTTCAACCTTTCTAAATTGACTAAAATATTATTTTCCCCTAATTAACTCCTAAAAACGAATTAGAATAATTAGGTAAGGAAAAAACTAAATTACCCTTCCAAAATTCGGATTAGACTTTCCTTAACCAAACAACCCAACTTCCAAAGGGCATAACTCACACATACGAACTTGGAATCACACAAACTCGGCGGCGATGGAAAGAACATTCCAAGAGCTTTCCTACCATATCTGGAAGTATCTCTAAATTATCCTGAGCTAGAAGTTATGGCCGTTTGAAGTTGACCAAAAACTAATTTTTCCTAACTTAACAAAATTTCCAGATTTTCATTCTTTCCAAAAATGACTAGTTCCAATTATTAGCTTCTTCCTAGTTATTTTAAATTGCGACATGTTACGTTAAGTCTAACGGGCTCTTAGCTACTATATTTTGTTTTTGAATTTTATTGCATTTTAAAAAAAAGAGTCAAAAAGGAAGAGAACAACATTTTACGTGAAAAGTGAGGCTGAATCTTTTCCAAAATAAAATAATAAGACAAAATAAAAAGAGCATTGACGTCAACCCAAGGAGAAAGAAAAATGTCATTTTACTAATTATTGAAGGAGCATCAGAGTAAGAAGTAACCACTTATAAATGGTTTTTCTTTTTAAAGTACAATTGTTAATTTCCCTATGGCTCTTCATTAGTGGCGGATGCAAAATTTCCATCGAGGGGGTTGAAAATGATAAGTAAGCACAATAATAATATTCCTAATTAAAAGGATCAGGTTAGATCAGATCGGATCAGGTCGGGTATAAACGAATCAGATCAGATATAAGAAATTAAATAAAATGCATCTGTACCTCAACACGACCAACAAAATTGAGGAAGTATATGTTTGACATAATATTAAAATGAGTACAAGAGAATGTATTTTTTTAAGTTGTAGTTATGGGTCTTGTCTTCGTCATTGTTGTATATATACGTTATTTAATTTTTGAAACTAACTAAAGAGTCTTTCCAAATTCAATCCTATTTATTTAATATTTCTTATAATTATATTATTCCTTAATCAAATATAAGTTAAGGGTCTAAACGAACGTGAGAAGAACCAAAAGAGAATGTACCTAATGAAGAGAGTTCAAGGCGTAGTAAACGTCAAAGGACAATTACTTTATTTGAATCTGATTTTGTAACATTACTTCTTGAAAATGAGCCTCAAACATTCAAGAAAGCTATGTTGTCTATAGACTCAACCTTTTGGAAAGAGGTTATCAATAGAGAGACTGATTCAATCTTAAGCAATCATACTTGGAGTTGGTTGATCTTCCTCCAGGAAACAAACCTTTGGGTTCTAAATGGATTTTCAAAAGGAAAATGAAAGATGATGGAACTATTGACAAAAACAAAGAAAAATTTGTTGTCAAAGGCTATAGACAGAAAGAAGGTCTTGATTATTTTGATATATACTCACCAATGACTAGGATTACATTAATTCGGATGCTAATTGCCCTAGTTACAATATACGATCTTGAAATTCATCAAATGGATGTGAAAATCATCTTCTTGAATGGAGAGTAAGAGAAAGAGATTTACATGAACAACTTGAAGCACCGAAATAATGATATACAATGCTTGATCGAACCATACTGACAAATGGTTTTAAGATGAATAAATGTAATAAATATTTTTACATTCAAGATGTTCCAAATCAAGATGTCATTGTATGCCTATATGTGGATGACATGCTGATAATGAGCAACAACTTTGCTAATGTAAAAGCTACTAAGTGTATGCTCGCTAGTAAGTTTGATGGGAAAGATCTAGGAGTTGCCAATGGAATTAAGATTCATAAAACTCCTCATAGTCTAGCACGGTCTCAATTTCAATATATTCGAAAGGTACTTGAAAAGTTAAAGTACTTAAATTTCAAAAGTGCAAAGACACCAATTGATATGAAACTTGATCTTGCTAAGAATAAAGGTGAAAGTCAGTCTCAATTGGATTGTGCCAAAGTATTGAGAAGTTTGATGTATGTAATAAACTGTACACGGCCAAACATAACCTGCGTTATGAGTAAACTGAGTTGATACACAAGTAATCCTAATCAAAATCATTGGATGGCAATAAAGACGTTTTGGGGTACTTAGATGACACTCAAAACTATGCTTTGCATTACAACAAATATCCAACAGTTGTTGAAGGATATAATGATGAAAATTGGATTACTGGGTCAACTGAAACTAACTCCACGACTGGATATGTTTTCACTATTAGTGGAGGATCAAAATCTTGGAAATTATCCAAACAAACATGTATATCTCTCTTTACATTAGAGTCTAAATTCATAACATTTGATGAGGCAAGTGAAGAAGTTGAATGACTTCAGAATTTCTTAGAAGAATATACGTTTTGGCCCAAACAAATGGCCCCTATATGCATACATTGTGATAGTCAAGCTGCAATAGGAAGGGCTTGAAGCGTTATGCATAACGGCAAGTCTCGTCACATACGACGGGGACACAATTTTGTTAGTCAACTACTCTCTAGAGGAATTATTACAATTGACTATGTAAAGTCAAAGGATAATGTGTCGGATCCACTTAAAAAAGGTCTAACTAGAGAGAGAGTTGAGAAACCATCGATGGGAATGGGACTATGACTGAGGACAATTCATCGTGGTGGTAAATCTACCTAGAAGACGGGAGATCATCGTGACGGTAAATCTACCTAGAAGACTGGAGATCCCATGATCTAGGTTCAAGGAGATCAAACAAAATTATTGATGACGGTTCAACATTTACAAAACTTATTTTATGGTCCATTCTCATGATAAGACAATGTTCAGTAAGCAAGATAAAGACATAAGGATTTTTTAATAGTTTCTAAGTTTGATACAGGGTATATCAAATAGTGTATCTACGAGATAACACATTTAGAAATCACATATGTAAGTGTGATGTGTAAGTTGCTTCAAGGAATGTCCCGTAAGACCAGTTCTCTAAGCACTTATAAACCAAGATGTGTTCATGGCTGAAACGAAGAAAATAATGAGAACCAAAAACAATTCAAGGTTTGATTGTGTTAATTATATTGTCTAGGTATACACCAAAGCTTGACGATTCAAAGATATCAAATCTACCGATTGATCGAGTATATCTAATATATGTTCACTACAAAAAGTTCAAAGGGAAACCTACTTATCCAGATGCAATCAATCCTTACTTATGAGACACACACTTTTTTCATGCATATTTTTTAACAATAGTCATTCCTCATTCATGTGGGGGATTATTGGGTTTAAACAAGGTGTGAATGAGAAATAAGAATGAATGAGAAATTGAAAATGTGGGGGAACCAATTTGAGGCGAAAATGAAAAGTCATTTCTCCTATATTGGTAGAAGAAAGGAAAATGTTTTTCCTTATATTAGTAATCACGTCCTTTAGCTCTTAAAGGTTTAAGTAGAAGGTGCCCCTCGCGCCGTCGCTTGCTCGGCCTCGACTTCGACTTCAACTTTGGCATGTGATTGGTTGATTTATTCAGTCTCATTAATTAATTTCTTTTTTTCTCAAAATTAATTCAGAATTAATTTCGCGTAACAGAATCATTTTAAAATTCGCGTAACGATAAAGTCACTCAGAAGGGACATGTTCCTTCCGAACAAACACTTATTTTTCAAAAAGACACAAATGTTCTGAGCAAACACGTCTTGTCTGAACATGTGCATTCTGACTCTTGTCTGCACATGTGCGTTCACACTTGCTGCAGTTGACTATAAATAGAGAGACTTCTCTCATTTTTCAAACACTGAAAATTTTCTCTCTTCTACATACATTTTCTTACAAATGAAATTGTCTATCAACTGAGTGTGTGTGTGCGCTCTCGTTGCTGATTTTTGAGTTTGTTGAAATTATTGAAGTTTGACGTACCACTAACTCTACTCTCCAAGAGGCCAAACCCACCTCTTATTACAAACCTCTCAATAACTCAACTCTACAAGAAGCCAAACCCACTTCTTGTACAAAAGATCTATGACAATGATTCTTACTATGAATCAAAAACACTTTTCTCACACAAGAAATTCTAACTATAGAACTTCTTGAATTCTATTCCTAAGAACTCTCAATATAGTAGGCTTTTGCGTATTTTCTCACTCTTTCTTCCTCTTGTTTCTCGATTTCTGCAAAAGACTATTTGTCTCGTCTGCTTTGACATCCTTTTATAGAGTTGGAAGATTGGTGTCCGATGTGTACAAGGAAATGACATAAAGTTGTGTACTTTTAACGTTTTATTACAAATACTGTTAGTACACAATTTACTCTTTTATTTGTTCCCTTCTTTAGCTCTGCTTTCTTGCTTCAAAGTTTTCCTTCTTTGACTCTTCTTTTTGAACTCCTTTTGAAATCGAATTGCATATCAAGATGTGTCTATCATCAAAACTTCATAAATCATCATTTTCCCCCTTTTTGATGATGAGAAATCGTCTACTCCTATTTTCCTGTACAAATCCATTATACAATGCACACGATTGTTATATGTACAACACTAATATATAATACTATCTTCCCCCTTTTGGCATATAAAAATGAAGTAAACAGAATGAACAAAGCTAACCAAAACTCAAAGCTCTGAAAGAGCAACATCGCACAGATCACAACCAGATGGCTCTAGGCAAATGAAAGCATCAATCTATAAACATAGGAAACAAGAAGAGCAACATGCAGAAACACAGGAAACATAGAATCCAAGATACATCAACATTTTAAGCTTATGCAGGGCCCCATAAAAATATTCAGTCTAAGCAAAATCACAAAACAAGCATAACAAAGGTCGTTAGTTCAAAGACACATAAGAAGCTGGAGTAGACAATAGGGGTCAAGAGGAAGATTGGCTGAGGTTTGGAGCACAGGATGAAGAAGAAACAAGCAACTGGAGGAGGCGGTCCACTCGAGTGTTGTTGTCAAGCTGCTGTTATACCAACTGGTCGTTCAATTTCCCAACCTCTTCTTTAGACGCAGTTAGCTCAGTTCACAAGGACATATTCTCATTCTGTAAAGTTTCACACTGGTCCCTTGCAGCCTGCAGATCCTTGAGTAAACGAGTGACAGGGCCAGACGCCCTTGGATATGTAATGGGAACTTGCGCAGGGTCAGCAATCAATCCACACTTAGCAAGAGTAGACTGAGTGAACATATCGACACGCGTTAAGGTTCGCCCCTCACCCAATGGGACAACAAACGCAGTGAACACTCTTGTGAGAAGATTTCCAAATGCCAACTGGTGAGAGCCAGGTTATGGATCAGCAACTCTGGCCATATGTTTGATCATAAGACTCGGCCAATCGACGGGTTCCTTTCTTTCTAAGGCATTGGCAATTATCATGTCACGAAAAGACGTTATGTGTCACCTATGACCCCTAGGTAACACCCCTTTATGAACCAGTTCGAATAACAATTTATGCACATGTGCCATCTCACCTTTCAATACCTTCCTAGCCTTGGAGGTAACCCTTCCTTGAGAATATTTGGCTGTGAGAATACACTGCTCATCTGTAGCCCAAACATATTCAACAAGTCCAACAGAGAGTATACATAGAATCTCCCCAAGACGACCACGATAAAAAACCAACTCCACCCCTTTCACAGTGGATGTCACCACATTTTCTTCCAAAACCTTTAGATTTGTATAAAATTCCACAACTTCCTTTTCGTGTACTAGCAACTTAGTATCAAGAAATAAATCCCCCCACCCCTGAAAGTTAAGCAACTCACATACCCTTTTTACCACATCTATTGAGAGAATATCCGGGTGAAAAGTTCTACCCCTAAGCACAAGTTTAGTTCTGAAATATTTTTCTCTTCCCCTTTCCAAGAATTTTTTCATGTTTTTACTTGCCTTTTTCGACTGGGAATGGGCTCCAGAAGGGTTAGATGCAGAGATATGGTGGAACGGGGGACTTACCCAGACGACAACATTTATCCCTTGACTTCGCACCCTCTTGCTGTTGGGCCTGACTCGCACTACGAGTAAGTGGCATGCGAAAGGGTTTCTGCTTTACTGCAATGTGCTTGTGTGGTTGTTTTGGTTTCTGAGGATGTAGTACACTGAGGGTAACATCATCAAGATCTTGTTCGAGTGGGTGAGTGGGTAGTGACGTAGGAGAAGTGGTGCCGGCAGTGGAAATAGGGGTTTCGATTGGTGACAATGGTGGAGAAAAATGGCGATTAGGGGTTGGGGATTCTGATAGTAGGAATGATGAAGATGAAGTGAAGGGTTCGCCGTAGGCATATGTTGGCAATGGCGATTGTGAGCAAACGGGGACGGGATCAGTGCGAATGAGTCATGGGGTAGTGAGGTGATGGAGGTGTTTGTGGAGTGATTTTCTTCCCCCTGAGACTGTGCATTGGGGGATGGTAGCATCGAACGGGATCCCGTCGACTTAGAGGAGCTCTTATCGTCGAAGTAGGCAACAAGGTGATTAGCCATGGGAGAAAATTGGATTTCTTGGAGACAACTTGATTTTTGGTTGTTTTGTGATTTGTGAGGGATGAAGTGTTGGAATAGTCTTTTGAGAGGACATATTGGGAAGGAGAAAGTAATTATAAAGGTCTGACATTGATGAGTGACGGTGACTTATGGGAAAAGATAAAAGCCTGTACAATTTTTGTAGGAACTTTCCCGCGTATGATATGAAAAAGAAGTGTGGACCGGTGTCTTATGCATTTTGATAGTTGACAATGTTAGCTATAAATGTGTATTGCATATATAATTATTAAGTGGGATGAGATGCATACCTGATATTCTGAGAACTCGGTTCTAGTCACATCAGCATTTTTGCTCATAGTCATGAAAGATGATGAGTAATGTCATTTAAAAGAGGTCCATCGATTGTGTCCTTTTGATGTATACCTGAAAAGGTACCATGATGAGTAAATGAGAGAAGGTTCAAAGTTTACAACCTGTATCAAACGAAAGGAGAAAGAAAGATTTATCAGTCTTGAAATACAAGTCCTAAAATGAGACGATTTTTCTGGAATGATTCTCTTCCCAGTGCTTTGGTGAAGATATCAGCGATCTGGTCCTCAGTCTTGCAGAATGTCATCATAATAAGCCCTTTTTCAACATTATCTCGAAGGAAGTGATGCCGAATGTCTATATGTTTGGTGCGTTTATGTTGGACCGGGTTCTTAGCCATGTTCATAACAATGGTATTGTCACATCTGATGGGAATGCACTGTAACATCCGACAATTTGAAATAGCTTTGAAGAGGCTTAGGATTGGAATTTTTCTTTTTTTGGAAAGAATTTTAAAGTTTTGGAAATTTGGCTAAGTATGGAAAAGGTGAGTTTTTGGCCAACTTTGATCAGTCGTAACTTCTAGCTCATGATGAGTTAGAAGTATTTCCAGTTATGGTTGCATAGCCCTCGGAGCGATCTTTCCAACGCCACCGAGTTTGCTCAATTCCGAGTCCGTATGAGCGAGTTATGACCTTTGAAAGTTGGGCAGTTGACAAGGAAATCCGTCCGGGAATCATTAAGGGCATTTTGGTCTTTTCCCTAGCCTTTTATTTTGGTTTTATAAATGTGTTAGGCTGATCATTTTGATCAGTTTTACCATTTTAAAAGAAGTGAGAGTGAGGGTTTTGAGAGAAGAAGAAGAGAAGAAGAAGAGAAGAAGAGAAGAAGAGAAGAAGAGGAGATCAAGCAAGGAGATCATCGTGGATTTTCGTCGGGGGTGATCCCTACCAAGGTATGTGAGCTTTTAGTGTTGGGTGATCCTTTCCCCCACACACCTAACCCCTTTTATTCATTAAGAAAGGTTTGGTTATGTTGTTAAAGTTGGTTGTTGTTGTTGTTGGAATTATTGGGGGGTTGTGGAACATGATTGGATTGTGTTTTGAGTGGTATTCTATTGAATGTTGAGGGATATTATGTTTCTAAGTGATTGGGGCTGGAACCCTTGAGGTTAGAGGATTTAGAGTTGGAGACGTGAAGGAGAAAGTCGGGCAGCTTGCGAGGAGCACGTCCGCGTCGCGGACTTGTTCCCTCTGTGAACAAAAATCTTCTCCGCGTCGCGGACAGGACGCAGACTCCACTGTTTTCAGAATTTATGTTCGAAGATTTTCTTTAGTTTGGTTGTCCCAAATCATTCCTAAGGTCCTTCCAAATACCAATCAAGTCCTTGAATCCATAATTAAATTCAAGAAAGTTAGGATCAAGTCAAGTGAAGTTAGAAGTCAAGTGGAGTTAGGACCAAGCTTAGAAGTTAAGCAAGTCAAAGCAAGTCTTTAAAGCTTTTCAAGAGTCGTTATTGAACGTCTTAACGTCGTTTCAAGTTTCAAGTTGAGTTAAGAGTTTCAAGTCAAAAAGTAAAGAGTTTAAGTAAAGTAAGGAGTAAAGAGTCGAGTCCATTTCTCCAAAGTTATTAGGGAACTATGTACTTCCCAAAGAAGTTCTAAATGTTTTTACATTTAAGTAAGAAAGGAGCCATGTCTTCCAAAAGAGCCTTTGGGCTAAGTTTTGAGTAATCGTCTCAATCAAAGAAAGAAGTTATTTTAAAAGCATGAGCCAAAGTATTTTTGGGAGTAGTATTGAGCACCGAATTGGGGACACGAGTTCATATTAACTCGACTCTCCATAAGAACCATGCGCCAACATGGGACTTGACGTATCATTCTTTTTAGATGATCACGTAAGATTAGGCTAGTGGATCCACTAAGCAAAAGTAAGGTCCTATATCGATGGCAAGGTATAGGATGGTCCTTTGGCAACGTCAGGTAAAACGTTGTATCATCACTAAGGCTCGTAGTGGTGGTTGTCGGTTAAAGAACCTCCCACAAAAGCTGTATTATGTTTATAAAAGAAAAGTTTAGTTTGTTATCATTTTATCCTTAACGATCTAAGTTGTTTACATTCTTTTACAAGCTTTATATGTATGGCTCGTGTCTTATTGCTTATATTAAGTTCAGTTATTCTTGAGTTGTACAGAGCCAAGGTAAGTTCTCTTTGGTATCCCTTTTTCAAGCTTAAGTTGTTTTTAGCGGTCCAGCTCGCATACTCGTACATTCCATGTACTGATGCCAGTTGGCCTGCATCGTTTTATGATGCAGACGTACCCAGGATCAGCACTCTGCACGCCGTTGATCCAGTTGGGCACTCTAGAGTCAGTGGTGAGCCTCCTTGCTTCCAGAGGGCTCAGTTATTTTGTTCTCTTAGTTTTGTTTATTAGGGTGTTGCGGGGTCTGTCCCAACATCCATCTAAGTATTTTAGAGGCTTCATAGACAGTCAGTCAGTTAGTTTTGAGTCTCTTATCTATGTATATATGTAAGTATTCTATTTTGAGACTCGAGTAGCCTTTTTGGCCAGATATGTATCATTTAAGTTGTATATGTCTCTGCATAGCATTGAGTTATTTTGTTGAGTAGGTTTCCGCTGAGTTAAGAAAGCCAGGCCAAGGGTTCGCTTGGGGCCAGCAGTGGTCTCCGAGTGCCGGTCCCGCCCAGGGTGTAGGCTCGGGGCGTGACATGCACCCAATCTTGATGCCAAAGTCTTCAAGCTGCTGTTTTATCCAGAGGAGTTAAGCACAACAAGAAACAACAGCTACGTATTCTGCTTCAGCGGTAGAAAGAGCTACGGAGTTCTGCTTTCTAGTTGCCCAGGATATCAAACATGGTCCTAAGAAGTGTGCCATTCCAGAAGTACTTTTCCTGTCTATCAAATAACCTGCATAGTCTGCGTCTGCGAACCCGACTAAATCGAATGAGTCTCCAGCTGGATACCATAGAACCAGGTTCACTGTGCCTTTAAGATATCGCATAATTCTTTTTACAGCCTTTAGATGAGATTCCTTAAGAGAAGACTGAAATCGTGCACATAAGCCAACGCTGAACACAATATCAGGTCTGCTAGCAGTTAAGTATAGGAGTGATCCGATCATCCCTCTGTACTTTGTATCATTTATTGGAGAATCAGGTTCATCTTTGTCAAGTTTTGTTGTGCCAATGGGCGTGTCATTTGTTTTGGCTTCATTCATATCATATTTCTTTAGCAATTCTTTGATGTATTTCTGTTGATGAATGGATGTACCTGTTGGGGTTTGTTTAATTTGGAGTCCTATGAAGAAGTTTAGTTCACCCATCATACTCATCTCAAATTCGCTATTCATTAGTTGAGCAAATTCAACTCCTAGTACTTCATCAGTTCCTCCAAATATGATATCATCGACATAAACCTGAACTATAAATAGATCTTTACCTTGCTTTCGAAGAAACAACGTATTGTCTATTTTCCCTCTAGAGTAACCGTGTGTGAGAATGAATGTGGACAATCGATCGTACCATGCTCTTGGTGCTTGCTTCAACCCATACAGTGATTTATCTAGCTTGTATACATATTTAGGATGTTCAAGATCTTCAAAGCCAGGAGGTTGTTTCACATATACCTCTTCTTGCAGATAACCATTTAAAAAGGCACTTTTAACATCTATCTGATAAAACTTGAATTCCATGTGAGCAACATATGCTATCAACATTCTAATTGCCTCCAATCTTGCTACGGGAGCAAAATTTTCATCATAGTCTATTCCTTCTTCTTGATTATATCCCTGCACGACTAGTCTGGCTTTCTTGCGTGTGACCTGCCCTTGTTCGTCAAGTTTATTTCTAAAATCCCACCTTGTTCCTATCATTGTTCTGTTTTGAGGTCATGGAACCAGGTTCCATACTCTGCTTCGTTCAAACTGATTCAGTTCTTCTTGC
The DNA here is from genome assembly GCF_900185275.1 of Solanum verrucosum. Classification (NCBI taxonomy): domain Eukaryota; kingdom Viridiplantae; phylum Streptophyta; class Magnoliopsida; order Solanales; family Solanaceae; genus Solanum; species Solanum verrucosum. The sequence goes on from NW_026019970.1 coordinate 1,651,727, forward strand.
ATAGCAGTAATCCATTCAGGATCCAACAATGCCTCTTTTATATTCTTTGGTTCAATTAAGGATACATAAGCTGAGAATGCACACAGGTTTCGTAATTTGGATCTTGTATGGATTCCTGAATCTAGAAGAGTAGGATAGGGTGTGAGCTTTGGTGTTTCCAGCTGTGAGGTTGATTTTCATGGGTGTTTTCAGAGGAAGGGGGACCTGATTCAATAGTATTTTCATATTCTGTCATAGGTTTTTTTTTTTTGAGGGAATATGGGATCTGGCTCATTGATTTTTGATTCTGATGGGTTTGTCATTCCTATATCATTTTGATCATCCTCTGAATTCTCTTCTATTGAGTTATTTCCTTTATCAAAGATAACATGGACGCTTTCGTCCACACGATTTGTTCTTTTGTTAAGTACTTTGTAGGATTTACTTTGTGATGAATATTCGAGAAAAATTCCTTCATCGCTTTTGGCATCGAATTTTCCTAAGATATCTTTGTCATTGTTATGTATATAGCAAGTGCACCCAAAGGCTCTAAGATGTGTCAAGTTTGGCTTTCTTCCCTTCAGTAATTCATATGGAGTCTTGTTTAACACCGATTTGATCATACACCTATTTATAAGATAGCATGCCATGTTTACGGCCTCAGCCCAGTAGGTTTTAGGAAGTTTGCTTGAGATCAGCATGGTTCTTGCGATATCTTCGAGTGTTCTATTTTTGCGTTCAACTACACCATTTTGTTGTGGTGTTCTAGGTGCTGAAAAGTTATGCTCAACACCGTTTGTGGCACAAAATTCCAAGAATTTTGAGTTTTCAAACTCTAGTCCATGATCGGAGCAGATGCTAGTGATTTCCTTGTTGAATTTCTTCTGGACCAATTTTGCGAAGATTTCGAACATGGTATATGTCTCATCTTTTGTTGCAAGGAATAATGTCCATGTGAATCTTGAGTAGTTGTCTACAATTACGAATACATACATTTTGCCTCCTCTATTTTGTACACGCATCGGCCTGCATAAATCCATGTGAAGTAGTTCTAGTGGCCTGGTAGTGTTAACCATCAATTTAGGTTTGAATGAGGATCTTACTTGTTTCCTTCGAATACATGTTCCACAGATCTTATCATCATTAAAGCTTTTGGTTGGAAGCCCTCAGACAAAATCCTTGGATATGAGTTTGTTTATTGTCGAAAGACTGATGTGTCCCATCCTTTTGTGCCAAGGAATAGACCAATCAGTGACTGCGCTAAGAAACTTGATTGTATTTTCCTTAGGATTCATGATATTTGTCTTATACATATTCTTATGCCTTTTTCCTAGAAGAACCAGTTTTCCGGAGGCTGAGTTTGTCACCTTACATTCTTTAGCTGTGAAGAGCACACTGTTTTCTTTGTCACACATTTGAGATACGCTAAGCAGATTATGTTGTAGTCCCTTCACATAGTACACATTGTCAATTGCATGAGTATGCATTGATCCAACCTGTCCAATTCCTTGTATTTCTCCATTTTTTCCGTTTCCAAAGGCCACGTTTCCGCCTTTGAAGTTTCTCAGTGAGAGACAATTACTTTTGTCCCCAGTCATGTGCCTCGAGCACGCGTAGTCCAGGTACCATTGCTTCAGCTCTTTCCTCACTGATCCCTGCAATTAACATTTATGAGTTAGTTTTGGGTACCCAGATCCACTTGGGTCCTTGTTTATTACAAAAAGGATGAATGAGATTCTTCCTAGCCCATCTAGGGAGAGGTTTGGTGTTAGGAATTTGTTTTGTAACTCTCTTGGGATGTGGCTTTCTTAAGTAGGTTAGATTATTTTCATAAGCAGTTAATTTCCTATGACAATCGTAACTTTTATGCCCAGTAAATCCGCAATGCACAGATAGACAATCTATGTTGGGATTTTTTACCTGGGATTTTTTGTCGAAACCTATTCCATGTTTTGTAGAGGTTTGACTCTTGTGAATATTATCGAGTAGTATGGAGGACCTGGTCCATCTCATACTATTTTCTGCTTCAGCTTTAGACATATGAAGTTCTTTGTTCAGTTTTTCATTCTTCTTAGTCATGGAATCTAAGTTTTTATTTAGCTCTGTTATTTTGCTTAAAAGGCGGTGATTTTGTTTTTCAAGATTCTCATTTTCTTCTCTTAGTGATGCATAGTCTTCCATTATTAGTTCCCTTCTTGAGTCTGCAGACTGATATGCATTAATGAGAGTGTATAATAATGACTCTAATTCCCTTTTTGAATATGAGCTAAGATTATTTTTTACGTGATGAAGACTTACCTTGCCATGTATGTCTTCCTCCTCATCCTCTTCAGAATCTGATCCGGCCATAAGTGCTTGGATTGTTTCTTGTGATTTACAGATGTTCCTCTCTTCTTCTTTTGATTCTGATATGGCGACTAGAGCAAGAAAGTCATATTCATCGGATTGCTCGATCGCAAGAAGTGACTTATTTTCCAGTTTTTCATCCTCAGATTCTTCTTCAGACAGCTTTCCCATTGCTGCGAAAGCTTTCTTCATGGACAGATCTGCCTCTTGATTCGTCATTCGTCTGTTTGAGGGAATATATTTGTCATTCTTGACTTCCCTTAATTTTTCCGAGGTGCCTCTTTTCTGCTCCAAAGCCCAAAATGGGCAAAACTTGATGAAGTGATCTGGACTTCCACACTTATGACACACTTGTTCTTTTGTATTCTCATTTGTTTTCTGAGGATTTCTTCTCTGAAATACTTGCCCTCTCTTTAACATTCTGGAAAATCTTTTGGTCATTAGTGCAATATTTTCATCCTCAAAGTCTTCTGGTACAGTAGCCTTTAGGACCAGGTTCCTTTCCTTTCTCTTCCCTCCGATTTCTTTTTCTTGATTTTTCTTGAGTTCATATGCGATGAGATTTCCAATTAATTCGTCCATAGCTAGCACATCCAAATCACGAGCTTCAGTGATTGCTTCAACTTTGCTTTCCCATGATTCAGGGAGAACACTTAAGAGTTTTCTTACTGCCTTTCCATTCGAAACTATTTCTCCTAAAGAGTACATCTCGTTAATGATTGAGGTGAACCTGGTGTGCATTTCTTGTATAGTTTCACCCTCTGCCATTCGAAACAATTCATATTGTCTGTTTAGATTATCAACTTTAGACTTCTTTACTTGAGTTGTTCCCTCGTGAGCAGTTTGTAAAGATTCCCATATACCGCATATCAAGATTTTCTTGGCCTTGGCATTGTTCTGGATAGCTAGTTTGTCTGCAACGTCCCATTCCTTTCTTTCTTTTGGTATCTTGGTAACTCCATCAGTTCCAGTTTTCATAGGTATGGTTGGTCCGTCCAGAATAACTCCCCATAGATCAGGATTTTCTCCGATAAGGTGATCCATCAAGCGATTTTTCCACCATCCGTAGTACTTTCCATTGAATAGTGGTGGTCGAGTTTGTGAAGCTCCTTCTTGTGGGGTTGGTGGTGCTGCCATTGATTCTTTTCAAGATATGAATCTTTTAACGAAAAAGACCTGCTCTGATACCAATTGAAGAAACCTTACCCCTAGAACAAGAACCAGGTTCTTGTATATTTGCCTATGACAGAACACTTTAACAGCCACACAATACGTTTTGTTAAAAACTTCCTCACTCAAGGAAGGAAAAACCTTGTTTTATTATTTAACAACTATGTCACGATTACAACTCAATAATCAATAACCTCAAAAAAACTCTCGACTAACTCTACTCTCCAAGAGGCCAAACCCACCTCTTGTTACAAACCTCTCAATAACTCAACTCTACAAGAAGCCAAACCCACTTCTTGTACAAAAGATCTATGACAATGATTCTAACTATGAATCAAAAACACTTTTCTCACACAAGAAATTCTAACTATAGAACTTCTTGAATTCTATTCCTAAGAACTCAATATAGTAGGCTTTTGCGTATTTTCTCACTCTTTCTTCCTCTTGTTTCTCGATTTCTGCAAAAGACTATTTGTCTCGTCTGCTTTGACATCCTTTTATAGAGTTGGAAGATTGGTGTCCGATGTGTACAAGGAAACGACATAAAGTTGTGTACTTTTGACCTTTTACTACGAATCCTATTAGTACACAACTTCCTCTTTTATTTGTTCCCTTCTTTAGCTCTGCTTTCTTGCTTCAAAGTTTTCCTTCTTTGACTCTTCTTTTTGAACTCCTTCTGAAATCGGATTGCATATCAAGATGTGTCTATCATCAAAACTTCATAAATCATCAGTTATGTATATGCTTCATATCTAGGTTCTTTTAATTGGCTTTTCTTTCGCTTTGCTAACTCTTGGGACACTTTTCATTCAGTCCTAATATGTGGATTCCCTCTCTAAAATTAGAATTATTATTTTTTATCACCATAGTGTTCAATTCAGCTTACGCACACCTATCCACTAAGGCTAAGTCCTAATTCTATGAGATATATCATGTACCAAGTAACTCTATCCACTAAGGCTAAGTCATATGGGAAGAGAAATAGTATTTCAATAATATTAATCTCTTTTTGAAGTGCTAGTGGTTGTCATAGAAGTAGATAAAACTAGACTTTATTGCAATGAAATGATAGATATTTTGAGCTCTTCATTTTTTCTATATTTTATGAAAGGAACAATCAGTACATGCATGCTGAAGAAATTTGTTCTTAATTAAGTTTATTCAAAGATGAATTTGGGTGAAAGTCTAATAGGTGCTTCACTTCAAGAGAAAGAAGTATTTTCCTAGATAAAGGTCTTAATGTTTACTCTGAGATGTTAAGTAACTCGCTCATCTTAACAACGATGTTGTAAATGTCATCAACATATCCTAGGAAAATATCTCTTGGTCGTCCTAATGCAGTAAATAATACTCCAAAGTTAGCAAACTCATTTTATGCACCTAATTGGAACATAAGCTTAAATTGCCACGTTTCATTGCATACCGTGTAGAGCATATCCTCGAGACATAAGAAAGATCATTAACATGATTTGGAGGTGGGCAATATTATTTCAGTCGGAAATGCAGACTTGTTTGAATATTCATATTAATTTTGTAGTTCAGAAACAATTCTGATAAAGGCATAAAGAATAATTCGTCATTATACTTCTCTATAACAAAATTCACAAAGGCAAAAACGAGAAATAATGTAAGAATAGAGAAAATAAGAACAAGTTAACATGAAGCCTGATGTGCAAAATGCAAATCAACAAAAACTATATCAAATACCACCAATACAGAAAAATATCACAAAAAGCTAATTAAACATTTACTATTTTTTTTGGCTAGGAAGTGGTAACCAGTGCATGTGGGAGTCTTTCTTGCTAACATGTGGAGGAAGGGATAATGATATGCTATGTGTTATCAAGTTGTAGACGTAGAGATAACGATCCTCAATGAAATAGATGGATTCTTTGTTAAGATTTGTGCCTCTTGTGGAACAACTCATCCCCGTCCTCGTATAATGACTTGTAAAAATTGCTATTTCCCAAATGTTTTCCGTCTCTATCCACCTCTCTTTCACAAAATCAAATTGAAATACTAGAAAATTGTATGGCATTCTGTGGTTTTTCCCATTAAAAAACAAGTGAACATATAACAGCGTATCATCATCACAGGATTGAATGATGCAATTTAATAACCGACCCATGTCTAAGTATTTTCTCACATTTGGAGATTTGTTAGACATTGGTGTGATGGTTATTCTTCCTGAATCATTATCTGGATCCAAACAGAGTAGACGACTTGTCTGAAATGTTAATACATAAATTTTTTTTTCTTGAAAACTATCCAGCGGCCGCCACTCTCAGTTTCAATAATTGAATGTGCATCTTGTTTATGAAATTCTTCATTATAACCTGGCTTGCAGAAGTAAAAATAGGTGGAGGTGGATTCACATCCTCGTCGTTCTCATCGTCTGTGTCATCATTATAGTTTTCATCATCATCAGGAGTAGTCTCAGTCTCTTTAATTAGAAAAAGAACCTGACATTCGGGATCATTGGGTGGTGCAGACAAGAGGCATCTACAACACAGTCTATTTTTAGCTACAAAATTTAAGCTACAAATTCAAAAATTGTGGCTATTATTTAGTAATAACTACAAAAAATTCAGTTTTATAGCTATTTAAAAATTCGTAAATTTTCTTGGCCACAAAAATTAATTTGGCGAAGTTAAATCCTCATTTTTGTTACAATTGCTAATAATTGTGGCAATAATTATATGAATAGCTACAACTTTACTGCTACAATTCAATTTTGTAGCTGGTTAAAACATTTTGCCACACAATAAAGTTATTGTATCAATAGCAACTCCTTAGCCACAATAAATTATTTGAAACAAGATGATGTAGCTAAATAAATACTTTTACTTCAAGTTATAAAAATTTGTGGCAATAGTTAAATGATATAGCCACAAGTATTTTGTTATAGTAAAACTTTGTAGCTATTTATTAATTTTTGCCACGAGTTAAAATTACCATAGCAATAATAACCTTTTAGCCATAATAAATTATTTAAAATAAATATTATAGCTAAAAAAATATTTTTGCTTCAAGTTGTTAAAAAAATGTGGCAAAAGTTAATGATATAGCTATAGATTTACTGCTTTAATAAAATTTCGTAGCTAATTTTTTTTGGATCACACGTTGAATTTTTTTATATCAATGATAATTATTTTATCCATAAAAGTTTAATTAAAACAAAATATTATGGCTAAGTAAATATTTATTTTGCATACTAAAAGCGATGACAATAGTTGGTTGAATGGCTATAATTATTTGTCATGACGAGATGATATAGCCACAAATATATCATTGTGTTAAAATTTTGTAGCTTATAATTATTTTTTACCACGGGTTAAAATTGTTGCAGCAATAATGATCTTTAGCAATGTCAAAATATAACTTTCTTGCATCTAAATATAACTGGAATATCAATCATTCAATTCAATTTTACACAGTCTTACTTGTAAGTTTCAAATATAGTTCAAATAAAGAGATAATTATATTTAATTGATTTTAATTAATTAGTCATATCAAATTTAAACAAAAATTCACGAAGTCTCACCTTAAACTTCATCATGATCAAGTGCTTCCATAATTATTATTTGTCTCAAACGTGTTCCATTGAAGTAATACATTTATCGACCTATTGTAATTAGATGCGTTAATCATTCGATACAATTTAATTTTATATATGATTTAATTTGAATAAGTAAGTGATTATATTAACTTTGATTAACTAATAATAGAGTATTTAAATAAAACTTTAACAAATCTACTCAGGCTTCATCCTGATCAAGTGATTCTAGATGTTATTTGACTCGAACATGCATGTTTCATGAGAACATTATCCATCAATCTAGTGTAAACAAAGGTATTGATAATTCAATTTGATTTTACGGGCATAATTTCAATAAATAGGAAATTATAGCTAACAATTTTGATTAATTAATTTATCAAACTTAAGAAAAAGGTACTTCACTAAGTCTCGCTAAAGCTCCATCTTGATCAAGTGCCTCCAAAATTATTATTTTTTCGAGAATTTTTTTTCGTAATTAGCTTTGTTAATCATATCATAGATTCAATTCAATTTTACAATGGCTTACTTGTAAGTTTCAAATATAACTTAAATAAATATATGATTATAGTTACTTTAATTAACTAATTATATCAAATTTAAGCAAAACTTCAATAAGTCACACTTAAGTTTCATCCTGGTCAAGTGTTCTGAAAATTATGATTTGACTCGCGTATAATCTTCTGAAATAGTACATTTATCGTTCTAATTTAATTATAGTTGATCATCATTCATCTCAATTCAATTTTAAAGAATCTTACTTATGAGTTTCAATTATAATTTAAATAAATAGGTCATTATATTCAATTATCAGTATTTTGAGAATTTTAAGTTTACTCAAACTTAATCTATCTCTATGATACTTTGTGATATACTATTAGTTTAAACTAATTAACAATTTTTATAAATATAATTATAACTAGTTGAACTAAGAATTTAATAGTTAATATTTAAGTGTATGTATACCATTATTATATCTAATACAAATTAGTTTTAAATAATACTTCATCCGTTCACTTTTACTTATCACTTGTTTCTAAAATAGATTTTCATTTTTACTTGTCAACTTTGACATATCATAAAAGGTAATAAATATTATTTTTTTCATATTTTACCCTCAACATTAAATACTTATTTTTCAAGACATCATTTATAATAGCTAGCTAGGGGATAGTTTGGTAAAATACATATATCATTAATTATTTTCTTAATATATTGTCAAGTCAAACTATGACAAGTAAAAGTGAACAGAGAGAGTCATATATAATAATTTAATAAGTTATAAATAAAATGAGTAAATGTGATTGTATATCGAATATAGAAGTATAAGAGTTTTACCTAAAGAAAATTAAAACCAAACCTTTTTTATTCTGATGATTAGGAGGGAAAACAAATTTAAAAGAATTAATGAAAAATATCCCTTCAAATCGTTTCCCTCTATTTTTGGGGCCTAAATTACAGCCTTATTTTCCTATTAGAGAGCAAAATAAAATTGACAAAAAAGATTGAATAGCCAAAACCCTAAATTCTCTAAACAGATCCAAAATCCATTCATGAAGAGAGGAACATCTTCTTCCTCTATCTCAATTTCAGAAAAAAAAAGTACTAAATTTCTATTGTTTCTTTAACACTATGAGTATAATACGTATTATATATTTCAGCTTTAATATCACTATGAATATTCTATTGGCAAAAGTTTCTTGTAGCACTTGCAATGAAAAATTGAGTATGTAGAATGGGTTAGAAGCTTTTGATTACTGAATAAAAGTAAAACTTGGATGTAAATGTGAAGAATATTTAGGGGTGAAGATTGAAGGGTGTTAGGTTTGTATCTAATGGGTAAATTAGTTTAAACATATGTTTATATATATTACATCTGATGTCCAATTTATATGGTGTAGTTTGAGTACTTGACTTGAAGTTTAAGAAAAAGAAATTGAAATTTGTGGTCTAATATTTTTATAGGTTACACTTGTAGTGATATAGAAGTATTGCATTACAAAAGTAAAGTAAATTTAGAAAGCTAATGATGAATTTGTAATGAACTCTGTAAAAATTAGTTTTACAATTGTTGTCAAACAAGAAAAGGATGCAAATTGTCCAAGTCAAAAATCCTCAAAAATTGGTCATAGAAGATGTTAAAGGAGATTTTAGTAAAAATAATGTTTAGGTGAAATAAATGATTATATATACTCCTTAAATTCTATATATAATGTCATTATTTTTGCCTTTTGATACTATTAATTTACTTTATCAAAAATTTGCAGGTAAATTTGTAGAATTATTAAAACAACTTGGAGATAATGGCATGAGAAAAAGGAGAAGAAGATGCCACTTAAAGCCTTAAGCAAGATACTACTATCGTAATAGCTCTTATAGAAGAATTATGTATTGTAAATGCTCTAAAATTGAAATATGTAATCATGTGAAACTTGAAATTTATTTTGGAATTTAAATTTTGTAATTTTGGCCCTATAGCAGAAATTTTGTGATTAATAGTTCTTATGGCAATATCCTTCATTTGTAGCAATGGATATTTATAGTTGTGGCTAAATCTATATATAGATTATAAAAAATTATAGCTATACATTTTCATCTTTTAACTTTTATAGCAAAATAAACAAAAATAGCTAGATAATTGTATATTTTGTGGAAAAAGTTGAATTCTTAGCCATGTATAAAAAACGTTTGTGGCAAATACTTTAATGCATAGCTATAAGTTTTCTAACTCATAGCTAAATACAAATATTATTGTCACGAGACTAAAATATAATATAGCCACAAAGTATGATTATTCATAGCAAATAAATCAAGTTTTTTGCCACAATATATTACATATAAAAGATGCTACAAAATTTATTTGCCGTGACAAATTTTTTTAATGATTTGCTATAGGTATATATTTTGTAGCAAATTTTTTATATCATTACATCTACTACATCATTATTTTTGTAGCTATAAGTGTTAGTCCTTAACCACATATCATGTAAAGTGTGTAGCTAACTTTTAGCCACGCTACATCTTGCTACGAATGCTACGGAAACAAAAGTTGCCACGGACTTTTTGATGTTTAGCTACGATGTATTTTGTAACTATATATGCATTTTCTTGTAGTGCGCGCAGTTGAGTATCTTGAACTCAGGGAGTGGTGGGAGCTGAATTTTGTCATTTGAAATAATATTCCAAAGGTAACAATCACTAGAATAAAGACTTTCTAACACGAGCCACTCATCAGCATAAGCACGTATTATTTTTTCTTTAAGTTCATGTATGCGTCTCATATAATATTGATTCTTTGATACACTGAAAAAAGTTTGCTTCTCCAGCACATCACCATCACACATAACAAGCCAAGGGTGTTGTTGTTGTTCGATAGAAAAAGGAGGTCGATAGGATTCCGCATACTTTTCCTTTTTGTATTCTTCCAACTCCATCTCTCGTTCAGTCATCACTCTAGGTTTGTAAGAGAAAAAAAAAACAAGGATTCAAAAACTGTGTTTTGTTTTCCAGGTGCTGAGAACAACATTGTAATGTGTCGTTAAAAGAATCAACTTTAATTTAAATGACGATTAATGAGTTCAAATACTACAAGGAAAGGGGTTAGAATACGTGTAGGGCAAGGAAATTAGTTTTCCTTACCTAATTGGGATTTCCATAAATAAAAACATTGATGATTATAGTTCTATTTAAATTACTCTTTCAGTTGACTTTTACTTGTTCACTGTTCCAAAAATAATATTTTACTTTGTATATATAAAAAATAGACAATAATAATGAGTTCAAATACGTCAAGGAAAAGTTATTTTGAATAAGGAACGGAGCGTGCAGATTTGTGGTCTCAACGACTTGTTATTACCCTAGTTCTAGTTTAAATAAATAGTTTAATAACAAGTTCATAAACCAAATTTTTCTCAACCACAATTCTTCTTTCTGAATAATGGAGTGTGATGATTTGTGGTCTGATGGTATTCCATCTGACATACTCGCATTAATATCATCACGTCTTGTTGCTGCGGAATACTTTGTTTTTCGAGCTGTTTGTAAAAGATGGCGCTATGCACCCATGATACCTCCACCTCCACCTCGTCGTGGTCTACCAGAAAAATGGCCTTGTTTGATGACCTTGCGTGGAAATACCGGAATTGTAGAATTCTTTGATCCATTATATAATGTGGTCACGACTACGGGTATCCCGATTCCGAAATTAAGGGGTTCCCGAATTCGAAGTTCAAAAGGTAATTGGTTACTCATGAGTCATGGAAACCACGGCATGTTTTTTTTCAATCCTATTAGCAATGACATAATTGAACTCCCTGATCTAGAGGAGCACGAAAATTATTTTTCTTCTTGGACATTTTCGTGTCCTCCCGACTCGTTGTCATCTGTTTGCATTGTTGTTGGTATCGATTTCGATGGTTGTCGCCCAGACGCATACATCATCAAAGTTGGAGAGACTTCTTGGACGTTTTCTTACTTATATGATCCAGATAGATATAAGTGTTTTAAGTTAACCGGATGCAATAATCCGATATTTTTCAAAAACAATATTGTCTATCTGGGAGATAAAGGGAATTTGGGAGTATTGACCATCAATGAATCCTCAATTCCTAGTTGGGAATTTTATGGGAGCTACTTTCGACGTCGAAAACAAAAGTCAATCCAACATGTTTATACAGTAGAAGATGTCGACAATGAAGGAATGTTAGTTGTATTTTTATGCCACCAGGAAGGGGAAGTAGAGGTTTGGAGATACAAAATGAATGGAAAGTATTGGAGAGGGAACAAATAACAAGTTTAGACAATAATAAAACATTATTTGTGAGCTCCGGAGGATCGTACCTGAAAATATGTGTTGCACAAGGACTAGGAAACAAGATATTTTTTCCAATGTTTCACAACAATAAGGGTGTATTCTATTGTTTGGCCAACCGCAAATATTTCTCTTTCGATTACTTGGACATCAAAGCTTATTCAAGTCCAAATATTTTAAACTTGGTTCGACCTAGATCATGCATTTGGACCGAATCAATGGATGATTAATTGTATTGTTCCCTTTTTGTTGGTGTTTATTTTTTCCAAGTAGTTAGAAATGTTTTGTTTTAATAAGAGCAGAATACTTTTCCTTTTTATGTTTTATTTTTATCTTTTGCAGTTTTTTATGAGTATACTGTAACGACCCGGAAAATGATAGAGTGAATTTGACCCAAAAAGTTCTTAAAAATGTGCTTCGGAAGTTACCGGAAACTTGTTTAGCTGTATATAAAAAGATCCGTTTTGTTTTTCGAAAATCCGACTTCATATTCTTGTTTAGGGGGTCAAATTGAGTGGGAGATGGGTCTAACCCAAATTTTAGAGCAACCGTATCAAAATCCGAAATTTCCAAGTGAAGCCTTTTTCGAGGGTCTACTTTGGAGGGTCATATCTCCTAGCACACAAATTATTTGGGTGGCCAATAATATATCCATGGAAAGCTCTTTGAGTTAGCTACCTAACGCACTTCGTTTCATCTCATTCGGAGTTCGGACGAAGAAGTTATGCCCATTTTCGTAAATCCGTTCGGCAGGAAAAGGCAATTTCCAGTAGGCGTGGTTACTGTTCACCTGCCTCATTTTTTTTCTAAGTGTTGGACCATTCTTCCAAAGGACATATATTATTTCCTAGATACCATTAGTTCAATTCCCATCCCTAAAACATTTCCCTCTCTACAATCCTCCATTAAGAAGAAGAAGAAGTGGGAGCTAGGGCTTTGGATTCAAGGCTTTCTTCATCAAATTTCGTGGGAGATCATAGCAAAGGTATGGTGACCCTTGATCCTTGATTATCTTTCCTTCAAGGAGTCCATTCAAAAGGGTTTCAAAAGTCTTCAAAGAACAAAACTTCTATTTTCCATTCTAGGTATGGGTTCATGGGTAAAATGTTTTCAAAGTCATTATATTGGTGAATGGAAGTTGTATTTATGATTTTAAGATGATTTTATATGAAACTTCTTCAAGAACCCATGTTTTCATTAAAAGCCTCGAATTTGCTTATGAAGTGGGTTTAATGCCTATGATTTAATGTTGATGAAATTGTGTTTAGATCGGATTGTATTGGTTGATTTATATGGTTTTGTATATCTATTTATGATGAATTGTTGGTATATGGATGAATTGAGGATTGTGGCCTTATGGGAAAATTATGGGTGAATCACCTTGTGGTGATAGAATTGTTGGGAATTGAGTAATGGTTATTATGGCTTTGGAGGATGGTAAGTTGGCTTAATCTCATATTATGGATAAAAATTGTTCTTGCTTGGTTTGATCCACTTATGGTGGAGGTGTTTAATTATGGAATGTATTGTGACCATGGCCTTAAAGGCATAGTATGAGAAATTGGGAGTGTTATCATGACATTATATGAATGAGAATTCAATGAAGATCATGTTATGAACGTAAAGGTGTTGCTATTGAAAGATTATTTCTCAATTTGACACTCATGAATGTTGATGATAGAATATGAAGGATTCTTCAATATAAAGTATACCTTGAATTGGTAGGGCTTATGCATCATTTTCTTGTATAAATGATTATATTGTTGATTGTTGAATCCTCGGATCGGTAGGCTAGTGGCACCCTTCCACACGAGCTTATAATGAACCTTGGAGTCGGTAGGCCTATGACACCTTTCCATGAAGGTTAATGATGAGACTTGACCCGGTAGGCCCATGGCACCCTTTCAAGAGGAGTTAATGAGCTTTCCTAAATGAACCTTGAAACGGTAGGCTTAAAGCACCCTTTCACGTGTTAATAAATGTAAATTGGAGTTGGTAGGCCAATGGCACCTCTCATATGTGATAATGTCAAGGTAACGAACTATTCTATGGGAATGTTGGCTAAGCACCGAGTGGATTTGGTTAGATGGAAACTCCCCCAATAGTTAGGCATGAGTTTCAATGATCGTCTACCTTATCCCATAAACTATGTGCCCGCATAGGTAGCTAGTGGATCCATTAAGCTATATACCGGTCTTCCTTAGGCAAGTAGACCACCTCTTTACAGTGTGGGGACTTATGACACCGGATTCCATGACAAGCTCTCATGGTCTATGTCGGTTAAACGCTTACTTCCCATCATGTGAGATTTCATTATGGTTTCTTGATAGGTTCTACAAAGTGTAGGTAGTAGTATGGGATGCTACCTATACATTGCACAAGTAGGCTTGGAGAGGGTCATAGTGAGTTTCTCTAAATCCTAATGTACGTGATACAATTGTGGCCTAAATGAGGTTATTAAAGAATGTTGGCTCTCAAATGCTTAATATGAGATGCATGCTATACTTGGGTTATATTATGAGTTATTTTCCCTTGTCATGTCTTAATTAATGATATACCTCTTATGTGTGAATATGGTGCAAAGGTGAAAGAAAGGAATGATAAGTTACCTTAAGTGACCTTAATGTGGTGCCTTAGTATGGATGGTGGTATGGGACGCCATCCATACATTGCACGGGGTATAGCATAAGGGTTTCTTGAGGTGAAGGTCCAAGGTAAAGGTTTTCATGTTGAAATTGTTTAAAGGTAATATTATGACTTACTTGATGTTTATGCTTGTATTGTATGTCTTTATGCAACTATTCATGGTACTTCAAAAAGTGGCATAATGCATGGTTTCTAACCAAAATGTCCCTTTTAAAGCATGTCTTGCATGGTCATCATACTTAGTACATTTTGTGTACTAACCCATATTCTTCATATTTTTACTATAAGTGTAGGTTCCGGCAAGTGATCCCTCTTAGCTAGTTTGAAGTGTTGGATTGCTTTCCTCCAAGACTTGGTATGTCCTCATGGATTCGAGGATAAGACTTTTAAGTTCTTTTGTTCATGTAATAGACTTAATAGACTTCTTTTGATTGTAAAGGGCCGTGTCCCTACTTATGTTTTGTGACTGTGTCTAAGATGGCCATGTGAGACTTAGATTTCCGCTGTGTGTTTTTAAAGTTGTTTTAATGAAGTTTAAATGTGTGGATGTAAATAAGTTTTTTTTTTATTCCGCACTATTTTCATTATTGAATGCAATGAATGACTATGTGGCTCGTATAAGACCCCTTTGGGATCGAATACGCCATGTTACGACTAGGGGGTACTCTCGGGTCGTGACATATACTTTTTGAATTTGCCAACTTAAGTCTACATCAAATTAAAATTTAGTAAAATTACATTGTTGAAATTGTTTAGTTTTGGCGTAACAAGAGATTGGGAGTTCAAGCTTTAAACTTTATAATTATCATCTGCTCTACCTGTGACCTATCCAAAAAAAATATAGAATTAGCATTCCCTTTAAATCATATATATATATACTAGGTAATTTGGAGAGGGAAAAAGGGAAAACATAAAAAGGACAAAAACCAAAAAGCATATACATTAAAGGGAGAAAACTATGAGATATCCGATGATAACAACAAATTATTCTAACCTAAAACAAGACCTATGTTTTAAAATAATATACCTCAAAAGATTGACCAACACTTCAACCAATTTTTAATCTTTAAAGTAGTCATAATATCCGGTGATCGTGCTTGGGGAAAAATAGTGATAAATTAAGTAAAAAATAGATAAGGATAATTTAGAAACCAAAGAAAATGGGCTTGCAAAGTCATTAACTCTTCGAGGATTTTATCAAGAAAAAAAATCTCATCCTTGTATGCAAAGTAATATTATCGTCGATGAAGAAAAGAGAGATCCCAAGAAGGGACGACTATATTATTTTGGACTCTAAGACGACGCTTGGGCTCAAGTTTAATTAAGATTCCCTCTTCTTTTCTTGTCATAACATTGCATCTTTAGGATGCTATAGTAATTTACCATTGTTAATATGTTTATGGAAAGAAAAATCGTTGTTTTCAACTCGGTATTTCTTTTTAATAGATTTTGAAGCAAGAAATGATTAGGTATGTTTTCAAATAAATTTAGCTGTGGATGGAACAAAAGTGCTTTATTTTCATGTTATCTCGAGAGCATAATGTTGTGTACTGTAGTAACTTTGTCTCCTTATTTTACAGTATACACTGTTGAGAATTAAATAACTCTCTCTAATTTTTCATGTTCTTTTCTTTGTTTGACACCAGAGCCGAAGAGTTTCACTTTGGGACTCAACGTCTTTGCTTGTGGAGTCTCCATATATATCATTTACCCATCTATATGCATGGAGTCCGCATGTCATCTGGGCCCTTCCCTAAGCAGAACATAGTTACTCCTTCATGAGAGTCGAGAATGACTTCTTTTATTTATACTCATATTCGTGCTTGCACATATTTCCTAGTATGAATATCTTTATATCTACTGGGAGATAAATGGAATTTGGGAATATTGACCATCAATGAATCCTCGATTCCTAGTTGGGAACTTTATGCACACAATCAGATAGATTGATGGATTATATTAAATTCACACAATTTGAATAACTCAAACTCATTTGCAAATATTTAACATTTGACTGAATACACAACTGTAGCAGCTGCAACTATTAGTTCAAACACGATAAAATATAATACCTAGTGCCCTAATTCCTCTATTGACTGACTATCTATGTCACAACCGTTGAAAACAAAAAGGAAAAGTAGAACCACGAGAACTTTTCCTTTTCCTTTTCAACGGTTGTGACATAGATAGTTAGTCAATAGAGGAATTAGGGCGCTAGGTATTATATTTTATCGTGTTTGAACTAATAGTTGCAGCTGCTACAATTGCGTATTCAATCAGATGTTAAGTATTTGCAAATGAATTTGAGTTATTTAGATCGTGTGAATTTAATATAACACAAACAATATAATCGAAATAATCAATTCAACAATGAGGTGAAAATAAAGAAACTAGATGAATCTCGAGCTCCCATATCCAATTGCTCTCTCCAAAGATGTATAATCCTTCAAAAACAAGTTCTTAAGCATATAATAATTTTGTACCTCACTTGTGCAATCAATCTATTGAATAACAACAATTGAATTAATAACAATAGACTAACCGATTAAAATTTAACTTTCAAATTTGAAGTATCATAAGTTGAAGAAAAACTTAAACATTAACAATATATATTTAAGAAAAACATAAACATTAAGAAAAAAGGAAAAATATTCCACTCTTATTAAGACAACATTGCTAACTACTTGGAAAAAATAAACACCAACAAAAAGGGAACAATACAATTAATCATTCACTGATTCGGTCCAAATGCATGATCTAGGTCGAACCAAGTTAATAATATTTAGATTTGAATAAGCTTTGATATCCAAGTAATCGAAAGAGAAATATTTGCGGTTGACCAAACAATAGAAAACACCCTTATTGTTATTGTGAAACATTGGGAAAAATTATCTTGTTTCCTAATCCCTGTGCAACACATGTTTTCAAGTAGGATCCTCCGGAGCTCACAAAAAATGTTTTATTATTGTCTAAACTTGTTATTTGTTCCCTCTCCAATACTTTTCCATTCATTTTGTATCTCCAAACCTCTACTTCCCCTTCATGGTGACATAAAAATACAACTAACATTCCTTCATTATCGACATCTTCTACCGTATAATATAAACATGCTGGATTGACTTTTGTTTTCGACGTCGAAAGTAGCTCCCATAAAGTTCCCAACTAGGAATTGAGGATTCATTGATGGTCAATACTCCCAAATTCCCTTCATCTCCCAAATAGACTATTGTTTTTGAAAAATATCGGATTATTGTATCCGGTTAACTTAAAGCACTTATATCTATCTGGATAATATAAGTAAGAAAACATCCAAGAAGTCTCTCCAACTTTGATGATGTATGCGTATGGGGGACAACCATTGAAATCGATACCAACCACAATGCAAACAGATGACAGCGAGTCGGGAGGACATGAAAATGTCCAAGAAGAAAAATAATTTTTGTGCTCCTCTAGATTAGGGAGTTCAATTATGTCATTGCTGATAGGATTGAAAAAAAACATGCCGTGGTTTCCATGACTCATGAGTAACCAATTGCCTTTTGAACTTCGAATTCAGGAACCCCTTAATTTCGGGATCGGGATACCCATAGTCGTGACCACATTATATACTGGATCAAAGAATTCTACAATTCCGGTATTCCCACGCAAGGTGATCAAACAAGGCCATTTTTCTGATAGACCAGGACGAGGTGGAGGTATCATGGTTGCGTAGCACCATTTTTTACAAACGGCACGGAAAACAAAGTATTCCGTAGCAACAAGACGTGATGATATTAAAAGTAAAAAATTGTTTTTGGAATATTGAACAAGTAAAAGTCAACTGAAAAAGTAATTTAAATAGAACTATAATCAGCAGTGTTTTTATTTATGGAAATCCCAATTAGGTAAGGAAAACTAATTTCTTTGCCCTACACGTATTCTAACCCCTTTCCTTGTACGTAGTATTTGAACTCATTAATGTTATTTAAAATAAAGTCAATTCTTTTAACGATACATTGTTCTGAATCCTTGTTTTCTAACACGTATTCTAACCTCTTTCCTTGTTTTTTTTTTCTCTTACAAACCTAAAGTGATGACTGATTCTGTTTTTTCCGCAGAAAAGGAACGAAAGATGGAGTTGGAAGAATTTAAGAAGGAAAAGTATGTGGAATCCGATCGACCTCCTTTTTCTATCCAACAACAACAAGATCCTTGGCTTGTTATGTGTGATGGTGATGTCCGGCAGAAGCAAACTTTTTTCAGTGTATCACAGAATCAATATTATATAAAACGTATACCTGAACTTAAAGAAAAAATAATACTGCTGATGAGTGGCTCGTATTACAAAGCATATATTCTACTGATTGTTACCTTTGGAATCTTATTTCAAACGACAAAATTCAGCTTCCACCACTCCCTGAGTGCACGATACTCGAGTGCCTCTTGTCTGCCTCACCCAATGATCCCGAATGTCAGGTTCTTTTTCTAATTGAAGAGACTGAGACTATTCCTGATGATGATGATGAAAACTCTAATGATGACACAGACGATGAGAACGACGAGGATGTGAATCCACCTACTTTTTACTTCTGCAAGCCAGGTTATAATGAAGAATTTCATAAAGAAGATGGGCATTCAATTTTTGAAAATGGGAGTGGTGGGATCTGGACAGTTTTTAAGAAAAAGTTTTATGTATCAACATTTCAAACAAGGCGTCTACTCTGTTTGGAACCAGATAATGATTCAGGAACAATAACAATCACACCAATGTTTAATGAATCTCCAGATGTGAGAAAATACTTAGACATAGGTCGGTTTGCAAATTTCATCCTTCAATCCTGCGATGATACGTTGTTATATGTTCACATGTTTTTTAACAGGAAAAACCATGGAATACCATACGATTTTCTAGTATTCCGGTTCGATTTTGCAAGAAAGAAATGGATAGAAACGGAAAGCATTGGGGAAATAGCAATTTTTATAAGTTATTATACGAGGACGGGGACGATTTGTTCCACAAGAGGCACGAATCTTAACAAAGAATCCATCTACTTCATCGAGGGTCGTTATCTCTACGTCTACAACTTGATAACACATAGCATATCATTATCCCTTCCTTGCCCACATGTTAGCAAGAAAAACCCCAGCATGCACTGGTTACCACTTCCTTGCCAAAAAAAAGAGTAAATGTTTAATTAGCCTTGTGTTATTTTTCTGTATTGGCGGTATTTGATAAAGTTTTTGCTTATGTTCCAATTAGGTGCATAAATTGAGTTTGCTAACTCTGGAGTATTATTTACTGCATTAGGGCGACCAAGATATTTCCCTAGGATATGTTGATGACATTCACAACATCATTGTTAGATATGTTGATGACATTCACAACATCACTGTCAAGATGAGCGAGTTAATTAACATCTCAGAGTAAACGTTAAGACCTTTATCTAGGAAAATACTTCTTTCTCTTGAAGTGAAACACCTACTAGACTTTCACCCAAATAGCGATTAAAAAGATTAATGCCGGCTTAACAAGATTCTTGCCGGATTTGTTGTTAAGTCCCCACTACAACATTTTAGGTAGGGGTGTACAAAACCGAACCGAAAATCGAACCAAGCCGCAAATCGAGTCAAACCGAAAAAAAAACTCGACTAGTGGTGTGGTTTGACTTGGTTTGGTATTGGAAAAAAAACCCGACTATATTTGGTTTGGTTTGATTTTAACAAAAAAAAAAACCCGAGACCAAACCAACCCGACATTATATATGTAATTTTAAAATTTTATTTTATACATAAAAATATTTACTTTGATATAATTTTAAAATATTTCTTATGCTATTTCATAATTTTTATCTTTTAATATATTATTTCAAGTTTAAAACTTAGAATTCGGAATGGTCCAATAAAGATTATATATAGTTCATAGATGTTGATAATTATAATAAAACTTAAATCAAAATCAAATTAATACTAATGCAAAAAGAAAATCAATTCAACACTAAGAATGACAATAATATTGAATATTTGTTCTTTAGTTTTACATTGGTTTAGACAATTAAAATACATAATCTAATTTTAATTTTTCTTAAATATTTAGTAATGTAACTAATACTTATTAAACTTATAATTTTAGCATGATTTAGTACTTTTTAATTATGATCATTTTCATTATGACTTTGCAATATTTATTTTATATGATGATTTCATTATTATTTTTTATTGAATATTTTTGTTCATCAGTACTCATCTCATATTTTGTGTTTTTTTTAAAAAAATACTTTAGATAATTGTATTTTGGTTGGACTAAAGAAATATTTGGAGCACAAGTTAATTATATGTTTGTATGCAAACTTTACCGAAAAAATCCGAGGTTTATTAGTTTGGTTTGATTTATAAATTTTAAAATTCGACACAATGGTTTGGTTTGGTATTTGAAAAACCCAAACCAACCCGAGGTTGAAAAACCCGAAAAAATCCAAATTTTATTAGTTTGGTTTGATTTATTAATTTTAATTTTTTACACAAATAGTTTGGTTTGATATTTGAAAAACCCGAACCAACCCGGTCATGTACACCCCTAATTTTATGCCTTCGACTACACTTGAAAAGTGTAGCCTAATCTATCAAAAAGTGTGGTCTTCACCATTCACCTCAATAGATTAAATAGACTTTCTACATCTTTGGCAATTGCATCACCCACATTCTCCTGCATACAAAAAAAAATAAAATAATTAGATAGAAACCAACTTCAAGTTCACCACTAATAATCAGATAGGGAAAATATTTCTTAAAAAAAGGTTCACTTTAAACTGAAGAAAGATTACAAAATAGATAAAATGAAGAGGTCAAAATATCTATCATTTCATTGCAATAAAGTCTAGTTTTATCTACTTCTATGACAACCACTAGCACTTCAAAAGGAGATTAATGTTATTGAAATACTATTTTTCTTCCCATATGACTTAGCCTTAGTGGATAGAGTTACTTGGTACATGTTGTTGGTAGGAGGTGAGAGGTATCTCGTAGAATTAGTCAAGGTGTGCGTAAGCTGAATTGAACACTATGATGATAAAAAAAAATATTCTATTTTTAGAGAGGGAATCCACATATTAGGACTAAATGAAAAGGTCATTTGGGACAAACAAGAGTTAGCAAAGCGAAAGAGAAGCAAATTAAAAGAACCTAGATATGAAGCATATACATAGATAAGGGTAAACTACATAAATTTCACTAGTTTAGGTCTTAATTACTAAGATTTTTGATAGTTTCAAATATTACTTCATCTACTATATTTCATGCTTAGGATACATGAATTGAATACGCAAGATACATGTATCTGCCGAATTTTAAAACCGAGATACATATTTTATTTGCTTAAATTTATTAGTTATAATTGATTTCCTTAATTAGAGGAGTAATTGAGATACATGTATCATTACTCGCAAGATACATGTATCTCACAATTTTACAAGTCGAGATACACGATTTATTACTTTCAATTAAAGGGATGTAACTTATTTCCTTAATTAAATGATTAATTGATAAATAATTAACAACCCAAACGGATTTACAGGATAGTTACGTACCAACTTTAACAAGTTCTCCTAAAATAACGAAATCATAAATCATAATAATTTTGTAATTGTAAATTTCATCTTCTTCTTCAATTTATTCCTTTGTATCTTAAAGTTTCGAATATTTCGACCTTGAGATACATGTATGTATCATTACTCGCGAGATACATGTATCCACTGATTTTAAAATTCGAGATACACGATTTATTACTTTGAATTAAGGGGGTGTAACTTATTTCCTTAATTAAATGATTAATTGATAAATAATTAACAACCCAAACGGATTTACGGGATACTTTACGTATCAACATTAACAGTTTTCCTAAAATAACGAAATCATAAATCATACTCCCTCCGTCCTAATTTATGTGACACATTTCGCTTTACGAGAGTCAAACAGTTTAAGTTTGACCGAGAATTTGCTCATGAAATCTTCAATTTTTTTAAACGAAATTTATATAACTGTAAACTACATAAAAAGTACTATAAGTCTCAATAATTGATAATTCAAAATATTTAAAAGATATAGGAAAAATTTACGGTCAAATACTAACTTGTTTGAATCTTGAAATCGTGCAGTCTTTCCTAGCCAAATCAAGGATTTGGGGTTTCTTGCTACACTACAACACTATAGAAATCCATTTTTCTACCGAAATGTGTCACATAAATTGGGACAGACAGAGTAGTAATTTTGTAATTGTAAATTTCATCTTCTTCTTCAATTCTTTTCTTTGTATCTTAAAGTTTCGAATATTTTAACCTTGAAATACATGTATCATTACTCGCAAGATACATGTATCCATTGATTTTAAAGTCGAGATAAACGATTTATTAATTTGAATTAAAGGGGTGTAACTTATTTCCTTAATTAAATGATTAATTGATAAATAATTAACAACCCAAACGGATTTACAGGATAATTGCGTATCAACTTTAACAAGTTATCCTAAAATAACGTGAAATCATAAATCATAGTAATTTTGTAATTGTAAATTTCATCTCCTTCTTTAATTCCTTCCTTTGTATCTTAAAGTTTCGAATATTTCAACCTTGAGATACGTGTATCATTACTCGCGAGATACATGTATCCATTGATTTTAAAAGTTGAGATACATGATTTATTACTTTGAATTAAGGGGGTGTAACTTATTTCCTTAATTAAAGGATTAACTGATGAATATATATTAACAAAACGGATATACAGGATCTTTGCATATTAACTCTAACAAATTTTTCTAAAATAAAGAAATCATAATCCATATTAATTTTGTAATTGTAAACTTCATCTTCTTCATCAATTCCTTCCTTTGTATCTTAATTATGCATGATGTTTTCATGGTTGTATTTGTTTCAGCCTGATGCAGAGATTGAACTTGCTTTACTCTTGAATAAAAGATTGAATGAGAACAAGTCAAATCATCAAATAAATGCTATAGAATTTTTTTTTCATGTTTATTTGATGTGAATTTTAAAGGATTTGAAATTGTAACGTTCAAGTCATTATACACAAGTTTGTATTACTTATTTTGATATTAATTTAAACTTGTGAAGCTTATTTTATGAGTTTCTTTAATGAAATTTGATTTGTATTAAATGTGTTATTTAGTAGAATTATTTATTCATATTATTTTGAAGGTTTGATGTAATTCATATTTATTATTAAGATGATACTAATTTTGTAAGACTCCACTAATCAAATTATGTAATTAAATTTGATCTCATATCACTATATTTTAAATCCGCACAAATTTATTTTTTAAAAGATTGAGATCATATTGTGAAGGTTCTAAACCATCACAAATTGAAACTAAAAAAACTCCACAAATTAACTAGTCATTTTGTGGATGATGTCGTTGAGGTTTATTAAAACCACTCAAATATGCTCTTGGAAAGGATAATTGTATTGTTTTTAAAAATAGCCACAATTCAATTTGCGGAGTCCCTAAACCGCCACAAATTGCCAAAATAACCCCCATAAAATTGAGTGTTTGCTTGTAGTGATCACCTAACTATATATTTCTATGAACAAATTCATTTTCATGTCATGTCATTTACTTTGATTGAGCTTTACTAATCAGGTTACAATTACTTTTTACTTCAGATGGACAAAGTAGCATTGCTAGCTGAAGTAGTATGGCAAGTGAAGGAAACAACAACTCATGTTACTATGTTAGTGAAAGTTTCATCATAACATTGGACTCTGATGAAATAGAAGTTGAAACAATTGTTGAGAATGCAATAGGTGGGACATGTCTTTACAGGGTAATGTGGTGTAATTGCTTTGTGAAAATGTACTTTTTTTTTATACATAAAGATCATTTTAGTTACCATGTAATAAGCAAGTTTATGAAATGTGTTGAAAGAATTAAATGAAGCTCCTATGTTTAGGAATTTTGTTAGTTGTGGGTCCTCAAGTTTCTTATGTGAGGGTTTGATTCTATACTGTTCGGCCAATTACAGCTAGTTTATCAACATGACCAAAATATATCCATGTATATGTTGTATATAGGTATGTATAGTGTATATATGTATAATATAAAGTAGACACAACCTATACACTTTGTATATAATTTGTAAACTGGTTGGCCGAAGTGTTTATGAACATAATTATTTCATAAATGAACATAAATAGTCATCCACCAAAATAATTGGGTGAGGAAGCCCTTTTTTGGAATTGAGGGTAAAGAAGAAGATGTTGTTATGGGATTTCCAATGCTATAAGTGTTAAAGAAAAGAAATAAATTGTCACGCCCCGAGCCTACATTCTGGGCGGGATTGGCACTCGAAGACCATTGTTGGCCCCAAGCGAACCCATGGCCTGGCTTACTTAACTCAGCGGAAGACAATATTTATATCTATAATGATCAATAAACTTAACTGAACTGAATAATAAAATAACTGAGAATGTTTTAAAGATTAAACATTCAACTTGGCCAAAAGTGGAAACCCAAGTCTTTAACATAAGAATGATAATGAAAAGACTCAAAGGACTAACATCTGACTGTCTATGAAGCCTCTAAACAATTGAGATGGATGTTGGGACAAACCCCACGACATCCTAA
Source organism: Solanum verrucosum (assembly GCF_900185275.1). Lineage (NCBI taxonomy): Eukaryota > Viridiplantae > Streptophyta > Magnoliopsida > Solanales > Solanaceae > Solanum > Solanum verrucosum. The sequence goes on from NW_026019970.1 coordinate 1,676,846, forward strand.
TGAACTAACTAGAAAGCAATGAAAATAGATCCTCCGGAATGCAAAGAGGCTCACCGACTGACTCTGAACTGCTCACTGGATCAACGGTGCGCTGAAATGCCGATCCTAGTTACCTGCGTCTGCATCATAAGACGATGCAGGCCAACTGGCATCAGTACATTGAATGTACGAGTATGCGAGTTGGAATGCTAAAACAACATAGGCTTGAAAAGAAATCTGAAAGAAACACTTACCTTGGCTCTTCTCAACTCATGATTTCAATATAAAACAGTTTAAAACAAGTGCAATATAAAGAAAATATGCTTTAAAACATGATGTCAACTCTGTGTATATACAAGGAAACAACATAACTCTGAAATGTATGTAAAAATACAATAACTTTTGTGGGAGTTTCTCTAACCGACAACCATCACATAAGAGTTAAAGTGATGATACAACAATCTACCTCACGCTGCCAGCGCATCCTATACCCGGCCAAAGGTATAGAACCTGAACAACTAAGTGGATCCACTAGTCTATTGTGAAAAGGGTTCATCTAAAAAGTATGACCCTTTTCTACCCATGGTGGCTACTTGGTTTAACGAAGACGTGAGTTATCTGAACTCATGCTCGCCCCCAATTCGGTGCTCAATAGTACTCCCAAAATATACTAGCTCTATGTTTTTAAAGAAAACAAACTTCTTCTGTGATTTGAGATTAGTGCTCAGTAACTTAGCCCAAAGGCTATCTTGGAAATCAAAGTTTCCCCTCTTGCTTCATTTAGAAAGCGATTACTCTTTTATGAAAACTAGCCCGAAGGCTTTTTGGAAATCGAGATTTCCTTTCTTGTTTAAATGTGAAAACATTTTAAACCCTTTGGAAATACATAGTCCCCATATACTTTTGAAGAAATGAACTTCGAACTTTAATCTTTACTCTTTACTCAACTTGAACTCTAAGTCTTAAAACAAAGTTAAAAGCATTTGCAAAAGACTTCTTGAAAAGACTCTAAGAACTTCTTAGACTTGCCTTTTGACATTCCTTGAATTTGAATTTACAGATTCAAGGTTATGATTCATGTTTCTGGATGATTTCTAGATGTTTAGAAGTCATTTAGAGTAGTTAGAATCGATGGAAAGTGTTAGTACACTTTAGAAAAACTTAAATAGGCTAACCGATGAAAAATTTGTGAAAAACGCCGATCCGGGAGCATCCCTGGCGCGTCGTGCTAGGCCCTAACTTACTGGGGCTTGTTTTGGCTGCACTGCAGGCGCACCGCCCCTGCCTCCTGGAGCTATGGGGGTGCGACGCGCCTGGCCCTCCCCAGGTGCGTCTGATGAGTTTTTCAACTTGTTTTTTGATCCTAAATCATTTTAATTTGATTCTTTTTCCCAAATTCACCTTAGATTCATGTACCCAAATCATATGCACAAAAATCTAACCCAAAAAACTCAAGGAAACAACACTTAATCTTCAAAAAACTCCTTAATTCCAACTCATAGTCAAGAACGAAATCAATTCAAGAACAACTATCAAGAACATCAATTTCTCAATCTTTTTAGGACGAAAATACGCTGAATTAAACATTCTTGGCGCGTGGTTGAACTAACCCAACGCTATGTGATCTCACATACCTTGTAGGGATCACCCCCGACAAAAACCACAAGCTAATCTCGACGAATCTTGAAAGTTCTTGCTTCCCCTTCTCCTTTCTCTTTTCTCCAAGCCGTAGCGTAAATTCCAATTTTCTAAAACTGCCTAAATCTGATTTGACCCATGTTAAAATCCTAAAAATGGATTAAAATAATAGGGCAATGAAAAGACTAAAATACCCCTTAAAAATTCGGATTGGACATTTCCTTAGTCCAACAGCTCAACTTCCAAAGGGCATAACTCACTCATACAAACTCAGAATCGCGCAAACTTGGTGGAGTTGGAAAGATCATTCCAAAGGCTTTCCAACCATATCTGGAATCACACCTAACTCATCCTAAGCTAGGAACTATGGCCATTTGAATTTGACCAAAAACTCACTTTAACTTACTTTAAAATTTCCAGATTTCCTCATTTTTTCCAAAAGTAACAATTTCCAGATTCTAAACTTCCTTCTAGTTCTTTCTAGTTAAGAGATGTTACAATATCTCCCCCTTGGGAACATTCGTCCTCAAATGAGATTACTCTTACTAGGCTTAGGGTGTAGCATCAAATTCAAACACCCAACAAGCAATTGCAAACAAAACAACATGCTCACTCATAATTTAAAGAGCACTAAGAAGAGAATTAGTACATTTGTCTGCATTTTCCCCGAACTCAAAGAGATGTGGATATCTTTTCTTCATATACTCTTCAGTTTCCCAAGTAGCTTCTTCAACAAATAGATTCCTCCAAAGGACTTTGACTAACGCAACCTCCTTTTTTCTGAACTTGCAAACTTGGTGATCTAGAATCTGAACCGGAATCTCCTCATAAGATAAGTTATCCTTGATCTCAATATTTTCAGTTGATATGATCAATGAAGGTTCGCACATGCGCTTCTTCAACATGGAGATGTGAAACACTGGATGAACCGCTGCTAATTCATGTGGTAGCTCCAACTCATAAGCTACATTGTCAATCCTCTTGGCTATGCGATAAGGTCCAATATATCGGGGACTAAGTTTCCCTTTTTTACCAAACCTCATAACACCCTTCATGGGTGAAATTTTCAAATATACCCAATCATCTACTTCGAACTCTACCGCCCTTCTCCTAACATCAGTGTAGGATTTTTTACGACAATGTGCCGTTTTCAACCTTTCTTGAATCCTTTTCACCTTCTCCATAGCTTGGTGAACTAAATCTGGTCCTATGAACCCTGCTTCACCAACTTTAAACCATCCAATAGGAGATCTGCATCTTCTCCCATAAAGAGCTTCATAAGGAGCCATTTAGATGCTAAAGTGATAACTGTTGTTGTAAGCAAACTCAATGAGAGGTAGGTGATCATCCCAATTCCCTTTGAAATCAATCACACAAGCCCTCAATATATCTTCTATAGTTTGAATAGTGCGCTCTGCTTGCCCATCAGTCTAAGGATGAAAGGCAATACTTAAGTTCACTTCGAACCCAAACATTTCTAAAAAGATTTCCAGAACTGTGCAGTAATTTGTGCCCCTCTGTTCGAAATAATGGAGACGAGCACTCCATGAAGTCTTACCACCTTTTGAATATATAACTTGGCATAATCCTCTGTTTAATGGGTAGTCTTTACGGGCAAAAAGTTGGCTGATTCTGTCATTCTGTCGACAATCACCCAAACAGAATCATGTTGTCTGCGAGACCTTGATAAACTTGTGATGAAATCCATATTTATCATCTCCCACTTCCATTCCGGAAGTTCTATATTCTGAGCCAAACTACCAGGCATTTGGTGCTCTACTTTCACTTGTTGGCAATTTGGACACTTAGCGACAAATTCTGCAATGCCTTTCTTCATGTTATTCCACCAATACACCTCTCAAGTCATGATACATCTTTGTGGAACTCGGATGAATGGAATATCTGGAGCTATGAGCTTCCTCCATGATCCTCTCTTGGAGTCCATCCACCATAGGTACACACAATCTACCTTGATATCTCAATACACCATCACTCCCTTGTTCAAAAGCTAATACTTTTTGCTTATGAACATTTGCCTTCAATTCAAGCAAAATGGGATCTTGGTCTTGCTTTTCTTTCACTTCTGATACTAATGAGGATTCAGCCCCATTCAACACCACTACTCCTCCTTCTGTGAAATCCATAAGTCAGACTCCTAAGTGTTCAAGCCTATGCACATCTTTTTCTAATTCTCTATGTTCTTCCTCAACATGGGTGGTACTACCCATAGACAACCTGCTCATGGCATCAACAACAACATTAGCCTTACATGGGTGATAAAAAACACTCATGTCATAATCCTTGAGTAATTCTAACCACCTCATTTGTCTGAGATTAAGCTCTTTTTGAGTGAACACATATTGAAGACTCTTGTAATCAATGAATACATCAACATGCACACCATACAAGTAATGACGCCATATCTTCAAAGTGAATACTACAACAGCCAACTCTAAGTCATGGGTTGGGTAGTTCTTCTCATGACTTTCAACTGTCTGGAGGCATAAGCTATAACTTTGTCATTCTGTATTAAGACACAACCCAAACCAACTCTAGATGCATCACAATACACCACAAAACCTTGAGTACCTTCTCGTAAGGTCAAAATTGGGGCAGTAGTCAACCTCTTCTTCTATTCCTGAAACTTTTTCTCACAAGCTTCAGACCATTGAAATTTCACTGTTTTCTGAGTCAACTTCGTCAAAGGGGACAAAATGGATGAAAAACCCTCTACAAACCTTCTATAATAGCCAGTCAAAACCCAAGAAACTCTTAATATCAGTTGGAGATGTGGGTCTAGGCCAATTCTGCACCACCTCAATTTTCTGGTATCAACTTTAATTCCCTCTCCAGACACAATATGGCCTAATAATGCCACAGACTCAAGCCAAAATTCACACTTAGAGAATTTTGCATATAACTCCTTATCATTCAAAATTCACACTTACACTTGAAACAACCAGTGGAGCCCTCACGACAAATACCTGAGTGGTTCCTACCATACTTGGCGTAGGCAGGAGGCTTACTACCCCCTTGCGCCACACTACCCTGGGAATAAGAAGGTTTAGCTCTGAAGTTCTGATGATTGTACTCACTTTTGTTCTTAGGTGCAGGTGCACTAGTAGATGATGGATCAGGTCCCTTCTGTTTTTGTTGGAAGGATGACCGGTTGGCATTAATCTTCTGCTGCCCGGACAATTCCCTGTCTTAGCCCTCTTGTTCTTGAATTCCTCTTTATCCCTCAGCTTCTCTTCCTCTACCTGCTGCACATAGACCATCAACCTCGAAATGTCCATGTCTCCAATAAGCATTGTTGCCCGGCCCTCTTTGCTTGATAGATAACCCAACCCAGCAACAAACAAACTCATTCTACTCCTCATGTCCTTAACCATCTCTGGAGCATATCGGGATAGTTGGGTAAACCTTAACCCATATTCATGAACTCTTAGAGAATCCTGCTTAAGTGTGAGGAACTCACGTACCTTAGCCTCCTTTCGTTCTTGGGGAAAGGAACGCCCCAAGAAAGCCTCTTCAAAACATGCTCAACTCGTAGGTGGTGCGTCCTCAGTTCTACCCCCTTTCCACTGATCAAACCAAGTCCTAGCAACATTTTTCATCTGATAAGCAACTAGCTCAACTCTCACAGTATCAGTAACATGCATCACATTGAACATATTTTTCAGTTCCTCAATGAAGTTCTCTGGATCCTCTACAGTGCTCGAACCAGTGAAACTTGGAGGGTTCATTCTCAAGAACTCACGAATCCTTGAAGTATCAGCCTCTTCTTCCCGAGCTCCTCTCTGCTGCCCAGCTTGGTTAGTCACAACTTGATTGAGAATCCTTATAGCCTCTCTGAACTCAGCATTAGTAACTTCTCTTTGCGGTTGCACTTCAGGTGCATTGGGTAACTCTTGCTCCTCAACATTACGCCTAGCAAGACGTCCTCTGACAGCTCTTCGTGGAGGCATGATTATCTGAAAAGCATGCGCAAGCACGAATTAGAGGGAAACTTTTTAGAGATTAAACTTTAACGCACGAAATGAGTGTGAAAGAAGTGAGATAGTTCCGAAATGTTGCAGCCTCCTAATTATAGATGTGGCGCGCTTCACATCGATAACCAGGACTCTACATACACGGCTTCATAGACTCCCTAGGACTCTTGAATTCTGTGTTCTGATACCAAGTTTGTCACGCCCCGAGCCTACACCTTAGGCGGGACTTGCACTCGAAAACCATTGTTAGCCCTAAGAGAACCCTTGGTCTAGCTTACTTAACTCATCGGAAGACAATATTCATATCTATAATGATCAATAAAATTAACTGAACTGAATAATAAAATAACTTAGAATGTTTTAAAGATTAAACATTCAACTTGGCCAAAAGTGGAAACCCAAGTCTTTAACATAAGAATGATAATGAAAAGACTCAAAGGACTAACATCTGACTGTCTATGAAGCCTTTAAACAACTGAGATAAATGTTGGGACAAATCCCATAACATTCTAATGAACTAACTAGAAAGCAATGAAAATAGATCCTACAGAATGCAAGGAGGCTCACCGACTGACTATGAACTGCTCACTGGATCAACGATGAGCTGGAATGCGGATCCTAGTTACCTGCGTCTGCATCATAAGACGATGCAGGCCAACTGGCATCAGTACATTGAATGTACGAGTATGCGAGTTGGAATGCTAAAACAACATAGGCTTGGAAATGAATTTGAAAGAAACACTTACCTTGGCTATTCTCAACTCATGAACACTTAACTCATTTCAATATAAAACAGTTTAAAACAAGTGTAATATAAAGAAAAGATGTTTAAAAACATGATGTCAACTCTGTGTATATACAAAGATACAACATAACTCTGAAATATATATAAAAATACAATAAACTGATGTATATAAAAATAAAATAATTTCTGTGGGAGTTTCTCTAACTGACAACCATCACATAAGAGCTAAAGTGATGATACAAAAATCTACCTCACGCTGCCAGCACATCCTATACCCGGCCAAAGGTATAGAACCTGAACTACTAAGTGGATTCACTAGTCTATTGTGAAAAGGGTTCATCTAAAAATTTTGACCCATTTCTACCCATGGTGGCTACATGGTTTTATCGAGACGTGAGTTATCTGAACTCATGCTCACCCCCAATTTGATGCTCAATACTACTCCCAAAATATACTAGCTCTTATATTTTTAAAGAAAACAAACTTCTTCTGTGATTTGAGATTAGTGCTCAAAAACTTAGCCCAAAGGCTATCTTGGAAATCAAAGTTTCCCCTCTTGCTTCATTTAGAAAGCGATTACTCTTTTCTGAAAGCTAGCCCGAAGGCTCCTTGGAAATCGAGGTTTCCTTTCTTGTTTAAATGTGAAAACATTTTAACCCTTTGGGAATACATAGTCCCCATATACTTTTGTAGAAATGAACTTCGAACTTTAATCCTTACTCTTTACTCAACTTGAACTCTAAGTCTTAAAACAAAGTTAAAAGCATTTGCAAAAGACTTCTTGAAAAGACTCTAAGAACTTCCTAGACTTGGCTCTTGACTTTTCTTGAATTTGAATTTATGGATTCAAGGTTATAATTCATGTTTTTGGATGATTTCTAGATGTTTAGAAGTCATTTAGAGTAGTTAAAATTGATGGAAAGTGTTAGTACACTTTAGAATAACTTAAATAGGCTAAACGGCGAAAAACGCCGATCTGAGCATGTCCCTGGCGCGCCGCACCAGGCCCCAACTTACTAAGGCTTGTTTTGGCTGCACTGCTGGCGCTATGGGGGCGCGATGCGCCTGGCCCTCCCCAGGTACGTCTGACGAGTTTTTCAACTCGTTTTCTGATTCTAAATCGTTTTAATCTGGTTTTTTTTTTCAAATTCACCTTAGATTCATGTACCCAAATCATATGCACAAAAATCTAACCCAAACAACTCAAGGAAACAACACTTAATCATCAAGAAACTCCTTAATCCTAACTCATATTCAAGAACGAAATCAATTCAAGAACAACTATCAAGAACATCAATTTTTCAATCTTTTTAGGACGAAAATATACTGAATTAAACATGCTTGGCGCGTGGATGAACTAACCCAATGCTATGTGATCTCACATACCTTGTAGGGATCATCCCCGACGAAAACCACAAGCTAATCTCGACGAATCTTGAAAGTTCTTGCTTCCCCTTCTCCTTTCTCTTTTCTCCAAGCCCTAGCGTAAATTCCAATTTTCTAAAACTGACTAAATCTGATTTGACCCATATTAAACTCCTAAAAATGGATCAAAATAGTAGGGCAATGAAAAGACTAAAATACCCCTTACAATTCCGGATTGGACATTTCCTTAGTCCAATAGCCCAACTTCTAAAGGGCATAACTCACTCATACGAACTTGGAATCGCGCAAACTTGGTGGAGTTGGAAAGATCATTCCAAAGGCTTTTTAACCATATCTGGAATCACACCTAACTTATCCTGAGCTAGGAATTATGGACGTTTAAAGTTGACCAAAAACTCACTTTAACTTACTTAAAAATTTCCAGATTTCCTCATTCTTTCCAAAAGTAACTATTTCCTTATTTTAAACTTCCTTTTAGTTCTTTCTAGTTGCGAGATGTTACATAAATACCGATTTAACTTTAAGAAAAATCAATTCTTTAAAGAGACGCTACTTAATTTTCTAAAGAAATTAAGAAAATTGAACTTAAATACTTTAAACAGATTTAAGCCTATAAGTTAGAGAAAAAGGGATTCGGGGTTGTCATTTACACTTCAAGAAAGGTTTTAAGGCATTTGAAGTGCTCGCTAACACCCGATTATACGACGAGTTGAAAATTGACTTTTTTTTTACAAACTTGAAAAGTAACTAAGTAAAGAAAGGTTATTTTAAACATTACTTGAAAAAAAAATGAAATTAAAATATTTTTTTTAGGAAATTATTTTTTATCAACAAACAACTAAGTAAATAAATAATTAAATTAAAATAAAACTTAAATATTTCAATCAACATAAAAAAAAAGATTATCTCTTTTAGGGATTTAATTAAATTAAAACCAAAACAAGTAAGGTTTGAGTTAATACAAATAATAATAAACAATTCTAATAATAAAGGAAGGAAGGAATAATTTCAAGTATAACTTACATAAATCCCATAGTTTAAAACCTAAATTACCTTCTATCCATATTATTTTTCTAATTACATAATCCCATGTTTTTTAGGCATTTCGGATACATAATTAAGGATCCGGATACGTTAATGTTGATATATTATGTATCAATATGTTGTACTTATTAAGGGAAAAAAAAGCTGAAAAATCAAATTAAGATTTCATAGTATCCATCTATTGCACTCATTAAGGGGAAAAAAAAAACTGAAAATCAAATTAAGATCCCATAAATTGTGTTATTCCATTCCAAATTATTGTCAATAATTCAATCATATAGTGTAACTAACCAAAAAACTCAAAAATTAAATTTCTTCTTCTTGTTGATTGTTTCTCTCTGTTTCATAAAAACTTTTGTCGAAATTTTGGATAAGAAACGTGAGTTATGAAGGATACAAAAGTGATGGAATTGTTGTTGGACAAACAATTTCTTTTGTGCATCTTCAAGTTCATCGAATATCCTTTCAATTTTGATTCAAAATTATCAAAAAATTTGAGATTCAAAATTCTTCTCCCAGTTCATTGAAGGTCCTTTCAATTATAAGTCAAAATTGTTGAAAAATTTGAGTTTCAAAATTATTCTCCTAGTTCATTGAAGATTCTTTCAATTTTGATTCAAAATTATCAAATTTTTTTGAGAAGATACATCATGAAGATCCTTTCAATTTAAATTAATAAGTGTTGTATTTCTAGTAGATACATTTAATAAGAAAGTGTTGCCCATAAGATTTTAGGTTTGAGATCGATACATTATTGTTTGACAATTGTTATGTCACTCCCCAAACTGAAGGGGCACAACTGGCTCCTAATGCCAAAACTGAACTGGGAACCTAAACAAGCCACAAAAACATAAAAGTGACCAAAATAAGTCACTACTTTAGAAAGTAACTAAAATAGGCTTAGTGGAAGAAAAAATTCCACTTTATCTAATATTTTAAACGTTTTCCGTTAGTCTCATAACGTGTATATTTTAATATATAACGAAATTATTTCTACACTTTATAAAATGGAATTATTTCTTACACTTTATAAAGTGGAACTTTTTCTTTCACTTTATAAAGTGGAAGAAAATCTTACACTTTACAAAGTGGAAGAGAAAATTCCACTTTACAAAGAGAAATATTTTCACGTTTTTATCTCTTTTGCAGTGTTTGTCATACAATTATATTGATTTGACATATCATAAAAACGGAAAAAATTATTACACTATGTATTTTTATTTTTTTATTCTGAAAAATCCTCCAATATCTATTTAAGGAGGACGTTCAAACATTAACTGGTAGCACCTACAACATACTTTCTATATTTGTTCATTTCAATCTCAAAAAAAAAAATGTCTTCTAAACCAAAAGTTAGAGTTTTGATTTATTGGGATGGCGAAATTATACATGATGGAAATACCGTTTATTATAATTGTCCTCCCAAACACAATGCTAAATATTCAATTAATGTCCAATATCATAAATTTCTTTCATCAATTTATAAAAGAATGGGTATAAACAGTACTGTTTATAATTTGATTATAGTCGTAAAATACCCTACTTCATTTTTATCACAAGGACAAGTAAATTTTGGAGAGTGAATTATCTATAATGACGAATCGTTGACCGACTTTTTGAGGGTTCCAGATGACTACATAGATCAAATCAAGTTAACAATACTTGAAATCTATGTTAGGAAGGAGCCTAAGACTAGTCAACAACGTTCTCCTTTATCGGTCAATGTCCATCCACTTTATAAAAAGTGTAATAAAAAGTTCCACTTTATAAAGTGTAAGAAAAAGTTCCACTTTATAAAGTGTAAGAAAAAGTTCCACTTTATAAAGTGTAAGAAATAGTTCCATTTTATAAAGTGTAGAAAATAATTCCGTTATTTATTAAAATATACACGTTATGAGACTAACGGAAAACGTTTAGAATATTAGATAAAGTGGAATTTTTTCTTCCACTAAGCCTATTTTAGTTACTTCCTAAAGTAATGGCTTATTTTGGTCACTTTTATATTTTTGTGGCTTATTTAGGTTCCCAGTCCGCCAAAACTCAGGCCCGAGCTGACCCTGCTGAACCATTTGCTACTAGCGCATGGCAGCCACGCAATCAAGAAAACAGCCAAGTATATCTCGGCTTAAAACTAAGCCCTCGGCCGGCAAGGCCACTGTCAACTAATCTATAAAAGAAACAGTTACTCCGAAGAGTTCATATAAATAAATAGTCAACTAGCACAGAAGTCCTGATTGGGCTGTCGAGGCCACCATGATATCTATACGAAAACTGAAAGCAAATATATATCAAGACAATATATCAAACAGCTCACAAGCTTCAACAAACCAACAAACTAGGCATGTATGGACAAAACATAACTATACGTCTACACACTAGTCTGCAAGCCTCTAAAAGTAGAAAAGATTGGCGGGACAGGGCCCTAACCTACCCATAAAGATATATACAACAAAAGCTAACAAACTTCTGAACTCTGGCAGCTTCGGAGGAAAAGGGCTAGCCAATCGGATAGAAGTCAATCCTGCTGCTGAGGAGGTTTACTGGGTCGTCTGTCGGGACCTTCATGCATGAATGCAGCGGCTCCAAGGCAATGGGGCATCAGTACAAAATAATGTACAGAGTATGGAAGGCTATAGACTAAATGAGCAAGTATCATAATATACCAAAAGCAATCACGTAAGGAAATCAAAATTTTAGATAAGCATGCTAACCCACTACTGAATCTAAAAATACAAAAATGATCAAACCATCAACCTAACCAAGCCCCTATAAGCTCGGCAGGTACAAAAAACATACCACCTACCTAGGCCCACATAAGCCCAGAAGGTGCCAAATCAATCTACATACCCATATCGGTAGCCCATTGTCTTTGTAAGAAGTCACATAGCCCTTTTTGGCAACCATATAGCCCCGTAGGCAGCACATAGCCCTCTTAGGCAACATCATAGCTCTGTGGGCTGCACATAACCCTCTTTTGTATCAACATAGTCCTGTAGGCAACGCATAGCCCTCTTTGGCGTCAAAATAGCCCCGTAGGCAACACATAACACTCTTTGGCATCAATATAGCCCCGTGGGCAACACATAGCCCTTTTTGGAAATAGCATAGTCTTATTAGACAACATCATAGCCTCCATAGACAGTTCATAGCTCAACAACTAACCACAATAGCCCCAAGGGCGACAACAAATAATTGAATAAGCTAAAGGCGAGCAATTTAGCTATAAACAATATATATGAATAATCTCCAAGTTGTTCCTAACTTAGGGTCATTCTTAACAGATTATGAGTCCCTAAAATGAGGGTTTATAACCACTTAATCAGTCAACCACTCACAATTACATCTACAAGATCACCAACATTAACTACCATATTATGTACTCCTAAGCTCTAAGGAAACATGTCAAACAAAGGGAATAGCCTTAACATACCTTTCCAATGAACACTCGAAAGACCGTAGTTCCTTCACGAAAGTTGTTCCTTATGTCCTTAGCTTCACAAATACTATATATACGCAGCTGGTACGCACCTATAAACAGTTCATAATTAATCTTAAATCGACAGATTTGCCATATTACCCCAACTTGTTGAAACGCCCGTAGAAATTTATAAAAACAATCATAAAAGAGTCCCGAGATGATTACCTTAGTTAACCAAGTTTAAACCTTAAAGAAACACTAATAACTACAAATTTATATCTTCAAAAACTAGCTTCAAACGCAGCTAATAGAAGGGAAAAACGATTGCCACGTGTAGAGATCACGTTTCTAGGCACGGGGGCAACCTTTAATGGTAGAAATCGTCAAAAACAAACCTTCATCATGCAAAAACTTCATAGGAACCCTCTCTTAAGCTTTCTTTCTGGTTTGGAAGTGAAAAGAAATGTTTTCATGGCATAAAACGTTGAGTAAGCCGACATACCACTTTTTTACTCGACCCGGATCCGACCCAAATTCTTCCCCGGCAGTCCGTAGTAAAACCCTCATAACTTTTTACTCTGATGCCGGTTGGATACAGGATTTTGTGCGTTGCAAACTAGACTCGTAGGCCTTCGATTTAATGGGCGATAGGCCTTCTACCACTTTATATATTGGGAGAAAAAATCCAATACATTTGACCCAAATTTTAGAGAAATCTTTAAAAAGGAACTTACGATAACTTTCGCCAACTTTTATTTTACCACTTACCTAACTTTAAAACTTGAAATACAACCCTTGAACACTTAAAATATGACATACCACATCATTCTTAATTTATTACCCACCCTCCTTGTCCTTCCACGAAGATACGAGTTAATTTAGATGTTTTGAAAAGTCGGGGTGTTACATGTTATGTATCAGATACATTTAGTATAAATTTGAATTTACGTATCATAACTAAAAAATTAGTACATGATACATTATTATTTATGTATCTTATTTTGTTTGAGAAATACTATAATTTAAAATTAAAGAATACATTATACATGTAATTGTTCCAAATTAGCTTCTTTTTTTGTGTGTGTGATACATAACACAAAGTTTATGTATCAAGTACATTTATATTGAACATGATAAACATTAATTGAAGATTCAATACCTTAGATATGAACATGATACATTGCATAAAACAATGGTTATTGTAGTAGTGATGTATCGGATCAATTATAACACTAACAAAGACTAATTTAAGACTCCAAATAAATGAGATACATTAAAAATTTGTATCTTTGATAGTGATGGTTGTGCAATGGCAGATCCAACGTTTTTCTTCTTTTTGTTGGATGTTTTTCAACACTAGATACATTAAAAGAAAATAAATATTTTTCAAGAAAAAATTTCAACGACGATATGATTAACTGAAATTGCAAAGGTTCAATAAGATTTCAATGGGGGCAGGGGGCGTTTTTATTTTTCAAGATGAAAAAATTAAAAAATAATAATAAAAGAAATCAGAAATTAAAGTGATGGAAAGAAATCTATGTCTTGATTAATTTGAAATCATTAACTGGAAATAGAAAAGATTTGAAATTCAAAAGTAGATTAATTGATGTAATTATGGAGAGATTTGTGGCATGAAAAAAAGAAAGGAAAATCATGGGTATGAGATTTCAAATTAATGTATCCGAAAAGGGGGATGATGGGAGGAAAAGAAGGGATCTTTGATATTTTTTGAAATGCTAGAGAAAATAAGAAAATATGATAATAAATGGTGTGTAGTTAAGTAATTTTTCCTAATTTGTAACTTGAGCCCTTTGCCCCAATTCAAATATTGGACTTGGCCCAAACCTGTTCTATACTCTAGGTAAAGGCTGCATTGATTTGGGCCAAGCCCAAACTTTTTGTGAAAATCTGTTATTTTATCATTTCTGGACTGCTGTACTTGGGAAGTTTGGGCTTTTGGCCCATTTTTGTTGCATCACTGTATATACAAACGATGTAAATCACGTATACTACTTGCTTTTTTCGATATATACGGATGTATATAACCCTTTTTTAACTTTCGAGACCTGTATATTTGCTTCCCTTCACTTTGTATGAGGCTGACTCGAAGGAATTGTTGGATTTGATCCAACGAGACAATGCAAGGAGAAAGGAGAAAGGCTCAAATTGAACTCGGAACACAGAGGTTCATGCCAAGAAAATAAGACGATAAGAATTAATATGGTAATTTAAACATTTCAAAATCATGAATGGCTAATGATGAGAGACACATTACAAGAAACATCTAATAAAATGTAACAAAATGAATTAAGTTTAAACGACCACAAATAACAAGTCATGCATTATTAATTTAAGAAGAAACATAGATGCTGGAAGCATGTGTATGGAGACAAAAATATTTAAAAATCAACTAAATAAAGGAAAGGAAACTTTAATGAATCCAAATTCAAATTTCAAACTTGAACTTGAAGACTAGATAGCGAAAAAATTTAAATGAATCAAATACAACATTAACAAGAGTATAATTATATGCTAGATTCATACTTGCAGAATTTTAAGCTCGAGTATTAGAATATATGGTCTTCTCCTCCTTCACCTCAACTGGTTGAAGTTATTTAGTCAAATTTCATGTTGCATAAATGGTAGTTCCATGACAAAATGTTAATAGTTTTTCCCATTTTTAATTAACTAGTCTCTGGGAACGTGCTTTGCACGTGAATCACATGCTAATTAGTCCAACATCTTAAAATTATATAACTAACGTGGTAATATGTTTGTGATGACCAGAACTAAAATTGAAATGATGGAATATACATAACACAATGGATTGTTTGAACATCTAAATTTAGTTATGTAAATCAATTAGTATACCAAACATTTAACTTCATTTTCTTGTTTCTTTTACATTTGAACAACATTGTCTACATGTGATAAGAGCAATGTCGGATCAAAGTGCAAATAATTCATGTGTAGAAAATCTTGCATTGTTATTTGATTCCTTCCATAGCCGCATAGATATTAAGAAAATTTATCAAATGAAAGTAATATTATCGAACTAATGTAGATATTTGATCAGTATATGTTTTTCTTTGAATGATCATTATCATTTTCATGATGTAAAGCTACAAAAGTAAAGTTAGTTATAATAGAGATATTTAAAATATATATCACTGTTGCATGTACATGCACCCTTTGTCTGATTCAAAATTACAACCTCTTTCATTTGTAAATGTAAGAAAAAGAATATTGACATTGTTCAAAATTTAATTAAATATTAACAAAATATAACACTATAATCATATCCCAATAGATATAATAATAGGCACTCAAACAATCTTTATAAATAGGAATGACCAAAGTAAAGTATTCAAGCAATTTCTATGATTATATGTTTTTTTTTTTTTTTTTTCATCTACCAGACTAATTACAAGCATGTCATAAATATTTTCTTACGGATAGTTTAGTATAAGTTATAGACTACTGGCTGTGAATGAAATCGAAGACATCTATAAAGGTATTCTAAAAATTGAAATGTTCTTGTACTTATAATTTGTGGATTAAAAAAATAAGAATAAATTATGATCAATAAACCTCAAATGAAAGTGTAAATAACCAAACAATTTATCTTTGTCAACACGTTGAATTAGTACCAATTTATACTCTTTCGGAAGTTATTTCTCCAAACTCAAAAGAGAATTTAAGAAAATTATAAAAGTATTGAACCTAATGAAATAAGTGTTAAGAGAATGATTTCTACAATCTGACCACGTACAAAATTACACTAATAACTTATCTTTTAAGTCTGGCAGGACGCTCTTATAATCAAAGGTTCCGATGTCATCATCCAACTACCGAAAAGAAAAGCATATCAAAGAAATTATAAGAGTTTTCAAAATGTTCATCTATGTAAATTCATTTGATAAGATATGACATGTAACATGATTAACCATTGTGTGTACCGAACTAAATATTTTGATAATGTCATTTTTCTTTGTACCTACAAAATTATAATATTGCAAAGATGAAACAAAAAAAGAAGAACGAATACGAACTTACTCGAGATGTGAAATCAGAAAGATGATAGGCTAGTCTCTAGAATGATTAACATCTGATGATAGAGAGAATAGACACAATATATTAAAGTAAAAATGAGACTTTTTGTTTCCCTCATCTGTTATGCCTCTTCATTTCCATCATTTAAATACGTATTTATTATTATAGGGTAGGACTAACTGAAGGCTGAAAACTAAATAGTTGTACATTGTAATTAAGATACTATAAATTAAAAGATTTATATATATTATCAAAAAATAACTCCAACAAATTGAACAGATTACAATAAATCCAATTTCTCATTAAATTAATTTACTCACCTATTATTAGAGCATTAAAATAAAAATTAAGGAGACATTAATCAACGCAGGTAAATAAATTAACAATTAATTAATTTATAAATCGGGCAAGGAGATAAACTTCAAAATTTAAAAGAAGGAGAACGTGCCTTAAGATAATTAAACTTAATTATTTACTAATAACCAATTAGATGGTTTTTAGAATTTTAATTTAGGATAGGGATAAAATAGTAATCCAACTTTTCCCTTTTAACTTTAGACTATGTTGTTAAATTATTAAATGTAATTAACTTTTCAACTTTTAAATTAAGAGTAATTAAGACTGTAAAATAATTAGCAATTTATTTACTAATATGTAATTACTTTGATTATGATTTAGTATAGGGGCAAAACGGTAATCTAACTTTTGCCTAACATTCTTCCCACTTTTAGTATAATATGATATGATATGATTATCATGTGGTATCTTTTTAATATGTATAGTTACCCTCTTCATATTATATTTGATCATTTTTAATTGAAATCACCAAAACCTTCTTTTAAATCTCTTGCTTAAATGTTGTTCCGAGTTCAATTTTACTCTTTTTCATGTAACTATATGTCTCATTTTGATACAGTATTGATGTGAATCATAAAATATTTGAGCAAATTTAGATCAGCACAGTGTAGAACACTCACTACTAGTTACAAACACAATGTAGAACAACAATTAACGTAATAGACAAAAATAAGTTAGATTGGCACAATGTAGCAGAATTAGTATTCAGTCTCCATCAATTTTCAACAAGAGTAAATGTTTTCACATTCAAGATGAGAGGAAACACCGATTTCCAAAAGAGTTCTTGAGCAGTTTTGAGTACCATCTTTTTTAAGAGATAGATTTTTGAGTAATAATATCAAACTACAGATAGATTTTTGAGTAATAATATCAAACTGCAGAAAGACTTATATTTTTAAACATATGAGCTAGTTACATTTGGGGAGTAGTATTGAACACTGATATGGAGACGAGTTTAGATAACTCAAAGTCCTCATAAACCATGTAGCCAACGTGGGTAGAAAGGGTCATACTTTTTAGATGATTCCTTAATGCTTTTTAGCATAGACTAGTGGATCCATTTAGTAGTAGGTTCTATATCCCGGCAAAGTACAGGACAGTTCTGACAGCGTGGGCTAGACGTTGTATCATCACTTAGCTCATAGTGATGGTTGTCGGTTAGAGAAGCTCCCACAGAGTTTATTTTGTATTTTCATATACAAACAAAGTGTACTTTGTATCCTTGCATACAAACTAAGTATATTGTATTTTTAATTACATTGAGTTGTTATCTACTGTTTTAAAAGCTTTTCATTATACCGCATTCTTTACTACTGCTTTATATTGAAATGAGTTGAGTATCCCTGAGTTGAGTTGAGATGAGGTAAGTGTTTCTTTCAGTTCCAGTTCAAGCTTATGTCTGGAGTTTAGATCTCCTCTCACATGCTCGTACATTCCATATACTGACGTCATTTGGCCTGCATCTTTTATGATGCAGATACAGGTGACCAGGATCAGCATCCAGCGCTTCGTTGATCCAGTTGAGTTCCAGAGTTGTTGGTGAGCCTCCTTGCTTCCTTAAGATCCCTTTATTATGTTTTATCATTCCAGTTTCGTTAGGATGATCGAGGGTATTGTCCCGACATCCCTCATAGTATTAGAGGCTTCATAGATAGATAAACGTTAGTTCATGAGCCTTGTTCATTTCAGTTGTTATGTTCTAGACTTGAGTTGCCCTTGAGGCCAACTTGAATTTTTGTTTCTAAATATTCTGAGTTTGCTTTTGAGACTTTGAGTAAAGATGTGCTTTTGAGTTCATGCTAATTATAAGTAAGTCTTCCGCTAAGAATTAAGTCAGGTCAAGAGTTCGCTTGGGGCCAACAATAGTTCTCGACTGTCAGTCGCGCCCAGTGTGTAGGCTCGGGGTGTGACAGCTAGTCTATCAAATTTTATTTTTTTCCACAAAAACTAACGGACATCGATCAATTTTTAAAGTGTAGAAGTGCAGTTGAAAACCATAAATAAAAATAATTGAACAATAAAAATTAGTATTTTGTATTTAAATGATACTCCCACTGTCCCAATTTATGCGACTTACTTTCCTTTTTAGTCAGTCCCAAAAAGAATGACACATTTCTATATTAAGTAATTATTTAACTATAAAATGCCTATTTTACCCTTAATGAAATGATTTACAGCCACACAAATTTCTATCATTCATTTTGGACCACAAGGTTTAAAAGTCTTCATTCCTTTCTTAAACTATGTGCCGAATCAAACTACCTCACATGAAATGGGACGGAGGGAGTATATAATATAAAAAAATTAAAGAGTTAAAATGGAATAAAATTTAGATTAAGTACCAAAATAAATATTAAAGCAAGTTTGAAAAATTGTCTATGTATTTAGCCAATATAAAACCCATGCTAGAATAACAAAGAATATTCATGCTGACATTATTATCCCCTTACGTTTGAACCACAACTTATAGACAAAGCATCAACATATAGTTGTTATATATCAAGCTGAAACACAAACAAGAATATCTCAATAGGATAATAAGTTGAGCAACAGAACATCTTATACTGATCTGGTTAACAAATCATGTGAATGTGTAAAAGAGGATCATATTTCAAGATATGTGGTTTACTTTTATGGAGTGTTTATTTTAATTGAACACCTGAATATACGATTTAGTGTTTTTATATAGACACTTCAGATTCAGAATTTTGAAAATGCTTTTTTGGGTATTTTTTAGAGCTAATTACATAAATAAGTTAATCACTTAAAATAAGTCATTTTTTTGAATTATATGCAATAACCTCAAAAGGCCGTAATCCTTATCTATGTTCCAATATGTTTTTATGCATGTATAATCAAAGGAAGGGGTAAATTTTATTGATTAATCTATTTATGTAATGGATATTTATGTAATGGATGCTTGTGAATACACAGTTAACTATTTTCAAAATATAAATCGCAAGTACCTAATTAATATAGAAATACTTTATCATGTGCTTAAATGTCTAATTAGATCATGTCACAACTCAAGTGTTTATATGAAATTCTTTATTCATAAGTTTAGAAAGTTATTGATATATTTAGCTTAATAGATTAAAAAGGAAAATAAGAAGCAACAACTAAAGTAAGAGTAAATCCATTTTAACAACATTTTAAACAACCATATAAGACAAGCATATAACTCCACTTATATCATTCTTTATATAGACTTTTCTGGTTCCTATGATGATTTTTATAAGTAAGTTTTTAAGATGTTGGACAGAGGTTTGTTACACACTCCTAATAGTATGTCTGAGACAATAGTCCAAACACAATTACCAAAGAGTTTCCCGTACTTCAAGGGTCTGGTCATCCTTTTCTCATGCTCATTTTGTCATTTTCTTGGAAAGAAAACAATCCTAGTAATTTGGATAATCACACACATAAAGATGAATCTCAACTTTTTCAATGATGTTTGGAACTCCACACATATATGATTCTCTCTATCCATGGAATGTGTGCCTTCTTTCTGTCTCAATTTATGTGGTGTAATTTGAATTTTAAAAATCAAACATTTTAAATTGACAGTATATTTAAACATGGAATCTTTATGTATTTTGAAATAAAATGTCTATATTTAATTTGAAAACTATATGAAAAGTTTTATGTCTCAATAATTGATAATTCAATATATTTAAAAGGTGTATGAAAAAATCACAGTCAAAAGAAAACTTGTTTTGACTCTCGAAATTCAAAAAGTACTACGTAAATTGAGATGGAGCAAGTATACGAATTCACATGAGGGATGAGGCTAAACCATTGTTCTAACACTTCACACAGTAATGAATTGAAGTAGTGGATATCTTACTAAGAAATACTTGTATTGAATAACATAGAGACAAACAAAAACCAAGAGTACTATATAGTAGTAGTAATGGTACAATGCTACTACAGCTTGGTAAAAGGTGCTATAAAGACATTGTCAAGATTCAACAATATGAAACAAGTACCTCAAGATCTCACTTAGAATATTGTCCTCATTCATAGAGTCAGATCCAGAGTACTTGCCCCTCTTCTTGCATTTTCTGTTTTACCATCAATATTAGCATCTTCTATAAACCTTGTAGCCCTTGAATATGACAATGGTGAGGATAATGATAATGATAAGCTACTCCCATTATCATTATCATTATCATCAAGATTTGGTGTCACTTCATTCCTTGGCTTTACCCCTAGATATAAATTCAAATCAACTTGGTCATTATATGAAACTTTCCTTTTCAAAGGAGTTATGGCTCTTTCCAAGTTTGGTGGAGAAGTAATTCCATTTCCAACAAAGGCTCTTGCTTGAGCTTTTGAAGCTATGTGAAACAACCTAGTGAGCTCACCACTAGGGCTTCCTATAGATGATCCCATTACATCTTTAATTTCATTTCTTTGTAAAGTGGATCTTTCATTGATGAAAGAGGGAATCCTTTGCCCCATTGTGTTGCTAGGCATCCAATTCCCATGACAATTCCAAGAAGCATCTCCATACCTAGAAAAAGTGAAAAAAAAAATTATTTTCAATAATATTGATCGACGCGATGTAGTGTAAAAAATTCTACAAATATTAATATTTTAATCCATAATTTCAAAAGTATAGTGAGTTTAGTGTCAAAGATTGTGAAGATTGAACTAATTTAGTTCAAATTTTAGATCTGCTTCTGAGAGATGAGAGAGTAGATGTGGGAATTAAAGAGAAAGGAAAGCAAGAAAGATGTGAATCATATGCATTACATACCTAAAAGTTGAATTGAGCCTCTGATGGTAAGCAGGGAACCTAGGGAATTGGATCATGTTGAATATATTTGGATCTCCACCTTCCATAAAAAGCTTGTGATGATGTCCAATCCCTTTGGGAAAGGAGTTGGAATCATTAAGATTTACTAAAACAACCCTAAATTTTGAAATTAACAAAAAGATGTATAATAATAACAACATATATACCTTGACTTTGGTCATCAATCTTCTTACTTCTAAACATCTATGAGAAACAAATCCAAAAGAGAAAAGAGATAATTAGAGAAGGGCAAGTAATTATATATGTTAAGCTTTAATTTCTTGGTTAAGTGATTGATTTTGTATAGTAGAAATTTTAATCTACCTGCAAATGGCTCTTGACATGAGCAATGCTAAGTCCTTTGATGTTCATCATTTGAAGAACTAGCTTTGGTGTTGCTCCTACACCAAAAAAGAAGCAAACGAGATAAGACAAATCACCATTGAACGAACTGTGTAGTCACCTCATCTAAAAGCTTAAACTGTTAGACAGAATTCAAAACCAAAGGTTAATACTTACGATCTTGTCCACCAAGTCTTTCCACAGCATGAACAAAACGAAGATGGAGTTCAGGAGTCCATCGGAGTCTAGCCATCTTGGATCGAACATAAGGTCTCACACATGGCTTGATCTTTTCACTCTCTTCAAGTGTACTCTCACTTGAGCTTCCTCCATCCTTAAACTTGCTCGAAGCGTTCTCCTCAAGTACTTCATCCTCATTTTTCTCAAAATTAGAACTTGTCTTTGAATTGCATCCAGTCTCACCACTATCCTCCAACATTTTTCTTAAAAGTTTATCTTTTTATTTTAGCATATCTAGTGATGAAATAGGGTTTCTTACAAACAACATAGATCTAAACTAACCTTAAGAAGGGGAAAATTCCATAGATTGAGGTTGGAAAAGGAAAAGAAAAATGAAAGTAACAGTTCTACTTAGAACAAATGGGAAAATCAAACCCTAGAGACTTGTCAAAATAGGAAGGAAGACTCTCTCTCTCTTAGCAATTATTTATCTAACTCTGTAATTAATTTATTAATATGTATCCATGCATACATGCAGGATTCAATGGATGATGCACATGATATAATACAACAATTAAATGGCTTAATATACTTTTCAGGATATTCCATTTACATGTTCAAACTAAGTCATGTTCCAAATAAACATTTCAACTCCTAATTATAAAGTGTTCTAATCAGATATTTTCGATTTAATTTTGTAAAAGAAAAATAATTGTGCGTGTTTTCATTTATTTATCATATAGCTTAGTTAGTCACATTAAACATGTAATCTCTGTTAATTATACACTTTAACCGCAAGTAGAAAAGGTTTAGAATTGTACGGCTTATTGAGTCAAATGTGTAAGATTAAAGAAAGTGATATATTTTACATGATTAACTATCTAATTACCTATAGAGAAATGAGAATTAACACACAAAAAAATTCAAAAAATGTGAACCAAAAATATCTAACTAAAACACTTTATTAGAAATTGATGAAGTGCTCAATTAAAAATATAATTTTATTTGAATGTCTAAATGGAATATGTATTAAGCCTAATTAAAGCTTGAAAATAATTGCGTGAAGGAAGAAAAAGACATTACATCATGTGAGGCCAGCTCTACGTTGTAAGGCATCAATACAAAAGCAGCTTGTCACGAAAAATGCTCATTTAGTTTTTCATTTTAAAAAATAAAAGGAAGAAAGGGTTTCTTTTTTCATAAATACAAAATATATATATATATATTAATACTCCATTTATCCTAATTTTAATTATGAGACATTATTGTGTTTTGAGACATCATGAAATACTCATTTGACATCAATACATTAATAACTTTAATATATATATATATTTCTCTTTCAAAATTTTGAATAAATTTCGAAAGTTCCCCTCTCAACATCACTATTCCAAAAAAAAATTGATAGTTAAAATTAACTTTTGATCATCTTAGGAAAAAAGATAAATCTTTTTTTTTTAATTTCATTTGATTGATAAAATCCAAAGAATGGGGAGGGTTTCGGCAGGAATGGTCTTAGCTCCTGTATTTAGATAATAAAAAGAAAAACGAAAAAAATAAGATTGAGACAATTATAAATTCCATTAAGTTTCATTTACTTGTCCAATCAAACGGAAAAAATAAGATTGCTTTCTTTTGTTTTTTTTTTTCCATTATATTTCCTTGCCTTAATATTTTCCTGCATTTCAAGAAAAATAATATATGGCAAGTTCATTACTTGAGAGCTTTTTTAAGATTGAAATTGGTCAAAATACATACTATTTCTGTTACTATTAGTTGTCATGTTACGTTTTTCGAGAGTCAAATTGATTATTTTTCAAAGCTAAATTAGATTACCTTCATTCGATATATTAAAATAAAATTTTAGATAAAAATAATATGAAAAGTACTATAAATTGTAACTTTTTTCATATCAATATGATGAAATAATGCATCTTAAAATGTTAATTAGTCAAAATTCATATCGTTTGAGTCTCAAAAAGAAGCCTATGACAACTAAAAAGGAACGAAGAGAGTAAAAAATAATAAATATGTTGATTTCTTTTGTTTTTTTCATTAGATTTCCTTACCTTATTTCCCTACATTTCAAGAAGAAGAAAGAATATGGCAAGTTCATTACTGGAGTGCTTTTTTAAGATTGAAATTGGTCTAATACATAAAATAAAATTAAACAAAAATATGTGGATTTCTTTTGTTTTTTTTCCATTAGATTTCCTTACCTTATTTTTCCTGCATTAAAAACAAAAAAAAATAAAACAAAATATGGCCAGTTCATCATCACTGGATGTTAAAAATGTTAATTTGATGTATTTTTATCAAATTAATTTTTCAATAATTTTCATTCTTTTTCACACTACAACTAATATAATATATATGTCAACTTAACACATTAAACTTTGTATCCGTTAAAACATTTTTTTTTTTATCATACTCTCACCGTTTACTTTTATATGTTACATTTTGACTTAGCACATTCATTATGAAAACAATAATTGATATGACTATTTTATCACACTATCCGTATTAATTGATAGTTAGTATTAAGTTTTGAAAAATAATTTGACAATAAGTAATTAATGCTAAGATCACAAAATATGGAAAAATATAATTATTATTATTTTTGATATTTTAAAAGTGATAAGTAAAACTCATAAAAATGAAAATTTTATTTTTGAAAAATAATGAACAAGTTAAAGTGAACCGGGAGAATAGAGAGTATAACATAAGATGGTACTACATGGCTATTATTTCCAAAAAAATATTGGGTAATGCTAAATGGCCAGAAAATTTGGCCAGAAATTTAAAAAATATATAATATTTTTTTTATTTTAAAATAAACTGTTCTTTTTTTCCATTTTTAATTAAAAGATATTAAAGTTAAAAGAATAAAAATATTTTAAAAGATAAAATAACATAGATAAAGTACCATTCTGACCAAATTCTTATCAAAAGGATTTTTCCTTTTCCAAAAATTTTTTGTGGACTGCTTCAAGCCCTTCAACGTCGTTGAAAAACATACCTATTGTTTACCAAAAAAACACATAAAATAGTCTTTTTCTTTATTGACTGCGTCTCGATAAGTCAAAAATACATTTTAATTTTAAATGAGTCTTGGGATGAAGATTGAAATATTGAAATTATCCAAATATTTTATACCATCAATACCAAAAGATTCCAATATAAATTTAGAAGATTTTCTAAAATTTTGTTGCTCTTTCACATTGGAAAGAAGGAAACTTTCCTTTCTTAAATTTGTCCCATTTGATCTTATTTTAATTCTTGAGCGACTTCATTGTCCTTCCACTTGACAAACTTATTTAATATAACGTTATGTTTAACCAAATTATATCTCCATCATTTCGGCCTTCCTCTCAATAATCATATACTTTAATGATATTAGAGATCTTTGTGTGATGATCCGACACATCATCACGCTAGATAGGCGCTACGTGATTAAAATTATCTATGTGGAAGCTTACATAGGAAAGATGACTAGTCTTAGTGTAATATTCTAGAAAAATGTGGGGATTTTTCATAGTAGATTCTAAAATATAATAGATTTACATAGAGAGTCCTTGGATAATCTAGGATTGTAGAGTATTCTAGAAAAGGGACTTATTTGTTAATTTTAGAGATTTGTTAATAATTATTATTTACATATTATCCCCTAAGTAAATAGTATAAATGTAGAGATTTGTTAATATGTAGGGATTTGTTGGGAAACAGTTGTTAGTCGACAACTTGTCACACGGTTTGTTAGGTCGTAGGATCAGCTAGTTGACATCCATACAAAAGCACTAACTAAGTAGATGTTTGTAGGATTTTGAAGCAAGCTAGGAGTGGTTATTGCACCTTTCACTAGCTTGAGGAAAGTGTTGAAGAAGTTGAAATAGATCAGAAATGTGTAAGGGATAGTAGCACACGAATGGAATAATTATTGTTGAGTTGGTATTCAATCTACTGTAATAGTCATACACATTATAGAACCCTATGTTCATTGTACAAGTAGAAGTCTAGTCTACTTAGGTCATAGTTCAACATTCTGAACTCATATAAATACATATTGCCTTTTAGATTCAATGAGAAAAGCCTCAAATACTCCTAAATTACTCTATCAATCTTGTGTTTTACTACAATTAATGCATACTTATGTTTAGATAAAACTCTAAATTACCATTAACCAACAAAGAAAATTTCACCATAGGTCCCCTATCATCTCAGCCACCTTCTAGGAAGAGTACTAAGATGATTAGGTTACCAACTAAACAAGAAAAACAATTAGGCACTAAGTAACTTGGTTATCAACATTTGACTGTTGCTAACTTTCCTAGATCCTTTAAGTCTAACATTTGTATAACTTCTTTCTTAATTTGTACCAACACTATATCAGTATTCACCAATGATCCTCTAAAAAAATTTCAATTCCTTGTTTTCCATGTATGATATATCACCGCTCCCCAAATAAATGTGATCACTTCCTTCTGAAACTGCTTCCAGTTCTTCCTCTTTATGCCTTCCAGAACTTTCTGAACCTAACCCTTAGGTATGGTTAGTCCTACCCACTGTTGGATGCTATCTCTCAATGTCTCTATCCAAGAGGATTCTGCAAAGATGTGCAACTGAGTCTCTAGAGATTGACTTAGACAAAGACAGTATGCAGTATCTTTCACTGAAATAGTGAGATGCATTAATCTTTCTTTTGTAAGTAGTCTTCCTTGTACAACCAACCACACAATAAATCGATGCTTTAGCTGTGAAAGTGCAGTCCAGATGAGTTCTGCATATTTAGTGTGTTTTGTTGTCCCAACATAGCATTATAGCTTCCTATAATAGAATATTGGTCGTTATGAGTAAACTGGTATCTCCCTTGTGTGTATTGGCCCCTCATCATCTCCTTTAAAGCATTAATATTTTTCCAATACCAACTACTATCTAGCGCCCTTCTCCTAACATCAGTGTAGGATTTCTGACGACTCTGTGCTGTTTTCAATCTCTCTTGAATTACTCTCACTTTCTCCATAGCTTGATGACTAAATCTGGTCCTATGAACCCTGCTTCACCAACTTCAAACCATCCAATATGGAGCCATCTGGATACTAGAATGATAATACTGTTGTAAGCGAATTCAATGAGAGGTAGGTGATCATCCCAATTACCCTTGAAATCAATCACGAAAGCTCTCAACATATCCTCTAAGGTCTGAATAGCGCGCTCTACTTGCCCATCAGTTTGAGGATGAAAGGCAGTGCTCAAGTTCACCTTTGAGCCTAAACCTTTCTGGAAAGATTTCCAGAATTGTGCAGTAAATTGTGCACCTCTATCTGAAATTATGGAGATTGGAACTCCATGAAGTCTTACCACCTCCTGAATATAAAGCTTAGCATAATCTTCTGCTGAGTTGATAGTCTTCACGGGTAAAAAGTGGGCTAATTTTGTCATTCTGTCTACAATCACCCAAATAGAATCATGTTGCCTGTTAGACCTTGGCAACCCTGTGATGAAGTCCATATTAATCATCTCCCACTTCCATTCTGTAAGTTCTATATTTTGAGCCAAACCACCAGGCCTTTAGTGCTCTACTTTCACTTGTTGGCAATTCGGACACTTGGCAACAAATTCAGCAATGTCCTTCTTCATACCATTCCACCAATATACTTCTCTCAAATCATGGTACATTTTGGTGGAACCCGGATGGATGAAATATCTGGAGCTATGAGCTTCCTTCATGATTCTCCCTTGGAGTTCATCCAGCATTGGTACACACAATCTACTTTGGTATTTCAACACACCATCTCCCCCTTGTCAAAAACTAATACTCTTTGCTTTTGAACATTTGCCTTCAAGTCAAGCAAAATGGGGTCTTGGTTTTGCTTTTCCTTCACTTCTGATACTAGTGATGATTTTGCCCCGTTCATTACCATTATTCCTCCTTCTGTGGAATCCATAAGTCTGACTCCCAGGCGTGCAAGTCTGTGCACATCTTTGGCTAACTCCCTATTTTCTTCCTCAACATGGGTGGTACTACCCATAGATAACCTGCTTAAAGCATCAACAACCACATTAGCCTTACCTGGGTGGTAAAGAATACTCATGTCATAATCCTTGAGTAATTCCAACCACCTCTTTTGTATGATATTAAGCTCTTTCTGAGTGAACACATATTGCAAGCTCTTGTGATCAGTGAATATATCAACATGAACGCCATACATGTAGTGTCGCCAAATCTTCAAAGCGAAAACTATCGCGGCCAACTCTAATTCATGGGTTGGATAATTCTTCTCATGAACCTTCAACTGTCTGGAGGCATAGGCTATCACCTTGCCATTCTGTATTAACACACAACCCAAACCAACTATGGATGTATCACAGTACACCACAAAACCTTGAGTACCCTCTGGTAAGGTCAAAACTGGGGCACTAGTCAACCTCTCCTTCAATTCCTGAAAACTTTTCTCACAAGCTTCAGACCATTGAAACTTCATTGTTTTCTGAGTCAACTTCGTCAAAGGAGACGAAATGGACGAGAAACCCTCAACAAATCTCCTATAATAGCCAGCCAAGCCCAAGAAACTACTAATATCAGTTGGAGATGTGGTTCTAGGCCAATTCTGCACTGCCTTAATTTTCTGAGTATCAACTCTAATACCATCACCAGAAATAATATGGCCCAAGAATGCCACAGACTCAAGCCAAAACTCACACTTAGAGAACTTGGCATACCATTCTCTATCCTTCAAGGTCTGAAAAACTATTCTGAGATGACTAGCATAATCTTCTTCATTCCTTGAATAGATTAGTATGTCATCAATGAAGACGATAACAAACATATCTAAATAAGGTTTGAAGACCCTGTTCATAAGATTCATGAACACTGCTGGTGCATTAGTCAAACCAAAGGACATGACCAAGAACTCATAATGACCATATCTAGTCCTGAATGCTGTCTTTGAAATGTCACATTCCCTAACTTTCAACTGATGGTAGCCTGATATGAGGTCAATTTTCGAAAAATAGGTGGCACCCTGAAGTTGATCAAATAAATCATCTATCCTTAGAAGAGGATACTTATTCTTGATGGTAACCTTATTTAATTGACGGTAATCTATACACATCCTAAGGGAACCATCTTTCTTTCTCACAAACAAGACTGGAGTGCCCTAAGGTGAGACACTTGGTCGAATGAAACCCTTATCTAATAGATCTTTTAACTGCTCTTTCAATTCTTTCAACTCTGCTGGTGCCATTTTGTATAGCGGAATAGAGATAGGATGAGTATCTGGAATGATGTCTATGCCGAAGTCTATTTCTCTCTCAGGAGGGACTCCAGGTAGATCATCAGGAAAAACTTCTAGAAACTCTTTTACTATAGGAACTAACTGAATGGGAGGTACCTCAGCACTTGAGTCATTAACTCGGACTAAGTGATAGATACAACCCTTTGAAACTAACTTTCTTGCCTTAAGGTACGAAATGAAACAACCCTTAGGCAATGCTGAACTACTACTCCACTCTATAACTAGCTCATTAGGAATCTGAAACTTGACAACTTGAGTTCTACAATATATGGAGACATAGCATGCATGAAGCCAGTCCATACCAAGAATGACATCAAAGTCTACCATGTCTAACTCAATTAAATCAGCCATGGTACCCTTGTGATTGACGAAAATGGGACAATCACGATAGACTCTCTCTGCTAGAATGGACTCACCAACAGGTGTGGAAACACTGAATGGTTCACTAAGTTTCTCAGGAAGAATTTCAAACTTATTTGCAACATAAGGAGTTACAAATGACAAACTTGCTCCTGGGTCTAGCAAAGCATAGACATCAAAAGTAAAGACTTTGATCATACCAGTGACAACATTTGGAGAGTTCTCTTGCTCTTGGCGACTGGTGATTGCATAGAGGCGGTTTGCTCCTCCGTCAGTACCAGAAGTAGCTCCTCTAGGTGTAGCTCTGTCCGGTGGAGCAATTGAAGAAAATTGGGCTCTATTGCCCCCATTACCCTGCCTGTTCTTAGGACATTCTCGCATGAAATGCCTACTCTGACCACACTTGAAACAACCAGTGGAGCCTTCACGACAAATACCTGAATGGTTCCTACCACACTTGGCGCAGGCAAGAGGCTTACTACCCCCTTGCGCCACACTACTCTATGAATAGGTAGGTTTAACTCTGGAATTCTGACCATAGTACGCACTCTTGTTCTTAGGTGCAGGTGATGATGGAGTAGGTCCCTTCTGGTTATGTTGGAAAGATGACCGGTTTGCATTACTCTTCTATTGTCCGGACTCATTCCATGTCTTGGCTCTCTTGTTCTTGAACTGCTCTCTATCCCTCATCTTTTTTTCCTCTACCTGTTGGACATAGACCATCAACCTCGAAATGTCCATGTCCCCAATAAGCATTGCTACCCGACCCTCCTTGCTTGACATACGACCCAAACCAGCAACAAACAAACTCATCCTACTCCTCATGTCCATAACCATTTCAAGAGCATAGCGAGACAGTTGGGTGAACTTCAACCCATACTCATGCACACTCAAGGAATCCTGTTTCAGTTTTAGAAACTCTCGTACCTTAGCCTCCTTCAGTTCTCGGGGAAAGAAACGCCCCAAGAAGGCTTCCTTGAAACAAGCTCAACTAGCATGTGGTGCATTCTCAGGTTGACCCCCTTTCCACTGATCGAACCATGTTCTAGCAACATCTTTCAGTTGATATGCAGCTAGTTTAACTCGCTCAGTATCTGCCACATGCATCACATCAAATACCTTCTTCAGCTTTTCAATAAAATTTTCCAGATCCAGATCCTCAGTAGTGACCGAACTAGTGAAACTAGGAGGATTCATTCTCAAGAATTCGCGAATCCTCAAAGTGTCAGTCTCTTCTTGCTGAGCTCCTCTCTGCTGCCCAGCCTGATTTGTCACAACTTGGCTAAGCATCCTTATAGCTTCTCTAAACTCAGCATTAGAGACCTCTCCTTGCGGTTGCACTTCAGGTGCATTAGGTAATTCATGCTCTTGTGGTTCAACATTTATCCTAGTTGGACGACCTCGTGCTGCTCTTCGTGGAGGCATGGTTATCACTATAATACGCACAAACACGAATTAGAGGGAAACTTTTAGAGATATACTCTAACGCACGAGATGGATATGAAGAAAGTGAAGAATTTCTTAAATGTTCCAGCCTCCTAATTATAGATGTGGTGCGCTTCACACCGATAACTAGGACTCTAAAGACACTGCTTCATAGACTCCCTAGGACTTTTGAACTTGTGCTCTGATACCAAGTTTGTCAAGACTCGAGCCTACACCCTGGGCGGGACTAGCACTCGGAGACCATTTTTTGCCCCAAGCGAACCCTTGGCTTGGCTTACTTAACTCTGCGGAAGACTTAACTCAATGAAACAGTCTCAAATAATAACTTAAAGAATAATAAGTTGGCCAAAATGGCACTTAAGTCTTAAACAACATCTGAAAGATAAAGAAAGACATTTGAACTAATAACTATCTGACTGTCTATGAATCCTCTAAAATACTGAGATGGATGTTGGGACAAACCCCACAACATCCTAATAAATGAAAGACTGAAAGCGAATAAAAAAGTCCTTTGAAATGCAAGGAGGCTCACCACTGACTCTAAGCTGCTCAACTGGATCAACGAGGTGCTGGATGCTGATCCTGGTTACCTGCGTCTGCATCATAATAAGATGCAGGCCAACTGGCATCAGTACATTGAATGTACGAGTATGCGAGTTGGAATGCTAAACCACACATAGGCTAGAAGGAATCTGAAAGAAACTGAATAACTTACCTGGCTCACTCAACTCAACCTGACTGACTCATTTCAATATTAAGCAATTTAAAGCAAGTGCAATATAAGGAAAAGTTGTTTAAAACATGCTATAAACTCTGTGTGTATGCAAAGATACAATAAATTTGAGATGTATGTAGAAATACAAATGAACTTGATGTATATAGAAATACAATAACTGTTGTGGGAGTTTCTCTAACCGACAACCATCACATAAAAGCTATAGTGATGATACATCGATCAACCTCACGTTGCCAGAGCATTCTATACCTGGCCAAAGGTACATAACCTGAACTGCCTAATGGATCCACTAGTCTTCTTGAAAAGGATTCATCTAAAAAAATATGATCATTTTCTACCCATTGTGGCTACATGGTTCTATGAGGGATGTGGGTTCTTTTAACGCTCCCTCAATTCGGTGCTCAATACTACTCCCAAAATATACTAGCTCTTATGTTTTTAAAACATACTTCTTCTGTGATTTGAGATTAGTGCTCAAAAACTTAGCTCAAAGGCTATCTTGGAAATCCAAGTTCCCCTGCTTGCTTCATTTAGAAAGCTATTACTCTTTTCTGAAAATTAGCCTGAAGGCTCTTTGGAAATCTCAGTTTTCGTTCTTATTTAAATGTGAAAACATTTTAAATCTCTTTAGGAATGCTTAGTCCCCATATACCTTTGAAGAAATGAACTTCAAACTTGACTCTTTACTCTTTACTCAACTTGAACTTTAAGTCTTAAACAAAGTTAAAACATTTGGAAAAGACTTTTGGAAAACTCTAAGAACTGATCTTGACTTGACTCTTACTTCTCTTGACTTTGATCTTGACTTTCCTTGAATTGGACTATGGATTCAAGGATCATGATCTCATATTTATGGATGATTTCATGATGTTTAGATGTATTTTAGAATGTTAGAATTGACTAGGAAACATAGGTACATCACTT
The DNA here is from genome assembly GCF_900185275.1 of Solanum verrucosum. Taxonomy (NCBI): domain Eukaryota; kingdom Viridiplantae; phylum Streptophyta; class Magnoliopsida; order Solanales; family Solanaceae; genus Solanum; species Solanum verrucosum. The sequence goes on from NW_026019970.1 coordinate 1,709,545, forward strand.
AGGAACACGTACGAGAAGGTGGGGAACGAATGGGGAGAACTGACGTCCCTGGCGCTCTGAGAGGTGTGGGGCGCCAGGCCCCAAACCTCAGAGAGCTGGGTGGGGCGCTCTGGCTGGGACGACGCGCCAGAGGCCAAACCTCAGAGAACATTTTGGGGCGCGCTGAGAGGTGCGACGCCCATCCCCTGTACCCAGTGTTCTCGACTTTTCTCCTCCGTTTTTCATCTCTAAACCCTCCAAACATCCATGATACTTTCCCCAAACCCCTAGGATCAATTGTACCCTCAATATACAACCGATCTAACTCTCAAAACAACCCGAAAACATGAATCAATTCAACACTAGGCATTCAACAATCAACCCACAAAAATTCAACAATGTTCTTCAAGAACTTCACTTTCTTAACATTCAAACAACTCCAATTTCACTGAATTGAAACAAGTTAGTGTGTGGGTGAACTAGCCCAACACGAAACAAATCTCACATACCTTAATAGGGATCACCCCCGACGAATTTCACTCGCAAGCTTGGATGATCTTGACGAATTCTTGCATTTTTCTCCCTTTCTTTCTTCTTTTCTCTCTTCTCCAAGCCCTAAGCGTATTTCTCAATTCTCCAAACTGACTAAGTCATATTTTTATCCCAATAAATCCCTAAAATCAAATTAGGAAATAACTTAGAGAAAAGACTAGTTTGCCCTTCCCTATATCCGGATTGGGACTTTCCTCAATCCAACAGCCCAACTTTCGAAAGATATATTTTACTCATACGATGTCGAAATCGTGCAATCTCGGCGGCGTTGGAAAGATCTCTCCAAGGGCTCTCCAACCATATCAAGAGTTGCTCCTAACTCCTCCTGAGATAGGAGTTATGACTGTTTGAAAATAGCCAATACTCACTTTCTTAACTTAGACTAAATTTCCAGATTTCCTTATTCTTTCCAAAAATCAATATTTCATATTTTAAACTCTTTATTCGTTTCTAGGTGCGAGATGTTACAATATTGTCTTAACCTTGAACTTTTTTTAACACGTAATAGTTATTCTGATATTGATTGTTTAGATTTATTTTTTGAACTAAAAGTGTTCAGGAAAATAATACAAGTAGAAGATAACGATCTAATGAAAATACTAAATCAAATAAAAAGACTTGATTCTTTCCAAATACACATATTGCTTATAGAATAATGTTAACATTTCATGTAACCGCCTCAGCCGAAAGAAGTTTTTTTGAAATTAAAATTGTTTAAATTTTCTTTAAGATCAACAATGTCTTAAGAGAGATCGAATGAATTAGCTATATTATCATTTGTAAAGGAATTATTAAAATAAATTGATTATAAAACAGTACCTGATGATTTCGCATCTAAAATAGCTAGAAAAGTAATTTTAAATTAAAGTATATATGATGAAAAAAAATAAAATATTAGGGCTCTCTCTTAAGTTTCGCTTTAGGCCCCCAATGTTGTTGAATCGGCCCTGCATAAAGATACTAGATTTCTCCATATTTGCAACCAACCCTGTAACACCACTGAAGTGTACTAGTGCCTCCATTACTCTGCGGACAAAAGTAGCATTAGCTTTACAGAAAATCATTAGATCATCAGCAAAATCAAATAGGATAACTTCAGCTTCTTGCACATGGAATGATAAGTGAAGTCTGGAAGATTACACAGAGGTACTCAATTACAAGCACAAACAATAGAGGAGACATGGGGGTCGTCTTGTCTAAGTCCCCTTCTTCCAGCAAAAAAAAACCATGCCCCTCTTTATTAATTTTAATTGTGAAAGAGGGTGAAGTTACACATGTCATAACTATATTGATAAACCTTCATGGAAATCCATAATATTGTGTTAATGACATTCTTTAGTCTAAAGCAAATCATTTTAGATATACATTTGTAAAGCACATTACAACATGAAATGGGCCTATATTGGCTAGCATTATATTTTCTGGAATCAAAGCAATATTAGTGGAATTCAACAGTTTGTCATTCCGAAAAAATTCTAGGACAACAGTTGTGATATCACCACCCACAATTCCCCAAGCAGACTTAAAAAATCCACTTCCTTAGCCATCTTGACTATTGCAATAAATCTGAAAAATGGGAGTCTTAACGTCTTCCTTAGTAAATGGTGTTAACAATTCCATTTGCTGACTCATGGACAAAACTCGACCATTCTGTAAGAGTCTTGTAGTAATTAACAAATATGTTGGCTATAATAGCCTGATCCCTTTTGCCAAATTCCTGCTTCATCCTTTAACTGATTTTAAACATTAATTTGTGCTTTATAATTGAAAAGAAGCTAAGTACTTAGTATTGTCATCACCAAGTCTAATTCATGTTGCTTTGCTCTTCTATTGTAAATAAGCATACTTATTTTTATTAATATAAGTATCTTTTCTACCAAAAAGAAATATAGCTATCACTTAATTATTGGTATACTAATGTGTTTCGTATAAATATCGAATATGAATATATATAGTTATTATCTTATAGTGCTGACACACAAGTGTACTATGTCTTGCTGTATGTGATGTTGATCTCTATAACACATAAAGAAAGGAAAAGGATGAATTTGTTTTTGCATGTTTGCAGCTTCCTTTGCGTCGGGAATCACGGGCTTTGTCCCTTCCCCTAATCTTCGGACCAATTACTTAATTATATTATTACTCCCTCCGTTTCATATGAGTTGATCACTTTTTTTAAAATATGCATATTAAAAGAATAGTTTTACCAATTCACTCTTTAATAACTTCTTTGCAACTTTACAAATAAATGTGAACACTTTCAAAAAAAAATTAACTGCAAGGGTAATATGGGAAAAAATCAATTTATGTTTTTTTTATTTAATAAGGTGATCAACTAATATTAGACAATATGAGTATATAATTAGTTATTTAATAAATATATACATGACTTAATTCTTGAAAACACAGCTAAATATACATAATTTGGTATTTTGAGTATGAAGGAATAAAATCAGTGTCGTAGTTGGCTACGTGGTTTAATTAGTTGGAAATTATGGAATGACTCAGCAAATACCTAATATAGGCATTATGCAATATTAGGTTTGATTAAGTTGAATCTCAAAAATTAAAGATTTATTATGGGATTAGTCAATTGTTAAAAAATAACATAAAATTAGCCAGATATGTAGTAATAATATAGTTGAATGAAAACATATGTGAACTCAGTAATTAACCAACATGGGTTGTGGTGCACTGGTGAGAGTGTTTCACCCTTAACTAGAGGTCTCGGGTTCGAGCTCTGGGTATGGAGAAAATCTTGTTGGGATCACCACCTCCGAATGGGCCTGCAGTGCGCGATCCGAATTTAGTCGGAGCTCCAATGTGGGCCCCGAACACCGATTGGGAAACAAAAAAAAAAACTCAGTAATTAAAGATATAAAACTAATCAATATTTTAATAAGAAATATAAATTGTTTCAGAAGTTTATTTTTATTTTCTTGTAATTTTATTTCAATACGAAAAGCTTATATTTCGTACTTTTAAAAAAATGAAATTGAAACAAATTCTGATCCAAATCCAATTTTCAGCGTAGTCGTCAAATTTTCGGAATCCTTTTGAAATTTTATTATGCATAATTTGTGCTTAACAACCAACGCTACTAAAAATTTACTATTTCTCCACTGAAAAATGTCCACCGATTTTTTTACAGATATTTTAATTAAATTATTGTAAAAGGAAAAAAAAAACATTTTCAAACGAACATCAATAGATGTGGTGCAATGGATGGAGTTACTCCTCTCTTAACTAGATTTTTCGAGTTAAGCTCTGAGCATGAAAAAATTCTTAGTAGGGAGCGCTATCTCTAAATGGGGCCCTATCCGGTGTGAATTCAGAATAGTCGAACTCTAATGTGGATACCAGACACTAAATGAGAAATCAAAAAAAAAAAAAAATCATACGAAAAATTTAGGAAGCTTCTTAGTGTTTCAATGATAGAGTATATTTTCTACCAGACATTTTCTTAATGAGCTGATTATATGAAAAATGAGTGAAAAAAATCATATTTTATATATTGTACAAATTTCTCACTGATTCGCTATAAAAAAACTTTTGTCTCGAGTAGTGGAAAAGCAAAAAGAACTTAATGATGGACAGCTTTTGAATTCTCCTCACGTGTGCTGGCATGGTATTTTGGAGCTGTGATTGAAGCTTTGAAAGAAAGAAAAAAAAAAAGGCATAAAGTATTAGTTTACATGTTTAATTTTCATATTGTTGTTCTTCTTTAACAACTATATGACATATATGTTATTGGGTGTTCATTATATATAAATATATATCACGGGCTTCTTGAGTCTAGTGATGATAAAATGGTTGGCCCTAATTAATTAATGATCCTTTTAACTAAAAAAACATTATAATGATTAAATGCAAATGTTATCTATATATGACTCGTGGTGACACAAAAGAAATATCAAGTATGATCAACTACTTCATTTATTTGTTTTTTATTTCTAATATTATTGGTGGATGAAATTGAAAGTTTGGTTTATCAACTACTATTAATAAACTTCATTTCAAGTATTGAATATGTAGTTGCATAATAAATGGAAAAAAAAATCGATTGTGAGTTGAAATTCTTTAAACATTTAATTTATGTGTACCCTGATTAAGTAATACTAATTAATCGTTTCTTTTGTTTAGAGTCACTTTTAGATATAATTATTAACTGATCATTTGGATATATAAAACGGGTTTCACATAATTAATTAATTAATTAATTGTATAACTATGAAAATATTATTTGTAGATTTGTAAGGTAAGTTTAAGGTGATTATGTGTTGCAAAAAATAAAAGTAATTAGGGGCTAATCCGTAATTAATTCCATGAATAAATATGTATATGTTATTGGTAAAAGTAGTGATATTGTTCTGAAAATATTCACTGCGGCACACCATCCAGTGAAGTCAACCCACCCAAAACAAGTTTTGTCTTATTTTCCATTACACTAATTTTTAATTAATATTATGTAATATATACATATGATTTTATATGTTAATTAGATGTAAATATTATAATTAGTGTTTTATATAAATAAAATAATTGACATAGGAATATGTGTGCCTATTAATGCGGATCTAGCATTCTTTGAGAATGAGCATGTCTGTCGTCTTTTGCATTATATTTTAATATTACTAATCCTTATTGATCGTCGTAATCAATTTTCAACAAATAATTATTCTAATAATCATCATACATGATGCATGTACAATTCTTACATGTTGCATATGCATACATGTAGGGACATCTCAATAATAAAGTATATGACATGTTAAGTATCAATATTTCGTGTAGGATTATATTAAATTAAAATGTTAGTAAGTTGTTGAATGTTAATCTTATTTTCTCTTTATTTATATTATTACTTTTTTACTGTTTAATTTTTCAAATTTTTATGTTAACTTTATTACATTTTGCCTTTGTTATTGTATATTATTTTTTATTACTACTGTATATTTTCATTATTTTTAGCATGATATTTTTTTTTTTTGAAAAGCTTAAAGAAATTTCACTAGTTTAGAAGCTAATTACTTAGATACATTTTTGTTTGCAATATTATGAATCTTATCAGATTTTGGTGCGTCTAAATACATCCAAATTTATGTCTCTCGGGATATATGAGGTCAAAATTAGGTGTAATTTGCTTATACACTGTATTTAAGTGGATTCACATGTATCTGAAATACATAGATAAATCTCGCTCGCTTCCATCTCATCTCGCTCGCTTCCATCTCATCTCGCTCGCCATTCTCCTATGTATCTATTTCAAATACATACATATATATACATGTATCTAGTTTGTATCGAATGTGATTCATATGTATCTAGCATACATGATTATCTTACTCGTCTCTCTCTAGTTTAGTGTATCTAGCAGCAAAAATACATGTATCCAGGTGTATTTTCCTTAATATATGATAGAAAACTCTTAATTAGTGGCAAAATACATAATTATTTAAAAGTATAAGTAAAATTAATATATATATATATATATATATATGGTATGAATGTATATCTAATAAGATACTTTTTCCTTTTCTTTTCATACATATGGAAAATATTTGTTATACCATACTGATTGAAAAATCATCCTTTCAAGCTCAAAAAAAAGATAAAAAAAATGAATAGGTGATGGAATATGTTAGATAGACCTAAAGCTAAGTGCCAACAAATTTCCTTCAAATTTCAATTGCTTACTCTCCAACTCTATCCTTTGACATTATGGCATTTGGGTCCAGTCTACATTTTTTTGTTATTTAAATCTTTCTAAATGAATTCTGTTTTTTAATAGTAAAAAAAAATTGGTTACTACTTGCCCTAGTCATATTATTATTGGTATTTTTTTAGAAAAAACATTTTTAGTTTAAATATATCCTTCTCTCATTATGCTTTGGCACATATCAAGTTTAGAATTAAATAATTCATTCCAATTTCATAACTATAGTTGTGAAATGGATAAACATGAGCCGGATCGGGTTAAACGGATTGTAAAGAAATCAAGTATTTAAAAATAGAAATGAGTTATTTAATTCTCAGTTTGACAAGTATTCCTCCATCTAAATTAAGGACAAATTTGTGTCAAATTGTAATAATAAGAATATATTTAGACTCAAAATATAATGAAACTTGAATAAAAAAAATATAATTATGGGTGTATTTAAATTATTACTAATAGTACACGAGTATATTAAAAAAATCAAATCAAACAGCAATCCGAATCAAATCGATTTAAAAACCGATATTTGGTGTGATATTGTTTTAAATTTTGAAAATCGATACTATTTGGTTTGGTTTTGATTTTACTAAAAAACAACAACAAAAATAACCAAACCGAACCGATAAATTAGATATATAAATTTTATAATTATTTATATATTATTCATAAATAAAATATAAATTTTTTGTTAAATTTTGATTTACTTATGTCTTTAACTTTACCATTTTCTCAAGCCCAACACTTAAATTTTTGCCTAACGATTACAATCCTAAGTCCAAGTCCATCAAAATCAATTACTTTATCTTTACCTACCCTACCTCACATAAGATAATCACACTTTCTCTTAATTCAATCACTTTGTTTGTGAAATAATAACTCTAGTATTGCTTAATTGAACCGATAGTAGCTTTCATGTAGATTGTTCATGTACTAGTTTATGTCTATCAATATATTTATGTCCTCAAAAAATTTATTACTTTCAAACCAAAAAAATTGAACCAAACCGACGGTTATTTTTTTCGTTTGGTTTTAGAAATTTAAAAAACCGATTAGATTGATTTGGTTTTGATTTTAATCAATAATCGATCCAAACCAAACCACGAACACCCCTAAATATATATGATCCTTTTCTATTATTCTTTTTCCTTTCTCCTTCACGTATCATTTTTCCAGTTTGCTGCTATATAAATTAAGCCACTATAATAAAATAATTTTTAGCGGTAATAACTATGCATATTAATAAAGAGTATTAAAAATTTTAGGAGTAATAAATATTATTATTCCATTCTTGAAATTATTAAAAGTCTCCATTCACACAATGAGTTATATTTTCAAAAACAAAAATAAATATTTATCTCCATTAACAAATGTCTAAAGTTTGACAAATTCGAACTTCTAGAGATACTCCAAAAAATACTTATCTTCTGCATCAACTGAAGACAAAATTAACAGACAATTTCCACTTTTATGTTTTGTCTTCATTTGCCTCATTTACACCTTCTTTTCTAGTCTATGTACTTCCCCTTTCCAAGTTTTCCTTTTCTTTTCTATCCATTGGTGAAAAAGTTAAAACAAACAACAAAGTAGATAATTGTCAGCATGACTTTTGATTTGATTAAGAAAAAAAAGGAGGGTGTATAATTAATCAAAATGAGATTAATATCATTGCATTAATTGGATGAGTGATTTTATTTTATGTATTGATTAGTAGTTTTTTCAAAAGGCCTTTTCAAGCGAAGCGTATTAAAAATATTTTGGTCCGCAAATAAAAGAGGTAGATTATAATTGTAGGGGAAATACTTTGATCCACAAATAAAAGAGGTAGATTACAATTGTAGGGATAAGTTTCAAACGTAAAAGCGTAAGCCTCAAGCGTTAAATATGTGTCTCGAGCATTTATTTTTTATGGTTTTAAAAATATTTTTTTATAAATCATTTTTTTTATTATTGAAGATAAATGAAACATGAACTCTTAGTATATATATATATATATTAACATGATATAGTATCACCAAATTTGCAAGTTGAAGATCTAAAAATATGTTTTAAGTGAAAGGAAAATATTAATTTTTGTTTAGAAATTATAATACATTAGTATATTCACATCAAAGGAATATATGTGTCTTATTCTCATGCATTTTTGTGGTGCCGACACTCACTCAAGTCTCAATATCATTATTAATATTATGACCACATATTATATGATATGACATATTATATTAAATTAAATTGAATATATATGAATATTATAAAAGGGTAATATTACAGGGTGTTATCCAAATTCAATCAAAATTTTAAAAAAAAATATTATTGATAAAATCCTTAAAACAAACACAAAGTGAAGCGTGTTTGTACAGGCTGGTAGTGAAAGTAAAAATTGTTTCAGCCATTATTGAAAAATGCAGGGTCCTATTTAGTTCTCTAAGTTATACAATCTCTCTGTTTTAATATTATGTGATGTAGTTTGACTGGATATGAAGTTCAAAATATATGTGAAGACTTTGTAATATGTCAAAATCACTTTTATAATTAGGATTTAGGGGTATCAAATGAGTGGATTAGACTGAAATTGAAAAATATAAAATGGACTAAATTCAAAATCATATTGAATCATGCCCATCCAAATTAGCTTTGGGCTGATTCCATTGAATTAAATTGGATTAAAAAGCGAATTTGGTCATGACCAGCCCAATTTAACCCCCTTAATCTAAATAACACCTGACAAAAAAAAAAATCCTTTCAAACTTTAAATTCTTTTAAAACATCTTTACGGATACAGGCAAATTATCAGGTCAAAAGCTATTGTATTCTTAATAATCTGATAGTAGTATTTAGAAACAACTCCAAAAATTACAAATATGAAAATGGCAAAAACTAATTTTTTTTTTCTCTTTAATATTCCTTGTATTTTAAACAACTGAGTTACAATATGGGGTTACAACCACAAACTCACCGCCCAACCTTCTTGGTTCCTTTACTAGAAATTTAACTGGAATAATATATAAACATATCCTTTAATTTGGTCACAGTTCATATTTATGTTCTCCAATTTTGGGTGTGCACAAGTAAACACTTAATTATATAAAGTTGAACAAATAGACACACATGTCTTACATAGCATCCTACATGGAAATTTGAGTCTTATGTAGCATCCTACGTGTATTATGTCAAGTAGGACTCATGAGTCTACTTGTTCAACTTTATACAAGTTTAAGTGTCTATTTGTACACATTTAAAAATTAAATGACATAAATATAAAATAAAATCAAATTAAAAACATATTTATGTATTATGTCAATATAACGGCTTGACATGCCGCGAATCCTCTTGAAAGAGAGGGATACCTTCGGAAACGTGGACACGGGCTCCCCGCACTGGGAAAAGGCTGACGCGACGGGAAACCTAGCTCTCTAGAGAAAAGCGATGGACAATAGATGTAGGTTTAAACTTTAAAGAAACAGGTTGAAAAGAGGGATTGAATTGGGCTCAGCTCATGATTATTTTAAAGGGAAAATTACATTAATTAACTCTTTTTATGTCCTTTCGGTTCAAACAAATTATCTTGTGTGCTCCCTTTTTAGCCAAAACTCAATTCACCTTTAGTTTGTTTCATACCATCATTATATATATATATATATATATATATATATATATATTAAGATTTGTGCAGCTTTTCATGAATGTTGGTTATGGTATCATTAAGGATTTTAGGAGTGTCTTATTAAGGAATGAGGATTGATTTGGTGATCAAAAAGTTGTTCCTCAATTATATCATTTTAATATTATGATAATATACGAACATATTATGATAGTATTATTCATGTACCATTGAATGACTTAGAAAACCCTTTATGATATCATCAGAGTCAGTGGCGGATCTATGCAGAGGTTTGGGGGTGCCACGCCACCCCCGAACTTCGACGGAAACTCTATATATACATAGGTATATATATATAATATTTATATAAATATAAAGCATGCCACCCACAGAACAAAATTGTCTTGTGGTGCCATGGTAGGAGGGCAACTTTAGAAGGCTGATGTTGCGGATTCGAATCCCATTTGTACCTATTTTTTTGAGAAATTTGATGCAGACGTTTTTTAAGAAAAAAAAAAGGCTCCAAGCACTGGCACAATTTTTTATTTTATTTTTTTATAATTGTTATTGACTTAAATTAAATTAATTACATTATTACTCCTTTGACTTTTCTTTTATTTGATCAAATACTCAATAAAAGTGTAATATCTTATTATTTACATTTTATTGATTGATTTATGATATATATCGAAAAGACAAATAATTTAATCAAATATAAAATTAATTTAATTGATAAGTCTATTTGGCACCCACGAACTCTAAATCCTGGATCCGCCACTGATCACAGTATATATGATGGTATCATTCAGTATATTGTGCAATTTTTCCTAAATGTCTAGCTGACTTAATTTCCCTTCCTTCTATTCATTTCTTTTTAATTTAATCCAATCGAGTATTCAGATCCACATGTCATAGATTCTTGAATGTGACACTGCTCAATACAATAATGTAACCAAATATATTGATTTAGGGAATTTAGTTAGAGGAACTTACGTGGATAAATAAGCATATACGAGTCATTTAGCTAACATAACTATAGTTTCAATGAATTACCACTTGCAACCTCTTTCTAACTATTATTACGTGTACTTCTCTCCTCTCTTCCTTTCTTTGGCCTCTCTCTTCTCTTATACATATACAAATACAAATTATATATATACATATACAAATATAAATTATATATATACATATACAATTATATGTCAGATATACAAATGAAATTTGTCTCTCTCCACTCTCTGCTCTCTCTCACTCGCCTCTCTCCTCCCTCTCCCAGTCTCGTTCCCCTCTCTCCTTTTCTCTCTCAATCTCACTTGCCAGATATACAAATACATATGTATACCAGTTACATATATATAATTATCTAACAGATATACATATACAATTTGACAGATATACAAATACGATTCACCTCTCTCCACTCTCTGCCCTCTCTCGCTCACCTCTCTCCTCCCTCTAACATGTAGCTATGAATCGTAATTAGCAAACTATAGTTATAGAGCCTAATTAAGTTGTTTTTAGTGGCTATTTACAAAATTTCTCCATTTAGTTATTGATTTGCTATAGAATTATATTATTTCATATCAATATCAATATATCTCAAAGGTAATTTCAAAAACTAAATTTGATTTTTATGTTTTGATTTGAAGTAAGTGTACTATGAATGGATTCTATTGTATGGTGTCTAAAATTGTGTATACGTATCAGTTTATCAAATTTATAGTTATTTTTTAAAGTTATTAGTTTGGATCTCCCAAATAATATTTTTTATAAAAATTCACTACTTGAATGTGCAATCAACGCAACCTATTTTTATATGAGCTAAGATGAAGAATAATGTATAGAAAATTAGGTATGATATATCATGATACCTTAAGGATATACGATATATCATAATACCTTTAAATATTATGTATCATGATGATATGTTTAAGATGCATGATATATCATTATATCTTTAGAATATCTTTTCAATACCTAATATATCATGATACCTTTAAGATACATGATGTATCATGATACGTTTAGGATACATAATATATATGTTTAGAATACATAATGTATCATGATATCTTTCGAATACATAATATATCACAATACCTTTTGGATACATAGTGTGATACACTTTGGATGATACCATGATGATACTTTTCTTGTGGTGTATCACAAAAGTTATAATGTATTGGTTATATGATGTGTCAGTGTATTAAATCTTATACTTTATTTTCTGTTTCTTTACCAAATACATATAGGATCATCATGAAAATATTGTGCTTCCATGTTCATAATGTGGCTCAGTCAATAATATTGTGCTAGAGCCCCCAAGTTGGATGCACTTTGCTCTAGACTTCTGTTTCATGATGGTTTTTTCTATCATAGACCACTTTTCTAAATAATCAATTCATGTTTATTGGTCAAATTAGTTGATTAAAGTAAATTAATTTATTTTTATTTATTGAAAACTAGACCTCTAAAGAACACTATTAAGGGTACAACGGTATACCTAGTTTCTTAAGGGGCGTAAAACCTTATATGGTGACAACTAAATAGGAACATATAGAGTAATATGTATCTCATTATAGTAAAATCTCACAAAATCCATACTAGGTAATTAATAATCTCTCTAAAATAATATTTTCTCCTGGTTTCAACTTGGGCCAATGGAAAAAATCACTAATTTCGATAAGATAATAAGAAAATATATTTTCAAAAGACCCCTATATAAATTTATAGTCTCATTAATATTATAAATTAATAATTCTTTAAAAATACAAATATATCTACGACAATTTAGTGAAATATGATTCTATTGTTTTTTGTTAAAATTTAAATCTAGTTGAAGTTCATCTCTAATTTTTTTTATTGCATCCAAAAGTACTGGTGTTACCATGACTGCAAGCCTTTTTGAGTGCATGTGGAATGATCTTTTTTGTATTCACACAATGCTTTATGTATTTGATCTGACATTGTTTGGAGATTCTTGCTTCTCTCTCTCTATCTATCTCTCTCAGTTCAGGCGCACGTTAGTGTGCACTAACTTGCACCTTGCCAGAAATGGGGAGAGGAAGACTACGCCGAGATACACAGAAGCACAGCGATGAAGAGATAAGCCATGGCATCGCTATGAATTCCATAGTTGAAAAAAACACAATCTGTCAAAAACATTACGCCACAACCACACACACCAGATGAGACTTCCCTGCTTCCAACTCTTATGGATAAGGGCAAAACAATCAGTAACAACCAATGACTGGAGTTGTCATCAAGTCGTGGATCTGGAGTAGGGGAACAAGTTCAACAATAAGGAGCCAATGGAACAGTAACACTAGGGGAAAGTTCAGGTGATTCACAGAGGAAATTGCACCTGCCTACAAAATCGACAGAAACCATGGGCAAATCTATTTGCAACTAATCATATGGCTGCTAAAGGTATGAATTTAACTTACATCCCTCCAGTGATAGTAGAAGGGGATAAAATAGTAGAAATCTTAGCTGAAGATCTTGCTAAGGATGATGAGAAATGGGCACCTTCGATGGTAGTTTATGTAATAAGCTCAACGCCATCTATTGAAGCTATGGAGAGATGTCAGGGCTCATTGTCTACTAAACCAGTAATACTATATCACATAGATGGGTACTTTGTGGTGACTGGTGAGATTTGCGAATGAGGGAGAGAGGGATATGATGTTTTGTTCATGACCACATTACTTAATGAGAGGACCTGTTATAATGAAACCATGGGTGCCAGCTTTCAACTTCAAGGAGGAAATTCTTACAACCATTCCTCTATGGATCAAACTACCAAATCTGGCCTTAAACCGCTGAAATCCAATTGTTATAAGTAAAATTGGAAGTATCTTGGGACAACCCTTGTATGCAGATGAATGTACAACACAAACGAATAGGATTTCATGTCACGCCCCGAGCCGACACCCTGGGCGGGACCGGCACTCGGAGACCATTGTTGGCCCCAAGCGAGCCCTTGGCCTGGCTTTCTTAACTCAGTGGAACTTAACTCAACAGCATAACTCAAAGTAAAGAAAGGTTATAACCAACCAACTGAATAAAAACTAGCCAAAAAGGCAACTCGAGTCTCAAAATAGAATATTTACATATATACATAGATAAGAGACTCAAAACTAACTGACTGACTGTCTATGAAGCCTCTAATAAACTGAGATGGATGTTGGGACAGACCCCACAACATCCTAAAAGAACAAAACTAAGTATATAAAATAATTGAGTCCTCCGGAAAGCAAGGAGGCTCACCACTGACTCTGGAGTGCTCAGCTGAATCAACGACGTGCAGGATGCTGATTCGGGGTACCTGTATCTGCATCGTCATAAGATGCAAGCCAACTGGCATCAATACATGAAATGTACGAGTATGAGAGCTGGAAACTAAGCAACAAAGGCTAGAAGGAAATTTGGAAGAAACTGAAATACCTTACCTGGCTCAACTTAACTCAACCTGACTGACTTCTTTCAATATAAGACAAATTTTAAAACAAGTGCGATATAAAGAAAGACTGTTTAAAACATGCTATAAACTCTGTGTGTATACAAAGATACAATAAGCCTGAAATGTATATAGAAATACAATGAACTGATGTATATAAAAATACAATAATCTCTGTGTATGAAAATACAATAACATCTTATACTCGGCCAAAGGTGTAAGACCTGAACTGCCTAATGGATCCACTAGTCTAATTCGGTGCTCGATACTACTCCCAAAAATGTACTGGCTCTTATGTTTTTAAAACATATTTCTTCCTGCTAATATGAGATAATTACTCAAAAACTAGCCTGAAGGCTCTTTTGGAAATCTCAGTTTCCAACCTTGTTTAAATGTAAAAACATTTCTTTAAAACTTCCTTGGGAATACATAGTTCCCTAATAACTTTGAGAAATGAACTCAACTTGAAACTCTTAACTAAACTTGACTGGAAACTTGAGCCTTAAATGGAGTTAAAACATTCAATAAAGACTCTTGAATAACTTTAAAGACTTGCTTGAACTTACTCTTAAACCTTGCTTGACTTGACTCTAACTTCCCTTAACTTTGATCCTAACTCGTCTTGAATTGGATTATGGATTCAAGACATATAATCGCATGTTTATAGATGAGTTCGGGATGTTTAGAAACACTTTGGGGTGTTGGAAACAACTAGGGAACATAGGTATAACACCTAGGAACATACATGAGAAAGCATGGAAAGAATGGGAAAGCTTGGAGTCCTTGGCGCTCTGAGAGGCGCGGAGCGCCAGGCCAAAAACTTCAGAGAAGGCCTGCTGGCGCTCTGAGTGGCGCGCCGCCCCAAGGGCTGGGCTTCAGAGCCCCTCTTGGGACGCGATGACAGGTGCGACGCGCCAATCCCCTTGCCCAGAAACTCGACTTTTCCCCCTCTTTTCTTCAACTCTAAACCATCCTTACTTCAAAGGATCTAACCCCAAACACTAAGGATCATCATATCCCTCAACATACCATGGATTACAACTCAAAACACAACCAAATCATGTCTCACAGACAACAACAACTTCAACAACACAACTAACAACATCAACAACAACTAACAACTTCAACAACAATTCCAATCTTTCCTCAAATCATAAAATGAGCTTGGTGTGTGGGGGAAAGGATCAACCCACACTAAGAACTCACATACCTTGGTAGGGATCACCCCCGACGATTTTCACGACGGAAACTTGTTGATCTCCTCTTCTTCTCTTCTTCTTCTCCTTCTTCTCTTCTTCTTCTCTTCTTCACTCTCAAGAACCCTAACTTTCTCTCTTTAAAATGGGACAAAATGATCCAAGGATCAGCCCTATACAACAATATAATCCCAAAGGAATTGGCTAGGGAAAAGACTAAAATGCCCTTAATTTTCCGGACGGATTCCCTGTCAACTGCCCAACTTTCAATGGCCATAACTCGCTCATACAAACTCAGAATTGAGCAAACTCGGCGGCGTTGGAAAGATCATTCCACAAGCTTCACAACCATAACTGGAACTACTCCTAACTCATCCTGAGCTGGAAGTTATGACTGCTCAAAGTTGGCCAAAAATTCACTTTTTTTCCACACTTAGCCAAATTTTCCAGATTTTCAAATTCTTTCCAAAATGACTATTTCCGATTCTAAGCCTCTTCCAAGCTATTTCAAATTGTCGGATGTTACATTTCATTTGCCAGGATTTTGGTAGAAGTGGATATCTCTCGGCCTCTTCCCAAAATGATAAAAATTCAGGATCCAAGGGGACGAGTACTGGAGCAGCCTGTATGGTGTGATTATAAGCCAATGTTTTGCCAAAAATGCCTGCAAGTAGGACACTCATATGTAGACAAACCAATGTCAACTCCTCAATTCCAGAAGAAAGGTCAGGGTCAGAGACAAAGGAAGGAATGGAAACCTGCCAAAGGTAAAGAACAGGGACATGGTACAGGTCGGGGGTTATTTACACAATAAGAAGAACAACCCATTTGGGAGGATACACATCACATGAGCAGGGAGAAAGGCAAATAGTGTGACAAAGAACCAATATAAAGAGAGGTATAAGTTATCCAAAGGAAAGTGATGCAGACAAAAAGGGATTTAATAGTGCAGATGATCATCAGACTGGAGAAGCAGATGGGGACAACATGGAAATATAACCTAAACTATCCTCCAATTCATGATTGTTACATGGAATGTGAGAGGCCTCAACAAAGAGATGAAACATAAGGAACTGATGCTATTTTTGAGAAGGAATAAAGTAAAGCTCATAGGTTTATTTAAGCACAGAGTTAGGGCAGAAAAATCTAGTAGTACTATAAATAAAGTTATGTCAGGCTAGGAATGGTGCACCAATGCTAATTCCAATGTACGAGGTAGATTGTGAGTGGTATAGAACTCTACTGACATTGACTTCACTAGGATGGAGACATCAAATCAATACATTCATGGTTTGGTGGATGTGAAACAATGTGATATGCATTCCAGTTCACAACAATATATGGACCACATACTATAGGTGTCAGGAATCCCTTGTGGATAGCAGTTCATTGGCTGCATAATCGTATCAATGAACCATGGTTGTTAATGGGGCACTTTAATGTTATCCTAACACAAGATGACAAACCTATTGTGAGCCAAGTTCAGGTTGCAGAAACAAGGGACTTTCGAGATATCTTGAGTGATTGTAATCTTTTTGAGAACTACATACAAGTGGCAGAACTTTACGGGGACAAATGGGCATTTTTACAGCAGGATAGACAGAGCAATAGTCAATGATGCTTGGATTAACACAATGCCACCAATGCAAGTCATGGTCTCAAATCATTCACCTCTAGGCCTACTAGTGGAGGAACAAATAGATACAAATAAGAAGCCATTCATGGTTTTATACTTGGGAAACACACAAATTTAAGGAGTAAGGTGCAAGCAAGCTGGCAAATACAAGGTGGAGGAATGAAAGGGGTATGGAAAAACTTGAAGCTAGTAAGTAGAGAGATACAAAAACTCAACCAATATGAATTTATGGGTGTCTCAGATAGAGTTAAACAACTTAGAAGAGAACTTATTGATAAGCAAAGTCACGTGAGGGTGGTTCCAATCCCTCAAAGTATGTTGGAGGAAGAAAAAATGTTTAAGCTGAGTTGGTCAAATGGAGTTTGATAGAAAAAAAAATATATAAACAAAACTCTAGAGTACAGTGGCTTAAGCTAGGTGATGCTAATACTGCTCATTTCTTTGCTAGCATGAAGGGAAGGAAAGCTCAGAATCAAATTATTATGCACACAAAAAAGGATGGCCAGGTCATAAAAGATCCATCAGAAATCACCAAAGAAGCGATGGAGTTTTACAGGAAGATGTTAGGACAGACCACTAGTCATAAGCACACAATTTAACCAGAAGTGCTTAAAGCTGGACATGTGCTCACAAGAGAACAACAATTGTCCCTAATACAACCATTCAATGCTGATGATATTAAGCAAGCACTCAAGGATATTGGAGACTCAAAAGCTCCAAAAGGAGATGGCTTCAGTGCTTATTTCTTTGAACAAGCTTGGCCAGTTATAGGTGAGAAGGTAACTACAATAGTACTAAATATTTTCCACACAAATGAAATGTATGCACTTATTAACAGAACATCTATCACACTTATTTCCAAAGTATATCATCCAACCTCAATCAAAGAATATAGGCCAATCTCCTGTTGTACCACTGTATACAAGATTATATATAAAAAAAAAATGCTCACATCTAGAATCCAAAGTGTTATGGAGTATCTTGTTGATCCAAGTCAAGCTGCTTTTGTCCCTGGAAGAATGTTGACTGATAATGTACTCTTAAGTCATGAATTGGTCAAAGTGTATGGAAGAAAGGGAATATCTCCTAGATGTATGTTCAAAATTGATATGCAAAAACCTTATGATTCTTTGGAGTGACACTTCTTGGAATAGGTACTGGTAGGTATCCAGATTCCTCATAAATTCATAGAATGAATTATTATCTGTGTGAAGACAGACTCCTACTCAGTCATGATTAATAGTTGTCCCGATCCACCATTTCAAGCTAAAAGAGAAGTGAGGCAAGGAGACCCCCTATCCCCTTATCTCTTTGTCCTTGCCATGGACTACCTCATTAGACTGTTAAGAACTCTTAGATCAAAAAAAGTTTTGAATTCCACCCTAGATGCCACAAACATCATATCATACAACTCAGTTTTGCAGATGACCTCCTGCTATTTTGCAGGGGTGATATACCTTCCATTACTCTACTACATGAATGCTTCCAAAAGTTTTCTAATGTATCTTGACTCATTTTTAATTAGAACAAGAGTTGTATATATTTTGGGGTGTGTCAGAGGCAACTCAATAGTTGATACTACAACATACAGAGTTCACTAAGGGGCTACTTGCTTTCAAATATCTTGGGGTTCAATTAGCTCCAAAAAGCTCTCAGTATAACAGTGTCAACCCCTTCTAGACAAGATGTTAGGAAGGATTTCAACATGGACAGTCAAATTTCTATCTTTTGCAGGGAGGTTACAGTTGGTCAATAGTGTTCTAATTTCTATCCGAACCTTCTGGGCACAAATATTCCTCTTACCTAAGCAAGTGCTACAAAGAGTAGAGGTAATATGCAAAAGATTTCTCTGGAATGGTAAAGCACAAACAAAAGTAAAGACCATTTATAGCTTGAGATACATTATGCAAACCAAAAATAGTTGGTGGACTCAATGTTTTATATATATATATACACGTATGTATGGAACAAGGCAACAATTCTTAAACAATTATGGAATATGAACAAGAAAAAAGATAAGTTATGGATTGTGTGGGTTCATAGTTACTACCTTAGGGGTAGAAAACCATGGGAGTTACATGTCAATCAAGCTTCTTGGGTTGTGAAGAAAATAATACATGCATGGAATTGGCTGAATGAGAGGGGAATACAAATGGCAGAAATCATGGAAGCGGATGTGTTTAGCATCAAAGAAATGTATAAGAGACTAAAAAGAGATTACAACAAGGTTCCATGGTGTAGGTTGACATGTAACAACCTAGGAAGTCCAAAATGGACTTTCTTCCTTTACTTGGCAATACACAGAAGACTTTGTACCAAAGACAGGCTAGGGAAGTGGGGAATTCTTACTGAAACAACATGCTCCCTTGTAGTGCAAAACCTGAAACCCATCAACATCTATATTTTCACTGTCCCTTCACTCAAAAGGTGTGGTAAAAGCTATTAACATGGTTATCAGTCACAGGGAGCAGCTTAGGATGGGAAGAAGAATTGGCATGGATTACATTAATGCCTCAAACAAATCAATGCAAGCAGAAGTCTATGGACTAACACTGGCAACAACAATCTACTTCATCTGGCAAGAAAGGAACCACAAGATTTTTCAGTACAAGGAGAGGACTATAGAGATGATCATCAAACAAATCATCCAAGATATACATTGTCGAACTAGTATGACTCCCAGACTAGCAGACTTTATCCATAGACATAATTTTTATCCTTAATATAGTTAGTTAGGCTGAAATGGTTACTTGAAGTAGTTGGGCTTAGAGATTGGGAACTTGTCCATATCCTAAGTTCCACTTTTGTACATAATGCAGTTATCTGGTAATACAAATTAAAATTATAAAAAAAATATTTTTTATATGAATTTAATAAATATGATACATAATTTAGTATGATATAATATTTTTGATGTGTTCATTGTACTTTATGTATAATAATTGTAGAGGTATTATTTGATCGAATTCACATAAAAAAATTAATGAGGTTTTACTGTATATCATATACAAATGACAAAATTTAATGATGTATATAATTAATGAATATACTCCCTCCATTCTTATTTATATGTCACCATTTTAGATTTCACGTCCCTTAAGAAACTATGTAAGTTTTACCATTATATCCTTATTTAGTATTCTCTTGAAGTCAAGTTTCAATAAATGAACACAAATTATTATTTTGATTCATTAAATTGACCAATGAACATGAAGTAACCATTTAGTTTGCCTATGTTGGTCAAATTCACACTTTTAAGGCTAATAACTTTCAAGGGTAAAATAGAAAAAATAATGTCAGTTATGTATTGATTTTGTGAAATGATAAATAGTACGGACCATCCATTTTTAATAAGAACGATATATAAATAGGAACGGAGAGAATATTAATTTTGACCACTTTGATACTAATACTAATTAATATCACTTTATACATTTATATATATTTTTTCAATAAACTAGTTTGACCACTATACTGACTAATAAATGTTTCTTATTGGGATGGACTCATCATTAAATTTAATTGCCCCCAAAAAAGCTTAGGAATAGAAAAATAAGACCATTAATTTTAGGGGAAAATCTAATTAATGACCAACTGACCATTTTGAAAAAAAGTCTTAAAAAAAAGATTTTATTCACAATTTATTATTCATACATTAATGATCTTTTTGATCTTTTTCTAATTCTAGTTCTATAAATTGATCTCTTAAGTTAAACGAAACTCACCACCATTTTCATTACCCATTTTCACTTCATTTTCACAGATATGATCGATGGTGATAACAATCGCGGAACACCACCGGCTATAACCTCCGCAGCTCCACCATCAATCAGTCGTAAGTTTGATAAAGTTTTATCTGATCAAGCTTCTTCATCCCTTATCAGAAAGCGAAAGATAACAACCATCGGCACACCACAGTGATTTGGACTTGAATGATATGAAATGTTGTTAGGAGAGTTCACACATGTGACTCCAAAGGAAAATACGAAGAAGCATGTGAACATATACAATTGTTCATTTCCTTGTCTGCTCCTGCAAATTTGTTAACTCTTTATATTTGTCCAGATATATCCGAACACATAAGAATTGCCAAATCTGCAGGAGCAGCCAAGGAAATGGATAATTGTATGTGGTTACATGCTTCATCAGTACTTTCCTTCGGAATCATATGTGTGAACTCACCTAACAACATTTTGAACAAATCAAGGCGTGTCAAAATGAGCCCAAATATAGATAACATGTTTACTCCGCTCAAAATTTTATGAGTTGGTCTCAAGATAATTTGAATTGGGTTCAATCTCAACCATTTAAGCCTTGACCCATTTTTAAAAAAATCTTCAATTGAGTCCAATTTAATGTCCAATTTCAATTCGTTATAAGACTTTTTATTTTCATTGGTTTAATGTATGTTCCCATATTGAAGGTATGAATTACAATTTATTTTATATCTTTTAGGATTTATTTATAATTTTTTTAGGTAAATATAGTAGATGTCGAACCTCCTTCGACTATTTCGTGTGTCTATTTCTTCATATTTTAAAGAGAAAATTTTACATATAGCAAATAAAAAATTTCTAATTGTATGCTATAGCAAACTTTGTAAAATTGCAGTTCGTAGCAAAATTATAGTTTGCTATGGACTTTTCTTTCTGTATATTCGCTTGTCATTTTTTTTTATACATATTGATAGTTTAAAAAAGAAAAGGGCGTTAATTTCAGTTAGAAAAAAAAGGAAAAAAATCACTGAAGTCACGCACGTTCTGTTCCATTCGAATTCCCTTCCTTCTTCGTCGTCTTCAACAGTAAGAACTCCATTGTAACTCAATTCAGAAAATTGATCAAGCAATTGACGGTACTACACAAATAATCGAGATCATTGGACTGTAGAGATAGCAATAGGAGGTAATTTCATGAAGAAAACATACTCTGATTTTGCTTTTTTAGGTCGAAGATGGTGTTCAACATGTATTCAAAATTAGATTTCCTTTTTAACTATCATCAATTTAAGTTGAATGTATATTGAGAGGTGTATATTTTGTTCGAAATAGAGTTTAACACTTATGATTTGTATAGTTAATTTATAATCTACAAAAATTTGTGATCTGGAAATTTTCTGGATGAACTTGTTGATTATTTTGAATTTGTGATCGGAGATTCGCTCATTTCACAGTAATATTTGTGTTCGGATTTGTATATTTGCTTAGAGTTTATACGTATAGGTTTTCAGATATGATTCAGTAAGATATGTATAATACATATATGAAACTATTATGTGTATGTTTTATACAGTTATCTTCATCATAACACTGCACTTGTATGAAATTGCATAATTGTGTATAAAGTTATAATTTGTGTATATAATTGTTTATATATAAATGTATATGCAGAATGTGTATATAAACGTTTCTATGAGTATGTAATTGGAATATGTATATATGTGACTAACTAAAGTTGCTAATATTTGTATAAATATACGTTATGTTTGTTGTTGAAATTCTTAATAGTATAAACGTATATGTATACATAACTTTTTTTTATACAGAAATTTTGAAAATGGCTTCATTAGCTATTTTGGTTATGCATTCCGGTAGATGGGACAATGACAATTGTTACATTGACTATACAATTGAGGGGGTGATTTTTAAAGAAATTTCATCATATAAGGAGTTGTATAATGTTATTGCAATGCAACTCGGTGTTGATACAAATTTGATTAAGCTGAAAATTGAGTATAGGGTTAAAGAAAGCAAAACGCCAATGTTGATTCACAAAAAGTCTGCAGATGACTTCAACAAGTATCCAATTTGTATAAGCAAAATGGATAATAGTAGCAATATCACTGAACTGTGTGAAAGTTCAAATCAGGAGAATGATATGGTTACATCAATTTGTAATGATGGTATTGCTGATTTTGAGACTATGCATCTGTCAATTGGTGAATTGGTAGAGCCGTTTTGCGTCTTGGGGTCAGGGAGCTGCGATGGAGTCATTTCAGATCCTTGTAATAAGTACGTGGAGATTGACCAAGTGTATAAGAACAAAGCCACTTTGAAATCTGTGATGGAAAATTATGCAATTGAAAATAGATTTCAATATAGAACTGTGAGGTCAAATGCAATCACGTAACTAGTTTATACAACAAATACATTAGTGTATATGGTGTTTTAGTTATTTGCATATTTATATGTTGTGTTGTATTTGCTGATGTAGTTATACGCTGGAATGTATTTCTGATGAATGTGAGTGGTTGATGAAAGCATCAAATATCAGCAAGTCTGGAATATTTAGGATTCGAGCATTTAATACAGATCATACTTGTCCTTTGAAGGATAAAGTGTATTCACAAAAACATGTAACAAGCAAGTTGATTGGTGGGATCGTTAAGCCTAAGTTTGTTGATCACAAGAGAAAATATACACCTTCTGATATTCGGAGTGATGTAAAGATATATTTGGGAGTTGATGTAAATTACTCATTGGCTTGGAGGGCTAAAGAAAAGGCTCTGATTTCATTGAGGGACACCACAGCTGCATCTTACAGCAAACTTCCAGCATACTTGTATATGATGGATATTACATATCCAGGCTCGCATATACGTCTAAAGAAAATAGACAAAAATGAATTCTTGTATCTTTTTGTTGCATTGAATAATTGTATACAAGGCTTTGATCATTGCAGGCATGTCATAATTGTTGATGGAAGTCACCTATGAGGACCGTATAATGGAACATTTGTGGCTGCAAGCACAATGGACGGAGCAGGTATGTTTCATTGTGTTTTTGAATGTATATTTTTGATTTTCTGTTAATTTGTATGTAAATAAAAATGTAGGACATATTTTCCCACTGACCTATGGTATCATTGATTCAGAAAATGACGCAGCTTGGTCTTGGTTTTTTGTACAACTAAGGGAGGCTTATGGGGAAATGAGTAATATATGTGTAGTTTCCGATAGAAATGAGACCATCATAACGGCAGTCACAAAAGTGTATAAAAACGTGTCACATTATGCTTGTATGTGGCACTTGTGGTGTAATGTAGAGAAGAAATTTAGGAAGGCATCAAAGGAGCTAAGTCATGTGTTTTATACTATGGCAAAGACTTGCAGTAAAGTTGAGTTTGATAGGTTGATGGATACTGTAGAAAAGGTTGATGTAGGTGTCAAAGAGTATTTGGAGCTAGCTGGATATGATAAGTGGTCAAGGTGTCATGCAGAAACTCATCGGGGATGGGCTATGACGTCTAACATTGCAGAGAGTATAAATGTTGCATTAGTGTCTGCACGTGAATTACCAATTTTTAATTTTCTAGAAGAGGTTAGACTAATGTTTGGGAGATGGAATCATGACAACAAACACGAGGCAGCCTGCACATTTACTCCGTTGATTGAAAAATTTCAGAAGATACTGATCGAAAATGAAGCAATGAGAACACGAATGAGGGTATGTTTTATGTCTATGTAGTGTTAATTAATCAGTTATGCACACAGATAGAATATATATACAATTGCGTAGACTTATACATATAAATAAATCTATTTGTATGAAACAGGTTGTGCCGTCAACTGAATATATATACAATGTGACTGATGATGGTAGGAGTTTTGTGGTATGTTTAAAGAATAAAACATGCAGTTGTGGAAAGTTCTAATACGAAGAAATACCATATGAACATGCTTGGGCTGTACTAAAACGAAAAAGTCTAGTGGCTGATGGATATTGCTCAGATTTGTATAAACCAAAGACGGTTTTAAAGATTTATGAGATACCAATTTATCCATTGCCTGATGTAGCAGAATGGGTGATACTTGAATACATAATGTATGATGAAGTCCGGCCTCCAAAATTCAAAAGACCTCCAGGAAGGCCAAAAAATAAACCCCGTTCAAAAACAAAACGTGAATTGCTTGGTCTCAAAGGGAAGCATACGTGTAGCACATGTGGAGTTGCAGGTCACAATAGGCGTTCATGTAGAAACAGACCTCAAGAAGTTTAATAAGCTCTTTCGATTATATTTGAGTGTAAAATTCAATTTTATAGATACTTGAATGTTATTCTAAACTGGTTCTGTGTTTAAACTGTATGAGTTGGAATGTTGATGATGGAATAAAATTGTTATGTCCTATTAATTGTGATCTTTTTTATCTTCATTTTGTATTCATGCTCTTGTATATAATATGAATTATCGTTGGCGTATATATTGTACATCATATACAGAAATTCTATATGTATAAGTTAAATTGAACATTTTATTATATGTGTATAAGCTGGAGATTGAACATTGTATTCTATTTGTATTAGTTATATTGATTTTCCCTTTTTGAAACCGAAAATGTATATTCATAATGAATTAAGGGAATTAAAGATTGTATAAACTTTCGACATTTATACAGTTAATCTGTAAATATATGTTGTTAGTTAAGTGGTTTGTATACTTATACTTTATGAACATCCTATAAGCCTAACAATGTAGATGTATATATTCAACATAAATGTACTCTTAGATTTATACTGTTAGTGTATAAACAAACATTGTATAAGTTGATTTGTATAATTAAACTTTATGAACAAATTGTATAATCCTAACAAATGTATATTTATACACTCAATATAAAACATGATTATACAGTCCAATAACCCACAAACAACAACTTCAGTTTATCATTGTGATATGTATAAATGTAAGTTTTATCTTTCCTTTTTTTTTACTTGACACAACAATAAGTGTATACATATACACAACATAAAAGATACACATAGATTTATACAGTTAATGTATAAATATACATTGTATAATTTAGTTTGTATAATTATTAAAGTGTTAAACTGCATATATAATGAAATTAACAAAAACAAGTAAGTAAAAGACTTAATCGATCAAATGAGTATATTACAATCAAAAAACTGAAAGTTCAAAACTTAAAGCTCAAAACAATAAATGTTGTTATGCATGTCATTTGCATATTCAAAAAAAAAACCTGAAATTTAGTACTGTTCTAATTAATTGTGATCTTTTCACTCCTATCGCAATTCCTGTGAATCCTGATTGGCCTTTCTGGTGCCTCACTGTCACTAGTGGCATCAGCTTGGATCTTTTGCACCCCATAGTTCCACAATAAAGAAGCATATTGAATACGTGTGAACTCTGAATCGAAGGAATTTGGAACCCCATTTCCATTACTGATATGATCTGCATAAGCAGCAACATATAGTCCACAATCGCTGAAAATAAAACACATCCAATTTTATGATCAGTATAAAAGTTTAAATAATGAACAAGATAAATAGGTATAATACCTCTTGATCATTTAGATTATTAAAAACAGATTGACAGTTCAATTCAGAAGGTAAATGTTGAAAAGGTTCTTCGAATTGAACGACACCGACTGGCACTTTATCTGTAACTTCTACACCATCACCCTGAAAGAAAAATATTAAATGTATATTTATCATAATTATGTATAATATATATGTATTGATCTATATTAACAAACCTTATCTTCCACATCTTTTGATTTGATAGAATCCAACACAACTTTGAAGTTGTTTTCAATGAAGTTCCTTAAATCAGTAAACTGTTTCTCCATCTGAAATTGGACATATATAGGTAACTTTAACGCTAAATATACAAATTAAAAGAATTTTAATAAATAAAAACAATTAAAAAATAAATACCGAGAGTTTGAATTGATCAAACTCATCACGCAATATACTGAAATCATGTGACTTGCTGGTAGATGGTATTTCGAAAGCAACACTTGATTTAATCTCAACATTTTGCTTAATGCCTATATAGGATGGAACATTAGCATGTTTTTTGGCCTGCCTCTTTGGAAGTGGTGACTTAGGTCTTTTTGCAACATTGGCACGTCGGGGAGACTTTATTAAACAAGGTTGCTTTGAAATGACCCTAGGTGTTGTGTTGTTCTGAATAGGAGTGACTGTCTGCCTTGATTTCTTCTTAGGAGGCGACAAACAAGTATCAACTTTTTCTTTTCCCTTGTTATTTATTGGACATGGAGGATCCTGAAAATCATCGTCTGAAGCATTTGCAACTGTTGTTTCTGTTGGAGATGAATCTGATTGAACATACTCAGGAGGTAATTCAAGAATCTTGAGTTCCATTGGAGTTGGAGTTATATTCTTAAAAACAAGCTGCAAAATATAGACATGTTCATATTGACATATTCATTATACAAAATGTTTACTTAATCAAATGTAAAAACATATATACAGTTTATATATATATATATATATATATACATTAGACAAACTTATATGTATAATTATACAATTTATAAGCTTATATATACAAATGAGCTTATGTTTATAAAGTTCACATACTTATAGGTATATTTATACATTGTCAAAAACTTGTATAAATAATAATACATGGAGCAAATTTATACATATAGTTTTCTATAGCACAAACTGATACATATATTTATACAGTTATATATCTATACTATATTTTATACAGATAATATAGTATACATAAAATTGTACAGTGCGTACCGGATTGTTATTGTCTCTGAACATGCTCTTAGCAAAATAGCTTAGACGAGGGAAATCTTTTTTTGTCTTCCAGTTAAGTATCCTAGGGATGTGATGAGATACCTTAACAACAATTTCCTCATCAAAATTCGAACAACATTCATAAAACCACACTTGCAAAGCAAGTGGGAAACCATACAACCTGAAATACTTCCCATCGTGTTTGATCTTAGTATGCAAATACAGAATCAGCAGGTCAAAAGCCTTTTTACCCCATGGGTAGTCAATGTATCTGCCCGATTCAACCAAATCAAAGTCTTTCCTATCAATAACAGTACTGGTTGGTTCTTCGGAAAGGATGAATGAATGTATATAAAACAATATAGCAAACTTCACCGCATCATCATCATTATCCCCCCAAACCTTATTATCAAACTTTTCAACCAACTGACTCTTGGTGATGGCTTTTTCGACTCCAAAATACTGAAGAATAATTATGTTTGGTTCTTCGGTATTAAAGACAAAATCCTTCTCATTGTTTGAACATTTTAACCCAGATATTATAGCAAAGTCACGAATGGTGAATCGCAAAGTGGTGCCATTCACATGTATCAGGATTGCATCTTTTGAGCTAACCTCAATTTCTCTCAAAAACATGCACCTAATCAGTTGTGCTTGAACATGACACCTACGAATGCTAGATAATTGGGCAAAACATGTTGTTCCACAAAATTCTTTATACTATGAAATAGTAAGCTTTGTAGCTAACACTTTCATTACTTCAATATTTGTGTAACACTGCATGTGAGGTATGCGTGTTGGTTCTCTTTTTCCTAAAAACTTAACAGCCTGAAAAAATGCATATATAATTTTACTAAAAATACACACGTATACATAATTAAGACACAAGTACAGATATCAAAATGTATGAAATAGCTTTTAAATGAAAATAACATATACAAGTTTTATAAAGAAAAAATACATTATACAAACTAATTTCAACTGTATAAATATTTATATTGTATATATAGATAAATTGTTGTACCGCTACGAACACAATAACTATTGATATTATACTTATACAAATAAATTCAAATGCATAATTGTTTACATTGTATATTTAGTGAAATACAAACCATTTATGTATGTGTATAAGTTTGGGGAATTGTATATGTCTAAAGGAAGATTATACAAATAGGATCCTTATACAAATGAAAAAAACTTATACATAAAACAATGCACAAAATTGTATAAATGTTTATACTGTATATATATTATACATTATACAACAAATTTCAAATGTATAGTTGTTTACCTTGTATGTATAGTTAAATAGTTCTATTTTATACACTTAACTTTGGATATTAACATAGTGACTATATAAAACTGTATAAACAAACAGTTATAAGACATGAATCAACACAGAAAATATAAGAAAAATATATAATCGTAACATATACAAAAATAATGATTATACAAATACCTCATCATGCTCCAATAAGCCAGAAACAACAACTTCCTTTCTTTTTGCATTCTCTTCTGTATAATTAGTTGTTTTTTCTTTCCTTTTTTTACTTGACCCAGCAGCAGACTGATCTTTCTTACCTCCCTCCACAATTTTGATGTTGGATTGCTTCGATTTCGCACTCATTGCCTCCAATCTGATTGGGTTATTTTTCAATTTGGATTTGATCTCTTGCATTGTGTTGGATTTGGACATTGAACCTGAAACCTCCCCAAAATCCTGAGTTAAACCCAAGGAAAAAGATGGACGTTCAACACTATTTTCGACATGCAAGGGTATACCTCTTGTGAATCTTTTAGATGGAGATTGGGCATCCATTGTTTGAAGGAAAACTCTGTATGCATTATGAACTGATGTGAAAAATATCTTGAAAAAACTGAAAAAAAATAGACAAAAATTAAAAGTAATCGATTGAGATAAGTTTTGGCGGTACCTGGAATTTTTGAAGGAATTTTGAAACTGCGATTGAGAACGTGCTGGTGGAGATTTGAAATTTCAAACTAATTTTGGGGAGAAAATTTGGGAGAAATTGAAGGAAAAAAGAGATATAAACGAGAAGAAGATATTGTATAAAAGGAAGAGAATAACGTCAACTTTTTTTTTTACTTATACAAATCGGTGGGGCCATTAAATAGCAAACTGACCGAAACTTTGCTCCTTAAAAGAAATAAATGAAACGGTAGCTACTGTATTTATTTTACATTAAAAGTTTGCCATTATG
The DNA here is from genome assembly GCF_900185275.1 of Solanum verrucosum. Taxonomy (NCBI): domain Eukaryota; kingdom Viridiplantae; phylum Streptophyta; class Magnoliopsida; order Solanales; family Solanaceae; genus Solanum; species Solanum verrucosum. The sequence continues at coordinate 1,739,420 of NW_026019970.1, forward strand.
TACAATTATCCCTATTTTGAACCCACTTATTTAAATTCTTGCTTTGCCACTATTGTATGGTGTTAGTGTTACTACTTTTTAATCAAATTCACAAATAAAATTATTTTATAATATTTATTAAGTTTGATTTCAAGTAAAAGTATAAATAGCTAAATAGAAATGTTAACCTAATAATTTTCTAATAATCATAATAAAACACAAAAAAAATTATATGACAATATTCCATAGGCTACGACTTATGTAATGATTTCCTAGAAATTTTACAGAATTTCTATTTTATATAGTACATATTTTATAAATATAATTTGTATTTAAATTTTAATATTTAAAACTTTAAATTAATGTTGAGTTGGACTCTTATTATTTTTAATACTCAATTTTATTTTTATTTTTTTAATTAATTTTTTTGGCCCACGAGCCGGCCCTATTCATATTTCTCAAGCCCCACAAATCAGTAGACTTATTCAGGTCGGACTAAAAAACTCTTTTCTTAAATGGACTCCGAAAATCTAAACTCAATCCTATTAAATCACGTGTTAGGCCAGGCTGGCCTAACAGATCCGGTGCATATTAACAGCTTTAGTGATAAGTTAAAAAATCTTTCTTCGACTAAAACATAGAATGTGCAAGCGCATAATAAAAGATATCTTGATTCTAGATACAAATCAGAAATACTTCATATACAACTGAGTTATAACTTCAAAAATCACTAAATTTTTAAATACTGAGCTACAACTTTAAAAATCACTAAATTCCTAGATATAATTAAGAAATATTTCTGATACAACATAGATACAATTTTGAAAGTCACTAGATTTATGTATACAATTCATAAATATTTTAGATACAAAGCATCTGCAATCCAGTTACAACTTTAAAAATTATAAGATACAATTTAAGAAATTCTTGGTGTCATAATCTAATTTCTAGAACAATATCAATATTTAGGAATCATCCTAACCATCTGTATTTAAAGGAAGAAAGAAGAAAAAGTACGAAAATTACACAAATGCCCTCTGTTAGAAATAGACACGTTGAGGAGCTCATTATTGAGTAAGCACGGTTACATCCCTTTTTCCCTTTTATATGTCTTTTAAATTTAAAAATTTAAGTTGTTGAATCATAATTTATAAAAAGAAAATCACTTAATTTTCAAATATTAAAAAAAACTAAAATGATAAATTAAAATAGGAGAAGTACAAAAATTAGATAAAGACCCTCTGTTAGAAGTAGACATGCTGATCAAGAGGTACCTGCTTTTAGACTTTTTATATAGTAATAAGAAGGAAAAAAAAATAAAGAAAGATAATCTTCTTTTCTTAAAATATTTTTAAGGACAAGTTTTTTCATACAATAAACTTTGCTCTTTTTTCTGTAGTATTTTTAACTTAACTCTTAGCTAGATGAGGGATGTCATTGCCAAATGCCAACTAATTAGGACTAGGTATCTCAATATAATCATTTAAATAATTAAGAGCTTTCAAAGTCAATGTGACAAAATAATAGTGGTATTCATGGCAATGTCAAGTGATGGTACCCACGAGCTAACAATTTGCTAGACATTCATTTATAAATGTGTGTTCAACTAAATTAGTTGCAAGTTGCAATAAAAAATTAATCATAGTGTAGAATATTTTTTTAGATTAAGGGTGTGTTTGGCACGAAGGAAAATGTTTTCCAATTTTTCCATGTTTGGTTGATTTAAATGTTTTCCAAATCAACTTATTTTCCTCAAATTTAAGGAAAATGACTTTCCTTCAAAACTTAAGAAAAACATTTTTCAAAACTCTACACCATCCTTCAATATTTTTTTGGGTCAGGTCCTGGGTCAGATATTAGGGTCGGATTTTGAAACGGTCATCGGGGTCTTGTCCTAGTCCGGGTGTCAAAGTCGAGTCGTAGATCAATTATAGGGGTTGATTTCCGGATCAAAAATCATTTTACTAAAGAATATTTTCTAGTCTCAAACCAAAAATAAAAAATATATTCTGGAAAATATTTTTCATTCACCAACCAAACATTAAAAAAAAATCTAGAAAATATTTTCTGCTCACCAATCAAACATGAGAAAATAAGTTAGAAATCCACTTGTTTTCCAAGAAAACATTTTCCATAGAAAGCATTTTCCTTTATACCAACCAAACACACCCTAAAGTCAAGTATATTGTACTCATAATGTCATGGCTTCTTTCTAGTTTCTAGCGACATGCTTCCATTAATGTTTTCAAGCTATTAAGCCCTATTTTCTATTTAAGAAATAAAATCTCTAATTGCACTATATATATAGATGAAAGGGAAAAATGGTTAAATATATTCATGAACTATTTAAAATGAGTTAATTTTATCCTCCGATATGTTTTGGAATCAAAATGTCTTTATTGTTATGTTTTTAGCTCAAAAATATCCTCCAATTAACGAAATAGCTCAAAAATATCCTTGTTTCTAACGGTTGCTTCAAAATAAGAAAAAATGGATCAATGCTTTTTATTCTTATTTTGGGGGAGTGGGGAGGTTGGGGGTGGGGGGCTAAATGAGATAAGACATATAATAACATTTAAGAAAAGTAGTGTAAGCATTTCTCATTTTAACAAATAAGTATGTTGACATATAACTTTTCTTTCTTTCGATTCCTTTATGTATATTAGGTGTGAGTTTGTCTTTCTAAACATGATATCGTGTGTCTTTTTTTCACATAATTATTTAATTTTTATTTTTCTACATTGATAATAATGAATTTATTTTACTAACTCTAATAATTGAATGATATGATAATTAGATATCAATTATGCATTCATATGTTATATAATTTATTGTAACTTTAAGTCATCACAAGTTTAAACTGAGGATTGATATAATAGTTTTGAAAGAAAACAATATAATAAATCTTTAGTTAAAAAACTAATGCATATAATTAAACTTTATATAGAATATATAATTGTCATTTAGAATAGTCAAATTATCTAATAATCTCTAAAATAAGTTTTGATCAGGCTTATTACACGAGAAATACATGGTAGAGGATTCCAGCAAAGGAAGTTGAGTAGTAGAGTACTAGAGTTAAAATGTATATCCATAGAACTATTAGAGGATAGGAAGATTACTAGAGTTAGCAAGTAAGCTTGGGGCTATTTGTCCAAGACTGCTTGTGTTTTTTTTTTTTTTTTTTTTTTTTTTTTTGTGTTTTGTAATGTTTCACTTTGGTTAATAAAAAATTATTTACCAAAAAAAAAAAAGTGCATTTGTCCCGAACTTTAAATGAAGGACAAAATTAAGGGCAAAATTGGATAGTTATTTCCTTGTTTTTGATCAATAGTAAGAGAAAATAGTATTTAAAATCTCTTTTTTGCAAATTAGAGGACATTTTCAAGCCAAAAACGTACCTGTAGTCTAAAGTTTTGAGACAAAATGCAAGAGAGAATAAATCTAACCCATTTAAATCAGTTCAAAAATATATTTGACCCGTTTACCAAGATGAAAATAGAAACAAAGGATTGCTTCTAACTTCTAAGTTCTAAGTTTAATATCATAAAGTTCATTTGCCTATTAAATCTATAAAAGGCTTTTAATAGATTTATATTTATAGTAACTCACATTATAATAGCTAGTTCTTGATTTCGAGATGTAGCACATAATTTTGAATTTGGAGACTTTGAACAAGTCTTATTATCCATCTAAAACTTGTTTGATGAATTCATATTGGGAATCGAGGAATTTGAATGTGATTCGTATTCTAAAATAACAATTGTAATATATCAGATGAGGGAGAAAGCTACGTGGTTGTCAGGGGATCCAAATTATCCAAAAAAATTGTATATACAAATAAAATAATACACAAAGTGATTAAATAAATATTTTGGACACCCTTGACACAATAAGCTATTGTAGCACAGTGATCTTAGATGTCTCACATGAGCCCGTGCTTTATCGCGATCGCAAAGAAAAAATGATAATTATAATATTAAGCTACATTTCATAAATAAATAAATTATAACTACATTTTATAATTAAACTCTAAATCATAGCTACTTATGAAATTTTCTCCGTCTTTTCACTTTTCCGTACTTGAGAAATGAGAATCCTTTATTTCACAAACTACTTAAGTTAAAACTATTTCACAACTTATTCATGTAGATGCTTTAAATAAAGGGAAAATTGTATGAAATAGCAAATTATTAATTCAAATTAAATGTTATAGACATAGTTTATTTTAATTGTAATTCGCAATAATCATCCTTTTTTTTGCCATCTGATTCGGTATACAATTAGCCATTTTCGGTATACAATTAGTCATTTTATACATTTTGGTATAAAATGCGTTTGTGTTTGTATAAAGCGAGAGAAAAGTATATATACAAATACAAATACATATATTTTCATCCTATACACTTATAATTATACAAATACAGATCTTATTATACAAATTACAATGCATAAATGAATTTATACAAAACTGAACAATTTGCATAAAATTAGATGTTTCTAGCGAATTATACAAATCAAAAGCTCTATAACAAACATAAAATTTGCTATAGAGCGCAATTATATAAACTATAGCTATAACATACAAATATGATTTTTATGTTTGCTATGTGAAAGTTGCTCAAAAATAAAATGTAGCATCAATAATCTGATTTTTATTTTTTTTGCCTTATAACTGAAGATGATAATAATGTGGCCATCAATTCATTCCAATGGAAATAAAGTAAATATTGGTATAATATAATTGAGCGTAATATTATATGTGTTGTCATGCAATAGTTGTGTACTTTTAGAACATGTTTATCCCTAAATATTCTTGTTTATAAATAGCTAAAATACACGTATTCTTATTTCATATTTTATTTCACATAAAATAAACTATACACCTAATTAATCAAGGGGTTTCGGGTTTGAGCCCCTTTAGGTATGAAGTCGCCTTTGTTAGGAACGTTTTACCCCTAATATGGGATTTTTCAGCGCGAATTTAAATTTAATCAAGCTTCAATACGGATATCGAACACCAAGCGGAAATAAAAAAAAACCATAAACTATGCAAAAACAACCCTTTTCAACTCCATTAAACATAAAGTTAATTTATTTATTAAATGTCCTAATTTCAATCATTAGTGTGTAACTTTGATGAGTGATTTTGAAATTTCAACATAAAAGCAGTTGAAAAATTAAGTCTACTCTTTACTCCTTTTTTAGAATTTAAAAAATTTCATCAAACTTTAAAATATAATTTTCTTACCTTCATGCCACTAATTAACAAAAATCAAATGCTTACAATATGATAAGTCTTTGTATGTAATTCAAATATTTTTGTAAAATGAATTAATGATGAACATTTTAAAGAGTCATTTGATAATAAAAAAAATCATCCTTTTTTCGAATTTTAAAATTTGAAATAAGTTGAATTCAAGAATTTTAAAAAATTTAAAAAACAACAAAAAACTCTTTTCATTTTTTTCACTCCAAATTACTTCAAAAAGGTTAAAAAAAAAACAATTTAATTTGTATTCATAACTAAATTCAACTCTAATTTTCAAAAACTCATTTTTAATTTAAAAGTAAATATTAGTCCCTCTATTTCGTATTAAGTAAATTTTTTTAGGCTTTTTCATTGTTAAAAATAATTTAATTGCTTAAAGTTCAAGATGGATGTTTGAAATCTTTTTCAATTTTCCCTTCATTTGTTGAGGTTTTATATTTCTAGAAAATAAATTACACTACTTACAAAAGAACAATAGTAGAAATTATGATTTTAATTATATTCTTGAATATTTTTCTTAATAAGTATACCTCGCCTCACAAATTGTACTAATATAAATTAGAGAGAATACTATTTTTAAAAAAATTTCACGATGAAAAATGATCAAAGGCATGCTATTAAAAGATTGTTTTATGACTATTAAGATTCTTCCTTATCCAATAAAAAATGAAGTCATCCATCCGACAAGGCGAAACGGGTACGGGTCGAATAAAACAGGTATTGTCGGAAAAGATGGCGCGCTGAAATACAACACAACATCTCCTCTTTCACCGGTTCCCCAATTTTAACGGAATTTACAATTTCTCTCTCGAAACCTCTTCTTCCATCTTTATCTCTTCTCCAGGTAAACAAAACCCATCCAAGATTCCATTTTTCCATTCTTTTTTTCCCTCAGAAAGGTGAGGTTTTTCAAGATTAAATACCCATTTTTGTTAATCGTTTTGAAATAGCCTGCAGCACCATTGTTTTGTATTTATTTGTTTCTTTATAAAGATTGGTGTTTGCAGGTCAAAGATTGTATCTTTTTTAATGTATAAGGTTTGTTTTTATGTTTATCTTGGTGGGTATTCTTGAATTTGAGGGAATATGCATCATAGCATTTTTTCAACTATGCGTAGTTTGAATATGATGGAGGGGTGTAAGGGAACCCAAGTCTATGCCCTTAATCCGTCTGGTACAACAACAACCACCAATGGGTTTGGTGGTGGTGGTGGTGTAGGGGAGAAGTTTTTACAGAATTTGTTGGCTAATCCTGTTAGGTCTAGATCGGATCGTAATTTTCCAGCTAGTCAATCGAAAGATGAGGTTAATATGGGTGTTTTAGCTGAAGCCCTTGCTAGTTATGGCCTGCCAAAAACTGATCTACTTGAGCCTCAGATTGAGTTTTGTTTGAAACCTATGAATTTTGTGGAGACATTAGCTGATGTTTATTGTAGGATGGAGGGTTGTGCTCAGTTTGGCAAGTCAAAGATGTTTCTTGAGCAATGTGCTATATTTAGGGGATTACCGGATCCTAAATTGTTTAGGAAGTGCCTTTTGTCTGCTAGGTTACATGCTGTTGATGTGCACACCAAAGTTGTTCTTTCTGCCTGGTTGAGGTTTGAGCGAAGGGAGGACGAGTTGATTGGTGTATCGGCCATGGATTGTTGTGGGAGAAGCATGGAGTGCCCTGGCAGTGCTTTGGTGACGGGGTATAATCCTGAATCAGCTACTGATCCTTGTATGTGCCACCGGGGTAAGGATACTGAAATTAACATGGATGAAGAATGCTCCACTTCATCGAGTCGTGGAAATGAGGAAGAGGATTTTGACATGTCATTTTGTATTGGGGATGATGAAGTCAGGTGTAGGAGATTTAACATTGCATCACTTTCTAGGCCATTTGAAGTCCTGCTCTATGGTAGCTTCATGGACTCGCGAAGGGAGAAAATAAAATTTTCAAATAATGGGATTTCTGCAGAGGGGATGAAAGCTGCTGAGATGTTTAGCAGAACAAAAAGTGTGGACTCTTTCAACCCTGATATTGTCCTAGAGCTCCTGTCATTAGCCAACAAGTTCTGTTGTGATGAGATGAAGTCTGTTTGTGATGCGTATTTGGCATCTTTGGTCTTTGACATGGATAGTGCTATGTTGCTTTTTGAATATGGACTGGAGGAGAATGCATATCTTCTAGTGGCAGCATGTTTGCAGGTATGTTTAAGGGAACTTCCAAATTCAATGCATAATCCAAATGTGTCAAGACTCTTCTGCAGTTCAGAAGGTAAGGACCGATTATCTTACGTAGGACATGCTTCCTTTCTGCTCTACTATTTTCTGAGCCAAGCAGCTATGGAGGATGACCTGAAATCAAACACAACAGTAATGCTGTTGGAAAGGATGGGAGAATGTGCAAGTGAAGGCTGGCAGAAGCAACTAGCATTCCACCAATTAGGTTGTGTGATGCTTGAAAGAAAAGAGTACAAGGATGCACAGAAATGGTTTGAGGCAGCTGTTGAAGCTGGTCATGTTTATTCCTTAGTAGGCATTGCCAGATCCAAATACAAGCGTGGTCATATGTACAAGGCATATAAGTTGATGGACTCCCTCATCTCTGATTATACACCTTCTGGGTGGATGTATCAGGAGCGATCAATGTATTGTCAAGGAAAAGAAAAGACGATGGATTTGAGTACAGCTAGTGAACTGGATCCAACTCTTTCTTATCCATATAAGTACAGAGCGGTTTCAAAGGTGGAGGAAAATAGACTTGGACCAGCTATTTCTGAGATCAACAAAGTACTTGGCTTCAAGATTTCTCCTGACTGCCTTGAGCTTCGTGCTTGGTTTTTAATTGTCCTGGAGGAATATGAAGGCGCTTTAAGGGATGTTAGGGCACTATTGACTTTAGATCCCCATTACATGATGTTCCATGGGAAGTTGCAAGGTGAACACTTGGTGGAGCTTCTAAGTCATAATGTTCAACCGTGCAGTCAGGCTGACTGCTGGATGCAACTATATGACCGATGGTCCTCCGTAGATGATATTGGCTCCCTAGCTGTTGTCCACCATATGTTAGCTAATGATCCAGGGAAGAGTCTCTTAAGGTTCAGGCAATCTCTCCTGCTTTTACGGTATGCACACATTTTGTTTCACTATAATAATCATATTGTTCGGTATATTCATCTTTATGTGCTGTCTGTTTCCTTTCAGCCGCTATAAAGGATTTTAAGCTCTACTGGTTTATAACTTTAGATTAAGTATATAATTCTAATATATCAATTTTTTTCCCGTGAGATATTTTTGTCTCTGGGAATATGGAAATCGATGAATGATTGTAAAAGTTAGATGCTTCCCTCCTTGTTTCATGAAAGTTGACTGTAACTACAAATATTCTGGTCCACTGTGCACTTAGCTTACAACAAAAACTTACATACACAACTTGATTTCTCATGCTTGAGAAGCTGAATGTGAATATCTGGGAGGTGTATGGAGTTTTTTTCTTTTTGCGCTCCTTGGGACTGATGTGCACTTTTTTATAGATTAAATAGCCACAAGGCAGCAATGCGTAGTTTGAGAGAAGCAAGAAACCAAGCTACCTCCGAGCACGAAAGGCTAGTCTACGAAGGATGGATATTATATGACACAGGTTATCGTGAAGAAGCAATTGCTAAAGCTGAAGAGTCTATCTCTAACCAGAGATCGTTTGAAGCCTTTTTCCTGAAAGCATATGTGTTATCAGAAACAAGTCCTGACTCTGAATCTTCATTGTATGTCATACAACTGCTTGAGGAAGCTCTTAGGTGCCCTTCAGATGGTCTTCGGAAAGGCCAGGTGAGTGTCCCTTTCAGTCAGAAACTAATTCACGAATTCTAGGAACCAAAAAGATTTACTTGAAAACTACATTGCACTGCAGGCTCTCAGTAATCTGGCAAGTGTCTATGTAGATGTTGATAATCTAGATAATGCGATTGATTGCTATACAAATGCACTGAATATTAAGCATACACGAGCCCATCAGGGTCTGGCACGTGTTTACCATCTAAAAGATCAAAGAAAATTAGCTTATGATGAGATGACAAAGTTGATTGAGAAAGCAAAATCTAATGCATCTGCTTATGAGAAGCGGTCTGAATACTGTGATCGTGAAATGGCAAAAAGTGATCTTAGTATGGCGACAAAATTAGATCCCCTACGAACATACCCATACAGATACAAGGCAGCTGGTAAGTTACCCTTGGCTTATTTTCGTACCAAGTAATCGTTGTGTTCTGTAGTTTTCTGATTGCTTTCTTACGTGTAGCAGTGGAAATTCTTTTGGCCAGCTGATTGTAAGAATCTCTTTCTTTAAGCTATAGGTTGGTAGTGCATATGTGAAAATGAGGTTTCACCAAAGCCCACATGAGTCCTGTACTTCAACATGTTTATAATTACGGAAAGATCATCCAATGGTAATCTAAACTTGTTTTCACGTAAACCCCAATATTACACAACTTTTGTTAAACAACCGCAGTTTCCAAGGACTTTTAAAATATAGAACACTGACCTTTAAATCGGTTATAGTAGCAACAGCTTCTAGATGATTATAATGGGCATTATCTGATTGTTCTTTTGGATTCACATGATCTTTTCTTGTCCAATCAAGTCTCACTGCCTGTTCTTTTGGATTCACATGAGCTTTTCTTGTCCAACCAAGTCTCACTGCCCAGAGAGTGGATATAAGTGGTGACAGTCGAAAAAATATTCCAGTAAGTTAGTGAATCTTGGCATTTCAACTTGTATTTCACAGTCCTAACTTGAGACCAATATGGAAGAAGACTTTTTCTTGGAAAGAATGTCTTCCAATTGTAGGACTCACAGTTGCATCCAAGCATTCATAGCTTGATTTTGTTTGCAAACTACTGTCATGTGAATGTGAAGTGTAAAACTGCATAGCAACAGTCAGGATTAAAGTGGCTCTGCAGTTAAGCTGATCTAGAATGGTACAATTATGCAAAGTAATTTAGCTAAACCTCTCTTCATTTGTTCCCCTTAATTTAAAAAAAGGGTAAAAATTGTACTTGTGCTTGTGAAGTCCTAAACTTGTAATTCAACTGAGTAGTTATTTTCACAAGGACACAACATCAAATTCATCTGTCAGTTTCTCATTGGTGGAGCTATTAGAGTTTACAGTCCCTAGACTCTTTTGCTCTGACTAGTGTCTTAAAACGGTCCCTTTTAATTTCCTTTGCTTCTTTTGGCATCACTATATGGGAATTTGATTTCTGGAACAAACCTATCGTTTGATTGGTGAAATATTTTGGGTGATTGGTGAGTCATTTTGAATTGCCTCCTTTGACTCGTGCATGCTTGCGTTTAGATAGGTTAGATACTTCTTATATTAGGAGAATTATTGTTAAGGAGTAGAAAGGGAGTGAAACCTTGATCTAATCTTACACGTGCAAGGACATTCTTAGCAAGTTAGACCTTTATGCATGTATATATTTTTAAGATTTTTGTATCGGCCTTAAGACTGCAACATGATCTGGTCAAGCTTCACAGAAGAATGGAAAATGCAATTTCAAAAAATAAGTTTGTCATGTTCCCTGGTTAACTTGTCTGAGGTTACGAAGTTTGGAATCAGTTCCTCTTTTTCCTTCTCAGCATTATTTCCCCCCTAGATTGTACAATGTCTCCTAACACCCAAACTCTAGGCCATTCAGCTGAGTGAACTGACCTAGAAGTGCTAGAGTAGTGTTAACTGAACGTGGATCAGTACATGACATGAAATATTTTGTTCTAGGAAAAGCGCAGCCCTATGCATTGTGCCTGGCTACCCCACCCCCACTTTGTATTTCGCTTACTGCAGAAACCTCATATCTTAATGTGTATTAATGTACTATACTATGCTACAAGTTTTTGAATGAGAAAGTAATACTGGAAAATGCCTGTTCAGTTCTGATGGATGACCACAAGGAAGCCGAGGCTATAGCAGAGCTAACAAAAGTCATTTCTTTCAAGCCAGACTTACAACTGCTCCATCTTCGAGCAGCATTTCATGACTCAATGGGTGACCTCACTTCTGCAATTCGAGATTGTGAGGCAGCGCTGTGTCTTGACTCCAGCCATGCAGACACACTTGACCTCTATCAGAAAGTACAGCAACGAGCTAAAGAACAACCAAAAACGTGAAAGGAGCAAAAGATGTGTATTGAGCTTCTTCTTGGTAATTGTTGTTTGGAAGTGGGTGCCTAAGTTTTTTATGGTGCACGCAGGGCCAATACGTAATCATGTATGGAGCTCGCTCGAAAATTTTCATGACTTAGAGAAATTCAAACTAGATCTGCACATTGGCCATTATGCATGCTCAATAGCAGCAACAAAGAGCAAGAAATTAGAAATCAAATGTACATAACTTTTTTGGTCAACCATAGTGAAATATTTGTGAATTTCGTAGAGCAGAGTTCTCCAGATACTTGTTTTTGTCCCATTGCAAACTTTGTTGAGACACTTCATTTATGTGCTGAGAGAGTGTTTTCTAACTTCTTCTACACTTTTTTAAAAGTATGCACAAGATTCACTCTCAAGCTTTATGTGAATGTTTTTTCTTTTGGATTCTCACATGAGAGGATCAAAATTCTGATTTTCATTGTATTATATGAAAAGGATTCAAATGAAAAATGAGATGGTCTTGTTTCTGTGTTGCTTTTATGTTTCGAAGATCACTTTCTATGCAGCCTATAAATTTGAATGAGTTAAACTTCTAATTACACAAGTCACCTAAAAGATAATAAATTATTAGAGTTAATACCTCATATGGTCACTCAACTATGCACTCTTTTCTCAGAAAGTCACTCAACTTTCAATTTTCACTCAAAAGTAACTCAACTTTGAATTTTAACTCAAAAGTCACTCAACTATCCACTCTTTCCTCAGAAAGTCACTCAATCTATTTTATTGTTTTTTAATTAAAATTTGCTGATATTAATTGTTCATATAACAAATCAAAATTTAAAAAAAATAAAAAATACCATTTAAACCATTTAGTGATCCACCCACCTAATCCGACCCATTAAAAAATATAATATGACCTATTTTATTTTGCCTTTAATCCTAAATTTAAACAATTAATATCAACAAATTTTAATTAAAAAACAATTAAATAGATTGAGTGACTTTCTGAGGAAAGAGTGGATAATTGAGTGACTTTTGAGTTAAAGTTCAAAGTTGAGTGACTTTCTGAGAAAGAAGTGCATAGTTGAGTGACTTTTGAGTGAAAATTGAAAGTTGAGTGACTTTTTGAGAGAAAAGTGCATAGTTGAGTGACAATCTGAGGTATTAACTCTAAATTATTAGTATGATTTATGAAGCAGATAAATGCTATAACAAGCCACCTAGCTACTTGTCATGATTAGATTTAGAAATAAAATAAAGGATAATTTTGGGAAGATGGTGCAAGATTTAAAAAAAAAAGGAAAAACCACATAATTACACCACCATTACTATCATAAATATTAATTCACTCTATAGTTTGAAATAATTATATGTCTCACTAAATAATTTATTTTGTATTAAATCTTTAGTCAGATTCACTACTCTTTAGAGTCAAATAAATTAAACTACTTTTTTAGAATTCAAGTTAGATACATGCATTAAAGATACATGCGAGTGAAAGAGTTAACATGTATCTTTTGATACCAGATACATTCTGAAAAACAAATACATAAGGACAGAGACAAGCGAGAGAGAGTCAACATGTATCAAAGATATATTCTGAAATTCAGATACACAGGGAGAGAGACAAGCAAGAGAGGAGAGAGGAGAGAGGAGAGAGGTGAGCGGTAGAATTAATGTATCCTAGATACATGCAATCACACTTGTATATCGTGTATTTGGATAAATTATAACTTATTTGACTTGCATGTATCCGCGATACATGAATCTGAATGCACTATATACATATATCTGATAAAAAAATATGATACAAATGATAATTTGAAAATTAAAGTGAAGAAACATAATTAGATCGATTCTAAATCAATGGCATTTATATTGTTTTTTTTTATTTGGTCAAATAGTACAAAAAGGGTTACAAATATTTCTAGGCGACTGTAAAAGAAATTACTGCCTATTAAAAAAAGACAAATTACTTAACTACACTCCTTTACTTACCTTAATATTCATTTATCCCTACTTATTTCAAATCCCTTATTTACCTAAGTATCCTGCATGTATCCCGTGCACAACGCTATGTATCCCGCTATGTGGAATGTATCAAACGCTATGTATCCCGTGCACAACGCTATGTATCCCATTATGTGGAATGTATCAAACCTAATGTATCCCGTGCACAACGCTATGTATTCCGCTATGTGGAATGTATCAAACCTAATGTATTCCGTGCACAACGCTATGTATCCCGCTATGTGGAATGTATCAAACCTAATGTATCTCGTGCACAACGCTATATTTCCTGCAAACATCATTTTTAAGGGATTTTTGATAAATAAAAAACTAGAAGGGATAGGATGTTATTTAATACTTATAATATGTGGTTCCTATAATTTATACTTAAAAAAAAGAAATAGAAATATTGCTCTATGATTAGGGTCGGATACTAAGTCATAAGTGAATCCAAGATTAAATTTGATGCGTTCCCCCTCCAAAATCCAACCAATTTAAACCTTTGAAATTATTGGTTCAAAATTTAACATTTGTTAATATTCTAGTATTCTACTATTGTTTTACATAAAAATATATTTTTTTGTAGTAAAAATCTTCCTTTAATGCAAAATAATCATTCATACTTCAAGATATTCTGGCACTAGCACAAAAGTACATTTAGAAGCCATGTGGCATAAAAATGTTTCTTCTCTTGAGTAACCTGTGACATGACCAAATAAATGTTACACTTTTTTAGCTCAAACTCCACGAGAAGCCCATAGTTACAACTATTAATAATTATGACTAAACTTTTTAAACCTAATTCACACAAATAACCACACAAAGTGTTCAACTTTTCTTATTTTCTCCATTTCATGTTATACATCCAATATCTCTAAATCCATGGAAAAACAACTAGAAGTAGAAGAAGAGAGAAAAGAAAAATGTACAAGAAAATTAGATTTTAGTGCTCCTCTTTTGTCAACTAGACGTTCTAGTGAAAAATCATTTTCTTGTCCAAATCAACTTTCAATTGATATTTTTAATAGAGTGCCATTTTCTTGGGAACAAAGCCCTGGAAAACCAAAGGAAATGAGGTTAGCAACAAACATTGAAATTGTACCACCTCCAAAATTGCCACCATGTATGTGGCATACAACAAAAGATCAATTATTAGGTACAAGTTGTACTACTACAACTACTAAATCATACGATGAGGTCTATGATGGCGATATCGACAATGATGATCATGATGTTATAAGGAATATTGACAATCATGATGCATTCTCAGATGCTCTTGATGTTTTTTCGTTAGGGGATGAGTCGATAGACGACATGATTAATGATGAGACGGAATATAGAATATCGAATAAGGAGGTTGTTCACGAGGAATGTTATGATTGGTGCACCAATAAGCCAGCAGTACCAAATTTCATCATTCAAAGATTTCTTAAAGATGCAAAGGAACTGGCTATTTCATCTGCCTTGGAAAATAATAGGAAGAAATTACTAGAGGATGAGCAAATTAATGGAAGAAGAACATGCAATTTTTCTCCTAAGGCAACAGTATCATGTGGGCTTGACATGTTTATTCCATGGAGGATAAAGCCCAAACCATGTTGTGTGAAGAATAGTGTAGTGACAGCTTCTCCAAGAATGAGACCTCAATGGAGCAACAAAGACAAGCATGCATTAGATGCGAATCCAAAATTTTAATAACATGTGTATATGTGTACCTTCAGCTGATCGAGGATGTGATCTTAGATAGAAGGCTATAAGGCTATGAAGGAATCGGATTAGGGTAAGGCTAGTAGATAGTTGAGAGTTGTCTCACTTATCCTTCCATACTAGTAGTCGTAGTAATTTCTTGGTCCTTGATGAATTATGTTGCTATATTTGTTGTTTCTTGTAGTTCGATTATATATATTATTATTTTATTGTAGTTATTGTTCTTTTCTCATAATGTTTTGTCATACCATCTTCTTTTTTTTGCCGTGACTTCTTCACTCCGTTATTCTTTTTCCGAACAGAGACAAGCATGCATCAGATGCGGATCCAAAATTTTAATAACATGTGTATATGCACGTACCTTCAGCTGATCGAGGATGTGATATTAGATAGAAGGCTATGAAGGACCCGAATTAGGGTAAGGCTAATAGATAGTTGAGAGTTGTCTCACTTATTCTTCCATACTAGTAGTCGTAGTAGTTTCTTGGTCTTTGATGTTGCTATATTTGTTGTTTCTTGTAGTTCGATTATATATATTATTATTTTGTTGTAGTTAGGCGATACTCTTTCTCCGACTATAGTTATCCTTATTTTCCCTGATGTCGGCTTCACGAGTTACATCGGCGACACTAGTTCTACTTCGCGATTTGAATTTGATTTTCGATTTGGTTCCAAAGACTTACATTGATTGGCTAAATATGGACGGCGTTCCACGGACATTTCTGAGTGTGGATCGATTAAGACTCTTTCAGCAGCTACATTGGCACCTTTATAGAGCATCCGGTTTAAGTTCCGGCCTCTATCGCCCAGATACTTATATAGAGCATCCGGTTTAAGGTCCGCCTCTATTTCCCAGATACTTATATAGAGCATCCGGTTAGAGTTCCGGCCTCATATACTTGATATTGGTGATTGATTACTTGGGTACTTCTGGTGAGCATCCGGTTAGAGGTCTGGCCTCCGTACTGTCAGATTTTACTAATTAGGGTTGAGGTTCTGATTCGTGTCCTTCGTTCTTGGGTTCTTTTATGCAATTCTCTTTAGTTATAGTTATTTTGTGTACTCGTCGGGCTTATGGGGGTCCGTTCGGGTTTTTATTTAACTTGCGCACGAGTGTACCTTCTGGGCTTATGGGGGCCCAGTTAGGTGTAGTTAGCTTATAAATTACTTTAGTTAGTTCTTTGTACACTCGTGTGCATACCCTTGTTAGTTAGATTTTAGTTCTTGACTTCGGTTTGTGTTATTCCTTCTTTTCATATTGCCTTTACTTTTCAAGTTCAGTCGGCCTATGATGCCTACTGGGTACCGGTTGTTTTGGTACTCATGCTACACTCTGCATCTGTTTCGTGATGCAGGTCCGGGCACTAGTAGCCAACGTTGATCGAGCTTGGAGCAGTCTAATTCGGAGACGGGGTGAGCACACGACGTTTTGTACTATTTCAGTCTCCATCTGTATATATAGACTTGTCTTTTTCCTTTCGAGACAGTCCAGTCTCTGTTGTCCACTTTTGGGACTTGTACTCATTTTGTTAGTAGCTCTGTACTAGTGACTTCCAGGTTCTGAGAGGGATCTTTATTTGTATATATGTTTTTGGTTTGCTTCCGCCTATTTATATTGTTATTTGCCTACTCTTGTTTAGTTTCTACCCTCAGACCCATTACTTGTTGTTCCAGGTTACGGGTTGGCTTAACTACTGGTGGGTTATAGTAGGTGCCATCATGACTTAAGAAATCGGGTCGTGACACTTACACTTACGTGGCTCATAGTTCTGGGACTATATGGGTACGCTGAACCCTAGTCCAACTCGGTATTATGCTACTCCCAATGGATTAAGTAATTAATACATTATGACTGAATTTCTGTAAGTTACTGGATAGCTCGAACTGAACATGCAAACTGAGAATGCAACAATTAATCTGATAATGATGCATTCATAAACTGAGGCATGTATAACTGAATATTGAAATATCTGACCTAGCATGTGTAATTCAAGAACTAAAGAAATACATAGCTAGGGTTCTGAAATTCATGTGATAAACTGAGCAATAACATGATAATCTGATTTGGAACATTTAAATAACTAATTCATGATGATCTGTTCAAATTCTAGAAACCCTAGGTCTGTTCATAATCATGGAATCAAGAATCTGACTGAATTCTAGGGACCTAATGGGCGAAAGGAACCCACTAGTGAAATCCCACATACCTGGTGACGAATTCCACAGAGAAATTTTTTGATTTCAGGGCTGGAACTGATGGAACCTTGCTGCATTTTTGAACTAGGGTTCTTGACCTCTCTTCTTCTCTTACGCTCTAATTTTTCTAAGTTTGATTAATGATTTGACTTAGGTAAGTTCTAGTTATGTTTCTAGGCTTAAACTGACTAAAACCTCATGATTTAGGGTCTAAACGACGTATCTTAGGGGTTAAACGAAATAGGAAAAGACCAAAAGACCCCTGACTTAATTGCTGTCGGAGTGACTGACGAACTGGACTGACGGGCCGTC
This sequence comes from Solanum verrucosum, assembly GCF_900185275.1. Taxonomy (NCBI): domain Eukaryota; kingdom Viridiplantae; phylum Streptophyta; class Magnoliopsida; order Solanales; family Solanaceae; genus Solanum; species Solanum verrucosum. The sequence goes on from NW_026019970.1 coordinate 1,757,025, forward strand.
ATTCAATCGACGGTCCGTCAACGGTCCATTGATTGGATCCGTAGGTCGAGTCTGCCCGACAGGGCTTCACTAAAATGGGTATAACTTTTCACTCGGAGGTCGGATTTTAGCAAACTCAGCGGAGTTGGAATGAGGATTCAATTATCTATCTTACCATAGGTTATGGGACACATAATTCCTTTTGTGCTAAGAGTTATGACCATATGAAGTTGACCCAATCACAATTTTCATCTAACTGGCTGCTAACCCTCACCTACGGTTTGACCTATGGACCGTGGATCGAATGACGGTCCGTGCTGGTCAACCGTTAATCGGGACTGAAGTTGGGCTTTAGGGGCATCGATCTACGGACATGAACCACGGTCCGTGACCTGACCTACGGACCGTAGGTCCGGCCGTGGGTCAACACTTAGCCGAATTTCTGGCTGAGTTTTGGGGGAGTTGCTGACAGGAAACACGGACCTGCAGGACAGATCGTGGGTCCTCCAACGGTCCATGGATGGTGCCCGTGAGTGCCACCTGTAACACCAGAAATCTGCAATCTGGTCTATTTTCGGATACAGGGTGTTACAATAAAGACCCAATGTCTTTCTAACCAAATCTTGAATTTCCCAAATCCTTATGTGTGGTTGAGATACAATTATGTCCTTAAATTTTCCAGCAATTAACTTTGAATTACACAACTTGTTCCTGTTTAATGGAATACACTTGTGAACAGGATGATAGTTCTTCACAATGAAATCACCTGAGTCCCTGTCAATGGAAGCATATAACAACCATTTACAGTTAGCATTTTTGCACTTCACCCTCACTCTATGTTTTTCAGTAGGTCTTAACTTTATCTGCCTCCTGTACTCTACAGCATAATCTGCCACTGCTTTCCTGAACTGATTTACACCCTCAAAGACCATTCCAAGCTAAAATATTGAAACTTCACAATCTTCATCATACCTAACTTTTTTGCTTCTCCTTCTAGCAGGTATATCTACTCCCCTAACAACATCCACATCTAGTTGTTCACCACTATCATCACTCCAACAGTCAGAGCTATCAATATAATCTTCATCTCCACCTAATTTTCCTGCATATTTGTCAGTTTTATTTTTCCCAATATCCTCAAAGCCTCTATCTATACCACCAGCCTCTCCAACTGGTATTTCTTCAAATTCAGTAGCCTTTTTTCTCTGTTTTTTTGTTTCTTTTTTCTTGTCTAAAAGCTCTCAACTCCTCATCAATATCTGAACCATCTTCTGAAGGTATATCTAGATCTGAATCACTACTCAAGAAATCATATTCACCTTCTCCACCTAGGTTATCATCCACACCCTCTCCATCTAGGTTATTATCCACACCCTCTTCACCAATGTTAACATCAACACCCTCACCACCAAGGTTAACAGCCTCACCTTCTCCACTTAGGTCAACAACCTCACCTTCTCCACTTAAGTTAACAGCCTTACCCCCTTCACCAAGGTCAACATCAACACCTTCACCACTAACATTAGTTAGATAGCCTCTAGGTCCCTCAGTGTCAAGTAAGGGTTCATCTAATACATGACAGACAAATACTTCAAAAGTGTCCTCATGTTTTAAGTCTTTAATTAGGTATAGGAGATGTTGGTCAGTTGTAATTAGGACCCATTTTTTATTCAATAAATCCTTCACATAAAAGCCTCCAACAGTTTCATACCCCAATTCTTTAGTATAATACAATAGTTCCAAAATGGAAAAGTGGTCCTTAATAATATACCTGAGTGTAGACACACAATTTCCAACATAAGTAGGGACAAATATCTCGGATAAGATTCCACCATGGTAAATCTTTGTAAATATAATCTCCTCCATGGTCAATTGTTAGCCCTACAAAATATCAAACAAACCCTAGCTTAAGATAACGGAATATACTCATATAACCCACACAACAACTAAAAAACAAAGCTTTAAAGCATATTTTCTGGGTAATAGTAAAGAAGGGACAAAATATTCGCAAAAATCACAAACCCTATATTTTACAAAACCCTAGCCTTTTGGAATTCATTTAACAAAACATGTAAAAATCATTAACAATCCTAACTTACACAAGGAAATCTTCAAGATTGTAACACGGACAAGACGAATCCGACTTCAATCTGGAGGAAATCGCGAAGATGGAGAGCTTCAATTTGGAAGAAATCGCGAAGAGAGAGAGAGAGAGAGAGAAGTGTTCTGTAAATTTTAACGATTTAGGAATCTTCCCCAATTAAGACATTTACAAATACACGTCGGATACACGTGGTAGTTGTTAAATGGTCATTCTATACACGTCGGATACACGTGGGGAGCTTAAATACACGCGCCACACAACTTATTAAAAGTGATAAAAAAAATGTTTAGACGGTTCAAATCTGGGGTGGTAGAGGTGTTCAATAGGTACTAGGTGTAGTTGAGGTGTCTAAATGAATAATGAGGACAACTTTGAAGGGTCGGAGATGACTTTGGCCTATATTTTTTCATCATCAACTTTTTTTTTACTTCTTTAAAAATCGTGATTTTTTTTTAATTCATGCAACAATTTTTTTATTAAAGCATAAACATTATCTTTTGGACGAAAAAAAAAATGAGAAATACTAATTAAGTATATAAGCTAATGAGAAAATTAATTTTATCAATGGAAGAGGGCCAAAACCACACCCTTCAACTATTCAAAATAGACCAAATATACCCTTCAACTATTTTTGGGCTCAAAATTACCCCTCCCGTCTAACTATTGGATCACTTCTACCCTTCCTTTAACGGAATAATATGTGGCAGCCAATGTGTAAATTACAACGCCACATAGACGTCCACCTAAGCATACCAACCTACCCATTAAAAGATTCAACCTTACCTAATAACTCTAATTTTATTCTTACTCTGTTTCTTCGCTCATTTCTTCAAGAGGCTTTCTTCACCTTTAGGATTTTGAAGTAATGTCAGAATGCTCTATCAATTTACTTATGTAAGAAGATGTCATTGTGGTCTCAATGCGTTAAATTTGACGGTTTGGATGATAAAAACATAAAGAAATTCTACGTTGTATTTAATTGTCAAAAATACTTTTGACCATAAAATTTTGGCCAAAACGGAGTAGTGCATGTTCACACTAGAAATGAATTTATTTTTGTCAATTTTACCCTTCTCTTCCAAATTTGAATCTCTCGAATTATATTTTCTTTCCCAATACATAAAAAATGCACACCTACACCATGTATCCATAAACATAATTAATGTTGACTTTTTCCTCATTTATCGATATTAAAAGGGCCATAAGATATACTCATGTTGATCCAAATGCAACATATCGACCTGCCAAAAAATGAGTTATTTGATTCAGAGGAGCACTTCACAAAAGAAATGGCCCTGCTTAGCTCCACCAAACATTACTCACTTGGATTTCCACATGAAAACTTTTTGGCGTTTTCTTGTTCCCCTATTTGATGTGTTAAACTCAATAACTTCCAATTGTGCTAAATGCTTATTAATAGTAAGAAAAATAGCTTCTCTAATTTTACAGTTTCTCCAATCGATTAACAGAGAATAGTTAGAGTTCATTCGCTTTTTATGGGACTCGAACTTGTGACCTAAGATACAAGTTCCTCAACCTTTGTGAATTGACCTAAATGCACAGTAAAATACCTTGCTATGTGATGTATTTTTCCTTGCTTCCTCACTTAAATGACTCACAAAGGATACAACTCAACAAATTGAACAATAATAAAAGTCAATGCATATCCATCAAACCAGGGGCGACTCAACGTAATTGGGGCCTAAAGCAAAATTTCAATTGAGGCCTAACAAATTTCATATATATTTATTTTAAAAATTATTTTTATAACTATTTAGATGCAAATTATTACTTAATTTTTTTTATAAATGATTTTTTCGAGTACTTCTTTTTATTTAAAATGATTAGTTTTAGGTAAAATTTTATCAATTAACGTTGAAAAATATTATTTTATTAAAGCAATCATTATATGAATTGTTAGCACAATTCTATAAGCAATAAGTTGACAAACTTTAAGCAAAAGCAAAAATGAGTTTAAAAAAATAAATAATGTGAATGTTAGAAAAGAAATATAATAAAAAAATAAAATAAAAAAATAAAAAAATAAATATATATATATATATATATACTTTTTATTATAAATAATTAATTTTTTTAATAAAAAAATAACACATAATTTGTTCTTGGTAAAAATTTGAGGCCTTCCAAAATTGGGGGCCTAAGGCACATGCCTTAACTTTTATAAGGCAGAGCCGCCCCTGCATCAAACTGTTGTCGTTGTTGCTTACAAGGATTAGCTATATTCCTTGTTATAGCTCGACAACATTGATTGTGCCAATTTTTCAAAGTATCATGAAAGATAGTTGATTCCATATCAAGTAAAAAGTATACTTGAATTGCTTTTAAAATGGTTTTCATCTCTCACTTGGTGATACATAACCAATGCACCTAACTAGATTAACTTTAATATTGTGAATGATAGAATAAATATACTCTAAACATGATTAAAAAATTCACTATTGTAGAAACTTACTAGTAATTGATATAACAACTATGAAAAATTGTATAGAGACCTCTTAAGACTAATTTATCACAGGATTGTTTTCATCTGATATTTTGTTGCCTTTGATGTTGTTGCATAACTGACTATGTTGCTTGGACTATTTAAAAATGTCAACGGATGTGTATTGGATCCTCCAAAAATAGTGTATTTTTGAGGATCCAACATGAATGCAACAACATTTTGGAGAGCCCGAACAACATAGATTACTTACTGATATCTTCTGCGACAAAGGGCCAACTAAGATATCGATGTAGTTCTTTGCCTCACCAAGGTGATCTCTGTTGGGAACCTTTAGAAATCTCACTGAGTCATTATTTGGATGGTAAGTCATGAGAACTGATCCAATCTTAAACAAAATCTCACTTTCAATTGACATGCAAAAGTCTGGAGACAGAGAATCATACCTCCACAAAATTGTTGAGATCTAATTTTGACCGACTTGTAACACATTAAAATTGCTATTTGATTAAATAAATGCTTTCTAAACTAATTTTCTTTATTTATATAAATTCTTATCTAATTGATTATACACTGTAGTATTCATATTTTTACAAATTTATTATTATTACAGTTATTATATTTTATCGATTGTTAATTTGAAATGATGATATTTATACTTTTAATTTTTACATATCTATTTAGTATATATCTGTGTAATATAGTGTTTAATGAGATAGTTATTTTGTTAATTAAGTTCATCATAATATTTTTATTACTATATATATATAGTATTAGACAACCATCTATTCAATTTTTCTATAAATTATTTAAATTCTAAATTATCTTTTCTATTTAGGTCCAAAATCCCGGATCCCTAAATCAATTCCAACTTGCCACAAAACCACTGCACCTCAGCCTCTCACCGCTCCACCAACAAACGCCGTCGAGCAACCTAGCCCAGCCGCCGCTCCACTCCCTCCTTTCTCCTCCGCTCTTCCCCTTGCCACCTTCACTGTCCAGACAACACCACCAGTTAATCAGAAACATGTTGTCCTCTCTGATTTGTTCCGAAAAACTCCCGTGAAGACGAACAGGTTTTTGAAGACAGAGGCACTGTCGAGAATAGTTTCATACAAATTCATTCGGGTATTGTCTTTCCTCTATGCACTTTTTGTTAGAATTTCTAAACTATTCCTCTAAGTTGAAAATAATTCTAGCATTAGCTAATGATTTAGGTATGATTACGATTTCTAATTGTAGTGAATTTGCTTTCAGTTAATCCTTAATTATTTATTATTATTCTTCGTTGTAGCTTCGGTATTATGCGTGATAGATTGATTTTGTACTTATATGCTCTGTATCGTATTAATTACGAATCCAGTTCCTATTACTCTGTCATTGCTAAGATCAATTTGTTTTCCTTCTCTTCAGCTTCATTTAACATTGACAACCTCTAGCTTCGGTATTTTTTGTATGATTTTATGCTCAGTTGATTACCTCAATTATGGAAATCCTTTTAATTCATACTCTCTTATTTGTTGATATCTTGATGAATTAACTCTTATGGTAAGTTCGAATTGTGGAAGTTTTTCTTTGTTCTTACAATGAATTCCGGCCTCACTTTTATAGAGTAGCCCCTTTGTACTTGGTCTTATATTTTGGAAAATCTGATTCGGTTGTCGAAGAAAAGGATTTCTTAGATTAGTGTTGTGAATTATTTTTCTCTGGTTGATTGATTACTACTTGTAATCTTCTATGCTACTACATAAACAACTCCTCTCTTCTCTACTTGGCAAGGACAGGACTGATCACTGGAAAGATCCCCTCAAGCTCTGTGTTTCTCTCCAAAATGAGATGAGAAGTCTCTCGAGCTCTCCTCCTCGTCTCTACAATAAGTCTGAACACTGAAAGTTCATTACCTTAGGCTCATTTTTGCTCTCCTCTCTCTCAATTTCACATATTACTCCAAGGCTCTCACATTGTTGTGTTGGTTTTTATCTCTCTTATAATTAATTGTCATATCACCTCTTAACAATGCATTCGATACTTACGTGGTAGTTTTGTATATCTTTAATTTTGCATTAGTTGGAAAGCTCAAATTCATTAGGCATTCTGTGAAAGCAAACAGGTACACTTTCTCTTCGCTCCAATTATATAAATATTGAGGTTATCACTAGCTGTGAATCTGTTGTGCTTTAATTCTGTATTTATTCGTCCTATTTTCATAACTCTGGCTTTTTGGCTATGGATAATTAGGTTGTGTTATCATGGATTTAGCATGTTGCACTTTGGCATTGGCTTAGCTTAGATTTTCACTTTCTCTTCGACTTATAAGTACATGCTCTAATTATATAACTTTGGCTTTGGCTTTGCTTAGATTTTCACTTTTTTTTTTTTTTCATTCATTCATTCATGGCATGTAATAACTTGAATATATGTTGTAACAAAAGAAGTTTGAGGTGGCTATCATGCTACTTTTTTTTTCATGTCTCATTTCACTTTTACTTATTTTTATTCAAGTATTTAAATTCAAATTCAATTGTTAACTAAAGTAGTTTTTATTTTTCTTTATCTCATTGTTCAACTTCGCTTTTCATAATTTGAATTGGACATGACACTTTTATTTCTAACTATATATAAGCACTATCTCCTAACCTATAGTTAGTGGAAAAGTAATAGGAATTACGAGATTTAATCCTCAGTTTTTTAACTAAGCCCACGCTTCCCTGAGATTACTACTTACCAAAGACTTTTCAAAGGATTATGTGTATTTATATGTAATTTTATGTGTTTGTAATTAAATCAAATATTTCAATTATCCTTCAAATACTATTATTAATTTCTAAGAATGATCTCAAATAAAAAATGTTTCTATGGTGGAGGAGAACGATTAATAATATCGTGGTATCATTCTTATAAAGAAACAAACATTTGAAGCCTCCTTAAATTCTCTTACAAATTGGTTTAAATTTGAAATACGTTTAATGCTTACAAATCAACTTTTATAGTTACGTTTTATCTCTTTTTTGGGTAGATTAGTTTACATTCGACCTTTATTATTTTTTTCCGTATCTTTTGGTGTTGGTTCTCTTTCCCCGCTTATTTATTTTCTTAATTAATTATTGTCTTATTGTGTAATATTTATCTATTTATTTATTTTAAGAAAGTTAGTTTTACATGTTTGTATTATTTAATAATAAATAAGTTTAACTTGTCTTGTTATCTTATCACTTAAAACTTGTGTTAATTAATAATCACTTCGCCTATCTTTGTTAATTTGCTTTAAATAAAGTTTTGCCTTTTTTTTTTATGACAAGGGAAAGTGGGAAACCCGCAACCGCTAACCTTTGGGTGTGCACAGGGTAAAACCCTCGTTCCTATGCAATAGCTCACAAACAACACAGGAGAGGTAACCCGCACTAGGCAATGTGAACAGGGTAAAACCCTCGCTCCTATGCAATAGCTCACAAACAACACATGAGAGGTAACCCGCACCAGGCAAGCCCGATGCGACGAGCTCGACCCAGAAGGAAAACCTCATGCAGTCGCTAGTAAGGGGTTTCGAACTTGAGACCTCCAACGTGAAAGTCCCAAGTCCAAACCACTCGGCCACCCCGAAGGGTTTAAATAAAGTTTTGCCTATTTTATCACATAGTTTACTTTAGATAATTAATGCCTTTTGATTGACTCTATTTTTTATTTTATCGCTTAGATAATAAAATGTTAGCTTGTTTAATCATCTCATCACATAGACAGTATATCAAGTAATTAAAGTTAACCTTTACCTATTTTGCTCTTTCTTATTGAATCAAGTTTTGTATCATATATCATGTAGTCACTCCTTTAATTTAATAAAAATAGTGACCTTGTTTGCCACATAATTCACAAGATCTGGCTAGGATCCGCATTTGTGGACTTCGAAACATGCCTAACACATTCCTTTTGAGGTAACTTGAATCCTTACCCGATCTTTGAGTGTATTTGACCTTTAAATTAATTTTATTTGGTAGATTTATTTAGAATGGTGCTCTAAAGTGTCTTTAATTGGCTAGGTGGTGACTCTCTTTTTAATCCTAAAAAGCCTTGTCATGTTGTTGGATCTCATTTTGAGAAAAATGGGATGCGACAAAAATCATGAGGATACTTAATGATAAATATCTTCGTCCAAAATTCTTCAACCTCGTACTCCATAAACCGTATACTTGTGTTACTCCTCAGATGATTACAAAACATAGGGAGATCATTTACCAACACACCGAGGCCTGACATGATAACAAAATTTCCTTCTCCACGTCAAGGTTTCTCCATTTCTCCCCATCTCCCATCAGCCAAGTCAACGAAAATGATGTCCTACTTTTATTACAAAAAATGAATATGCGTGGTAGAAATATCTGAATGAAGCTTTCCATTCATAAACAAACCCTACTTCATAAATGGTATCCAATTCTGATAATCATCCAAACGACTCCAAGAATTGTTATTTAGACTATATATAATCCCACATCAAAACATGAATTGTTATAAAGCCTATATCAGATAATACCTACTACCTTATAATCATCATGAAACTCATCTTTTAAAAAATCATACATGAAAAAGCAACCAATTATGGCACTCGACTAAGCTTCCCAATTGATGGATTTCATAAAAAACAATTCTATTCTCTCAATAACAAGACAAATTAATCCATTAACAAAACCTGTAACCTCAATTGAGTGATTTTGGGATTTGTTTGTAGGACAATTCAAGTCAATTGTCCATTTATAGAGTGCTAGAGTAATCATGTCATGTACCACATGATCATAAAGTAAAGAACTTGTAGACAATAAAATTCGCGTCGAGAAAACAATAATCAAGAATGGAAAATTATAGCAACAATCGTATTTATTATTTCAAAGTGCGAGTGTTACAATCTCTATTATTCCTCTGAATTCGCCTTTTCAAATATAATTCAAGGGCTCTTGAGCTTGATCTAGAACTTGAGATTTATCTCGATCTTGATCTCTATCTTGATCTTGATCTTGAACTTGGACTTGGATTTGGACTTGATTTGGAACTTTCTCTTGATCTTGAACTTGAACTTTATCTTGATCTTGACTTCTAGTTGAATCCAAGGGCTTCGAGCTTGATCTTGAATCCGGCGGTCTTGATCTTGATCGTTCTTGATCTTTATCGTTCTTGATCTTGAATGTTCTTGAAACTTGAATGCTTGAATTCTTGAACTCTTGAACTTGTAGAGAAATCTGCAGCTTTTGATCCACGAGCTTTCTCTAGCTTCTTGTTAAAATTCTTGGTTCCCTTTTCTGATTTATGAAGACCCCTATTTATAGTTTTAAAATAGAGGATTTGTGATTAGAAGAGGACTCCTTTCGGCCAATTAGATTTAAGTGACGTGGCATATGGACTTTATGGAACGGGCTTTAATTAAATTCATATTTATTGAATTTAAATAATTAAATCAATTATATTAATCCATAATATTTATTTGGACTAATATATTCATGAATTTAATATAATCCGAATCATTTAATAAATTTATATTTAAATAAATTTTAAATGATTACAAATGCCCCCTGCTTCAAGGCTTGTCAAAATATTTTATCATTTAAAGACTAGACTTGAAGCATTAATTAAATGGTAATTTATTTGTCATGCCCATGTAATGTTTAATTTAGGCATTGCCCGACTCCAATACATGTAATTGGAGTGGGAATGTGAGTATTTGATCTTATGTGGCTTACCTGCCACTTTTAACCATATATCTAACCAATTAGAATCAGGATAGGAGACAAATAAACGCTTGTTACAAGGCAATAGGTAAACCAATTCAACTAGGAGAGTATTTCCGTCAATTACTTTAGCATAGCCCACAAGGAATTGCAATTGAACTAGGAATTGTAATCCTACTCAATTTCAAGTTCATGTCCCTTTCTATTGTCCTAGCCAAAAAAGAATTGTAATTGAACTAGGAGAAGGATTTTATTCCCATCACATGACATCTATAAATAGACACATTATATCCACAATTTTGTCTTCAATTACAGATTGTGAGCTACGAGCCTGTGACGAAAGAGGCATAATTCAAGGTAGTTTCCCTCCCTTTTTCTGATTTTCGTCACCCTTTTTACAGCTTGACATGTTTGTCGTAGAAAATTCATATCTCATTGTAGAAAAATCGAAATCAAGAACGGTTTGATTTTCCAGAAACTAGACTTCTCGATCTCTAACATATCCAGAATTCGGAATTTAATACCTTCAGAATATTTCTAGATGTTTTTTTGAAGTTAGCTTTAAATTCTGTCATGCTGAAAATTGCAGACTTGTGTGGCTTTACTAAAACTCTTGTGTCTTGATGTAGGAACGACGAAATCACAAGCCGCTTGATTATTTAGAATCTAGACACAAAGGTCTACAATATATCCGAAATTCAAGGTTTAATACCTTCAGAATCTTTCCAGGTGATTTTTTGAAGTTAACTTTGAATTCTGTCATGCAGCTGATATTCTTAAGGCGAAAGAGGATAGATACACATCCCCGCCCTAAGAAAAGTAATTTATGGTATTCTTAAGGCGAAAAGAGGATGGATACGCATCCCCGCCCTAAGAAAGGTAATCTAAAGGTATTCTTTTAAGGTGAAAAGAGGATGGATACTCATCCCCGCCCTAAGAAAGGTAATCTAAAGGTATTCTTTAAGGCGAAAAGAGGATGGATACGCATTCCCGCCCTAAGAAAGGTAATCTAAAAGTATTCTTTAAGGCGAAAAGAGGATGGATACGCATCCCCGCCTTAAGAAAGGTAATCTAAAGGTATTCTTTAAGGTGAAAAGAGGATGGACACTCATCCCCGCCCTAAAAAAGGTAATCTAAAGGTATTCTTTAAGGCGAAAAGAGGATGGATACGCATCCCCGCCCTAAGAAAGGTAATCTAAAAGTATTCTTTAAGGCGAAAAGAGGATGGATACGCATCCCCGCCTTAAGAAAGGTAATCTAAAGGTATTCTTTAAGGTGAAAAGAGGATGGACACTCATCCCCGCCCTAAGAAAGGTATTCTTTAAGTATTCTTTAAGGCGAAAAGAGGATGGATACGCATCCCCGCCCTAAGAAAGGTAATCTAAAGGTATTCTTTAAGGTGAAAAGAGGATGGATACGCATCCCCGCCCTAAGAAAGGTAATCTAAAGGTATTCTTTAAGGCGAAAAGAGGATGGATACTCCTCCCCGCCCTAAGAAAGGTAATCTAAATGTATTCTTTAAGGCGAAAAGAGGATGGATATTCATCCCCGCCCTAAGAAAGGTAATCTAAAGGTATTCTTTAAGGCGAAAAGAGGATGGATACGCATCCCCGCCCTAAGAAAGGTAATCTAAAGGTATTCTTTAAGGCGAAAAGAGGATGGATACGCATCCCCGCCCTAAGAAAGGTAATCTAAATGTATTCCTTAAAGGCGAAAAAAAAAGATGGATACGCATCCCCGCCCTAAGGAAAGGTAACTTTATGGTATCCTTAATGTGAAAAGAGGATGGATACGCATCCTCACCTTAAGGAAGGTAATTTAGAGGTCAAGACTTGAAAACTTCAACTTGCAGACTTAAAGAATTTGAAGACCTCAACTTGCAGACTTGAAGAATTTGAAGACATCAACTTGCAGACTTGAAGAATTTGAAGACATCAACTTGCAGACTTTGAAGAATTTGAAGACTTCAACTTGCAGACTTTGAAGAATTTGAAGACTTCAACTTGCATACTTGGAAGACTTGAAGACCTTCAGCCTGTATACTTGGAGGATTTGAAGACTTCAACTTGCATACTTAGAAGACTTTGAAGACATCAACTTGCAGACTTGAAGAATTTGAAGACATCAACTTGCAGACTTTGAAGAATTTGAAGACTTCAACTTGCATATTTGGAAGACTTGAAGACCTTCAGCCTGGAGGATTTGAAGACTTCAAGTTGCATACTTGGAAGACTTAAAGACCTTCAGCCTGTATACTTGGAGGATTTGAAGACTTCAACTTGCATACTTGGAAGACTTGAAGACCTTCAGCATGTATACTTGGAGGATTTGAAGACTTCAACTTGCATACTTAGAAGACTTGAAGACCTTCAGCCTGTATACTTGGAGGATTTGAAGACTTCAACTTGCATACTTGGAAGACTTGAAGACCTTCAGCATGTATACTTGGAGGATTTGAAGACTTCAACTTGCATACTTGGAAGACTTGAAGACCTTCAGCTTGTATACTTGGAGGATTTGAGGACTTCAACTTGCATACTTAGAAGACTTGAAGACTTCAATTTTAAAGAAGATTCAAGCATGTTGTTAACCGAACTCATTATTTTTTAAAGGTTTGCCCCATCTATTGACCAATGAATACTTCGTACAAGTCCAAAGTTTGATGGGACAAAAGATAAAACAAAATACTTACCGCTTTGATTGTCATGTGACAGATCAAGTGGGAACATGTGGTTTTTTTTTTACACTCATGCAACTGAACTTAGGATATATTCTAAGCGCCTACGTACCTCAGTAAAGAGGATCAAGTCACAACGTAGTTCTGGGGGATTGAGTGATTTTTTTTTATTTTTTATGTGCCGTACACAGTTTATACTCTTGCGGGCCAGGAGTGACATGCAGTTTAGGCTCGTACCTTAAAGAGCATCATCTTACTTCAAGGGTAGTACCTCTTTAGGAATTTTGCATTAATAGGACCAATCCTTACGCCATCTGCATCAACAAGCTTGTAAGCACCATGAGAATATGCTTCTTGTACGACATATGGTCCATCCTACTTTGAGGTAAATTTGCCCCAGACTTGTGCGAAGTAATGATGGGTCTTCTTACTGCGAGAACTTGGTCTCCAACTTGAAAACACCTCAAGCGAACTTTCTTATTGAAAGCACGAGATAGACGAGCTTGATAACATTCAAGGTTTTGTTGGGCTTCTAGCCTCTTTTCATCAAGTGCTTCTAACTCAGCAAGACGCAGTCGAGCATTTTCTTCTTCAGTGAGCCCTTCTTGAATAGCAAGTCTTAAGGAAGGTATTTGACGCTCGAGTGGCAGGACTGCTTCAACTCCGAAAGCAAGTGAATATGGTGTTGCTTGAGTTGGAGTGCGGTATGTCGTTCTATATGCCCACAAAGCTTCTTCCATTCTTTCATGCCAATCTCGTTTGGACTTGGAGACAACTTTCTTGAGGAGGTTGCATAGAGTTTTATTAAATGCTTCAGCAAGACCATTGGCGGCAGCATGATACATAGAAGATTTACGCTGCTTGAAGTTAAAGAGATCACAAATTTTGTTCATTAACTTATTATCAAATGGCTTGCCATTGTCTGTTATAATGTAGCGAGGGATGCCAAAGCGATATATGATATTCACTCGGATAAAATTTGCAACATTCTCTTTCTTCACTTCTTTAAGAGCGACAGCTTCAGCCCATTTTGAGAAGTAATCTGTTGCAGCCAAGATGTACAAGTGTCCACCAGAAGATTTTGGTAATGGTCCCACAACATCCAATCCCCAAGCGTCAAATGGCCAAGATGCAATAGTTGGGTGCAATACTTCGGGCGGCTGATGTATAAAATTCGCATGAAATTGACAAGCATCGCACCTCCGAGCATAATCTAAGCAATCCTTCACCATGGTTGGCCAATAATACCCCATCCTCTTTATGTGAAAGTGGAGTTTTGGTCCAGATTGATGTGATCCACACACTCCCGAGTGTGCTTCTTGTAAAGCTTGAATTGCTTCTTCCTCTCCCAAACATCGTAATAGTACACCCTCAAATGATCTTCTATATAATGTGTCCTTGTAATAAAGGAAGCGAGGTGCACGACGACGAATGTCAGTCCTTCTCTTTGGATCTTCTGGAAGTATCCCATAACACATGTAGTCAATAATGGGTTGTCTCCACTCTTCCTTCGCGGCTTCAGAAACGGCGACGAAATGATTAAACTCATTTTCTATACATTCTTCCTCATTTGGCGGTGGTACTATCCATTTTTGACAAATAGTCACTTGCGTCTGACCAGGAAGGGTTAGTGTTGAAGCTAGAGCAGCCAATGCATCAGCTTTCTTATTCTCCGTTCTACGCACATGTTGAAGGGTTACATCTCCAAGCCATCCTATCAACTTTTGAGCATAATCATGATAAGGACGCAATTCAGGCTTCTTCACCTCATAACTTCCCAAGAGTTGGTTGATCACCAACTGAGAGTTACCAAAGACTTGTAAGTTTAATTGCTTCATGTCAACGGCCATCTCAAGTCCAAGTATCAACGCTTGGTATTCAGCGACATTATTGGAGCAACATTGCTTCAAAGAAAATGAGAATGGTAGGATCTCTTCTTGTGAAGTAATGAACACTACACCAGCACCAGCTCCGCCACGATGTGCAGCTCCATCAAAGTACATTTTCCAAGGAGGTAGAACTTCAATTAACATTGCATCTTCATCAGGAAGCTCATCAGTTAAATCCCAATCATTCGGTATCGGATGGTCTGCCAAGAAATCCGCCAATGCTTGTCCTTTCACAGCTTTTTGAGGGATGTACACGATCTCAAACTGTTGGAATTGGAGGTACCATCTTGCTAGTCGGTCACTAAGGACAGGTTTCGACATAACAAACTTGATGGGATTTGCTCTAGAAATAAGACGAACAACATGTGCTTGAAAATAATGCTTCATCTTTTGAATTGAGAAGACTAGCGCCAAGCATAATTTTTCAATCGGTGAATAGTTCAGCTCATTTGGTGTCATCGTTCTACTCAAGTAGTAAAGAGAGTTTTCTTTGCCTTCACTATTCTCTTGAGCTAACAGGGCTCCTACGGACCTTTCTTGTGCCGCAATGTAGAGTATCAATGGCTTTCCAGGTATAGGGGCTGCCAAAACTGGAGGTTTTGCTAGATATGACTTGATACTTTTAAAGGCGTCGCTACATGTTTCGTCCCAATTAAAAGGGGCGCCCTTCTTCATGAGATGACCGAATGGTTGGCATCGTCCTGCTAGGTTTGAGATGAACCTCCTCAAGTAGGCTAGCTTTCCTTGGAGACTTTTTAACTCATGAATGTTTTGAGGTGCAGGCATCTTCAATATTGCATCAACTTTGGCTTGATCAATTTCAATTCCTCGATGTCTCACAATGAAGCCAAGGAACTTTTCAGAAGTAACTCCAAAGGCACACTTCAATGGATTCATCCTTAGTTGATATCTTCGAAGCAGCTCAAACACCATTCTTAAGTCTTTCAAATGATCACTCCTCTTTATGGATTTTACCACCAGGTCATCAACATAACATTCAACATTTTTATGAAGCAAGTCATCAAATATATTTTGCATAGCCCTTTGATATGTAGCACCAGCATTCTTTAAACCAAATGGCATCACTTTGTAGCAATAAATACCCGTAGGTGTGCGAAATGCGGTGAGTTCTTCATCCTTTGGAGCCATGCGGATTTGATTATAGCCAGAAGAACCGTCCATGAACGACATTGCCTCATATCCAGTGGTGGCATCAATCATCAGCTCTGGAATGGGAAGAGGAAACTCATCTTTAGGGCATGCATTATTAAGATCTCTAAAGTCAACACATACTCGAATTTGACCATTCTTCTTCTTCACAGGAACAATACTTGAAATCCATGTAGGATATTTAACCTCACGAATAAAGCCTGCCTCAATGAGTTTATTAACTTCATTTTCTATCAATGGAACCAAGTCTGGCCTAAAGCGTCTTTGAGCTTGCTTAATGGGACGGGAACCATTTTTGACTGCCAACTGGTGGACCGCTACTTTAGGATTCAATCCAGGCATTTCTTTATAACTCCAAACGAAGACATCCCTATATTCTTTGAGTATATTCATATAAGCGATTTCTTCATCAACTTCTAGAAAGGCACTCAAGTAAGTCGGCCTTGGGTCTTCATCAGTGCCAAGGTTAACTTCTTTCAAAGGATCTATTGTGGTCTTTACTCCTTCTTCAAGTTCCGGTGGAGCATCTCTAGCATCTTCCTCTTCTAACGGATCATTGTCATTGACAGATATATAACAACACCAGACAACATCTTCTAACTCTTCATCAATCTTCATTTGTGACAAAGAATCGTGCTCATTCTGGATTGTAACATGATTTGAGGAGCCTACACTTTCTTCATCTTCCTTGCGCTCCTTGGTGTAAACCACAGTGTGAGCCTTTGCCTTGAGCTCTTCTTTACACGAAACCACAAGTTCCACCCGCCGCCTCATTCTAGAAGGAATCAAACTTTTGAAATCCTTTCGAATCAAATGTGAAGCAGGCGTTGTAACTTTTAAATAACTTCTCATATTCTTGTTTTTCTTCAATGGACCTAACCTCTCAAACACAGAGGTTCTTGCAGGCGATTCTCTAAGTCGATCAAAGACGGAAGGCTTTTTGTTGGGAGTAGCGTCATCATCTTCAAAAGTTATATGGTTATTGCTTGCCCTTCTTATGGAAATGCGAATTGGCGACGGTTGGCTATAGCCTAGGCCTTCACGTGCTTGCCTAGTTGTATCTTCTGATGGAAGTTTCCCTAACATTGATGGCTCATTAGGGTTGTACCCAGCCTTCACAAATAACTTGTAAGCATTGGGTCAAAACCTTCTCTTGTGCGAATTGTGGGGAGTGTCATATCTCGCACTTGATTTTGAGCGATTGACTTTCCTTGCAGCTTCGGAGGCAAGTTTATTGCATCAATCCGTCTTATAGGAAGAGTTAACCCTCTCAATGCATTTTCTTGAAGGTTAGATGATTGATCTTCTTCTTTTTTTACTTTTGGAACATAGCGAAGTCCAGAAGTCAGCTTTTTCTTCGAAGACATGATCTTCCCTTCATTAAGATTGGGACAAGGTTCTTTAGGGTCAATTTTTACCTTTTCAACAGCTACATCGATTCTTTTGCTTATGACCTTATCGGACATGATTGGTTTTACATCATTAGACTTGGACCCTTTAACAACATAACTTTTCAAATAGAATTTCGCATCGGCAAAATGTGTCTCAACTTCGGTGAAAGGGTTATCATCTGCAACTATCTTCCTTTCAATTCCATCTTCAAGATATTTCAAACATTGATAGTAAGAAGATGAGACAATTCTATTCTCATGTACCCAAGGCCTGCCAAGTAATATATTGTATGACGTCTTTGCGTCGATCACATGCATCCATGCGCTTGATCGCAAATCTTCCATGTGGATCTCTAATTTAATAGAGCCTATGGACCTCTGCCCCCCTTGATTAAATCCTTGTATCAACAGACGACTTTCACTAAGTTCTCCAGTTGTGATGCCAAGTTCCTTCAATGTGTGGATAGGCAAAATGTTGACTCCAGATCCTTCATCTATTAAGATTCTATTTATCTTCTTCTCTAGCACGTGACCCACCATATACAAAGGACGATTGTGTAGTGTTTCACCAAACAGAAGATCGTTATCTGTGAATGTGATTTTTGTATCACATGTATAAACTTCTTGGGAAGAAGGTTCAATAGGCTTTTCAGAAGATGAAGGAGCTATCATTGACGAGATTTCCCTTGTTGCTTTTTCTTCGCCACTAGGAGACACTTTTGGTGAGGATTCTCTCGTTGTTCCTTCTCTGTCAGTTGGAGACACCTTCATTGTTTCTTCTTTATCAGCATTAAAACATGATGCCTCAACATTTTCTTGAGTAGACTTTGTGCGCAACCAACTTGGTAAGAATTCTTCTAGAGTTACAGGATGTCGGGGTTTCTGGTAGTGATGCACTTCTACCTTCGCCTTCTTTGGGCGCTTGATTGATTTCTGCTTCACCGGTTTCTTCACCATTTTCTTTCTACTTGGTTTCTCACATGAGTCTTTTTGTAAGCTTGACTTGTTGCGTCTTCGCCTAGTCACAAGAATCCAGCCTTCATCACCATCTATATCAACTTGAGATTTGTCTAGTTCCAATAACTCTTCTTCGTGCTTTTTAGCGATATGTATTTGGATCGGATCGAGCGAGCCGAATGTGATGGAGATTTGATTAGAACTAGCTTTCTCATCATCAAGGACAATCTTCTTTTCTCTAACCAATCGCATCACTCTATCCTTGAAGACAAAACATTTTTCAAGAGGATGACTCACAAGTCTATGATATTTGCAATAATTTGGGTCATCAACTTTTCCAACTTCATCAGGCCGCTTCATCTCTGGCAACTCAATGAGCTTTAATTCAAGTATCTCATCGAAAATATCAGAAACGTCAGAATCCAAGAAGGGGCATTCCTTTTCTTGCATTTCCCTTAGGATTGATTTTTGGTCTGAACGTGCTTGAGAATTTGTTCTCACACTTTGCTTCTTCCCTTCCTTCGTAGTGAACTTTACAGGTGACACATTAACATTCATTGACTCTTTGTTGTCGTTCTTGGGCACAAATTTGCTCCATCTCTTAGGTTCCTGCTTGTCTCTTCCTTTGCGAGGGTCATGCGCAAACGTCATATCCTTTCCTGCAGAGGACATGCTCAATTCCATATCATGAGCACGAGTAGCTAGATCTTCAAAGGATTTTGGTTTTATTCCTTGTAAGATATAAAGAAGCTCCCAGTGCATCCCTTGGATACACATTTCTATTGCAGAAGCTTCACTAAGCCTATCCTTGCAATTCAGGCTCGCGTTCCTCCATCGATTTATGAAGTCTATGGCTGGTTCATCCTTCCTTTGGCGAGTATTCGTAAGTTCTACCATGCTTACAGTACGCCTCGTGCTATAGAATCGATTGAGAAACTCGTGCTCTAGTTGTTCCCAACTATCAATAGAATTGGGCTCAAGATCTGTATACCAATCAAAGGCATTTCCTTTTAGAGACCAGACAAACTGCTTGACAAGATAGTCTCCATATGTTCCAGCATTATTACATGTCTCCACAAAGTGTGCAACATGTTGCTTTGGATTTCCTCTACCCTCAAATTGTTGAAATTTGGGGGGTTGATAACCAGCAGACATTTTTAAGTTATCAATTCTTGCAGTGTATGGCTTGGCATACATATGAGAAGACTTGGTGGAGACTTCATACTTATCTTTGATAGTGCCTTCAATGAACTCCTTCAAGCGATCGAGTGGGATCATTCCTTCAGAAGAAACTGGCATCTCATTAACAATCGGTGCTTTCTTTGCAGGATCTCCAATCTCTTGAACTTCAACACATTTTCCGGGCGCATGACTCGCTTCTCCATCTAAAAATCCTTCCATTCGATCCATCAACTTATCGATTCTAGACTCTTGGTGTTGTACATGTTTTGTCAATCCTTCAACCAACTTCGTCAGATTTGCGAATTGTTCCTCAGAGGAAGAAGCAACAGCCACCATTGTTTGCATGATCATTGGAGATGTAGGAGAGTAGCATGGATTGTCGCGTAAGTTGATCTTCAGTGGACTCACATTACGCGATGCACGTGGAGGTGACTCGTTCGTTGAATCATAGCTCTCCCTTGTGGTAGAGTTCTTGGAACCAGATTGCTCAAGGAGAGCCAATGTCTTCTTGATCTTTTCAGCAACACTGCTTCCTCGTTCTAAAGCGTTTGCGGGGATACTTGATATTTTTGGAGTAGTAGACCCAAAAACTGGAGTTGATGCGGATGACACTTGAAGTGTTTGTTGTCCTAGTGTAGCAGCCTTGCTTCTCGTAACAGCTCCGAAACTTCCAAAGGTAACACCCAAAATGCCTTCAACTTCATTAGAGAACTTGGAGCTAGTAGCCTTAGAGGCAGTTGATCGGGAGTATTACTTCATAGAAGTCATCTCGATATTCTTTGATGCTTGAAAAGTTGAGATGAGAGGTAGAGATTGTCCCACTGGGCGTGCCAGAATTTGTAGACAATAAAATTCGCGTCGAGAAAACAATAATCAAGAACGGAAAATTATAGCAACAATCGTATTTATTATTTCAAAGTGCGAGTGTTACAATCTCTATTATTCCTCTGAATTCGCCTTTTCAAATATAATTCAAGGGCTCTTGAGCTTGATCTAGAACTTGAGATTTATCTCGATCTTGATCTCTATCTTGATCTTGATCTTGAACTTGGACTTGGATTTGGACTTGATTTGGAACTTTCTCTTGATCTTGAACTTGAACTTTATCTTGATCTTGACTTCTAGTTGAATCCAAGGGCTTCGAGCTTGATCTTGAATCCGGCGGTCTTGATCTTGATCGTTCTTGATCTTTATCGTTCTTGATCTTGAATGTTCTTGAAACTTGAATGCTTGAATTCTTGAACTCTTGAACTTGTAGAGAAATCTGCAGCTTTTGATCCACGAGCTTTCTCTAGCTTCTTGTTAAAATTCTTGGTTCCCTTTTCTGATTTATGAAGACCCCTATTTATAGTTTTAAAATAGAGGATTTGTGATTAGAAGAGGACTCCTTTCGGCCAATTAGATTTAAGTGACGTGGCATATGGGCTTTATGGAACGGGCTTTAATTAAATTCATATTTATTGAATTTAAATAATTAAATCAATTATATTAATCCATAATATTTATTTGGACTAATATATTCATGAATTTAATATAATCCGAATCATTTAATAAATTTATATTTAAATAAATTTTAAATGATTACAGAACTAACCGAACAATCCTTAAGATATTAGGTGGATTAAATAATAAGCCTATGACAAGTGTAACCCTTGTTATTAGCAGATATGCTGATATGGGACTTGACAAATTAAAAGGCAAGAGATTAAACGAAGCCGGGATTTTTAAAATCCCTTAATTTTCATGAGGGATTTTACTGATAGTTTTAAGAGGATTTTGTAGATGAGATTTGCTGGCAGAAAAGGTAATTCGAAGCTTGAATCTTGAACTGAAGAAGAAGAAAATGGAGCACTACTAGTGGGTTTGCTCTGCTTTGGTTGTCGATGAGAGTCCTCATCTCATAGATTCTATTTGTGTTGCAGAAATTTGAGCTCTTCGAGAAGTCAACAAGGTTTTTGATGTTCTTCTGTGTAATTAGGAAGTATTTTCAGAGATAATTCATAGAAGAACATCAAAAACCTTGTCTTTCTGAAGAACTCAAATTTTTGTAGCACAAATGATATCTGAGAGAGATTAAGCCTTCTATCGTCAACCAAAGCAGAGCAAACACACTAGTAGTGCTCCATTTTCTTCTACTTCAATTCAAGATTCAAGCTTCGAATTACCTTTTCTGCCAGCAAATCTCATCAACAAAATTCTCTTAAAACTATCAGGAAGATCCCTCGTGAAATTCAAGCGTGTTTCAAAATCATGGCTTGATTTAATATTTAGCCCTAAATTTGTCAAGTCTCACCTCAATATAACTGCTAATAACAAGGGATACACCTGCCATAGGCTTATGTTAGAGTTTAATTCACCTAAATATCTTAAGGGTTGTTTCGTTAGTTCTTCACTTTATGACAATGTGATGCGCGAAGAGATCACTCTACCTATAAATGGATAATTGACTCGAATTATCCTACGAACAACTTCAAATATTACTTTATTGAGGTTGTAGGTTCTACCAATGAATTGATTTGTCTTTGCTATTGAGAACAAAGACTTGTTTTTATGGAATCTGTCAATTGGGAAGATAAAAAAAATACCTAGTGCTATAACTGGGTTTCTTTTTCAAGTATGATTTTGGATATAATGAGCTTCATAATGATTATAAGGTAGTGAGTTTTATTTGATATGAGCTTTATAACAATTCACATTATGATGTGGGAACTATATAATCTAAATATCAATTCTTAGAGCCGTTTGGATGATTTTCAGATTGGGATACTATTCAAGAAATGGCATATATTTGTGAATGGGAATCTTAATTGGGTTATTTCTACCACACATATTCATTTTTTGTAATAAAAACTAGGACATCATTTTTGTTGAATTGGTTGTGGGAGAAACGGTGAAACGTTGTTGTAGATAAGGCAATTTTGTTTTCATGTCGTGCTGAAAGAATTAAAGAGGAAGATTGGGAAAATTTCTGAATCTCTATTCATCCCTGATATCATGTATATATACAAGTATATCTACTGAAAAATAAAAAAACAAAGATAATAAGCCTATACACTTGTCATTATCTAATTAGTACAACATCTAACAATATGTAACAAACTTTTATTCTTCATATGCTTCTCACGTGAGTGAATGATTCTATATCGATTGATCCAACGACTTATATTTGATCCGTTTCCTTTCTTGATGAAAGGTTATGATTAGACCACGTCATTTTCAGACAAGTATAGAAAAACTTAAGTTTCCTCAAGGCTGTCTGAATTCTTCGTTCTTTCCTTTTCCTCTTTCTTCTTCAAAATCCTCAATCGTTTCTTTGGTAGAAGAAATCGATGATGGAGACCAATGCATCTAGTTCTTTCTACATAGCAGCAGTCCAACCTGGATGTTGAGAGGCTTGGGCAAAGTTACGTGGTTCAGTGATTTGAGATAGAGATAGTAGATGATGTTGGTTAGGCAAGGAGAGAGAATTAAATGAGAAAGCAGTAGGTTTAGAAGGGTGAATGAAGCAAGTCTCAGTCAGATCAGTCAAAACTAAGCTGTTGCAAATGTAGTCATGCAAATAACGAGGCACAGTAGTGACCCTGCCAGATCTCCTAGGAGGAGGGGGAGAGGGTGCATGAATAAAGGGAGAAGGAGAAGGAATAGGGGTAGAATCAGGATGCAATGAAGGAGCAGGGGAAGAACAAAGAAGAGGTTCTTCATGAGGGATGAGAGAGGAAAGAGGAGGATTAGTAAATTGGTCAGTTAGGTCAGAAGGGAAAGAGGAAAAAATGGGTGGAGTAGGAGAAACCCCAGAATTGAAAGGAAAATGTTGTTCATGGAATTGTACATCCCGGGAGGAGAAAATATTTCTAGATGCTAAATGCAAAACCTTGAATCCTTTTTGATTGGTAGGATACCCTAGAAAAACACAAGGCACAACCCTTGGTTCAAATTTAGATCTGTGATGTGCAAGTGTGGAAACATAGCACAGGCAACCAAAGCTTCTAAGGTTCTTATAAGAAGGAGGCTGACCAAAAAGCAGTTCATATGGAGTCTTGCCTTGAAGAACTTTGGAAGGTAGTTTATTAATTAAGTGAGTGGCTGTGAGAATTGATTCCCCCAATAACATATATGTAAATTAGAATGAAACATAAGACTCCTAGCAAGTTCAAGAAGGTGTCTAAGCTTTCTCTCAACAACCCTATTTTGTTGGGGTGTTGCAACACAAGAAGTCTGATGTAGGATCCCTTGAGACTTAAGAAATTGAGCTTCCTGATGACCTTTTCCTAATTCCATTGCATTATCAGACCTAATGCATTTTACTTGAGTTTGAAACTGTCTTTCAACCATTGCCAAAAAATCTTTCAGGATAGGAAAAACATTGCTTTTAGAGGTCATTAGGAATGTCCAAGTTCCCCTACTGTAATCATCAACCACAGTCAAGATATATCTAAAACCGTTATTGGTAGAAGACTTGTAAGGGCCCCAAGTATCAATATGTAACATATCAAAGATTTTTGTGGAGTGGATGTGACTGAGGGGAAAAGGGAGTCTGGTTTGTTTTGCTTTAGGACAAACATCACAAACAAAATTTGAATTAGGAGAAAACTTGATAAAATCAAACTTTTTCATTACTGAATAAGGCACATGCCCTAATCTTACATGCCAGAGATCAACATTAGGAATTATATTGACAAATTTTTGAAAAGAAACAGAATTGTGCTGAGAAATGGAATTTCTTCCTTTTGGAAAAGAAACTACATCCTTAGATAAAACTCTAGACCTAGGACTGACATGCTCCAACAAGTATAAACCATCCCTAACATCACCAAAACCTTGATTGTTCTTCATTAAATGGCCCTGTAACAGACAACAACTAGGAGTGAAAAGAAGATCACATGTGTATTGAGAACATAATTTATTGACAGATAGTAGATTGTATTTGAAAATTGGAACAAACAATTCATTCTCAAGAGTGAAATTGGGAAAAATAGGGACACTTCCTGCATGAGTCACAATGATCCTGAAAGAGTTAGGCAGTGTGATATGTAAAGGCACAAGAAGAGGAGTCAAAGAGATGAAAAATTAGGAATCAAAGCACATATGTTCTGAAGCACCTGAATCAATAATCCAGGTGCTGGAATTAAAAACAGATAAACATGAACCAGAGTATTTTTGGACTGTACCAGAAATGGCAGAAACATTAAACCCAGCTGTTGTGCTGCTACCCTGCTCCATTTTTATGTCTCTTGCAACCTGCTTTACCAAGGCTGCATGCTGCTCCTTATTGAGGTGATAAAAAATGTTGTTAGGTGCTCCCTGTTGTTGTGTCATGCTTTGAACCTCACTGTCCTCACTTGGGAAAACCCCATTAGCCCTTCCCTGAAACCCTTTTTGTTTGGAAGGATCAAACTCTCTAGACTTAGTGAATTCAAAGTCATCAGGGTACCCAATTCTCCTGTAACAATCATCATAAACATGTCCAGTTTTTCCACAATGTGTGCAAGACACATTTGGGTCATACTTATTTCTTCTTCCTTTGTTCTTGTAGTTTCCTCTTCCTACCCTTGAGTTAGGAATGGGGTTCCTCTATGGTGTAAAGCTGCCTTGAGGAAAATTCCCTTTTGTGACAACATTACCAGATCTTTGAAAATTCCTTCCCTGAGAGTTAATCATAAAACCCATAGCATCATTAGGAAATGAACTATTTGCATATGTTTTCCTTTGATTTTCATCCTGTAGAAGGAGTGAATAACCATAGTCAATATTAGGCAATGGGTTCATCATCAAAATGTTTCCCCTAGCTTGGGCATAAACATCATTGAGACCCATGAGAAATTGTATCAATCGTTGATCCTCCAAGGACTTTACCAGTTTAGATTTTCCCTCACAAACACACATACAGGAATAACACATCATGTTGTTTAGTGCATCTAGTTCATCCCACAAACATTTCAACTTGGTGAAATAGCCTGCAACATCTAAATTTCCTTGAACAGTTCATGATAGTTCCTTTTGCAAATGAAATAGTTTAGCACCATTTGTCCTACCAAATATGTGTTCCAAACTGTCCCACAATTCTTTTGCTATTTTAGAGTAAATTACACTATCTGCAATTTCTTTGGTCAATGAGTTTAACAACGACGATATTACCATGTCATTGCAACAACTCCACTGTGCATATTGTGGAGTTTGTGGATTTGGTGCAGTACAAGTTCCATTGATGAATCCAAGTTTCTTCTTGGCAGACAGGGCAATGAGGATGGATATCCTCCAACCTGGAAATCCTTTTCCATCAAAAGTTGAGGTGATTAGATTCATCCTAGGTGAATCTGAATTGTGAAGGAAGTATGGGTGATGGACATCAATGTTCATCACTTGACCAGATTGTCCATCCACACTGGAAGAAGTATCAGAAGGAAGAACAGTTGTAGCTGCTTCTGTACCCATTTCTCAGGGAATTGATGATTCAGAAAGGATGATGTTGATTTGGATCGAGCTACTGCTCTAATACCATGAAAGAATTAAAGAGGAAGATTGAGAAAATTTCTGAATCTCTATTCATCCCTGATATCATGTATATATACAAGTATATCTACTGAAAAATAAAAAAACAAAGATAATAAGCCTATACACTTGTCATTATCTAATTTGTACAACATCTAACAATATGTAACAAACTTTTATTTTTCATATGCTTCTCACGTGAGTGAGTGATTCTATATCGATTGATCCAACGATTTATATTTGATTCGTTTCCTTTCTTGATGAAAGGTTGTGATTAGACCACATCATTTTCAGACAAGTATAGAAAAACCTAAGTTTCCTCAAGGCTGTCTGAATTCTTTGTTCTTTCCTTTTCCTCTTTCTTCTTCAAAATCCTCAATCGTTTCTTTGGTAGAAGAAATCGATGATGGAGAGTTATGAGTGTCAATACGTGCCTCAATGTGTTGGGAAATGATCTCTCTATGTGTTGTAATTATCCAAGGAGTTATGCAGTATGTGGGTTATGAAGGAGTACAACGTCAAAGAATCTTGGACAAAAATGTTTATCATTAAGTATGTTATGATTTTGTGGGGTATGATATTTTGTCTCTGTCCTTTTGCATGTCAATTGAAAGTGAAATATTTGTTAAGATTGGGTCAGTTTTCATGATTTACAATTCAAATAATGAGATTTCCAAAGGTTCCCACTGTGATCACCTTGGTGAAACAAAAAACTACCTCATTTGAGTATAAAATACTGTTTCCAAGCTAGTAGCATATTTGATTTGTGACCGGAAGTTCTATATGAGTTTCAGATGTATTTTTAGCCTTTTCGATGCTTTGCCTTGTTTAAGCATAAAAATATGACGATTAAAAGGTCCGCTTTTAGTTTTTGAGATCGAAAAATTATTCTGGGACTTTTGAAATTTTTAGCATGAATAATAGGATTGATTTGGAAAGTTTGGTGCAATTTTGATAAGCTGAGATCAGATTTTTATGACGACAAATGAAATAATTTTTTAACGAGCAACAATTAAATTTGACTGGCTAAACGAGCACATAATTGAGTTTTGATTGGATGAAGCGATCCCTATAATTATTTAAACTCATGAAAAATGAATCAATGCATTCCGAGGTTGTATGAGTAAATTATAGTGTTTTAGTGAAAAATGATATTACTAGTGCAATCTAACAATACATTAAATTTCAGATTGTGCTTATTTGTTATTTTGAACAATTATGGAGTTCTAGAGCTTAAAATTAAGTTATTTTCACATCATTTTCCTCTGTTTAACAAGGGGTAAAGTATCTAATCCTTATTTAGGTATTCTTTCATTATTCCTTCGGCTGGCTTTCATTTTTATCCATGAGTTGGAGAAATATTGTGGGGGGGGGGGGCGGGGGGGGGGGGTGGGGTTTCACCCTAGATCAAGAAATCCCAATTCTTCGATTTGGAGGTTGATTTGGACTTGTCTTTTTGTTGAAATCATATTTCTGATTTATCGATTATTTTATCATTTAAAATTGATTATGAGTATACAAAATTGGGAATTTTGTGTCTAAAGTTAAAAAATCATATTTAAAGGTTTTGAAGGTCGAAGGTTATACAGAAGGGAAGGACTTTGATTTGATCGTTTAAACTCCATTTAAGCAAGTTGAGGCTTTCTTTGACTCTTCTTAAAGTGTCTATGTGTTATATGACTGTACTTGGGAGTGATGACAATCTCGCATAGATGAGGTGACGAGCATCCATGTGGGTACTGTTGTTATTGTGAAGGGTTAAAAACAACTAATTGATTGGTTTGCTTAGTTTTCTTGATATGTTTTAAAAGAACTACTCCACCTATACCTGGTGATCTTTTATTAATAATCAAATAAAAATTCTCAATTGGGATAAGTACAAGCAAGGGGGGCTAGACCTTATCTTACCAATCTTAATGAGGTTAAGAACCTCTACTTTTAACAATCATGAAGAAAATAAGAACTAGAGATAATTAGATAGTTTATGATGGTATTACATGTGAGGATGCTTAAGTAATTCAAAATTATAAAAGCCAAAAAGAAAGTTGAGTTATATATGAACCTCAAACTTCCTTTACAAATGGATGAACTAAAACAGATTACTCTTCGAAAATATCCTAGAGTATTTTTCTCTTGTCTTCTTCAAATCTGTCCAATAACTTTTGATAGTTCATCACTTTTTCTTCGGTTGATTGAATCTTGTTGTCTGTTGACACTGTCATGTGATTCTGTTTTGCTAGTCGCATCAGTAGGTGTCTTGGAACAAATTCTTCACTCATCTTACCATCCCAACTAGTCTTCTTTCGTGCTTCTTTTTGTTATTGCATTGTTGCCTAGGAGAAATATCTGCATTCCTAATTGCATTTGCAAAACGATGATCCAACACATCCTCTTCTTCACCTTCCTCAAAGATGTCCTCATCTTGTAGGTTATCAAATCTATTTGGAGAGAAATGACTACTTCCACCAACTTGTAGTTGTTTTTTTGTGTTAATAGGTGTTAGAAAAGTAAACTTTTCAACATCGAAACTCACCAAATGATCCCCTAAAATTGCAGCAACATCAGTTGATGGCAAACCCTTTCCCAGGTATTACTGATTTGGCACTTCTAGGAACCAAAATAGGAGCTGCAGGGCTCAATTTGTTGTGCATAGGAGGGGAACTCACCCTCGTTTCCTCTTCATCTACTATATCTGCCCACCTCAAAGCACTTGTCGCACCTTGTTGTTCCTTTCTAGAAATAACCATTTCATTTTTAGAGAAACTGAGATCTTAGCTTTCTCAACATTTTGGTCATTCCTTGTAGACATTAGCTGCTGCCTCGAATACCCATGTTGCTCACCCAACAGTTCCAATGATAGGGAAGGAATCTCTTGTATTGAGGCATTTAAACTGACAAGTGGTAGATTGTTCAATGATTAACCATAGTAGCAAACTGATTTTCCTTTAATGTGTTAATCAATAACCATTTTCAAGTAGTTGGATTGATCTAATACACAATATTATCCAAAAGAGCATCAAAAGTGTTGAGACACGGAACCTCCTCTGGAACAATTGCTCGAGCACTTGAGTTTGTAGCTTGACTGCCTACAATTTGCTGCATTGTGTTACGAATTGGTGAACCAATTCTAACACCTGGAGAGTTTTTCTTTGTCACACAGTCCAATTTGAATTATGTACCAATTTCCCTTCAGTCGCATTGTTAGATTGATGTACTTGTTGGCTGTTGGCCAGAATTTTTTACAAATGGCGCCGCAACTAAAGCTTGATTAATTACACTAGCATCAGTCAAACTAGTGTGCTCTTCGCCACTTTCACCCAGCTTAGCAGCAACCTTAGCCAACTGATCCCTTTGGCCATCACCTATTGATTGAAACTGTGCATTCCCAGATTTTGATACACAATTTGCATCTCCTGTAAGCTCGTTTCGCACATCCCCAACACATGTAGAATCAGCAACATTCAAATTAGAATTGCTGCACAAAATTTTCACTCACTTGGACCACCAAATCACGCTCATCATCGTCCCCATTAACACCTCTGTTTCCGTATTATGTTTAGGTGATGGGTGAGCTCACTCCTTACATGAATGTCTATGCTGATATCATTGCAGAGGGTGAGACTAGTGGCTGGCGAGTTCATTCACGTGGATTATGTTATTGAGGCTCACCTCATATTATTCGTGGATGCTAGTGCTTCAGCTCTATCTAATTATAGCTTATGACTTCTTTCCTTGGGATTTCCAAGCCCAACAGTTGAACTCATGTATTTCTAATAGATGCTCCATGGTCTTATTGTGGGATTTGGGCTAGAGATATATTATTTAAGTAATCTTTTCCTTTCAGTAATCGATATATGATTTTAGTTGGATCATTATTCTTTTTAAGGAGTATTGATGAGTTTTGGAGTTTCACATATTTTATCTTTGTGCTTAAATGATTTGGTAAGTGTATAGTGAAATGCATAGTGAAAATGCTTTCCTCTTCTCCAAGCTTCAAGGACAAGACTTTCCTATATATAAGTTGATGTAGTCTTGAAGATAAATAACTAAGTGAAGTAGTAAAACTTAGCCAATTTTCAAATAACCTCTTCCGACTTGCTTATTTTGTAGTATTTATATATATATTTTTATTCATGTATCCTCTAATTAATTAAAGAAGGCATGTTTAATCTTGGAAAAATATTTCACATTGCTAAAATAATTTCTTAGCACAGTGTCTAGCACGACTCAAGTATTATTTATACATATTACTTAAGAAACTTATTGTAGTAGTATTTATCCTAATTCTTGTATTATTATTTTGATATTATATTTTCCCCATCTACATATATTTTCCAACAATCTAAGAAACCATGACAAATAATAATACTTCTAAAACTATTTCTGACACTACCAATGTCGCTGCTACCCTTGTTTCTCCTGTTCCAATTGTCCTACCATATGCCAAACAATTGCCCGATGTGTCAAATATTGATATTTTTGCAAATGAAAATTTCAAAAGGTGGAAGAACATGTTTTTTCATTGCTCGATGTTCATGGCGTTGCACATGTATAATTACATCCACAACTGGTCCAGTCGTTGATAACAAAATTATGGAATCATGATGACAACATGCTAACAAGGTATGTCGTCATACTATATTACAAACTATTTCTAACATACATTTTGATGTATACTGTAGCTGCAAAGAAGCAAAAGTTATTTGGGAAGCCTTAATTAAGTAGTTCACTGCAAAAGATGCTACCAAACAAAAGTTTGTGGTCGAAACATTTTACCAATGTCAGATGAGTAATGAAAGGAGATGAAAATTCAAATCAATGAATATCAAAAATTGCTTGAAGACTTGAAGGCCGAGGGGATCATTCTACCATAAAAACTTGTTGTTGGAGTGTTGATTGAGAAATAGCTGGGCTCATGAAATGATTACAAAAATAACTTAAAGCATAAGCAAACAAATTTCACTATTGAGAAAATAGTGACTCACATTCTAATCGAAGACACCAACAGAAAGGAGTCATTCAAAGCAAACTTAGTACAAGGTCATAACATCAACAACAAAAGGTCTGGTAATGAGTCTAATAATTACATGCCTTATAATTACAATTTTAAACAAAAGAAAGGTTCTTGTTTTACTTGTGAAAAATCATGTCATCATGTCTCAAAATGTAGGAGGAGAATAAAAAATGACAAAGAAAAGGATTATCCTCCCATGGCTAATTTAGCTGAAGGAGATGAAATTATTGCAACTGTCATTTCTCAAGTAAACATTATAGCACATGTAAAAGAATGGGTGGAATTCTTTAGGGCTACTCGGCATATTTGTACAAATTGAGAAGCATTTGCCTCCTATATATTGATAGGGGATGACAGTGAAGTACACCTTGAAGACTCAAGAACTATTAAAGTCTTGAGTAAGGGTAAAGTGCTCCTGAAACTTCCTTCAGAAAAACTTTAGCCCTTATGGATGTACTACATGTTCCTACAATGCGTCCTGATTTCTGTAGCCTTGCTTAATAAAGCTAGAGTGAAAGTGTCATTTGAATGAGAAAAAGATCATATTGACCAAAAATAATGTGTTTGTGGGAAAAGACTATTGCAAACCAGGGATTTTTGTACTTTATGTTTGTAATGTTGTGAATGAAAAAACATCCATTTCTACTTACATGGTTGAATCTATTTCTTATGGCATGCTAGATTAGGACATGTTAATTTCTCTTATATAAAAAATATGCAACCATGTAATAGTAATAAATGTGAATATGTGCTGAATCTAAAATTACTAAAAAGTCATACTTTCAGTATATAGAGAAACTAAATTATTGCCTTTAATTCACACTGATTTAGGTGATTTAAAACAAACAATGACTAGAGGTGACAAAAGATATTATGTAACTTTTATTGATGGTTTTTCTAGATTTACTTAGTTATACTTACTTAGAAATAAAGATGATGCTTTAATGTCTTTATTTCTTATAAAACTGAAGTGGAAAATCAACTTAAATAGAAAAAATCAAGAGAATTAGATCTGATAGAGGTGGAGAATATTTATCTTTAAATGCCTTTTGTGAAAAGGAAGGAATTATTCATGAAATAACTCCACCTTACTCTCTAGAATCTAATGGAGTAGCTGAAAGGAAAAATAGAACATTAAAAGAAATGATGAGCTCCAAGTTAATTAGTTCTAATGCACCTAATAATTTGTAGGGTGAAGCTACATTATCTGCATGTCACTTACAAACTAGAATTCCTCGTAAAAGAAATGACAAAACACCTTATGAATTCTGGAAATGCTATAAACCTAATTTGATACATTAAAAAGTGTGGGCGTGCCTTGCTAAAGTTCTCTTGCTTGAACCTAAGAAGAGAAAAATAGGTTCTAGGCAATTGATTGTATGCTTATTGGATATGCTAAACATAGTGTTGTCTATAAATTTATTATTTTAAAAAGTGATGTGCTTGATTGCAATACAACTATTGAGACAAAGAATGTTGAATTCTTTGAACATATTTTTTCACTATGTGATAAAATTTCTCATGTACCTGCTGAAAAAATTAGTGAGTCTACTTCTAAAATTGAAGAACTAAGGAGTAAAGCCTAGGAAAGAATATTTTTTTTATAGAAATGATTTTCAAACTTTTCTTGTTGACCGTGAGCCATTAAATTAATCTAAAGCAATATATTCTTTTGATGCTAAATTTTGGAAAGAGGCAATAAAAATTGAAATTGATTCAATTATAAAAAATAATATATGAATTTTAACTGATTTACCTCCTGGTGCAAAACCTATTGGTTATAAATGAATTTTGAAAAGAAAATGTAATCCTGGTGGATCTATAGATAAATATAAAGCTCGGTTAGTGCAAAAGGATTTTATTAAAAATAAAATATTGATTATTTTGATACATTTGCACCAGTGACTAGAATTTCTTCTATTTAAATTTTAATTGCCTTAGCATCAATTCATAAGCTTTTTATCCATCAAATAGATGTAAAAATAACTTTTTTAAATGGTGATTTAGAAGAAGAAATTTATAAGGTTCAATCTGAATAATGTATTATTTATGGACAAGAAAATAAAATTTGTAAATTAATTAAATCTCTTTGTGACCTTAAACAAGCTCCTAAGCAGTGACATAAAAAATTTGATCAAGGCTTGATGAGAGGCAGTTTTTCTTCTATAAAAGTGGATAAATGTGTTTATACTAAAATGATAGATAATGATTATGTGATAATATGTTTATATGTTGATGACATGTTTATATTTGGAACCAGTTTAAATATTGTGCAGAGTACCAAATCATTTTTGTCTACTAATTTTGATATGAGAGATTTGGGTGAAGTAAATATGTTATCGGGAGTTAAAGTTATAAGGAGTGAATATGATATAATGTTGTCACAAGAACATTATGTGGAAAGACTTCTTGAAAAGTTTGAATGTCATGTGGCCACTCCTTATGATGCTAATTCTCAATTGAAAAAGAATAAAGGTGACCCAAGTCTAAATATGCTCAGATTATTCGGAGTGTGATGCATTTAATGAATTTTACTAGGCTAGATATAGCCTATGTTATGTGAAGACTAAGTAGATATACTCATAATCCAAAAAAGAGCATTGGTCTGCATTAATAGACTGATGAAATATTTGAGAGGAACAATGAATTATGGTATCATGTATAGTGATTTCCTTCTACAGTAGAAGAGTATTGTGATGCAAACTAGATCTCTGATTCAGATGGGACAAAATCCACTAGTGGATATGTGTTCACCTTAGGTGGTGGTGCAGTATCATGCAAATCAGCTAAACAGACGATTATTGCTGGATCAACTACGGAGTTAGAGTTTGTAGCTCTGGACCTGCCTGGTTTCGAGGCTGAATGTCTAATAAATTTCTTAGTGAATATCCCTTTGATAAAGGATGAATTGCCTCCTATGTTTATACATTGTGATTGTCAAGCCACAATCTCTATTGCGAAGAATAAATCTTACACTTGTAAGAACAGACACATGAAATTGAGACATGACGTTGTTAAGCAACTGCAGGGAGATGATGTAATTTCCATTGATTATGTGAAGTTATAATTGGATTCGGTCGATTTATTGACTAAACTTGTGGGAAGGCCAATATGATTTTCAATAGAGATGGTAACCCAACCTATGTGATTGGAGATCTCATGAAGTAGATTCATATGGATAATAACAAGTCGATATTGACACTACGCACTAATAGAGAGTACTTGAATTGCTTTTAATTATGAGTGATGAGTTATTAACTCTTAATGAATTTATAGTCTTTATGGATGGTGTATTTAAAGCATTATACACTTGATGGATTCACCTATATGAGAAGTGGAATGAAGTCGCGCGCTCCAATGATAATTTCTCCTAGTCTCTACAGCTCTCATGAATAACCAGGCACACGCACGACTTATTGGCGCAAAACAATGTTGAACAACAAAATATAAGGATTGATAGAATCTCTGACTTACAAAAGAATAATTGGTTCATAGTAATTTTATATTTCACCAATAATTTTGTAAGTTAAATTTTATTAATATAAGTTTGGTTCATAGTCCAAAAGACACCAAACCTATTGCATTTGATCATACAAAATTAAGCAAGTTGAGTCCTTCTATTTCAAAATTATATTAAAATATATGGGGGATTGTTGGATATTTTAAATAGTTTGAGTCATATTTTGAACTCTATTAGTTTATGACTTGAGTACTTTTGTCATTGAAGTAGTAAGACATTGTCTAGCACGACTCAAGTTTTATTTATACATTGTAGTAGTATTTATTCTAATTCTTGTATTATTATTTTGATATTATATGTTCCCATCTACGTATATTTGCCAACAAAGTCATTAGGTACTTAAATGGTATTCCAGGAAAGGTTTGTCTGCCAGATGTGTGATGAAAGTGGACCTCCGAAAAGCCTATGATTTTATTGAATGGGAGTTCTTGAGAAGCATGCTAGCAGAACTTGGCGTCCCGTTCAGATTTATATAATGGATCATGGAATGCATTTCAATAGTGTCATACTCCTTGGTTATTAACAGAGGGCTTTCAATAAAGAGGAATAAGGCAGGGACCTCTTCGTGATTGCTATGGAATACCTGTAAAGAAAACTGAATGAGATGCATATTTCTATGGAAAGTACCTTGGAAGAGCCTAACAGGGCATCCATCCACAACATATATAGGTTCTTTCTACTAAAGAGGCTTGCTACAGTTAACAGATTACAGAAGTTCGAATAGATGCATATTCTGTCAGACTGCTCATGAAAAATGAGACCACTTATTCTTTGAATGTACTGTTACACAAAGCCTTTGGAAACATCACAACCCTTCGGAAATGTCACAACATTTCATAAAAGTTACAATTTTTTATAATAGTCACAATTCTTCATAAAAGTCGCAACTTTCCGTTAAAGTCACAAGTCTTCATTATCCATTCACACCTTTTAAAACCCCACATAATAGGCTTTAAATAGTTTAAACTTAAGGGTTTTTTTTTAGCTTGACATATATTTTACCAAATTAAAACCTATAAACTCCCAGGCATGACCATGAAGAGAGCAGAAGGCAATTATCATAACAAAAGAATGTTTGAATTCGGGGAAAGAATTGGGTGGGAATTGCAGAATGTAGATGAAAAGCTGATTAATGACTTCTGCAGCAGAATCGGCATAAAAAAACGGGTTTTAAAGGTATGGTTGCACAATAATAAGAAGGAGAAAAATCAACCCACAACTGATACATTGCCTGAAGGTGCTATTCACAAAATACTCTCTAATCTTAATTATGTAGAAGCATCACGGATGACAATTCTCTCCAGAACATGGCTACAAGCTTGGTTGACTAATCCCAACTTGTTATTCGAAGCTTGTTCAGGGGCGGAGACGAGGGCGGAATGGAGTACCAGAGGTAAAATTGACATCGATATAGTGGATAAAATTATGAAGAGATACAGGGATGAGAAAATTCCTATTGACAAGTTTGAACTTTCAATCGACATTGGAAAACCTACTGGTTATATTTTCTTTTCGATTGATAAGTGGTTTGACATTGCTCTTCAGAATGGTGTAAGCGAGCTAGTCTATAGAAATGTAGGATATTATTCATCGTTCAATATTTTTAAAATGTTGACAGCAAAACATTTACGAGAACTGGTGCTGGAGAATTGTAATCTGGTGTATTTTTCTTCATTACCTACTAGTTATGTGGGGAATTGTCATTCTTTGAGAAAGCTTTCTCTAAATAATGTAACTTTAGATGATAACATGCTACAAGGTCTACTCAATAATTATCCCTTGATTGACAATTTAATCATTCTCTATTGTCGCGGGTGGATAAAGTTTGAAGTGCGGAATCTTCAAAACATTAGGTCACTTCACATTATGATAGAGAAGAAACAGAGTGTTGAAATCGAAGCACCAACTCTTGAATACTTGTCTTATTCTAGTTATTCTTTGGACGAATTGGATATTGTTGAGTATCCGAATCTGGAATCTTTAGAGTTATCTGGTAGTTTTGCTTCAAGAAAGTTTAAAATTGGCAGAAGTGAATCCTTGAGGGTCCTGAAGATTAAAAATTTGCGGATTAATAATTGTCAGAAAATTGAAGTAGATGCTCCAAATTTGGTATCACTCGAGTATGAAGGAAACTATCTTCCGCAGCTTAAACTTGCAAAAGAATCAGGCAAATTCAAGAACTTAATTTTTAATTCCAACAAACACTTTTTGGATGATAAGTGGTTCTGTCGGTTGATGGAATTTCTATCAAATTCTACCTCTTGGTCTCAAGTTTCAATTCAAGTTTCAGTTGATATTTACAGATGTGGTGAGATCAATATGGAGCATTTGAAACGACACTATAGAGTTTCTACCCCACAAGTGGACGTTTTGGATGTAATTATAGAGCCAAGAGACGATCTCGCAACATGTGTGGATGCTTTGTTGTGGTGTTTTCGTCCTAGGAGACTCAACATATCATCATCATTCAAAATGATTATATATCTCGTCAATCGATTATTGTATATGAAGAATTCGAGCGATTCTACTTCTCATGAAAATGAGCCTCAACTTGTTCAATTAAAAGAAGTAAGATCCTACAAATTTGATGGGAAGAATGAGAGTTGGCATCCTGTGAAGCCCAAGAGCATGAAGCTGAAAACAGGGGACCCTAACAATATGGAGAAATTTTACTTTTTATAAGATTGGTGATTGGCGATGCAGTTTATTCTATTGCGAATTGAATGCACTTATTCATTTATAAAGTTCATTAATAGTTCTGTTTTGGATTTCTGATATCTGTAACTTTCGCATCTTTTTGTGTTATGGATTTAAAATTTTATTTACCTGAATCCTCCTATGTCTCAGTAAAATATACTCATTTTCAGTATATACTTTAGTCTACAAATCCTCGAATCTGTGTCCATTTGTTCTTTTTCAGCATAAATGCGTTCACTGAACTGAAATATTCACAACATCATGAGTTACATAATTCTGGCGTAGCCAAGTAGACTTAGTCCCAATAATGACAACTTCCAACTAATTGTAGTGAGGATTTATAATTTTCTTTTACAATATAATCTTGATAATCTTTTTTTCCCCATCATCTTCAGTGTCAAGTTCTTAATGAAACATAATAAATGGTAGCTCATTCATTCATATTTTTAGGTTTCCTGGTTGAACTAGCACCTATATAATATTTTCATATGCGGTATTGTATTTTTCCTTTTATGCTATGCAATAATTACTATACAATCATCTTCTTTCTTTATTCGCGTATGTATTTATCTTTAAATTAAAGTACTTACTATCTACTCCATATGTATTTATCTTTAAATTAAAGTACTATCTATGTCAGTAAAGTAGCATCAAGCTTATCTCAACTTACAAGTTGTTACTTTTTTTTGTGTGTGTAGTTGCTTTTTATTTATAGGATAAAGAAAGTCCAAATAATATATGCTCCATTTAAAAGTTATCATTTGCAATATAAATTTTGTGTTAAATATTTTGAAGTAAACGTGTAACACACTTCCCAAAATTAGTAGTTTAAAAAATATGTGTTTTACATATAAATTTCGTGTTCTACGTTTGAGATAATAAGCATAATTCAACAACACTTGACAACAGTGTACTCTTACAAGTTATTTATTACTTCATTGTTTCGATCTGAGCTTTTCTATCCCATTTTTGTTGCATCCTGGATTTCCGCCTCGTCCCAATTATTAGAGTTAATAACCTTTGAGCATCTGAGCGAGTCACCCTTTGGATTGTAACTCATGAAAGTTGATCCAAACAGAACCAAAATTTCATTTTCATTTGTCATGTGTAAACATATTTGCCCAAGATATCCATACACCAATTGATTCTCAGAAGTAACATGAGGTAAAGAAACATTAAACTCTTCTGATGGTATAACATCCAGGTTGATATCACACAAGGAGAATAAAGGAGAAGAAGACTGTGAAGGGGCCTTGAAAGTGAAAAAATCCTCAACAGGACATCTCTTCTAGTTAAAAAGAACTTTGGACCCCATGTCATACATAATATAACCTTTTTGTGTGGGAATAACCAAGGAAGACTGCTAGAGTGGCCCTTGGAGAGAATTTATCTATTTTTCTGACCTGAGTCACAGCCAAACACCTTCAAGTGAGTCAGGTAAGGAGGGTGCCTATGAAGCTTCTCAAAAGGATATAGACCTTGGAGAGTTGAGGAAGGAAATCTGTTAATGATGTATATGGTTGTGGTCACACATTCACCCCAAAAATTCAGAGGTACACCAGCCTGGAACCTTAGAGCCCTTGTTACCTCTAGAATGTGTCTATGTTTTCTTTCAGCTACTCCATTCTGTTGTAAAGTATAGACACAAGAACTTTGATGGAAATACCCAAGGACTTCAATAAACCAGTCATGGAAGTATTAAAAAATTCACATCCATTGTCAGTTCTAAGAAATTTCACTACTGAGGAATAAACAGTCTTAACCATGAGTAGAAATTCCTGAATAGCAACAACCACTTCAGCTTTAGAGGGTAGTAAAAACAACCAGGTATATCTAGAATAATCATCAACAAGAGTGAGAAAATAGCTTTTTCCATTATAAGTAGGAATTCTATATGGACCCCATACATCTCCATGAACTAATTGAAAATAACAATCAGAAGTAATAGTACTTAATGGAAGGGGAAGTCTAGTTTGCTTGGGTAAGGGACATATGGTGCAACTACTTATACACGTGTCCAGTATTTAGAAGTAGGACCAAACATTCTTTGTAAAGTGGAAGAGGAGGTATGACCTAACCTGTTGTGCCAAAGAGTCATACTAGTACTATCAGTATCTATTGAATGTGCTTCAAATTTGGTAGAAGAAGAACCAGTGATAGAGACTGTAGCAGCATAAGCAGTACATGGTTTCTTGTGACCTGTTGTGAACACATACAAGACACTTTCTTGTCTTCCAATCCCCTTCACCTTGCCACTTGAGAGATCCTGAAAAATGCAAAAATCAGGATAGAATAGCACTGCACACTTCAGCTCCTTAGTCAGTTGAGACACAGACAACAAGTTATATTGGAACTCAGGTATGTGCTTTTGTGATTTCTTGGTCAGGAAAAATGCAACATGATCCTATATGAGTAGCAGTAACCATACTTCTAGTAGGTAAGTGAACCTTGCCCAAACCAGTCTTGTTCAAAGCTTCAGTATAAGATAAAAGAGCAACTGACTTAACTTTATGACTAGAGGCTCCCGAGTCTGCTATCCACTTAACTTCATCTTCAGTGACAGTAGCATAAGGAATCATACATGTTGTCAGAGCTGAGTGAACTGCAGGTGTTTCTGAATCAAGCATAGTTAAAATCTGATTGTATTGGTGCTTAGTGAACTGAGGGATAGCACCAAAGGCATCACTGGCATGATACTATCCTCTTGGAATGTGAGAAGGACCTGTAAAATTGACAGATGGAGAGCCAAACCTGTTCCCACTACTATTGCCATGAGAGTGACTACCTGGTTCAAAAGAAGTGTTGAAATTTCCTATGTCCTACATTGCCACCATGGTGTGGATGCTTGATGTTTGCCGTAATCAATGACACAACTTCCAATTCAAGTGTCTACGATCGTGCAATAGTATAATAACCTAACCAAGGGTTGGGGTCGTCCCAAGATAGTGGTTTTGAGAATTTATAGAAAAATAAAATTTAGTTCTAACTAGTCGTAGCTAAAGTCATTAACGAGTAAAAACATAGTAAATAAAAGGGGGTGACACAAAGTGTCATATCGAATGGGGGTTTTGTCGCAAATAAATAAAAATAACAAATTAACAATGGAATCTAAGCAATGAGAGGGAGATTATTGGGATGTGACCGGAATACGGGTTAATCTAAAGTATTGGGTACATGCTTTCGATAGAAAAGTTATAGAGTAATAGTGACTAGGCTAAGCTTTATGTGGAAATGAGTTCTCTCTCGAGCAACTTACCTCGTTTAAAATGGGTTCCTCTCGGACACCCACTTACTGCATGAAGGCCAGCCTACGCCTTACCCCACTCACTCTCTCGAGCTGAGTGTTAGGGTATGGGGCTAACCCTCTCGGGCTGAACTTCAAGTCGACCCACTCCTTAGGCCATCAATTTAGTGGTCTTAGTTTTATGACCTCTCTTCGAGCAAGCCGAAAACACATAAATAAACTTGTATTTGCAACTACAAATTCATTAGATTCATACACAACCACTAAACGAAATCACAATTAAACTACAAATAAACTATCAGCAAGCATGACCCAACAAATATCTTAACCCATATTCGCTAAATCACACCCTAAGAATTGGGGGTTTTGGCCACACATCAAGAGATAGAAATTTATACCTAAATGAGTTTGAATTCAAATGGGTATGAAGATTTAAGTCTTGTTACAGGCCAAGAATGAAAAATCTAAGAGACCCAACTCCTAATCTTGAAGATGAAAACCCTCTTCTCCTTCAAGTCTCCAAAACCCTCTCACTTAGAGCAAAAAGTATTATTCTATTGTGAAAATTAACATAAATGTTCGACTCCTAAAAATTAATAAAAAGTTTAGTATTTATAGACTTCAGAAATTAGTGTTGGCAGATCGTTCGGCGAGGTTAGTCGGAATCACCGATTAACTCGGCAACTAACCATTTGGTGTAGTTCTTCGTCGTCTTGCACTAGCCTTCAACATTGTTGTGCTCTGTGTCATTAGGCGACATAGTACTGCTTTGCGGAACTATTCGGCAAAACGCCAACTGCTCTTTTCATCGCCTTTTTTATCCTGCTCCTTCAGGGCTTCGCGTACTGAAACAAAGGGTGAAGTGCGTCCCTTTGACAAATCGCCAAGCGTGCTTGACGATGCTCATGCTTCAGCTTTTTCGTTCTTTCTAGCCTTTTTGTTCCTTTTTGCGCCTAAGTGTCCATGCTTCCACTAAAACTCCAAATACCTTAAACTTAAAGGTTTTTATCAGATATTGAGAGAAAATAAGCATTCGAGGACACAATTTCTATTAAAATATAGCCCTAAATGAGTCCAGTTTGTGGACTCATCAATGCTTCCCAGCATAGTTGACCTTACTAGATTCACTGTCATTGGCATGAGATCATGTACTATGGGGGCCAACTTTCTTCTTGAATTTATAATCTGGAGGATAGCCAATCAACTTATAACAGATTGCTTTGGTATGTCCTGTGAGATGACAGTAATCACAATAGAGATCACTTTTCTTAGTCCTGTAGGAGGAATTGGTGCTTTGATGACTATTGCGTGTGTGAGAGTTGCCTTTGCCACTAAACAAAGTTGTGCCCTCAACAATATCAGGAGATGAGGCCATAGATCTTCCACTTTCCTCAGAGATTATCATAGCATAAGCTTTGTTAATCGAAGGAGTGGGAAGCATCATCATAATCTGATTACTAAATTGTGAGTAAGACTCATTAAGACCCATGAGAAATTGAAGAATTCTTTGATACTCAAAGTGTTCAATATACTTCTTCGACTCAATACAACTACAACCAGGGCATGGCATTAAAGCATCAAATTCAGCCCAAAGTTCCTTCAACTTAGAGAAATAGGTTGAGACAGATGAAATCCCTTGAGTAAGGGTAGCAATTTGTTTGTGAAGGAAGAATACTTGAGATCCATTCACTTTATCAATCTCTCTTGGAGATCTGCCTATACCTTGCAAGCACTTGTCGCATACACGATTCCACTCAGCTATTCAGTACAAACAGAATTCATAATCCATGAGAGTACTATTGCATTACATTGCTCCCACAAATCATGAAGGGAGACATCAAATTTCTCTTTAGGATACCTGCCATCAACGAATCCTAATTTGTTCTTCCCTAACAGACTAATTCACATTGAACTACTCCACAATGCATAATTTTCTGGGCCTGTTAGCTTAATCGAAATCAAGGAGCTACCTGGAGTATCGTTGGGTTGTAGAAATAAAGGATGATGTTGATCTATTGTTATCACTGTGGGGACGACTTCAGATCTAGTGTCTCGATTCACTATTGAATTGGTGGTCACCATTGTTGCTTATACCAATCTACTTGAAAGGAAGTCTCTAGCTGAGTAAAAATGGCACTCGAGTTGAAGCAGCAACACAATAAGCCAAACACGAGCTAGACGAAAGAGATGAAGATCGAAAGGACTGCGAAAGGAAGATCGATTACACAAACTCTGATACCATGTTAAGATCCTTGATCTTCACCATGTGAGAACCTTCAAGCTACTAAGAGTAAAGTAGAACAAAATATAACTGATTGTGCATTATTCAACATAGCTTTAGAATGACTCTGTACAGGCTGTATTTATAATGCTCAGTAACTAACTTCTAACAACCTAACTGACTTCTTATAACAATATACTTTTCTACATGCTAAAATATCTACTATTTAACAAGTACTTTAGGTGAATTAGTGGTTGCAATGTAACTGACGACAAACGACCCACTCAATGGGAAACTCAAATTCAAGACCTTAAGTAGTCTCAATTTAGTAAACTGGCTGAATGAATTCCAGTTAGAAACTTCACCTTTAATCATTGTCATTCTTAGTAGCCTCAAGTGTTGATGGAAGGGCTTCCCCATTTTGGATGCAATCTCAGAAAGTTCATTACTGAAACTGAAACTCTCTCAACTTTCCTTCCACTTAGATAGTTTGAAGTTGTTATAGTTCCCCTTCACTGCAATCCATAAATTTGTCAATTTAGATGCTGAAATGGCGTGGTCCTCTGGAAACATCCCCACGTAAAGAAAGCAAGGCTTTAAATAATCGGGTAAGTTATCATAACTTAAATGTATAGTCTTTAACCTCATGCCACCAAGATTCTTCCATCTTCCTTTTTATTATATCAGCTACCAAGATTACCACTAAGGGAAATCCTTTGCATCTTCTTGCAACTTCTAGACTCACATTGTGTAGTTCAAACGGGCAAGCTTCCTTTCGAAAGACCTTTTTCTGCAACAATTCCCAACTCTCTTTTAGTGCGAGGAATGGATGGAAATAAGGATCGGTATGGTGCGTGACATACTCCCCCACTTTCTCAAGTCGAGTTGTAACTACTATTCTACTTCTATTCTCACCATCTGCGAGAGATAATCTTAAGTCATCCCGTGCCATATCATCCCACATATCATCCAACACAATGAAATATCTCTTTCGCAATAAGTTTTTCCGCAACATATGAGCAAGTTCACCAACCTCATCTACCTTGATCTTGAAACCATGATGTACCATGCTTGAACATCAAAATGAGAAACAACGATTTCATTATTATACAACAATCTCGCACAAGTTGTTCCCCCATTCCAACAATTAGTATGACATCTAGCTCATTTGTCCCTCGAGTCAGAGACTGAATTAATTTTTCTGCTACTATCCCAAAACCCACTATCTCCTCATATGCCAAATCGATAGTACCTCTTAAAAGATCTTCATGTTCATGATGTGCCTTCTCAGAACCTTTTGGTAACAGGATTTGAGACTTGAGAACATAGAAATA
Organism: Solanum verrucosum; assembly: GCF_900185275.1. Lineage (NCBI taxonomy): Eukaryota > Viridiplantae > Streptophyta > Magnoliopsida > Solanales > Solanaceae > Solanum > Solanum verrucosum. The sequence goes on from NW_026019970.1 coordinate 1,801,065, forward strand.
AGAAAAAAAACATTCGATGATCTAGAACCTATACGTACTTTGGGTGATGAAAAGCCTCTGATCCTCGTAATATAAGACTGAAAGAAATAAGAGGTTGTGATTGAAGCATTATCTCTACAAGCAGTAGAACATGCTCCAGGACTTATACAGAGAAGTGCAGTTTAAAATTTTGCATGTGAAAAAGGGCAGAAAATAAATGTAGGACTGAACTTGACATATTAAAATCATATTCATTGTCGATATGAAAAAAGTGAGATTTGCAGTAAACCCAGAATTACAAATATTTTTTGCTGAACAGAATAGACAAAGCCATATATATTTCTTTTCAGTTCTATGATCTCAAATTTGGTAGGCTACAACTTCAATCTATTCTGGCTCTCAATTCTGACGTAAATTTTCAGCAACACAACGTATGAAGTTAAATGGAGAGTGTCTTTATAAAGCACCCATGGAATAGAATGTTAAGAAAGTTTGTTAAAAGAAAACCAATGTTGGCATCATCACGTAATTGTGGAACGAAAACTAGTGTAGCAACTTTTGTACATAAGTTCTGTTGGAATTATGACCCCCTTTATTCTGTAAAGGAACACATACTAACTACTTGTTCTTTACTGTTTGTGAGTTCTAGTAAATAATTTCGTAAAATAATAATTAGTTCTCAGCTTTGTATTATTTATCTCAACTCCAAACAACACAAAGATTACACACCTAGGTAATCTAAGGAATCATAAACTCTAATTCCTAGCTAAGAAATTATAAACTCTAATCCCTAGCTACCCAAGACAAAAACCCCAGGTTTAAGTCTTCTACCGTCCATCAAGTTTCTCAAACTTGTTAGACGAATCCTACACACACACTTGATTGTAATCAAAACTCTTAACTACAATCTTACAACTTTTTCCTCACAAACTCGCAACACTCCCCAAGTAAATCTCAAAACTCTCTCAAACTCCTGATCGTGTTTTGATCTTCTCTCTATGTAAGTGCGCAAATTTTTCTAATGAAAATAACCCCCTATTTATAGATCAGAACTCCAGCAAGTCCTTGTTCGACTCAACTTTGTCTTTGCTGCTACAAAGCCTTGTTGAACTCAACTTGGACTCCTATTTGTCTTTGCCACTACAAAGCTTCTTTAAATCAAACTTGACTCAAACTCCTTCTTTGTTTTGTGTAGTTTCCTTCTTTGACTTTGCTTTGATTTATTTACTTCTTGAATCTTTATTCACACGGCTTTCCTTCTTTATTCAGAAACCTCTTTGAATACGACTTCGTACGAAATCCTATTTGATTGCGACTTTGCATTCTTAATTATTTACTGCATTTAGATTACGTTGAACACAACTTGTTCCCTTTGCTATTAACTTGTTTATGCACTTTGTCAATCTTCAAAATTCTGAATTATGCAATTCTAACTCTTTACAAATTCCCCCTTTTTGATGATGACAAACTATATTAGTATCGCTTGCATGGAACATGTTCACATCGCCTGGACTTCCCCCTTTTGACATCATAAAACACCATGAAGTCATACACCAAATTCGATACTCATGGCCACTGGGGCTATTACCTATACAAATACTTAAAAATCAAGAACTCAGTTAGCCATAGCAAAGCATTTGCACAAACATAGGAGATAGACATGAACTTGAAACTCAAACCCAACATTAGCATTAATCAAAAAGCATATACACCACAGTTGTAATCAAAATTAAAGATAGAATCAAGCACTTGTGATGAGAAAAAAATTGGAAATTTAAAGGCTAGAGTGGCTAGGTAATAGCAAAAGATCGGGCATGAGAGGGTAAATAAAAATCCTCTTTAAGCAGCTCAAAAAGCATCTTTTGGATTAACAAAATTAGTAGTCTTCTCAATTTTTAGGGTAGCCTTGGTCTTTGTGTTTTATTTTCTTTAGCAGGCCTACATGTTCAGGATCATAGTTCATATGCAGCTGGTCCATGACATTCTGGTTCGTGACACATATGACTTCAATTTCAGCTTCTTCTTTTTTTCATTTTGTATCACCTTTAAGGAACTGGTTCAATCAATCATGTGCCCTCCAGAGAAACCTCCTAAATCAGTAATCACCTTACCTAAGAGCATTGTCTGCTTCCCAAAGTTCACAACTCTAATTTCAATAGAGTCATCTTTAATTTCATTAGAGTCAGTAAGAGGAACAAATTTTCTTCAGGATCATTTGTAGAGGAACATGTTCTCAAAATCTGTTCCCTAGACATGGTACTATCAGGTGCAGTACCAACTGTAATAATTTTTTACATCAACCCAAATCCCAGTTTATATGGATCCCAATAGAAGGACTAGGTTCGACAGAGGGATCTCCCATTGTTTCCCCCTCACTAGATGCACCCAAGTTGAGCCTAAAAAGTAAACTTTGTTCAACTATAGGGTCCCCAAACTATTCCCCCTCACAAGGTACATCCTCCAAAACTTCCTCAGTAATTTTAGACACACCCAATACAGATTCCCCCTAAGAACCAGCACAACCTACTTTCTACACCACAACCTATATTTTATAAGCCACCAACGTAGAGGCATCATCCACCAAAGTCATCTCAACCATAGCATCAGATAAACTAGCACACTTAGAATCTCCAAGAATGTCATGAAGAAACATAAATTGTAATTAATCAAGCATAGACATGTTTCTTGAAGTACATTTTATTCCACAATTTTAGAAAAAGAGGATTTCTTGGTTGAGAAGTTTATGGAAGAGAAGGGTGTGAGTTGTAGTGAAACACTAGGATAAGGCTTTAAATTGGCTTTTTAAGAAGATGTTTGTTCAGTAGTATTGAGGACATGAATAAATCTTTTGGGACAAGTGGAAGGAACAGGTACATGTGCATTGATTTTATATTTAATTATGAATAATTGTAGTGCACATACCTTAGATCTTTGAAAAATGCTGAATTTTGCTCCAATTTTACTAAGTCTCTCTCGTGTGACAGATGCAAATACAATGTTATAGTGCATGAGTAGCTTGACTTTAAAAGTGGTATAGAGACATACAACTAAATGTACAAGACTGAGCATAAAATTCATGATTAGAAGGCAGTATTCGAAATGTTCATTAGCCACTGAGGGATACTCATGTGATTTTAATCATCCCCAAGTTCCAACATGTTCCTTTAAAAGTGTTTCTTTAGTCTTGCCTACTTTTCCAACTTCTTTGATTTGACCAAAAAGAATTTTCACCACAAAAAATACTATTCCATCCTTTTCTTCTACAAGTGAGAGGAATTTCTTCTAGTTTCAATCATGTGTCTCAAGCAACAACTATTCATATAGAATGTTTCTTTCTACCTCTCACTTTTCCTGCAAATTCAAAGGTTAGATTTAGGAACCCATACTAGCTTGGGTCTTTTGTATTGATAAAAAGGATGAATAAGATCTCTATGTATCCATTTAGGTAGATTAGATTTCTTTTGAGTATACATGTTCCTTTGAGGTGTCTTATAGGTGCCTTTTGTTTTATTGTTAATGGTGAATCTGTATTTTGGGCAATTTATCTTAGAGTGACCTGAATTACCACAGATGATGCATAACAAAGGCTTATCAATTCTGGACTAATCAAAGCATATTCCAGTTTTTTTATTTCGGTGGTTATTTCCCAGATGTGATACAATCATAGATGACTTTGTCCATTTATTTGCTTGTTCAAGCTCATATTTAGTCCTAGTTAGTTCAAGTCTCATTTTTGTTGATTTTCCTCTCTCAGAACATAATTCGTTTTTGAGCCTTTTAACTTCATGATCATCTTTTGACTTATCACAGATTTTGTCCTTACCTGTTTCTTTGAGTTTTAGGATTTCGATTTTACTGGACAGATTCCAAGACTCTAGTTGCTGAACTTTTTGTGATAAAGGCTTATTTTTCTCTTTCACGTTAGCATTGAGTTTTTCAAGATCTATATACTCAAATTTTAAACTGGTTAGGGAGGCAAGTATCTGATTCTTGGTTTTAACTAGTTCCTGAATTGTGTCTATAGATGTGAGCATTAAATAATATATATTTTTCTTAGAGAAATTTATTAACTTATCTTTGAGATCAGAAAGGTTTACCTCCTTTTCTTTAGAGTCTGAATCAGGTTCAGGTTCCGATTCTTCTATGGCCATCAAGGCAATGTCATCAGCATCATCATCATACATCTCTGAACCTGTTCCCCAGGCAGCATACATAGCTTGCTCCTTCTCTTTGTTTTTTCTTTTGTTTAAAAGTTCCCTCTTCTCCTTTTCAGCTCTTTCTTTTCTCCATTCTACCTCCCACATAGGACAATCCTTAATTTGATGATAAGTTTTTCAACACTTGAAGCATCCTCCACTTTGTGGTTTCTCTGAATTATTTTCTTTAGTGGGTGGTACCTTTTTTTCAAAATTTATGCCCCTTTTGAAGAGTTTCTTGAAGTTTCTGCTGATCAGTTCTAAGTCTTCATCATCTATATCTGATTCATCACTTTCAGTTGCTTTGAATCCAAGATTTTTTGTTTCCCTCACCTCTTTTGTCAACATTCATCATATGTCTTGAGGTTACCTACCAGTTCATCCAAAGTCATATTGGTTAAATCCTTGGCTTCTCTGATTGCAGTGACTTTTATTTCCCATGATTTAGGCAAGGTCCTAAGCACTTTATCTACTTGTTCCTCAGTAGTGTATACTTTTCCCAAGGAGATTAGCTCGTTTACTACAGTAGTGAATCTACTGATCATACCTTGAAGCGATTCACCGGATTTCATCTTGAAGGCTTCATATTCGGAGCATAACCTAGCAATTCTAAATTTTCAAACTTGAGTTGTACCTTCATGAGCATTCTGTAGAGTATCCCATATTTGTTTCGCGGAGGTACAACTTGAGATGCGATTAAACTCATCAGGTCTTAGTCCACATACAAGTATACATTTGGCCTTTGCGTTTTTTCCCAGCATCTTATAGCCAGCTTCTCCATATTTTTCTTTAGGTTTTGGAACATCGTTTCCTTCATTATCCTTGACGGTAGGGATTAAAGGCCTATCAGTGATTCTAACTCATAGTTCATAGTCTTCGGCTTGGATGAAATCCTCCATCCTTGTCTTCCACCAAGAGTAGTGTTGTCCATTAAATAATGGCGGTCTGCTGATGTGTTACCCTTGACCATGCCCGAGAGGGGGTGTAGAATTCATAGTGATCTTTATTTTGAGTTATTAGACTCTTGATTAAGATAACCTGCTCTGATACCAATTGTTGAAATTATGACCCCATTTATTCTGTAAAGGATCACATACTAACTACTTGTTCTTTACTATTTGTGAGTTCTAGTAAATAATTTCGTAAAATAATAATTAGTTCTCAGCTCTGTATTATTTATCTCAACTCCAAACAACACACAGATTACACACCTAGGTAATCTAAGGAATTATAAACTCTAATTCCTAGCTAAGAAATTATAAACTCTAATTCTTAGCTACCCAAGACAAACACCCCCAGGTTTAAGTCTTCTACCGTCCGTCAAGTTTCTCAAACTTGTTAGACGAATCCTACACACACTTGATTGTAATCAAAACTCTTAACTACAATCTTACAACTTTTTCCTCACAAACTCGCAACACTCCCCAAGTAAATCTCAAAACTCTCTCAAACTCTTGATCGTGTTTTGATCTTCTCTCTATGTAAGTGCGCAAATTTTTCTAATGAAAATAACCCCCTATTTATAGATCAGAACTCCGGCAAGTCCTTGTTCGACTCAACTTTGTCTTTGCTGCTACAAAGCCTTGTTGAACTCAACTTGGACTCCTATTTGTCTTTGCCGCTACAAAGCTTCTTTAAATCAAACTTGATTCAAACTCCTTCTTTGTTTTGTGTAGTTTTCTTCTTTGACTTGGCTTTGATTTATTTACTTCTTGAATCTTTATTCACATGGTTTTCCTTCTTTATTCAGAAACCTCCTTGAATACGACTTCGTACGGAATCCTATTTGATTGCGCCTTCGTACGGAATCCTATTTGATTGCGACTTTGCATTCTTAATTATTTACTGCATTTAGATTTCATTGAACACAGCTTGTTCCCTTTGCTATTAACTTGTTTATGCACTTTGTCAATCTTCAAAATTCTGAATTATGCAATTCTAACTCTTAACAAGTTCCCATAGACAGGTCTCACATAGAACTCTACTGTGAGCAGGATGATTCAAAATGGCAACTGTAAACGGCCTCGAGGAAAGGGGCACATATGACTTACCAAAACATCCGCCGAACGACATCTATTAGTAAAATAGACTAACAATCTGATGCATTTTTTTTAAAGGGGGAACTGTTACATAATAGTACTGGAACAAAAGTAGAGTATTAGGACTGGAAACTTAAAATATGTAGAAAAAAATTGTAAACCATCAGTGACTCCCAAGCATACATACGAGTATCCGACAAATAATATAGAAAACGGAATGCTTGTAATCATGTCAACTGAAGTCTATTCAAAATGTTAAGCATGCTAATACTGAAGTGTTACAGCTCTGCTTATATCTAAAAGCTACAGAACCTGGTTCACGAGCTCTTTCTAGAGAGACATGAAAAAAAACATTAATAAGGGAAATTCTATACTCGTGTGGAATAAGAGTTCTCATGGAAATAGAATGAAGTACATCACCACTATAACGTAAAATAAACATCAGAAATAGAATGAACTACATCACCACTATAACGTATAATAAACATCAGATACAGAAAAATAGAAACCAAACAATATGTGCATTTAATTTGCATATAGAAATTAAATGAACTACATCACCACTCTAACGTAAAATAAAATTCCTCCCCCTCGTTAAGGATCCTTGCTGAACTAAACAAGCTGCCAACTCGAATCTAATCTGTAGACTTTTACTTCTTTTAATTGACTATGCAAAGACTTGCTTCCATGAGGAGTAGAATGACTCAAACTCTTCATATACATTAAACGGTCCATGAAAGATATAATCGATTACTATTTGACTCAAGGATGAGTCTCCTAGTATATAGCCTATAGGAGACTCTTTCGGAATACTAAAATAAGACAGGCGTTCACGTGTTGGTGCTTGAATTTTAACACGCTGGTTTCTACCTTTCCAAACGGAAATTGACTTGATATTCTAAAGATTGACCAGCTCAATCTTTTCCAACCAAAGGACAACTAGTTAGGCGAGATCTTTCACACCATTCTGAAGTGTAATGTCAAACCACTTATTAATTAGCGGAAAACCTTGAGAGGAAGAATCAAAGTGTGATAATTCAAACTTTTTTATAGGTATTATTCCGTCCCTATATCTTTTCATGATATTATCCATTATATCCAAATTGTTTCCATAATAATCAATTGTGCAGTTTCTTTAAAACTAAGAAAACTAAGTATATAGCGAATCACACATTCAGGTAAGATGCCAGCTTTCTCTCTCCTTAATTAAATTCATAAAATTGTTCTTTTTATTGTGCATACATACCTTGTTCTTTTATTGTGCATACATAACTTAGCAACTTGTTCTTCTACTTCGGTTTTGCTCAAAAACTTAATAATCAGCTCTTGTTCTTGCTTCTGCACTTTCCGCTCAAGTCTTTCAGTTGATTCAAACATTCTTTCTCCCATCAAAACGTTGTTTTTTCTTAGAGGTTTCTAAGATACATATTCTTCAATGGGTTTACATAATTTAAGAGAGAAGTATTGAGAACACCTTAAACTTGAGGCAAATCATTAGTTTCATGAAACATGTATAAGAGGGTGTTTGGATTGGCTTAAAAGTTGGTCAAATCTACTTTTAAGTCAGTTTTTGACTTCAAGAAGTGTTTGGCAAATATAAAAAATGACTTACAATAAGTCAAAAATGACTTAAAATAAGTTACAAAGTATTTGGCAAGATAAAAAATGACTTAAAATAAATCAGAAACCAAAAGTAGGTCTCTCCCTACTTTTTATTTTTTGACTTAAAAGTCATTTCAATTTGACTTTTTATTTTTGACTTAAAAACTATTTTTTTTTAAGTCAATCCAAACGGGCTCTAATTAAAGTCAATTTCCTTCGGAAAGTTACAATTCTTCGGAAAGGTCACGACCTTTAATAAAAGTCACAACTTTTCATTAAAATCACAATTATTCAAAAAAAAAAACATAATAGGCTTTAAATAGTTTAAACTTAAGGATTTTTTAAGCGTGACATATATTTTACCAAATTAAAACCTATAAACTTCCAGGCACGATCATGAAGAGAGCAGAAGGCAATTATCATAACAAAAGAATGTTTGAATTCGGGGAAACAATTGGGTGGGAATTGCAGAATGTAGATGAAAAGCTGATTAACGACTTCTGCAGCAGAAACGACGTTAAAAACAGGTTTTAAAGGTGTGGTTGCACAATAATAATAAGAAGAATTCTTGTTTGGGCAAAGAAAAATCAACCCACAATTGATATATTCCCTGAACTTGTTATTCACAAAATACTATGTAATCTTAATTATGTAGAAGCATCACAAATGACAATTCTCTCCCAAACATGGCTACAAGATTAGTTGACTCATACCAACTTGCTATTTGTAGCTCGTTCAAGGGTGAAGGAGAAAGAGGAATGGAGGACCAGAGGTAAAATTGACACCGATATAGTGGAAAAATATTTACGAGAACTGGTACTGGGGAATTGTAATCTGGTGTATGTTTTTTCATTACCTACTAGTCATGTGGGGAATTGTCATTCTTTGAGAAAGCTTTCTCTAACTAATGTAACTTTAGACGACGACATGCTACAGGGTCTATTCAGTAATTATCCCTTGATTGAAAATTTAATCATTTTCTATTGTCATGGGTGGAAAAAGTTGGAGGTGCGGAATCTTCAAAAGATTAGATCACTTAGCATTACGATAGGGAGGGAACAGAGTGTTAAAATCCAAGCACCAACTCTTGAACACTTATCTTATTCTAGTTATTCTCTGGAAGAATTGGATATTGCTGAATATCTGAATCTGAAATCTTTAGAGGTATCTGGTTGTTTTACTCCAAGAAGGATTAACATTGGAAGAAGTGAATCCTTGAGGGTCCTGAAGATTAAAAATATGCATATTTTTTATTCTCAGAAAATTGAAGTAAATGCTCCAAATTTGGTATTACTCGAGTATGTAGTCTCTCATTTGTATGATAAGCGGTTCTATTGGTTGATGGAATTTCTAGCAAATTCTATATCTTGGTCTCAAGTTTCAATTCAATTTTACGGATGTGATAAGATCAATATGGAGTATTTGAAACAACACTATAGAGTTGCTACCTCACAAGTGGACGTTTTAGATGTAATTTAGAGTCAAGAGACGATTCTCCAACACTTGTGGATGCTTTGTTGTGGTGATTCCATCCTAGGAGACTCAACATATCATCATCATTCAAAATGATTAGATATTTCATGAATCGATTACTGCATATGAAGAATTCGATTCATTCCACTTCTCATGGAAACAGGCCTCAACTTAGTCAATTAAAAGAAGTAAAAGCCTACAAATTTGATCAGAAGAATGAGAGCTGGCATCTTGTGGAACTCAGAAGCAGGGAGCTGAATCTTTACGAAATGGAGAAATTTTATTTTTTATTAGATTGGTGATTGGTGATGCAGTTTATTCTATTGTGAATTGAATGCACTTATACTTTTATAAAGTTCATTAATAGTTCTATTTTGGATTTCTAATATCTGTAACTTTCAGTAATGACAACTTCCAACTTTTCTGCGATTGATTTAAATTTTTTATTTACATGAATCCTCCTATATATGTTGCCTGTTACAGTAAAATATATTCATTTTCAGTATAGTATATTTTAGTATACAAATGAACGTATAATTCATTTGTTCTTTTTCAGCATATATGCGTTCACTGAACCGAAATATTCAAAACAATAGACCTCACATCATCATGAGTTACACAATTCTTGTATATGTTGTGTGTTCTAATGGACCCCTGCAATACATTGAATCTTAAGCTTAGAACTTGAAGCCTTTGGCAGAGTTCCATGTCCATTGACGGACCTGAATGGACATGAAAATTAGAATGAGTCATGGTTGGTTTTTTCTGGTTTCTCATTTGATTTGTGATATCCACATTACTGTTGGCATTTATTTGCCCTGATTGCTTACCATAAATAGATTTTTCTTTTAGAAAAATGTTTTAATATTTTAACTAGTCCTTTTCTTGTAGGAACGGTTTAGGATTCTATAAATATAGGCTTGTTTCTTCTAACTTAATCAGCATTCACAGTGTAGTCCTAGGGTTTTGTCACACCCCGAGCCTACACCCTGGACGTGACTGGCACTCAAAGACCATTGCTGGCCCCAAAGCGAACCCTTTGCCTGGCTTTCTTAACTCAGCGGAAAACTCAATGCAATGCAATGTAATGTTTTAAAACAACCTGACTGAAATAAAATCTGGCCACAAAGGCAACTCGAGTCTCAAAATAGAATATTTACATATATATACATAGATGAGAGACTCCAAATCAACTAACTGACTGTCTATGAAGTCTCTATACTACTGAGATGGATGTTGGGACAGACCCCGCAACATCCTAATAAAACAAAACTAAAAGAACAACATAATCGAGTCCTCCGGAACACAAAGAGGCTCACCACTGACTCGGAAGTACTCAACTGGATCAACGGCGAACCGACTGCTGGCCCTGGGTACCTGTGTCTGCATTATAATAAGATGCAGGCCAACTGGCATCAGTACATTGAATGTACGAGTATGCGAGCTGGAAAGCTAAACCACAACTTAAACTTGGAAGGAGTACAAAGGAACTCTTACCTTGGCTCTGTTCAACTCATGAATAATTGAACTCAATATATAAAGCAATACGACACATGCAATATATATAGCTTGCAAAATAGTGTAAACAACTTAGCTTGTTAAAGATAAAACAATAACAACTCAACTTTACTTATATAAAAGTAATATAACTTTAGTAGGAGACTCCTTCAACCGACAATCACTACTATGAGCCCTAGTGGTGATACAACGTTTTACCTCACGTTGCCCAAGGACCATCATATACCTTGTCGTGATATAGAAAGCTAACTTTACTAAGTGGATCCACTAGCTTAATCTTACGGGTTCATCTAAAAAGTATGACCCGTTAACTCCCATGTTGGCGCATGGTTCTTATGGAGAGTTGAGTTTATATGAACTCGTGTCCCCAATTCGGTGCTCAAGACTACTCCCAAAAATACTTAGCTCATAAGTTTTTTAAACACATCTTTCTTTATTTGAGATAATTACTCAAAACTTTGCCCGAAGGCTCACTTGGAAACAATGTTCCTTTTTCTTGAAAACTAGCCCAAAGGCTCTTTTGGAATCATAGTTCCTTTCTTACTCAAATGTAAAAACATTTGGAAACTTCTTTGGGAATACATAGTTCCCTAATAACTTTTGAGAAATGAACTCAACTTGAAACTCTTGACTTAACTTGAAACTCTTAACTTAACTTGAAACTCTTGACTTAACTTAAAACTTGAGCCTTAAAAATGAAATTAAAACATTCAACAAAGACTCTTGGAAAGCTTTAAAGACTTGCTTTAACTCCCTTCTTGAACTTCCAGACTCAACTCTTAACTTCCCTTGACTTGGAAACTTACTCTCCTTGAATTGGAATCATGAATTCAAGGTGTTTGATCACGTGTTATGGACGAGTTCTTGACGTTTAAACGTACCTTGGAGTGTTGGAAACAACTTGGGAACATAGGTACAACACCTAGGAACATGCATAAGAAAGTGGGGAAAGAATAGGAAGACTTGGCGCTCTTGGCGCTCTGAGAGGCGCGGAGTGCCAAACCAAAAACTTCAGAGATGGCCTGCTGGTGCTCTGATGGGCGCGCCGCCCCAAGGGGGAAAGTTTAGATCCCCTCTTGGGGCGCGCTGACAGGCGCGACGCCCCACCCTTTTTCCCCGAATTCGACTTTCCTCCTCAGTTTTCTCCAACTCTAAACCTTCTACACCTCAAAGTTTCCATCCCCAAACACTTAAAACCATAAACCTCTCAACATAAACATAGATTCAACTCATAAACACCACTGGAAACACACACCAAACCAACAAGAACTACAACACAACACAACTACAACTTCAACAATTCCAACCAACAACTTCAATCAAACATAATCAATATTTTCTCGAAATTAAACGAGCTTGGCGTGTGGGGGAAAGAACCAACCCAACACTTATGAACTCACATACCTAAAAGGGATCACCCCCGACGATATCCACAACGATCTTTTGACGAAAACTTGCTTCTTCTTCTCCTTTCTCTCCTTTCTCTCCTTTCTCTCAATAACCCTAAACCTTACTCTTTTTAAAAAGGGAAAAACTGATCACAATGAAGTCTTACACCTTAATATATATCCAAAGACAAGGCTAGAGAAAAGACCAAAATACCCTTACAACTTTCCGGACAGATTTCCTGCCAACTGCCCAACTTTCAAAGGGCACAACTCGCTCATACGAACTCGAAAGCTAGCAAACTTTATGGCGTTGGAAAGACCAATCCACGAACTTTGCAACCATAACTGGAACCACACCTAGATCATCCTGAACTAGGAGTTATAACTATTCAAAGTTGGCCAAAAACTCATTATTTTCCATACTTAGCCAAATTTTCTAGATTTGAAATTTTTACATTTTTCCAAAAAAATAACTATTTCCAATTTCAAGCTTTTTCAAAGTTATTTTCAAATTGTCGGATGTTACAGGTTTTGAGAGTTGCGGTTATGAGGAATTTTGTGTACCTCCTTGTATTCAGAGTGAATTGGTTGAGGTTGTTTCTCTCTATATTTTGTACTCTCATATTTATAGTGGATTGCTCATCTCCTTTGTAGACATAGGTCGATTGATCGAACCACGTTAAATCTGTCTCTTTTGGTGTGTTTCTCGTTTGTCTTCTTACTCGTGGTCTTTCGAGGTTTGTTTTGCTAGCTTCCGCATTACACCTGCTTATTTCGGTCCTAACAAGTGGTATCAGAGTCATGGTTCAATGATGGAGCCATGTTAGAGATCGGTGTTCATCTTGGCAAATGTAGTTCTAGTCATAACCTTTTTGACAGTAATGAAGTTCTTTGTTGGAGAAACTATTTCAGAGAGCTTCTCTGTGTCGAGACGTAAATTTGATGGAGGAGATTATGGAGAAGAGATGCAAGATCCTAAAGATTATGTGAAGAAGGTAGACAAATTTATTTTGTCAAAAATTCAGGCCAAATGGGAGATTTATTGTCATTTATTTGCCTTGATTTGTTACCATAAATAGGTTTTCCTTTTAGGAAAATGTTTTAATATTTTAACTAGTCCTTTTCTTGTAGGAAAGGTTTGGGACTCTCACTACTAAAAAAAATGTCAAAAAATGACGGCCAAAAGCGACAGACTGCGTCGCTTTTTTTGTAGCTCGACGCTTTTCAAAAAGCAACGGACAGCGTCGCTTTTTGACTATATTTTTTTTTTGAATTTTTTTTAACAAAAGCGACAACTTCGTCGCTTTATTTTTTTTTCATTTTTTTTTCTAAAAAGCGACGGATAAAAGGACCCTGTCCGTCGCTTTTCTGAAAATTTTATTTTTGAAAATCCTTGAAAAGCGACGGACAAAACCACGCTGTCTGTCGCTTTTTTGAGATTTTTTAAAAAATAAAACCCAGAAAAGCGACGGATAAAACCACGCTGTCCGTCGCTTTTCTGGGTTTTTAAAAAAAAATAAAACCCAGAATAACGACGGACAATACCACGCTATCCATCGCTTTTCCTGCAATATTTTTGAAAGCAAAAACTGGCAGTTTCTACTTCCCACCTGCAAATGTAATTCAATTCAATTCTACACGATTTAGCCCAATCAAACACACAATTATAAACAATCACAAAACATAAAACAGCAAACTTAAAATAACATTAAAAAGTATCTAAATCACAAATTAAAGACTTATAAAGTCTTTCAAAATTCGTTTCAAAATTACAAAAAGCTCATAAATGTCTAGAGATCTAAACTAGGGAGTGGGTTCTACATAATCATCATCATCACTCTTATCGTCGGTGTCATCGGGAGTCGAAGTAGTAGGTCAACGAGCGAGGTTCATCACTTGTTCTTTGATTTGCTGAACGGTCTCACTCATGCTTTCTTGTTCAGCTACTCTTCTCCGCTCCGACTCTGCTAGTGCCTGTGTAAGCTTAGTTATTTGAGCCGACATAGCAGCAATCTGAACACCGTCAAGTGCCTCGGCTTGACGTGACGATCCAATTCCTTCTAAGCCTGACTGGAGTCGTCTTACATCGTTTCGAGAGCCTAGACCATAGACTCAACCCTTGTGTGTCCCCCTACCACTTTTTCTTTCCAAATATGGGTGGAAAGTTAAGGTGTCAATTGGACCGAACTATCTAGATTCTCAGCGACGTACTGATGAAAGTCATTCTACATATTAAATATAAAAAGTGACATCAGTATATATACATATCATAAATATATTCACTAGTAATATATATTATTCATATTAAATAACTTACAAAAGTTCGTTCGGCCCTTTAATCCACCCACACATCCTGATCCGACTCACTTTCTTTCTTCCTGACATGAGTCTTCTTGAAAACCTCCGGTTCAATGGGAGTGCGTCCCAATTCTTTTTCCTATAAATAAAAACTTAAATTTATAATGATATATATGAATCAACTAATTATTTATTTAAAAGTTTGAATTAGAACTTACCACCAACTAAACCACATTATTTATTTTAACTTATTTAAACAACTTAACAACTTTTTAACTTGAACTAGTTTAGTTTTGAATTAATTCCAACAACTAAATCCATCAACAAAACCACATTATTTAATTTAACTTATTTAAACAACTTAACAACTTTATAACTTTAACTAGTTTAGTATTGACTTAATTCCAACAACTAATCCACCAACTAAATCACATTATTTATTTTAACTTATTTAAACAACATAACAACTTTAACTAGTTTAGTTTTGACTTAATACAACAACTAAATCCACCAACTAAACCACATTATTTATTTTAACTTATTTAAACAACTTTTTAACTTGAACTAGTTTAGTTTTGAATTAATTCCAACAACTAAATCCATCAACAAAACCACATTATTTAATTTAACTTATTTAAACAACTTAACAACTTTTTAAAGCTAAGTGTCAACACTAGATGGACACAAATTGATCTTGCAAAAAAATCAATTTTGTCATCAATAGGATCAACTAGTGTTGGTACTTATGCTTAACAAACACATTATTCCTAAATTAAAGCTTAATATCAACACTAGGTGGACACAAATCGATCTTGCAAGAAAATCAATTTTGTCATCAATAGGATCAACTAGTGTTGGTACTTATGCTTAACAAATATATTATTTCTAAATTTAAAGCTAAGTGTCAACACCAGATGGACACAAATCGATCTTGCAAGAAAATCAATTTTGTCATCAATAGGATCAACTAGTGTTGGTACTTATGGTTAACAAACACATTATTACTAAATTAAAGCTTAATATCAACACTAGATGGACACAAATCGATCTTGCAAGAAAATCAATTTTGTCATCAATAGGATCAACTAGTGTTGGTACTTATGCTTAACAAATATATTATTTCTAAATTTAAAGCTAAGTGTCAACACTAAATGGACACAAATCGATCTTGCAAGAAAATCAATTTTATCATCAATAGGATCAACTAGTGTTGGTACTTATGCTTAACAAACACTCAATGGACACAAAAAAATTATCACAAAATTAAAGAGAAGTATTAATACTAGATGGACACAAACACATCATTGAAAACAATTGTACTTGAACTTAAGAAATTTAGAAGCACCAACCTTATCTCCAACTTTGATGAAAGAAGCAATATAGTCTTGTATCAACTTTTTTTGATGTTGAGCTTCCTCAGTTGCCTAGCACGAAAAGTTCTTAAATTAGTTAAATATAAACTGCAAATCCAAGAATATATATATATATTCAAGTTTTAATCAGTTCAAGTTTCAATTCAAGTTCATAACTAATTTCTAAACTTAATTAGTTATATATTCAAGCTAATTAGTTCCAAGTTCAAGTTCTAATTTCAAGTTCATATTCCTAATTAAGTTCAATTTATAGTACATTCAAGTTATAATTAATTATAAGTTCTAATTAAGTTGTAATTCAAATCCCTAAAATTCCAAATTCAAACTAGCTAGCTAGTGTCCAAAATTCAAACTATTAATTAGTCCTAAAATATCAAATATAATTCAAACTATTAGTCCTAAATTCCAAATTCAAACTAGTCTTAAAATCACAAATTGAAAGTACTCCTAGAATTCAAAAATCAAACTATAGTGCTAAAATTCCAAATTCAAACTATTAGTAGTCCTAAAATCTCAATAATAATTCAAACTAGTCCTAAATTCAAACTAGTCTTAAAATCACAAATTCAAACTAGTCCTAAAATTCCAAAATCTAACTAGTGCTAAAATCATAAATTCAAACAACTCCTTAAATACCCTAATTCAACACACCACACATAGAGGATTATTGGAACATCATTTAAACAAAACAAAGGATCGAATATGCAATAATGATGAAACGAGATCAAGCAGAACATAAAAGCTCAAATTCTCAAAATATTCATCTCATAATAGCCAGAGATGTAATGAAAAGCTAAAAATTACTTTTAGATTAAAACTTACTAGGACAGATCTGTTGAGATCCGTCTTTGAACTCGAATTTCGCCGGAGATGAGAGGAATGGAGATGCGAGGATCTCGCTAGTTCGTTGTTGTCGTTGTTGCTGGTGCGCTGCTGTTTCGCCGGTAGCTCGTCGGAGTTGGCTCTCGCGCTGGTTGTTGTTGGTCGGAGATGTTGTTGCTCTCCTCGCCAGCTGCTGATGTTGATTTCTTGGAGCTCGCTGGCCGGAGCAGTTGATGGAGAGAGAGAGCAGCGAACTTTCGCTGATTAGAGAGACGAGAGAGAGACGGCGATTTGTCTCGCCATTCTCGCCGGAGAGGAAACGGGAGGGAGCAAGGAGAGAAGAGATGAGAAGAGGAAAGCGATGGGAGGAGAGAGAAGGAGAGCTCACCGGCGATAGTGGAGCTCTCGCCGGTTCTCACTGATGGAGGGGGTTGCGGCGCTGCTAGAAAGAGAAGAAAAGAATGAGTTTTCAAAAAAGGGTTTGGTCTTTTTTTAGGTTAAAAATAGGAAGGTTAGTTAGATTTAATCTGAGTCATTGGATTAGTTAAGATGAGCGGCTAGAATTTGATCTAGGATTCACTTAAAGGATAGACGGTTCGAATTTAAACTAATGTTTCAAGATTTGGACAAAAAGGGTTATAATTGCAATGAATGAATGGCTAAAACTACAACTAAAATTGATATAAGAGACTATAATTGAAAAATGAAATTGGATTGAGGTGACTAGAATTGCAATGAATTGGATAAGGAACAAGCTAGGATTGAAAGGAATTAGATCAAAATGGGCTAAAAATTAAATGATTTCGAGAAAAATTAAAGAAATGCTATCCAGTTAAAATACTACAAATATTATAACATTTTATATAATAAAAATCACTTAAATTTTAAAACATTTGAATAAAATAGTTATTTCGAGTTTCACTTATAATTTTAAAAATATTTTAATAATATTTACGATAATTTTATAAAGCATGCATACTAAAATATGTAATTTTAGACAAAATCAATTAAAAATTTAAACTCGGAATATTTTTAAAAAATACGTCTTTAACCGAATAGCACTTCCGAAAGGATTATAGGTCGGTAAAAATTGGGTGTCAACATACCGACATCTTGAAGTCGATATTATTTAAATAAAATAATTATTTAAATATACCGACCTCTTTAGGTCAGTATTTATTAATTTATTTTAATATAAACTCACCTCTTGAGGTTGATTTTATTAATTAAAATTACACACACACACACAAACATATATATATATATATAATTTAACTACACATCAACAGAAGTTTAATTTAATAAATTTAATTTATCGATCAAGTTAATTTTATAAATTTAAATTATATACCTTCTAATTATATAAATTTAATTTTATTGATCAACAAAAGTTTTTCAATATCAAATTTAATATATAAATCTCCTTGAATTGATCATCGGTATTTCTTTAATTGATAATGTATTTCATATCTGAACCACTAGTATATAAGATTTGATTTGTTAAACTACTCGAGGAATATATAATTAATCAACGTATTTCATTCTCCGATGAAGTATCCTTTACATGTCATCATAATTAAGAGGTGATCACTACACTTGACATTCATTCAAGATCGAACGTATATAATAATACTATCTCACATTTCATACTCGAATGGATTATATGTTAGCTCTTCACCTCTACTACATCATGACATGAGATATTAAGTTCATGATTAGACGACGGACTTATAGAATTTATACATTACTCTATAAATATAAGTATAATTATCTCCTAATTCATATCAACGTAGATTCATACTCTAAATATGGATTATAGATATGTTTTTATTTATTTCACGAATTCTAACTTTGTATTTATAAAAGTATACAAAATTGTTACACTTATTGAACAATTAATTGTAGGTGTAAAATGAAATTTTAATATTATGCACAATAGTAAAATTATGATTAATAGGAATATTTTAAACAAACCGACCTCCGGATGTCGCTTTTATTAAAAGTAATTAGATATAATAGAAAAATACCGACCTCATGAGGTCGGTATCACATTAAATTTTAAGATAAATAAAAAGTAATCATGTTAATTAAATAATATTGACATCGGGAGGTCAGTATTTTATATTAAATTATTTTTTTAACTTATATAAAACCATCATTCGGAGGACGATTTATTTAAAGTTAATTGAAAATATTAATTTATTACATACTATTTAATTTTACCGACATCCAGAAGTCGGTATTATAATTTTTTTTGTTTTTTATTTTACACAAAACCGTCCTCCGGAAGACGATTTAAATAAAATTAAATCAAAATATTTCTCAATTTTATTTTTTATATGGAGAAATGGGGAAAATTGTGTCTGCTAGTGCATATATTTTAAAAAAAGCGACGGACAGCGTCTCTATGTCCGTCACTTTTTTTAAAAAAAGTTTGACCAACATTTTGACCAAAAAGCAACGGACTAAGAGACACTGTCCGTCGCTTTCTTAAAATATTTGACCATATATTTTGACCAAGAAGTGACAGACATAAAGATGTTGTCCGTCGCTAATTTAAAAAATAATTAAACAATTAAAATTAATAAAAAGCGACGGACAACATGACTTTTTTTTAATTAATAAATAAATATTTTCAATAAAAAGCGACGGACTGCATCGCTATCTATATAAAATAATTAATTAGCAAAAATCCAAGAAAAAAAGCGACGGACTAAGAGATGTTGTCCGTCACTTTTTAAAAAACATATTTTAATTAAAAAGGGATGGACAGTGTGGCTAATGGTGTCGCTTTTTGGAGCGACGCCATCCGTCGTTTTTACTTCCGTCTTTTTTTAGCAGTTTTTTAGTAGTGTCTATAAATATAGGCTTGTTCCTTCTAACTTAATCAGCATTCACAATGTAGTCCTAGGGTTTTGAGAGTTGCGGTTATGGGGGAGAATTGTGTGTACCTCCTTGTATTCAGAGTGAATTGGTTGAGGTTGTTTCTCTCTATATTTTGTACTCTCATATTTATAGTGGATTGCTCATCTCCTTTGTAGAGGTAGGTCGATTGACCGAATCACGTTAAATCTGTCTCTTTTGGTGTGTTTCTCATTTGTCTTCTTACTCGTGGTCTTTCAAGGTTTGCTTTGCTAGCTTCCGCATTACACCTGCTTATTTCGATCCTAACAATTACAGCCCCGATTAATATGTATTCGCTCCACATATGTCCCAATAAATTTGGATTCGCGTCTAGTAAGGTCAATTAAGGGAGAAGCACCAAAAATGTTAATTAAGTCACTGAAAAATGAAACCATATATATAGCTACATAATAATGACGATAACAGGGATCAGACATGAAATAAGACAAATGAGAGGATTTTAAGCTTCGATTAACAAAACAAAATGAAAGTAGAAGAGGTATACCTTTTGAGTTAGTTTCATCCAATGGTGATAGAGGGTTACACATTTGTTTAATGTCCATTTATATAAGATGTTTAATGACTAAAAATAAATATAAAATTATTATTGATGGTATTGGATTAATGAAGGAAAACATAGGGCCAAAAACGGCTACAATCCCAAAAGTTCTGAGTTCTGGCGGTGTACAAATTTTAAAAGATTGTAAATGATATTATTAGCATTTGATATAGCATTAATAAAGGCAACCAAAACATTATATCTACAAATTCTTAAGAGGCTGTAAAAAAAATTATTAACATTTAGCTTAACTATAAATAAGGCTACAACGTGTGGATTGTTTTTTAGAAATTCGAAGAGGCTGCAAAAGATATTATTACTAGTATTTACCATAACAAAAATAAGGAAGCATTTATTATTGCAAATAAAAAAGGTACTTATTAGCATATTTCAGTATAGCATTATATACGGCAAAAACATGGAGCATTATTAGCATTGTTGTAACGAGTACTAATTATTGGTCATTATTAGTATCCGTTAAACTCTTATTTACTCATGCCTTTAGGGGTTGTTTGGTGTGAAGGATAAACACAAATAGTCTTGGATAAATATTTAGTGACACTTAATTTAGGTTTTGGTTGAGAAATTTGGGATAACTTATCTGGGATAAACAAATAGTACCTGGATAAGTTATCCCTCCCAAGGGATGGTAAAATAATCTCATCATAATTTATCATGGGATAAATTTATTAATTACAAAACTACCCTTCAAACCCTTTAATTATCACTTTTCATAGTAACCAAGTACATTCCCCATGTAAAAAGCTTAATCTTTTGAAATTCTTGCTTTGTTTGAAAAAAAAAACCTCACACTTTCTTACCAACTCCATCCAAGCTCTCATTTACTAGCAAGTAGCAACTGACATGGTTCATGTTTTGCAATGTCAAGCTGCTAACTCTAGTGCAATGTCCACTAATTAACGTGTAATTAACAATAGGGATTTATGGGAATTCATATATAAAAATAATTAAGCTAAATAAGGAGGATATTTTGTTTTTAAAAATGAATAACTAAAATTCTACCCAAAAAAAAATAGAGTATACAAAAAGCGAAAGAAGAGGGTATTTTTGTAATCAAACCACTTATTTTTAGGAACTATGCAATGGTTATTATTTTAGTAAAACAAACCAACCAATCAACAAGAAATAATGCCACGATAAATTATCCCAACATAACTTGTATTCAAAGGATTTAACTGATTATTAAATGTAAATATAGTCACCTAAACGTGTGCTAGCAGAAAAATAGGGACTAAGAAGTAGGTAATTAAAATGTAGCAAATGAAATTACAACTAATTAATTTTAAAATGCAACTTCTTACAATGGTATTATTGGAATAACTCAAGCTTATAGGGGTATTTTGGTATTTCAACTCTCAACTGATTTTGTTCGCACTTTTAGTAATATATATATATCACTAGTCTTTGGGCATGCGCTTTGCGAGTGTTGAGTTTTAAAAGGTGTAAATGGAAAATGAAGAGTCGCGACTTTTATGTAAAATTGACTTTGATGAAAAGTTGCGACTTTTATGAAGAGTTGTGATTTTTATGAAAATTTGTGACTTTTAGGAAAGGTTGTGACTTTTCCGAAGGGTTGTAACTTCTCAAAGGGTTGTGACCTTTCTGATAAGGCACAATAAACATTTGTTCATTCTACCCTTTATTGTCTATAAATATAGGGATTTACTCTCATTTTAAGATAACTAATTTTATGGACTTCTTCTATTACTACTAAATCTAGTATTCTAAGTGTACTTTACTGTCGTTGAGTGGTTTGCTGATGTCACTCCCCAAGCCTACACCCTGGGCGGGACTAGCACTCGAGAACCATTGTTAGCCCCAAGCGAACCCTTGGCCTGACTTACTTACTCAGCGGAAGACTTAATGCAACAAAGACAAGTCTATGTAATAAACTGGAATGTTATAAATGAACATTCAATTGGCAATTAAGGCAAACTCAAGTCTTAACATAAGATAATGACAATGAAAAGACTAAAAAACTAACATCTGACTGTCTATGAAGCCTCTAAAACAACTGAGATGGATGTCGGGACAAACCCCACGAAATCCTAATGAACTAATAAAATAATTGAAAGAAATAAAGAGGAGTCCTCCAGAATGCAATGAGGCTCACCAACTGACTTTGGAGTGCTCACTAGATCAACGATGCGCTAGATGGCGATCCTAGTTACATGTGTCTGGATCATAATAAGATGCAGGCCAACTGACAGCAGTACATTGAATATACGAGTATGCGAGTTGGAATGCTTAACACAACATAAGCTTGAAAAGAATCTGAAAAACTTACCTGGCTCAACTCAACTCAACATAATTGAACTCATTTCAATATAAAGCAGTTTAAAATAAGTGCAATATAAAGAAAAGTTGTTCAAAACATGATGTCAACTCTGTATGTATGTAAAGATACATATAACTCTGAAATGTATGTAAAAATTCAAAAACTGTGTATTTAAGAATACAATTACTTCTGTGGGAGTTTCTCTAACCGACAACCATCACGTAAGAGCTATTGTGATGATACATTGTTTTGCCTCACGCTGCCAGGGCCGTCCTATACCTTGTCGGGGGTATAAAACCTGAACTACTAAGTGGATCCACTAGTCTATGCTGAAAAGCACTAAAGGAATCATCTATAAAGTATGACCCTTTTCTACCCATGATGGCTACATGGTTTATGGGGGCTATGAGTTGTCTGAACTCTCCCCCATATCGGTGCTCAATACTACTCCCAAAAATATAATATTAGTTCTTATGTTTAAAACATACTTCTTTTTGTGATTTGATATTAGTGCTCAAAAATTTAGCTCAAAGGCTATCTTGGAAATCAAAGTTTTATTTCTTGCTTCATTTAGAAAGCGAGTACTCTTTTCTGAAAACTAGCCCGAAGACTCTTTGGAAATCAACATTTCCTTTCTTGTTTAAATGTGAAAACATTTTAAACCGTTTGGGAATACATAGTCCCCATATACTTTTGAAGAAATAAACTTCAAACTTTACTCTTTAATCTTTATTCAACTTGAACTTTAAGTCTTAAAACAAAGTTAAAACATTTGGAAAACTCTAAGAACTTCACTTGACTTGACTCTTACTTCTTTTGACTTTGATCTTAAATTTCCTTGAATTGGATTATGGATTCAAGGTTCATGATCTGTTTATGGATGATTTCATGATATTTAGATGTACCTTAGAGTGTTGGAATCAACTAGAAAGCATAGGTACATTGCTAAGGAACTAGTACAAAAATGTGGGGGATGAATGGGGAGAATGGGCATCCCTGTCGCTTTGAGAAGCGCGGGGCGCCAGCCCTCAATATTCAGAGAACAAGTTGGGGCAGAGGGCTGGCACGTCGACCCAGAGCACCACATTGAGAGACTGTTTTGGGGTGCACTAAGAGGCGCGGCGCCCCAGCCATTTCCCCAAAAAATCCCAAATTTTCTTCTTTGTTTTTTAACTCTAAACTTCAATGGTTCCTTCCCCAAACACTTAGAATCATTTATAACCTCAATATATGATAGATTCAAATTGAAATTACACCCAGAAACATGAATCAAATCGCAAGAAACTCCGACAACACAACCCACAAGAAATTCAAACGAAACGTTCAACAATGTTCATCAAGAACTCAATTTCTAAACTTTCAAAGACTTAAATTCGCTGAATTGAATCATGGTTGGTGCATAGGTGAACTAACCAAATGCTATGTGATCTCACATTCCTTGTAAGGATTACTCCCGATGAAATCCACAAGCTAAACTCGATGATCTTGATGAATCTTGTTTCTCTTCTCCTTTTTCCTCTTCTTTTATCTTTTCTCCAAGCCCTAGCGTATTTTGGCAAAAGCGTAAACTGATATAATTCTGATTAGACCCTAACCTAATTACCAAAAACGAAATAAAATAATTGGGGAAGGAAAAGACCAAACTACCCTTTCAAAATCCGGATTGTCTTTCCTTTTTCCAACAACCCAACTTCCAAAGGGAATAACTCACTCATACGAATTCGGAATCGCGTAAACTCAGTTGCGTTGAAAAGATAATTCTAAGATATTTCCTACAATATCTGGAAGTACCTCTAACTCATCCTGAGCTAGAAGTTATGGCCGTTTGAAGTTGGCCAAAACTCAACGTATTCTAACTTAACAAAATTTACAGATTTTCATTCTTTCCAAAAATGACTATTTTCAATTATTAGCTTCTTCCTAGTTATATCAATTTGCGAGATGTTACAATATCTCTCACTTGGGAACATTCGTCCTCAAATGAGATTACTCTTACTTGGCTATAGGTGTAACATGCAACAGTTAGTTCAAGCACCCACAAGCAAATGCAAAACAACATGCCAACTTATAAATAAATACCAAGAAAGGATTAGTACCTTAATTTGG
The DNA here is from genome assembly GCF_900185275.1 of Solanum verrucosum. Classification (NCBI taxonomy): domain Eukaryota; kingdom Viridiplantae; phylum Streptophyta; class Magnoliopsida; order Solanales; family Solanaceae; genus Solanum; species Solanum verrucosum. Next base: position 1,825,621 of record NW_026019970.1, read on the forward strand.
AACTTCTCCGGATTCGAAGAGATGTGGATATCTCTTCTTCATATCCTCCTCAGCTTCCCAAGTGGCTTCCTCAACAATTTGGTTCTTCCAAAGGACTTTGACTGATGCTACCTCTTTTGTTCTCAACTTGCAAACTTGGCGATCTAGAATTTGAACCGGAATCTCTTCATAAGATAAACTATCCTTGATCCCAATATTTTTAGTTGGTATAAACAATGAAGGATCTCCCATGCACTTCTTCAACATGGAGATGTGAAACATCGGATGAACCGCGGCTAACTCTTATGGTAGCTCAAACTCATAAGCTACATTGCCAATCCTCTTGGATATTCGATAAGGTTCAATATACCGGGGACTAAGTTTCCCCTTCTTACCAAACCTCATAACACCCTTCTTGGGTGAAACTTTAAGATATACCCAATCATCTACTTCAAACTCTAACTCCCTTCTCTTAACATCAGTGTAGGATTTCTGACGACTCTGCGCCGTTTTCAACATCTCTTGAATCACTTTCACCTTCTCCATAGCTTGATGAACCAAATCTGGTCCTATCAACCCTGCTTCACCAACTTCAAACCATCCAATAGGAGATTTGCATCTTCTCCTATAAAGAGCTTCATAAGGAGCCATTTGGATGCTCGAGTGGTAACTATTGTTGTAAGCAAACTTTATAAGAGGTAGGTGATCATCCCAATTCCCTTTGAAATCAATCACACAAGCCCTCAACATATCTTCTAAGGTCTGAATAGTGCGCTCTGCTTGCCCATCTGTCTGAGGATGAAATGCAGTACTTAAGTTCACCTTTGAACCCAAGCCTTTTTGGAATGACTTCCAAAACTGTGCAGTAAATTGCGCACCTCTGTCTGAAATAATGGAGACCGGAACTCCATGAAGTCTTACCACCTTTTGAAGGTACAACTTAGCATAATCTTCTTCCGAATGAGTAGTCTTTACCTACAAAAAGTGGGTTGATTTTGTCATTATGTCGACTATTATTAAAATAGAATCATGTTGTCTGCGAGACCTTGGTAAACCTGTGATGAAGTCCATATTAATTATCTCCCACTTTCATTCCGGAAGTTCTATATTCTGAGTCAAACCACCAGGTCTTTGGTGCTCTACTTTAACTTGTTGGCAATTCGGACACTTAGCAACAAATTCTGTAATGCCCTTTTTTCATGCTACTTCACCAATAGACTTATTTCACACCGCGATACATCTTTGTGGAACCCAGATAAATGGAATATCTGGAGCTATAAGCTTCCTCCATGATCCTCTCTTGGAGTCCATCCACCATTGGTACACACAATCTACCTTGATATTTTAATACAACATCTCCCCTTTGTTCAAAAACTAATACTTTTTACTTATGAACATTTTCCTTCAATTCAAGAAAAATGGGATCTTGGTCTTGCTTTTCTTTCACTTATGACACTAATGATAATTTAGCCCCATTCATCACCACTACTCCTCCTTCTGTGGAATCCATTAGTCGGACTCCTAAGTATGCAAGTCTATGCACATCTTTCACTAACTCTCTCTTTCCTTCCTCAACATGGGAGGTACTACCCATAGACAACCTGCTTAAAGCATCAGCAACCACATTAGCCTTACCTGGGTGATAAAGAATACTCATGTCATAATCCTTGAGTAATTCCAACCACCTCTTTTGTCTGAGATTAAGCTCTTTCTGAGTGAACACATATTGAAGACTCTTGTGATCAGTGAATACATCAACATGAACACCATACAAATAATGACGTCATATCTTCAAAGCAACTACTACGGCAGCCAACTCTAAGTAATGGGTTGGGTAATTCTTCTCATGAACTTTCAACTGTCTGGAGGCATAGGCTATAACCCTGCCATTCTGCATTAACACACAACCCAAAAAAACTCTAGACGCATCACAATAGACAACAAAGCCTTGCGTACCTTCTGGTAAGGTCAACACTGGGCAGTAGGTAACCTCTTTTTTAATTCCTGAAAGCTTTTCTCATAAGCTTCAGACTATTGAAACTTCACTATTTTCTAAGTCAACTTGGTCAAAGGAGACGAAATAGATGAAAACCCCTCTAAAAACCTTCTATAATAGCCAGCCAAACCCAAGGGACTCCTAATATCAATTGGAGATGTGGGTCTAGGCCAATTCTACACTGCCTCTATCTTTTGGGTATCAACTCTACTTCCATCACCGGAAACTATGTGGCCCAAGAACGCCACAGACTCAAGCCAAAACTCACATTTAGAGAACTTAACATATAAATCCTTATCTTTCAAAGTCTGAAGAACTATTCTAAGATTGCTAGCATGATCTTCTTCATTTTTTGAATAGATTAGTATGTCATCAATGAAGACGATAACAAACATATCTAAATAAGGTTTTAAAACTCTATTCATAAGGTCCATGAACGTTGCAGGTGCATTAGTTAAATCGAACGACATGACCAGAAACTCATAATGACCATAACGGGCCTTGAATGTTGTCTTGGGAATATCACATTTCATTACTTTCAATTGATGGTAGCCAAATCTGAGGTCTATTTTACTGAAACAAGTAGCACCCTGAAGCTGATCGAAAAGATCATCAATTCTCGAAGAGAATACTTATTATTGATAGTAACCTTGTTCAACTGACGGTAATCTATACGCATCCTAAGGGAACCATATTTCTTTCTCACAAATAGGACCGGAGCGCCCCAAGTGAGATACTTGGTCGAATGCAACCTTTCTCTAAAAGATCTTTCAATTGCTCTTTTAACTCTTTCAACTCTGTTGTTGCCATGCTATATGGCGGAATAGAGATAGGACGAATATCTGGAAGAATGTCTATACCGAAGTCTATTTCTCTCTTATGAGGGATTCTGGGAAGATCATCAGGAAAGACTACTGGAAACTCTCTTACTACTTAAACTGACTGAATATGCGATATCTCAACATTAGAGTCATTAACTCGGACTAAGTGATAGGCACACCCCTTGGAAATTAACTTTCTCGCCTTAAGGTACGAAATAAAATGACCCTTAGGCAATGTTGAACTGCTCTTCAACTCTATAACTGGTTCACTGGAAACTGGAACTTGACAACTCGAGTTCTACAATCAACTGAGGCATAACAGCCATGAAGCCAGTCCATACCAAGAATGACATCAAAATCTACCATGTCTAACTCAATTAAATCAGCCATGGTACTTTTGTGATTGACGAAAATGGGATAATCACGATAAACTATATCTGCTAGAATAGACTCACCAACAAATGTAGAAACACTGAATGATTCACTAAGTTTCTCAGGAATAACATCAAAATTCATAGCAACATATGGAGTTACAAAAGACAAACTCGCTCTTGGGTCTAGCAAAGCATAAACAGTGAAGTCAAAGACTTGGATCACACCAGTGACAACATCTGGCGAATCCTCTTGCTCTTGGAGACTATCGATGGCATAAAGACTGTTTGATCATCCGCCTGCCCCTGTAGTAGCTCCTCTAGATACAACTCTGTATGGTGGGGAAACTGAAGAAGACTCTTCTATTCCCCCCATTACCATTATCTTGCTTGTTTTTTTGGACACTCTCGCATAAAATGACCATTTTGGCCACACTTGAAACATCATGTGGAGCCATCACAACACATCCCTGAGTGGTTCCTACCATACTTAGCACATGCAAGAATCTTAGTACCCCCTTGTACCATACTACCTTGCGACTGTGAAGGTCTAGCTCTGAAATTCTGGGAATTCTGACTATTGTACTCACATTTGTTTCTTTGTGCAGGTGCACTAGCAAATGATGGAGCCTTTCTGCTTATGTTGGAAAGAAGACCGGTTCGCATTACTCTTTTGCTGTCCGGATTCATTCCCTGATGCCTTAGCCCTGTTATTCTTAAACCCTTCTATATCCCTCAGTTTGTCCTTCTCAACTTGTTGCGCATGGATCATCAGTCTTGCTATGCCCATGCCACCTATTAGCATGGCTGCCTTACTTTCCTTATCTGACAAACGAGGCAACCCAACAACGAATAAACTCATCTTGCTCCTCATGTCGGCAACCATCTATTTGCTTCTCTTAGTTCACGGGGAAAGAAGCGCCCCATGAAAGCACTCTCCAAACAGTCCAACTCACAATCGATTACGCGCAAGCACGAGTTAGAAAGAAATTTTTTAGAGATAAAACTCTAATGCACGAAATGAGTATGAAAGAAGTGAAGGAATTTCCTGAATGTTGCAACCTCCTAATTATAGATATGGCGCGCTTCACACCGATAACTAGGACTCTACAGACACAACTTCATAGATTCCCTAGGACTCTTGAACTTTATGCTCTGATACCAAGTTTGTCACTCCATGAGCCTACACCCTAGGCGGAACTGGCATTCGAGAACCATTGCTGGCTCCAAGCGAACCCTTGGCCTGACTTACTTACTCAGCGGAAGACTTAATGCAACAAAGACAAGTCTATTTAATAAACTGGAATGTTATAAAGGAACATTCAACTGGTCATTAAGGCAAACTCAAGTCTTAACATAAGATAATGACAATGAAAAGACTAAAGAACTAACATTTGACTGTCTATAAAGCCTTTAAAACAACTGAGATGGATGTCAGGACAAACCCCACGTCATCCTAATGGACTAATAAAATAACTGAAAGAAATAAAGAGGAGTCCTCCGGAATGCAATAAGGCTCACCAACTGACTTTAGAGTGCTCACTAGATCAACGATGCGCTAGATGTCGATCCTAGTTACATGTGTCTGGATCATAATAAGATGCAGGCCAACTGGCATCAGTACATTGAATGTACGAGTATGCGAGTTCGAATGTTAAACATAACATAGGCTTGAAAAGAATCTGAAGAACTTACCTGGCTCAACTCAGCTCAACATAACTGAACTCATTTCAATATAAACAGTTTAAAACAAGTGTAATATAAAGAAAAGTTGTTTAAAACATGATGTCAACTCTGTGTGTATGCAAAGATACATATAACTCTGAAATGTATATAAAAATACAATAAACTGTGTATTTAAGAATACAATTACTTCTGTGGGAGTTTCTCTAACCGACAATCATCACGTAAGAGCTATTGTGATGATACAACATTTTGCCTCACGCTGTCAGGGTCGTCCTATACCTTGCCGAGGGTATAGAACATGAACTACTAAGTGGATCCACTAGTTTATGCTAAAAAGCACTAAAGGAATCATCTAAAAAGTATGACCCTTTTCTACCCATGATGGCTACATGGTTTATGGGGGCCGTGAGTTGTCTGAACTCTCCCCCATATCGGTGCTTAATACTACTCCCAAAAATATAATATTAGTTCTTATGTTTAAAACATACTTCTTTCTATGATTTGAGATTAGTGCTCAAAAACTTAGCTCAAAGGCTATCTTGGAAATCAAATTTTCCTCTCTTGCTTCATTTAGAAAGCGATTACTCTTTTCTAAAAACTAGCCTGAAGGCTCTTTGGAAATTGAGGTTTCCTTTGTTGTTTAAATGTGAAAACATTTTAAACCCTCTGGGAATACATAGTCCCCATATACTTTTTAAGAAATGAACTTCAAACTTTACTCTTTAATCTTTACTCAACTTGAACTTTAAGTCTTAAAACAAAGTTAAAACATTTGGAAAAAGACTTTTGGAAAACTCTAAGAACTTCTCTTGACTTTACTCTTACTTCTCTTGACTTTGATCTTAAATTTCCTTGAATTGGATTATGGATTCAAGGTTCATGATCTCATGTTTATGGATGATTTCATGATGTTTAGATGTACCTTAGAGTGTTGGAATCAACTAGAAAACATAGGTACATTGCTAAGGAACTAGTATGAAAATGTGGGGGACGAATGGGGAGAATTGGCGTCTTTGGCGCTCTGAAAGGCACGGGACGCTAGCCCTCAATATTCAGAGAACAAGTTGGGGCACTCTGGCTGGCGCGTCGACCCAGAGCCCCACATTCAGAGACTATTTTGTGGCGCACTGAGAGGTGCGGCGCCCCAGCCCCTTCCCCAGAAAATCCCAAATTTTCTTTTTCGTTTTTCAACTCTAAACCCTCTAAACTTCAATGGTTCCTTCCCCAAACACTTAGAATCATTTATAACCTCAATATATGATAGATTCAAACTGAAATTACACCTGAAAACATGAATCAAATCGCTAGAAACTCCTACAACACAACCCACAAGAAATTCAAACGAAACGTTCAACAATGTTCATCAAGAACTAAATTTCTAAACTTTCAAAGACTTAAATTCGCTGGATTAAATCATGGTTGGCGCGTGGGTGAACTAACCCAACGCTATGTGATCTCACATACCTTGTAGGGATCACCCCGACGAAATTCACTAGCTAAACTCGACGATCTTGACGAATGTTGTTTCTCTTCTCCTTTCTCCTCTTCTTTTCTCTTTTCTCCAAGCCCTAGCGTATTTTGGTAAAAGTGTAAACTGATCTAATTCTAATTAGACCCTAACTTAATTACCAAAAACGAAATAAAATAATTGGGGAAGGAAAAGACCAAACTACCCTTTCAAAATTCGGATGGACTTTCCTTATTCCAACAACCCAACTTCCAAAGGGCATAACTCACTCATACTAACTCGGAATTGTGTAAACTCAGTGGCGTTGGAAAGATCATTCCATGAGCTTTCCTACAATATCTGGAAGTACCTCTAACTCATCTTGAGCTAGAAGTTATGGCCGTTTGAAGTTGGCCAAAACTCAACTTATTCTAACTTAACAAAATTTCGAGATTTTTCATTCTTTCCAAAAATGACTATTTTCAATTATTAGCTTCTTCCTAGTTATTTCAAAATATAAGTGAAAGAAGAAGAATGACAAAATTGATTTCATATTTACTATTCCAAAAGCCTACAATATCAAAATGTTTTTTTGTTATTCCTCATTTGCAACTTCTAACTTTCTATTCTTCAATCTCATGTTGAATTGTGCAATTTCCTTCATTCATCCGATCTTGTGTGATTAACATCTATCTTTATAGGCATAATACATAAATAGAACCTTTAATAAGTTGGTTCTTAAATAGAATTAAAGGATGACCTTTTAAATTCAAATTTTAATTCTAAAATTGATTCCTACATAATGGTGGAGAATGACTCTTCATATTCAGCTATTAATTCTAAATAGTAATGAACAATTACTATTCAAATGCAATTTTAGTTTTGAATCTAACATTTATTGAATCATTCTTGGTCTACATTAGACTACCTTTTAAAAAAATTTAGCTTCACCACGTTATGGACATAATGATTAATTAGTGATTTGAAGCATTAATGTTGTTTTAAGTGGATTTTTCAAATATTAGTTACTTTTAATATTTTGATTAATTAGATATTTAATTAAATTTTGATTTAGTTTAGGGGCAAAACAGTAATCCAACTTTACATTATCGATCTTCCTACTTTTAGTAATTTAGATTAGATAGATTAGACTGACTCTCAAAATTTTATTAATACCACCTAAATTATGATAGAGAAAATGACATATATTATTTTAAAAATTACATAAAAATATTATTAATCATAATAATTAATAATTAAAAAATATCTAAAAATCATATCAAAATTTAATTGACTCTCTAAATTCTATTTATACATAAATTGAGACCAAAAAAAAAAACACATATTAGGTCATGCTAGCATAGGCTCCTGTGTGTAGTTATAAGAAAAAGGGAAAAGACATAGATTCCCCCTTGAACTTGTACCGAAAAGTCAGTTACACGCTTAAACTATCATGACGACCTATTACACGCCTCTGCTATTTAAAAGTGAATTTATTTACCCCCTAAAGATGACATGGCAAAATAATAATAATTAAAAAAAATCATGTGTGTCAAAGCGTCTGATAATTATTAAAGTAAAAAAAAAAATTAAAAATCAAAATATTTCTTAAACCCCTCCCCCCACATCTCTTCTTCTTCACACCCCACCCTCCTCATGTTCTTCACACTCCATTAAGCTTAATATAAACCAATAACAAGAAACAATCAAGAAATAAATTACTTCAAAAAGGAGTTAAATTTTGGGAGGTTTCGATCGGTGGGGCTTTGGCGGATGTTTTTGATTATTGAGTGATCGATTGAAAATGGGAAGAAACTTATTTTTCTATTATCTCTATTTTTTAAGAAATCTCCAGGAAGAACATGGAAAAATAACAAAGAATGTATGCCCAAATCCGAAAAATATTTACAACTACAAGCCGCAACAAACAACAATGAAAGCTTAGTTTCCATGGCAATCAATGGAAGAAACTAAAGGAACCTTCTTGTGGGTACATTTTGGAATGGAAGAATTCTTTCACTCCAGAATCAACTCCAGATTGCGGGCAATTTCCTTGGTGGTCATTGCTAAAAGTTTCTTCTTTACCATTTTGCAATGAAGAAAATAGAATTATTAGAGAATTTTAATAATTGATTAGGAATTAATTGGTGTAAAATATAATTTATAAAATAAAAGTTAAGTAATAAAGAAAAGAAAGTAAAAAATATATAATTTCTGACATGGCGTTGACGTAGCGCTGATGTGGCAGCGAGTGTAATACACCACATACTATGAGAATGGTGTTGCACATAGCAGGGTGGTATTAAATTCACTTTTAAATATAAAGGTATGTAATAGGTCGTCATGATAGCTGAAGCATGTAAGTGACTTTTCGAAACAAGTTTAGAAGGAAATCTATGTCTTTTCCCTAAAAAAAACATATAAATACATGAAAGGATGTAACTGCACTTGGTACATAGATAAAAAAGTTCTCAAATAAATGCAAGAAAAATTATTAGATACATCATATGGATATTTTCTCCTTAATTAATGACTTTCAATTAAAATCATAATTTTCTCCTTAATTACTCTCTCTGTCCAAATTTACTTGTCTATTTTTGAATTGACACACTTATTAAGAAAATAATGATTGACATAGTGAGTTTACCATTTTACCTCTATTAATTATGAAATGTATGAATTAAAAATTTAAAATTTTCAAGAAGTTCAACCTTTTTCAAAGTAATTAATTGAGGTTATAATAGGTAAAAAAAATTGTTCTTTCTTGATTTGTCAAAATGGACAAGTAAAAAAGGAAAATTGGACAAGTAATTAGGGACAGAGGGAGTAATAACTTTAAATTACAACCACAATTTTTTCCTTAATATAATTAATAACTTTCAGTTATATCTCTTAATTAGACACATTGATTGAAATGTATCTATATGTATCACGAATACATGTATCTAGGCACACAAATACATGTATCCAAGAGCAAAATAATAATAAGTAAAGAAAAGAAAGATAATTCGGTACTAAACTAGTCAAATTTGTGTAAGTTATCCATAAAAGGAAAAACTATACAAATTGGACCCACAACCCAAACTATTTACCTTACCATCCCTCTTATTCTATTCATTGAACCACTATTGATACCATCGAAGTATATACATACTCTAATGGTATCTATATACTCTAATAATAACAAACAGTAATTGAACAGTCTTTTCACCAAACAATGCCTCTTCCTCCTTGATGTCATTATAGTGTATATATATATATTCTAATGGTATCAATGAGTAATAAGTAGTGTTGTCACTGAACCACTATTGATACCATTAGAGTATATACATACTTTGATGGTATCTGTATACTCTAATAATAACAAACAATAATTGAGTAGTCTTTGCATTGTTTAAACAGTGCCTCTTCCTGCTTGATGCCATTATAATATATATATATATCAATGAGTAATGAGTAGTGTTTCATAGAAGCACTACTTCTACCTCTCCCTTTTTGGGCTACAAGTATTCTTTTCCTTCATATAAGTACAAATGACCCATTTCCTTTCCTAAAAAGTAAAGCCCAACTTTCTTTTTCTTCACAAATGAAGCCCAACATCAGTTGTACAACCCAACAATAACCCAGCCCAACTCTTTAACATGAGCCATAAGTACGGCACGTGTGAGAATTTCAAAAAACACTAGGGTTAAAGTCATCTTCAGTATTTGTAGGGTTTTTTCAACTCTTCAAATATATAAACCTCCTCCATATCCCGCTTCTTCACACTATTCGAAAATACTCCCACCCCCCTCTCCATTTCCCCCAAATTCATCTTCACAAACAACAGTAAAAGGCTTTTTCTCAATCAAAACTGTTTGATAGATTTTGTTCTCTGGAGCTAGGCAAAACCCCTAGCTCGTGTTAAGAATCTCCAGAAGTTGAAAAACTAGGTTCATCTTCTTCTGTTTTAATTGAAAGGTAACGTTTTTTTTTCAACTTTTACTGATTTTGAAATTGTTTCTGGGTTTTGTTTTGTTTATGAGTTAGATCTGTTTGATTTCAACGTTTTTAGGTTAGGTTTTTGTGTTTTTACTGTTGTGTATGCGTTGATGTTTTTGTTTTTACTTGCTTTGTTTGGATTTGAAGTTGATTATATGTTGTGGTTAGTATAAATGTAGTTAATTTTATATTAATTGATGTTAACTTGGAACATGAGATTTGTTTTTTGTCAGGGAGTTCTGTTCTTATGGCATTTTTAATTTCTTGTTTGAGTTCGTGGAGAACTTTTGGTTTATTGATATAGACACCCAAACTTGTTATTTGTATTGACTACTAGTTGATTGATTGTTTTTTTTTTATTTATAAAAATTGGAAAAAAATAGAAGAAGCCCTAAAAATTTGGGTTTGGTTTTTTTTTTTTTTGAAGGTTTCTGATGTTATCTTATTTTAAAACTTATAGAGATAAGACGCTGTTGAATTGTTATTTTGTTGTTATCAAGCGCTTTTAACTGTTGTGAGCTTGTCATAGTATGTTTCCTTGTATGTGAAATTGAATGAGTATTTTAAAGTGTTGCTTGTTGCACCTACTGTGCTTTTATCACTAGAGGAGAGAGTCGTGTAATTTACTTTAAGGTATGGCTTGATTACTTGATATCTTGTGAATTTTTAAAAACTGCTACAGTACCTAACTTTTGTTCAATTTGTAGGGAACATGGCTCTTGAGATTACTCAGTTTTTGTTGGCTGCTCAATCAGCAGATGCCAAGATTCGGACCGAGGCAGAATCTAATCTTAGTCAGTTCCGAGAGCAAAACCTTCCGGGGTTTTTTCTTTCACTAGCTGTTGAGCTCTCAAATGATGGAAAGCCTACAGAATCTCGTAGACTAGCTGGTATTGTGCTTAAAAACTCACTGGATGCTAAAGAAACTGTCAGGAAACAACAGCTTATTCAACAGTGGCTAGCAATTGATTCATCTTGTAAGTCCCAAATTAAAAGCTTGCTTTTGAGCTGTCTTGGATCATCTGTACGCGAGGCAAGTCACACTGCTTCCCAAGTGATTGCTAAAATAGCTTCCATTGAAGTTCCTCAGAAACAATGGCCAGAGCTCATTGGTTCATTGCTTGTTAACATGACACAACAAGGAAGTCCTGCATCCGTGAAACAGGCAACCTTGGAAACACTTGGTTATGTGTGTGAGGAGATATCGCACCATGATCTTGTCCAAGATGAAGTAAACTCTGTTCTCACAGCTGTTGTGCAAGGTATGAATGTTGAGGAGGAAAGCGTTGAAGTCAGACTCGCTGCAACTCGAGCTTTGTATAATGCTCTGGATTTTGCTCAGACAAACTTTGACAATGAGATGGAGAGAAATTATATTATGAAGGTCATCTGTGAGGCAGCCACAGCAAAGGAGGGACAGTTAAGGCAGGCTGCTTTTGAGTGTCTTGTTTCTATTGCATCAACGTATTACGAGTTGCTTGAACCTTACATGCAGACTCTCTTCCAGTTGACAGCTAAAGCAGTAAAAGAAGATGAGGAGGCTGTTGCCCTTCAAGCAATTGAATTCTGGAGTTCTATCTGTGATGAAGAGATAGAGCTTCAAGATTATGAGGTCCCTGACAGTGGGGATTCCAGTGTGCAACATTCCCGTTTCATCGAGAAGGCCCTCGGAGTATTAGTTCCAATGCTGCTAGAAACTTTATTGAAACAGGATGAGGAACAGGATCAGGATGATGACATCTGGAATCTGGCTATGGCTGGTGGAACATGTCTTGGTCTTGTCGCCAGAACTGTTGGAGATGGTGTTGTTCCCCTCGTAATGCCTTTTGTGGAGGCTAACATAATGAAACCTGATTGGCGCTCACGTGAGGCTGCCATATATGCATTTGGCTCAATACTTGAAGGTCCAAGCATCGAGAAGCTATCTCCCATGGTCCATGCTGGATTAAAGCATCTGCTTGACGCGATGAAGGATAATAATGAGCACATTAGAGATACCACCGCATGGACTCTTAGCCGCATCTTTGAGTTGCTGCACACTCCAGCTTCTGGATTCTCAGTAATCACACCAGCCAATCTCCAACAAATAGTGGAGGTGCTGTTAGAGAGTATAAAAGATGTTCCTCATGTTGCCGAAAAAGTTTGTGGGGCTATCTATTTTCTTTCTCAAGGATATGAGGATGCTGGGACAAGCTCGTCTCTGCTCACTCCATTTATAACTCAGATTATTAGTTCTCTTATTGCAACGGCTGATCGGACTGACAGTGGTTCTAAGCTCAGAACCACAGCATATGAAACCTTGAATGAAGTTGTTAGGTGCTCTAATCTTTCTGAAACATCTCAGATTATTAATCACCTTTGCCCTGTTATCATGGACAAGTTGGCACAAACTTTTGAGCTTCAGATTTTATCCTCTGATGATAGAGAAAAACAGGGAGATCTACAGGCTTCTCTATGTGGTGTACTCCAGGTTATTATTCAGAAGCTAAGTAGTGCTGATGAAACCAAGGCTATAATACTCCAAGTTGCTGACCAGATCATGACATTGTTCCTGAAGGTTTTTGCCTGTCGTAGCTCAACTGTCCACGAAGAGGCCATGCTTGCTATTGGTGCTCTGGCCTATGCAGCTGGATCAGATTTTTTGAAGTATATGCCAGAGTTTTACAAGTATATTGAGATGGGGCTGCAGAATTTTGAAGAATACCAGGTTTGTTCCATCTCAGTGGGGGTGGTTGGTGATATTTGCCGTGCATTGGATGACAAGATCTTGCCGTACTGTGATGGGATCATGACTCTTCTTCTTAAAGATTTGTCTAGCGGTGAACTTAACCGATCTGTAAAACCTCCCATATTCTCCTGCTTTGGGGATATTGCGCTTGCTATTGGTGAACACTTTGAGAAGTACCTTCAGTATGCGCTACCTATGATGCAAAGTGCAGCTCAAATGTGTGCACAACTAGACAATAGTGATGATGAAATGCTAGAGTATGGCAACCAGCTCAGGCGCAGTATTTTTGAAGCATACTCTGGACTTCTTCAAGGATTTAAGAGTACCAAGGCCAGCTTGATGTTACCCCATGCTCCTCATCTCTTGCAGTTCATTGAACTGGTTGCCAAAGACAGCCCAAGGTATTGTTAACTGAATTTCATGGACATTTCATTTCTCTTAAAATATTTGCAACTTATGAGTTCTGACGTGTGTATTGTGGTTCTTTTGTAGAGACGAGAGTGTAACAAAAGCAGCAGTAGCCGTGTTGGGAGATCTAGCTGATGCTCTTGGTTCCAGTGCAAAGACCATATTCAAAGATCCTGCATTTCTCGAACAGCTGTTAGGTGAGTGTCTTCAATCCGATGATGAACAGCTGAAAGAAACAGCAACCTGGACACAAGGAATGATTGGGCGCGCCTTCTCTGTTTGTGGGTGAGCTGTATCTTAGAGTTGCTCTTTATCTAGGAATCTTGGTATTTTTCCCACCATATTGCCGAGGCTGAAGTTGTCAGGTTACCAAGGTGGGGTTTATATAATCAACTAAGCTTGCATCTCTTGTGTTGGCTATGAAAGTTGAAATTCTTCCTTTTAAGTTTTTGGTATGCAGACTTGTAGCTTCAAGTGTCAAGGTCACCTTGTCTTGGTAGCCTGCTGTTATAACTTTGTCTAGGCTATAATATTACAAGTCAGCAGTTTTCTTTTGATCAGCTTCCAGTAACTCATCTTTCTGTGATTTCACAAATCTAAACAAAAAATTTATTATGGTAACCTTTCCCCTGCTACTATCTTTCTTACTCTCTGCTAGGGATGACAATGGGGTGGGTTGGAGTGGAGTGGGTTACAACCTTTGTGGGGTGGGGTGGGTATAATTTTTTTATAAAATAAAAATCATGCGGGGTGGGTGAAAATCTTCGTGGGTTTATGCGGGTTTGCCCCTCAACCGCCCGCCCTGCCCCAACTGCCCAACCCTACTCTCTGTTGAAGATCATTGTGAGTTTTCATTCTTTTAGATAATTTCTGAAATTTATATTTCTTAGTTGTACTAATTTAAATAGTAAGGTGCAGCTAATATGCTTAAATTTCTAAGAGAACAGGCAAATACCACCTAATCTAAAAATTTTAAAACCCCAGAAAAGGGTGTAATCTTTGTGTTAATGGAACTTTGGTTATAACAGATTGTATCATTCTATTTTTTCTGTTTTTACAGCTTCTACAAGCATTCATTTGACCTCCTTTTTTTTTCGGTGGTGTGGGAAAAGTTTATGGATTTAATCATCTCTTGATTAATTAATATTGATTGTGTTTGATAACCCTAGAAAAGGTACAATTTTTTTGAGTTAATGGAAGCATGATCGAATTTAAATGATGAATCTCATGTTTATAAAGAAAATGGTGGGAATAGTTATGGTATTGATGTCGATAAGAATAGGCTAAAGTGCTTGTTTGATCAAGTTTTTGCTGTTGTACTAAGGTATTTGAGAAAAAAGGTGTAAGGTCTCTTGACTATCACTTAGAAAAAACAACAAAAACCTGATCAAACATGCTCCTCAGGTGTTTTTACCGCCATCAATAGCAAAACAACTCCTACCATTTCCTTAGTTAAACCTGAGACTCGTCATTTAAATTCGATCATTTTTTCATCAACTCAAACAAACTGTACCTTTTTGGGGATTTTCAAGCACAACGGATTATTAATTAATCAAGAAATGACTAGTGCATAGACCCCCCCAACAAAAACAAAAAAAGAACTCCAAATGAATACTTATAAAAGCTGTAAAAATACAAGCAAAAATAGACATGATACAATCTATGTAACAAAAGTTCATTAACACAAAAATTACACCTATTCTCTTAGGTTTCAAGTACAACATACATTAGTCAACCGGAAAAGGGTCAAAATAGATCACTTATACCTTCCATTACATTTTGGGATAAAAAATACCCCCATAGTTATCCCAGGAGACCACAAATACCCTCAAAGGTTAACACTCCAATTTTTTAGTGATATGGCAAGCCACATGGGACTAATCCCTCCACCTGAGCATTGTCAACTAAGATTCATTACAAAAGAACTTGACTTTTAGTGGCGACAAAGTCACCACAAAATCCCAAAATATTGCCACTAAAGGTTATGAGTGATTTTTAGTGGCGACTAAGGCTCCAACAACTATTTGCTAGTAAAACCTAATTTTTCAACAAAAAAAATATGATAATTAATTTTTTATTGCGACCTAATTTTCAAAAATAAATAACTTGCAATATCCATATTAAAAACATCCAATATTATTACGAAAAATTATCAAAATTACTTCTCGATTCAAATCTCCTACTATATATATATATATATAATGCATTTTACATTTTATACATTTACATGACATAAAAATAAAACATATAGTGTCTTCAAACTCCTACTTAATCGATATCATATTTGGTTTTTTAAAAACAATGAAGAAAAAAATACAAAATTAGAATTTAATGTTAAAAACTTTTAGTGACGATTTTCTGGCCTTTTGTGGCGACTGTTGTTGCCGCTAAAGGTCTAGTTCTTTTGTAGTGAATCCTAGTTGGCAACGCTTAGGTGGAAGGATTAGTCCCACGTGGCTTGCCACATCAACAAAAATTTGGGGTGTTAACTCTTGAGGGTATTTGTGGTCTCTTAGGATAACAACAGGGGTATTTTTGATCCCAAAATGTAACGATGGGTATAAATGGTCTATTTCATATAGTTCGGGAGCAATTTTAACCCTTTTCCGTTAGTCAACAAATTATTTGGTGAATTGAGACTATTGATTTATATTACTAAGAGCTCAAAAGTCAAATCTGAAATATCAAAACCAAACTTAAAATATCCAATCCAGTCTGACATTATTTGGTTTTGAATTGTAGTTTCTTTAATTCGAAAATACAAACTGAAATTTTCATATCAAATCCTAAGCGCCCCCTCCACCCACCCACACTTAATTAAGGGATTAAAAATGCCTTTAACTTATCCCTAATGATTCAAAAATGCCCTCCTTTTACCTTTTGGTTTAAAAATGCCCTCAATGTTTTTGTAAGGTTTAAAATTGTCCTTTTTTAACAGCATGTTGACATGGCAAATGCTGAGCCATTAAATGACTTCATCTTATTGGTCCACCTATTTTTTTAAAAATCTAGCCCAATGACCCGACCCATCTATGTTACAAAAACTCAAACCCACCCACAAACCCATTTAGATATTAACCTAACATATCCTTGGAACTCCATTTTAGCACGATTCTCAGTTGACCCATCTGTTCGATTCTCCTTTTATGGCTGCTCGGTGATTCAGTTTTCTTCTTCTTCTTGATATTTCCCGTATTGCGGCTGCGAACTAATACCCTTGAAAGATTTACTTATGCATAACTTTTCGGTTAATTGCTAGCTTTTTGAATGCACTATTCCTTAGAGTTATTGTATGAATTTTAATCCTAAGAATTAGTTGTCCAAAATGGTTGTAATCAATTTTCACCTTTGATGACATTACTCTATTCTTGTATATCGTACTTGCAATTGGAGAATCCTTATTAATATCATATTTTATTGTTTGGTTTTCCCAAAAATTTATTCGCAAAAGCTCATTAGCAGTATTCCAAAGATGAGCCCCAATTACCTACATGAAGAAATTGATTGTTCCAAACATCGTAGTTCTTCCATCTTTTTCTTGCTGCAATTAACTAGAGAATGGAGAACAGATAAATTGAAGGATCAGCCTATTGGGTCAATTTTTTTTAAATGAATTTTTAGACTAAGTGGGTCATATATTTTGAAATGGGTAAAGAAAATTCATGTCACATTTGCCATGTCAACCGGCTATTAAAAAAAGGCATTTTTAAACCTTAAAAAACGTTGAGGGCATTTTTAAACCAAAAGATGGAAGGAGGGCATTTTTGAACCATTTGAAATACGTTAAGGGCGTTTTTAACCCTTTTCTCCTTAATTAAGCATATGGTGACAAGATAATATTTAAAAATAACATGATATTCAACTAAATTAGAATCTATATCTTTAAGACATTCAAGAATTCCAGTAAAATAAGTTTGTACATAAACAAAAATATAGGATGTGATAAGTGATATTGCAGACATAGAAGTGAGATTATGTTAACTTGTGAATGCTGAATGAGCCTAGAAATAAATGACCTATCTAAATTGCAGAATTATGAGGAAGAAAAACAGGATTTGGGTAAATAGAAGCTACTTAATCAATCCCAACAAAGTGGTTAAACAAAACAAAAGAAGAGTGTATGTGAGTTTTCATCTACCAGAATGGAGTGAACTAGATGATATCTGTCCGACGGATAGCGAACGATGTGATATATTGATTGTATCAGTAGAAAACACTTCCAAGAACTTGGCTGTGATTTCATCAATCCTATCAGATCCAATACAGCTCAACTGCTGCTCAAAAACTGGAAGTGATTCATCTCCATTGAGATACTTCATTATTTGTCTCATTGTTGGCCTAGCTTCTGGTCTTGGGTGTGAACAAACAAGCCCAAGTCTGAAAATCATTTGAACCTCTTCATCTACATAGACTGAATTCAACCTTTGATCAACTGCATCAAGAATATTACCTAGTTGTAAACATTCTATCACCCAATCAGCTAGTACTAAAGCTCCTTTCCCTGGTTCAAAGACAATAGGAGGTCTTCCACTAGCTACTTCAAGAAGTAGTACACCATATGCATACACATCCGTGCTCGTTGAGGCCTTCCCTGCCCGTGTTAATTCTGGTGCAATGTACCCTATTGTGCCAACGACTTTTGTTGTGTGTGAATTCTTGCCATGGTCGTATAATCTTGCTAGCCCAAAATCCCCTAACCGGCCATTCATTTCCCCATCAATTAGGACGTTACTGCTCTTCACATCGCGATGTATTACCACTTGTTCCCATTCTTCATGCAAGTAAAGAAGCCCTGCAGCAATCCCTTTGATGATGTTAAATCTCTGTTCCCATGTTAGAACAATGTCCCTTTTCTGTCTGTAAAGTAATGAATCAAGACTTCCATTTGGGACAAAGTCATACACTAGGAGAAGTTCATTCTTGTTCTTGCACCAGCCTTGTAGGTTGATCAAGTGTTTGTGCCTTAACCTGCCTAAGCTTTCGATCTCCGCTGCAAATTCTCTCATTCCTTGGAGAGAATTGCTCGATATCTTCTTCACTGCAACCTCGGCTCCATTAGTAGGTAAAACACCCTTGTAAACAGCACCAAATCCCCCAACTCCAATTAGTTCACTCTCCTTGAATCCCTTAGTTGCCTTGTAAAGATCTCTAAATCGGAACCTGTGAGGACAATCCAGCTCCCAGTCCTCTAGAACTTCATGCAGCCTCATCCTTCTATAGATATAAAATGCCCCAAGGAGCAGGATAACGATGGAGCAGAATGTTCCTATCAAGGCCCTTTTGAGATGGGAATTCTCGGAGGGTCTTTCCACTTCAGATGGGGCAACAGGTAGGTTATCAAGATCTAAAGGATCAGCAGCTCCATTCAACCGAAAACTCCAACCCAAGATGTAATGAGAGCTTGCTTTATCTCCTGTGGCTGCTGAGAAACCAGCATACGTAGTCTCGTTCAACACAGGAGATAAATCTACGTCCACACTGATCAGAGGTCTAATTGGCTTCGGAACTTTTATGGGAGATATAGTAACATTTACCACTTTGCTCATTCCATCATAATCGATCCAAGCCTGAATTGATTCTCCGTTTTGAAGATTTACTGGCTTTGTTTCAGAAGTACTATTAATATAGTAATCAGCTGATTCTGACTCGATATGCCTCATACCATTTTTGTTAATCCCAATTTGATTTCCATCTGTGTCCACACCTTCATCGTGACCATTCACAGTGTCGAATTCAACCATAAAGATGTGGTTAGTATCCTTGCCATCGTTCATCCTGTTGACGACTCCAAGAAAATGAGCTCCCTGAGCACCCGGAAAACCCGGGGATGGAGATAACGTGAAAGCAAATCCAAAGCCACCAGAGGTTTTCTCAAGAGAGACAATGGCGAAGACGAAGTATGTACTAAATGAAGTAACATTTTTAGTACTGGAGTTGAAAATTGGTACAGGATTGGGGTGGAAAGCATGACCTATAACATTATTTGATCTATTAGTGAGCTTAAGTGCACCACTTGGATTGATACTTGCAACTCCATCTCTAATGATATTTAAATTATTGAATCCATTGTAAGCAAAATCAAAAGATTGAGCTCTCACAAGAATAGGGAAAAAGATCAATGCAAGAATAACTAGGCTATAGGAATTGTCCATTGAGTCGTTGGAAGTACAAATTGTTAAGTTTTTGTGCAATATTTATATTCAATTTAAAGAGACAATTATAACATACTTTATATGGAAATGAGGTTGTATTTTCAAAGCCAATGCTTCCTCATTAATTCATGGAGAGACTTTGAAACAGGCAAAAAAAATGGGAATTGGAAGTTTGAGTGTCCAAAGAACCGACGAGAGGGAGTTGCTCGAATGATAAGCATCCCTCATTTCCAACCCGAAGGTTACGAGTTCGAGTCACCAAGGGAGCAAAAGGGATGGGAGCTCCTAGGGAGGGTAAAAAAAAAAAAGTATCCAAAGAATCTTTAATTAAAAGAGAAATAATCATATCAAAGTTAAGTCGTTATAAGTTGACCTTGAAGTAGCACATGCGAGAGGGGGTAAAAGGGTTGCTATATACACCATAACTTAAAAGGATGATTTGGACTTTGATTTTTGAACTATTCAACTTTTCTAGAATAACAAACAAGCAAGAAGATCCACACATAGACTTAAGTGGTTCTATTAAGTTGATTTTGTATATTGGGAGTGTTTGAATTGGTAGTCTAAGACCTTAATTGTTTGCGCTTAATGGAGGTTTGAATCTGAATGGTTCAGACATTAGGCTATTAAGTGCATTTATTTTTTCTACTTAAAAATCTCTAGTTTAATTAGGCTAAGAATTGTTCTTAGGAGTTCAATTTAGTTTTAGTATATACAAAACATGTGTTATTAAATGTCAAACCCATGTTTAATTATTTTTATCCTGTGTACCCTTCACTCATCAACTGACTAATGAGGATAGAAAGCATTCCATGTATATATAATATAATAATAAATAACGTAATAAACTATTCATGAAAAGGCAAACAAACTACACAGTTGCCTAATGATACTATGATAGTACTAAACTTAATTATATGATTGTTTAGTGATACTTAATCATTCCACCTAATCATAATATTATCTTTCTTGGTAGATAGATAATCAAATTAATTAATTGACGTCTTATGACTTATATAGAATAACCATGGTACGATCATAGTATGATGGCCATTGATCAAGTGGGTCCCCACCGTCTAGTAATTTAGGACATCTCTTTTCAAGAAGGCAACAGTGATTCGAATTTCCCTAAGGGTAGGGTACTACAAAAAGGAAATTGCTATTAGATTAAATCTAAATTGATTCTTTCTAGGTTGATGCCTAAGCGGTTAATTCTTAATAATAGGCATTCTGTTACAATCCATTTTTAAACTAAGTTAGAAACGTTTTATAACTTGGGCTATTTATTAATTTTGAAAATAATAATAGAGTCGCCACTTAATTTTAGGAAAATTAAGAAAACAATTTGAAAAATGTAGCTTTGAAATAAATCAGAGTTGGGTAAGGGTTCAAACAATCTTCTAAGCAAAGTTTTATACACCTTAAAGGTCCGCTTACGCGCGGTTGACCAACGAATTTTAAAAGCTTGGCCAATTATAAAAGAAAATTTGTTACTTGAAAAATCTTATTTGAAATTTAAATAAAATTCTTTTGATACTTGTAAAATCTCAAAAATAATCCTAACTTAATAATTTTATCCGAGTTAAAGATTTTGAACCAAATGATTAGTTCAAATTCATAAATATGGATTCAAAACTTTTCAATAACTATGAAAGAACATGAATGATTCTTAAGTTATTCTATAAGTTTAAGTTGCCGAACTTAAATAGGTTTAAAAATTGAATATTTAAAGTAACTTCTTGGTTCATCATGCTATTGCCTTTGGTTTACATACAACTACATTGATCTTAGTAAAAGGTTCTTTAAATACATGTTGTTCCTAGTTAATGTTAGATAAAAAGAATTTTAGTTATAATTTTCCGTGCGATGGCCCAAAAAAAAGGCGGTACTTGTGATATTTCGGCATGACGAACTTGAAAATTTTCAACGTGCGTTGTGACTCGAGTTCGAATCCTAAGAATGAAAAAACTCCTTAGTAAATAACGTTTCTCCTTTAATGGATCATACACAATGAATTAATATTCCCTCTGTCCCTAATTACTTGTCCACTCTTAAATTGGCATACCAATTAAAAAAACAATTATTGACATAGTGAATTTATCATTTTACTCATATTAATTATGAAGTGGATGAATTAAAAGCTTAAGATTTTCAAGAAGTTCTACCTTTTTTCAAAGTAATTAATTAAGGGTATAATACGTAAAAAAAATTATCGTTTCTTAATTTATCAAAATAAACAAGTAATTAGAGACAACTAAAAAAGAAAAAATGGATAAGTAATTAGAGACAGAGGAAGTATAAATTAGTTGTACCAACTTGGGTAATGATGAGATGATTACACCAAAACATTAAGAATAAGATCTACGGCTCTTGTTGAAACCGTGTGTCATTTAATTGATGAATAACTAATTGTCTAATTCAAACGTTGACAGTGAAGAAATTCCAGGGAAAATATCAGTGCCGTATGGTTAAGGGTTACTGTGTATTTTGCAAGTGATGGAGAAAGGAGTGGTCCATGTTTGTATGACTAATATTTTTGTTTGCGTTAGAAATATACAAGTCTTGCATTGATTGTGAATTTGAAGTTTCCCCTTCACCTAACTTAACTAATTATAAGTGGTGATTCTTCATCTAGAAATGTGTTTCTCCATCTAGTAAAATTTATTATTAAGAATTTGAGTGGTTAATAACAGATGTTGAAATGTTGAAAATTTAATGGAAAATACTTCAATTTTTTCATAGTTTGAAACGTAAGTAAGAGGTGTCAAAGATATTATTCTTAAGAATATTTTACCTGTAACGTATATTCAACAAACTGCTGTTCAAACATAAACTACGAGAAGACAATAAAATTTAATAAAGAACAAAATTCAGCACAATATAATATATGAGGAATAATTTCTCTTGATATTGTCTCTACCAAATGAAAGGACTTAAAAATATGTCCATGGATGACATGATAATGACTAAATGATTTATCACCTTTTTTTTTAATAAAAAAGATCTTCTTTAAAGTGAAGTCAATGAAAGAATTTATAGACAACGAATTAATAGAGATTAACATATGATATGAAGATAATAGCCAATCAAATGAGGTTTGTCACAAAGTTAATAAATGATTTGTCATAACGGAAAAGAGTTATATATATTTGCCTTTTGTACTATTAGAAAACGACTATATTTACTTTCCTTTTTAGTCTATTTAAAAAAGAATGATTTCTTTTTTTTGGTAACATTTTACTTTCAGTTTTTCACGTGACATATTTAAGGCCACAAGATTAAAGGGCAATTTTGTACATTTGACATAACTTTAATTTAGGACCACATGATTCAAAAGTTTTCTTTATTTTCTTAAATCCGTGTCAAGTCAAACTAGACCATTCTTTGTGAAACGGAAGGAGTATTTGTCATACTTTTTTGATATATTTATCCTTGTCATCCAACTTTGGACACATATTTTCTCTTAGACAATTAAGTATCATGTCACCATTTATCTTATGTAGCTCCTACATGGATATATATTTTTTATAATTAAAAACTTACTTTCTATTTAATATTTTACCCGACCCACCCAATTTGAAAACCCGTTAACCCTAACTCCAGTGCCCAATCCTCTTGCATCACTTTACAACATGATAGAATATACTATATATTTTGAATAGGGTCTTCATACGGATACCAATCTGCTACCTTGAACCTTGAAGATGAATCAGAGATGTTATTTGGTCATTGCTCAAGAACTTGTATCTAGCTACTTGAAAATCTAGAGTAATTTTGTAACTTTTCTTTCTCTTGATTACATGGTTTTTGCACTCTAGCTAGGTGAAAATGTTGACTCGAGACTTACCTTCTTCCTAGTTATATATTATTCTAAGCTTCAAGCTGTTCATGATGACTACCTGTGCACTAAATTGATGCGGCAGTGGCGTATGTAGGATTTTCGTACGCAGTGTTACCTTTTATATATATATATATATATATATTAATGGGTAAAGTGATGCGAGAGGATGAATACTAGAGTTAGGGTAAACAGATTTTTAAACTGGACGAGCTAGGTTTTATTAAATGAGACGGGTAAAATATTAAATAAGAAGTAAATTTTTAATTATACTAAAAATATATCTATGTAGGAGCCACATAAGATAATAAAAATTGTGACATGATACTTAATTGTCAAAGAGCAAATATGTGCCCAAAGTTGAATGACAATGACAACTATATCAAAACAGTATGATGAAGGATAAATATAATCATTTTCTAAAAGTACAATGACAAATATGACCCTTTTCCGTTGTTACAATGAGTAATAGAGGTGATTAATGATTATTAATCATGGCTAGTAAAGAATAAAAAATATGTTACTTTCTCTATTCAAATTATTAATCATGGCTAGTAAAGGATAAATTTTTGTCATAACTTTAGAGGACTGGCCTTGTAATGATCCACATGATTGTTTTGTATTTTAAGATTCTTTCCCCCGATTGACCCTCTCTGTAGCTTTATCTTATTCTTTATGAATAATAGAGATTTGTGACACGGTTGTCAGGAAGATCATCAATGTGTTTAATTTGGAGATCTAAGAAATTCTAGTTTGGAATTGTAAAGTTTAATCAAAGTCAATATTTGGTTGAATCTAAGTTTAGCGATTTCATTAGATTCATAGGATGATTTATGATTTTTGTAGATTTTCTGCACAAATCTCAAGGGATTTGAGAGTAATTTAGATCATTGCTTGAGTTTGTAGCTCATTTAAGTTGATCATGATCAACATTTTATCAATTCGGTTTATTGATTTCAATATATAGGTCTGTAACGTATTGTGAGAGTGGTTTTGCACTAGAGGTTTGTGCTTGAGGGATCTCAAATGAGTTCTTAGCATTTAAGCGGAGATCACATTATACTAGAGTTTTTTTATTTAATTTGCTAGTGCCAGTGATCCTTCTTCACATTCGCGAGGAAAATGTCTCGTTCAATTCGTGAAGAAGAAGGGTGATTGGTCTTTGCATTTATTCCAAATGAATGTCTTTAATGCATTCCTTCAAAGTGATTTATGTGAGGGGGTGTACATGGAAATGCCTGAGGGTTTCAGAGGACAGGAGGAGACTAAAGTGTGCAAGCTAAAAAAGTCACCGTATGGACTTAAACAAGTCTCAAGACTGTGATGCATTAGTTGGCAATGGATTTATTCAAAGAAATCATGCCTATTTTCACTCTTTACAAAGAAAAAGAAGGTAAATACTGTCATCATCTTAGTCTATGTACATGATCTACTAATCACAGGAAGCTGCAAGAGAATGATCAATGATGCAAAGAAAACACTTCATAGACAGTTCAAAGTAAAAGACTTAGGAAATCTTAAGTACTTCTTGGGGATAGAGCTGTTGAGGTCTAAGTCTGGAATCTTTTTTAATCAGAGGAAATAATATATGTTAGAATTAATCTTAGAGATGGGACTTGGTGGAGCAAAGCCTTCAACAACACCTTTGGAGACTAACATCAGGTTAACTACTACAGAGTTTGATGAAGCAACAAGAAGTCGAGGTGATCATGCCTTATTAACAAATGCTAGTGCTTATGAGATACTAATAGGAAAATTGTTATACTTGACTATAATAAAGCCAGATATTAGCTATACTGCGCAAACACTGAGTTAGTTAGTTCATGTAGCAACCAAAACAATCTTATTGGGAAGCTAGCTACTATCAGAGTAGTAAGATACTTGAAACTTACACCAGGGCAAGGTATTCTCATGAGTTCATTACATAGTCAAGAACTCACATGTTGTTGTGACTGATCAGATAATTGGGTGACTTTCCCAAACACTAAAAGGTATGTGACAGACTACTTAGTTAAATTTGAGAGTTCATTGGTGTCTTGGAAATCTGAGAGGCAACAGAAAGTGTTAAGGAGCTCTGCAGAAGTAGAGTAAAGAAATATGGCCTCAATAGTGGCTGAGATTACATGGTTACTGGCTTGTTTAAAGAGTTGAGAGTAAGAGTGACACATCCAGTGTTAGTTATGAGTCACAGTAAGGCTGCCTTAAAAATTGCCTCTAATCTAATATTTTATGAGCGTACAAAGCATATAGAGATAGATTGTGATCATTTCATTCGGAACAGGATCAAGAATGGACTCATTGAAAGAACTGAAGAACAACATGGCGATTTACCGACTAAGGGGTTAAGTAAAGTACAACATTCCTATTTGATGAACAAGCTAGGAGTGTTCAACATTTTACACCCTCCATCTTGTGGGAGAGTATTAACACGTGGCAGTTTAGGTTGTTAATATTGTTACAATCAGTTATATTAGTGGTTAATTATGCAACTTGCAAGTGTAGTTAGTTGAGGCGGTTAGCTTAGCATTTCTACTCTATATATTTGTATCTATTGTACTGATAACACATTAGATCAATACAATTCCCAATTCCAAAATATCTTCTTCAATAATTCTCTCTCTGGGATATTTGTCACCATTCATGAATAACTTGAGCTCAACTTTCAAGCTCATAGTTCATATTTTTACAGTGATTAATGAGATGAATGGTCTCTTTATAAAATTTAGATAATTCTTCTCCCTTCAAACCATCTTCTAGGATGTTTGTTAGGCACAAAGACTAATTTTATAAAATTGAAGTCTCAAAGGAAGAAATTGGATATGCTAATAGATCATTTCTTTCTCACTAGCAATGTTGTTAGGGATGAAGTTAAAAAGTTGTGAGTGAGTGGATCTTTACCAAGCGAAAATTACGTGTTAAATGATGAATTGTGAGTATCATTTATCTATTATTTTACTTTCGATTTTTTTTAAGTGAATATATATACATTAGAATTTGTAGTTGACATAACGTATAATTTAGAATGAAGACAGTGTATACAGTGTGCTTGATCCTTAATTCGTTATCATTTTGTTCGAATATTTACAACTTCATATTATTGTGTAAATAGGCAAATGATTGTATTAAATGTATACTTTTTTAGTTACTCCTTAGATATTATTTAAACTATCATATTTTTTATTTGTCGTTTATTACAATGTGAATCTGAATTGTTACTACTCAAATCTTTCATATTTATAAATATATTTGCTTTGTGTTTAAAGAATTGTAATTTTTTAGAATTTTAATCGCTTATAGGAGTTTTTTTTTTCAGGTCGATGATTTTCGTGAGATGTCTAAGGCTACAAGTATATAGGGGCTTTAGTTTATTTGTTTCCCTGTCTAATTTATTTTAGGGAAAAAAGTTTGAAAAATACTCCAACTTTGGCCGAAATTGTTGTTACGATACTAAACTTTATGGAGGACCTTTTACCCCCTGCACTATTTAATAGTGTATTTTAAAGGTATATATGTGCCCATGTGGACACGTTACTATTTGAAATGATGCAATATTTATGATGTTCACGTGGACACATATATATCTTTAAAATACATTATTAAATAGTGCATGGGGTAAAAGATCCTTTCCAAAGTTTGGTTTTGTTACAATAATTTCAGTCGAAGTTCGGATATATTTCAGACATTTTTCCCTTTATTTTATTTTTACTTCTTCATTTTTCCATTTATTCTATAAATTTATGACTTTCACTTATCAATAATAGCTTTTGTGTCTTTTCCATTTTATATATATATATATATCAAAAATAAATCTTGCAAACAAGTATTTAAGAGATCTTAAAACTATAAATTTATTACAATAGAAAATGAAATAAACATAATAATACCACTTCACAATACTACTAATAGGTAAGGTGCAAAGAATCGTTCATACAACTTTTTATTGATACAAAAAATGTTACTACTGTGAAAAATACGGAAATACAACACCAAAAGAATATTATTACTCCAACTACAAAAGAAGAAGTGTTACTAGGGGTACTAATTTTTCTTTTGCATTTTTTTGTTAATATAATTAACTAGGAACCAAATCTTGGATGATAAGAGTCGATGAGAATAAAATTACGTAGAAATAATGAAATGTATTAAAACTTGAAATAAGATCTTTTACGAATATAAAAGTTAAGAAATATATATTTTTAAAACATTTATAACTTTGAATATTAAACAAATAATAACTTATAAATTTAATAAGGTCGACCATCGCGCGGCCAAGTTAACTAGTATTTAATATTCCATGGAATAAGAACAAAATGAAATTATTTAGACAAGTAAAATTTACCCAAAAAATTGAACATTTTCACCATTAATTAATAGGTTACAAATTTAAATCATGATAAAAATAAGTAGAAACATTATTAATCTTTATTAGGTAATGTGGCCGCGCTTCGCACTATCGTTAAAATGTGTGTTAGATTATTTTTTGTTGGATTAATAATATATTTAATATATTGTCAGAATATCGTTATCTTTTGATTTAACTTATAAAGATTGCTAGGGAACTTATCTGCGCACCCGCGCGATAAAAAATTTCTAAACTTGTGATTTAAAAATAGCTCAATATTATAAATAATCTAAAAAAATAGAGTTTGATCTTGTATTTTTTGTTTGAAAAAAATGTGATGTGCAAATCCATAAACTAATACTATTTCAAATAAAAAACCAGATTCAAATTAAATTTCTTACAATTTAATTGCACATTAATACTATTTCAAATCCATAAAAACTACCTTCTTTGCTGAAAGTTTATTTTTACTTTACTTTTGCATTACTTTCCTCCTCTCCCTTTTTCAAGTTTCATTTTCCTTCGATAATTTCCTCTCAAATGTTTGTTTTATAATTATTCTTTATCCTTCATTTATTCACACTTTTATGTAATTATTTGTATTGATTTCACAAATAGATGCTAATATACCATACTTGACAGAAGGATAAAAAGTTCATGAAAATTGGAGTGACATTCATCTTTTATCTTCTGCCTAGATCATAAGATCTTTATCGATATTTATATATTGTACTATAACTGTGAATATTAAATTACACATATATTTCTATAACAATCACAACAAACATACAATATAATCATATGATTATAATAATTGAACTTAAACACATTTTAGGAGGATAGTAATAAATATAATTATTATTATGAAATGAGAGGATGCAATAATAATTAACATATTTATTTTTTAGAATAATAAGTAAATAAAATTGTAGGAAAAGTTATAATAATAAATAATAAAATTGGCCAAAAAAATAATAATGTTACAACACTTCTTCGACCTATATAAATGTTGATAAATATCTCTCCTTTCCTTTGTCTCAGATCTTGATTCACCTTAATTTCGTATTATTTATTTTTATTTTTTAATGATTATAATTGTAAGATAATGTTGCATAATCCTAGAAAAGATCGATTGAGACTCCCTCCACGGTCCCACGAAGATCTCTATGTACTTGTCCAGGACAAGTGAGATCTTCGGCCTACGTGCCTGGGAGCAACTCAAACAAAGAAGAGTCTGGTACAGTCTGAATTTAGGCACAGCCCGTCCGTCTGCTGCTAGGTTCGGAAATGTCACTGGGCGAGAGTGCCGTTATGCCCCTTAATGAATCGAATAGTCCTTCGACCTTTGTACTTAAAATTCTCTTTGTGACTTTTCTTTGTTTTGTATGTTACATAAAAATACAAGATAAAGCAATGAGAAGATAAATTATTCCTAAGAGGGAGAGAAAATTATTGGACACCAAAAACTTTAATAACCAGGAAGGAAAACATACTTTTGATTTATGAAAATTCATACATTTTGAAGATGACAAAAAGAAGAAGATCGAACTTATCAAATAATAAACATGTAAAATTAAATCAACATATCACTCCATTATTTCACCTATTCATAATTTGTAAAAAATATCACAATCATATATCAAAAGTGATAATATAATATCATATTTTTTAAAAAAACACCAAAACATTCAAAAGAACTTATAATTTGTCATCAGAAGAAAAGACAAAATACGATTGATTAAAGAAGTAACATGAAATCAATCTATTACTTATTGCATGGAAGATGGAAAATAATTGCAGAGCGTATTTTGGTGCTATTTATATATTTTTACTATAAGCAATATGTAATATTGTATTAATTAATGAATAATAAAGGCGTTTAATAGGTAGTAATAATATTAGGTAACCAAAGATTAAAAACCTGAAACTTTAAAGTACCCATTTATGGGTAATTTAAGAGGAACATATAGCTTGAATTGGATGGATGTAGTAGTAGCGTAGGAAAATATTAATTAAATGAGGGACTTTTGAGGTTTTTTTTTTTTCATAATTAAGAGAGTTAAAAAAAAAATCAATTTTATAACATAATTTATGGAGATGTGAGTTATGGAAATAACTTTAAAAATAATTAAAATAATAATAATTGAAATAAAATTAAATAAAAAGTCAAAAAAATGGAGAAAAAAGATAAACATGATTCTTGATCAAAGAGGCATGCCACATCACCTCTTCTATATTGAACTTTATTATATATATAGAGTTTAAAATGATGATTTAAAATAAAGCTTGTTTTATTAGGAAATATATATAAAAGGAAAATGACTAAGTTTTCGAAAAATCGATCAAACTTATGGTTTAAGAGAAATCGAATTTTCGAAAGGACAGAGTCGCCACTTATTTTTTTTAGTAAAAATCAAGAAAATCTTAAGGTTTTCAAAAGATTTAAACAGATAAAATCAATTGAAAATAAAAGGGTTCGAAGTTCAATGTACATTCCGAGAAGGTGTTAGGCCCTCGGAATGACCGCTAACTTGCGGTTGACCGGCGATTTGACCAAAAATGATTTTGACTAAATTTGAAATTTTAATTAAGTAAAAATTATTCATCACGACTCTGAATAATTTTGAAAATTTAACTAAGTAAAAGAACTCATTTATTTTGACTAATTTTTGAAATTATAAGTAGGTAAAGAACTCATTTATTTTAACTAATTTTTGAAATTTTAACTAAGTAAATAACTCATTTATTTTAACTTATTATTTTATTACTACTACTATTTCTATCATTTTATTCATCTTAAAGGGGAATGAACTAAAGGGAAATTTTCTAAAGGGGAATAGTTCATAAAATGTCAACAAGGCTTAAAAAAAAAAAAAAAAAAAAAAGTAATAAAATATATATACTTTAATTCGAAAATAAAATGAAATGACCATTCTTGGGAAATTTAATTAAATTAAATCATAAGATAATCGAAGTGTTAGTCAAATACAATAAATAGGAGAGGGAAAAGAGCATTGAACTTGGGCCTTTGGTCCAAATCCCCAATCTTAATAACCTGTCCTAAATCTAAAGGTGGCCCAAAAATGGGCCTTGTCCACTTTTATTCCTACTGGACCTGCTGAAAAAAAAATTCTTTGGGCTTTTGGCCCCTTCGTCTCCTTCAAATAAATTTTAAATTTGTCTTACTGGCCTTTGGCCCATTTTTTGCACCACCTGTTTTTCTTTAGCTTTTCGAAACCTGTAAATTTAATTTCTAGCCTTGCTTATCCTTCGGGAACCTGTTCTTCAATTTCTTTAACTCGAAAATGGAGTTGACTCGATCGAGAAAATATAATTAGGCCTCTAAGGCCCAATCAATGAAAGGCAAGGAAGGTGAGTTTCCAAGGACTCGAAGAGGCCGGTTCAAACATGACAAATAATGAAACAAGATAAACATTAGTAATAGAGCACACTTTAAATCTATATAAAGCAACCAAGACACATAAAATAGAAATAAGGAAAAAATGCATGTGCTTAGTTTATTATACCACGGTCATACAAGAATGACAAAGAAATGCACACAATACTTGAAGAATCTTCATTTAGATTTAATCTAACCTCACATGACGAGATAACACTAAATGAGGGTCATAAATAAATAATATATATATATATATGGGCAGTGGTCACAGGGAAAAGGCGACAGGCAGAAAAATGGGATTAGGATCATTTAAACTTTGATCATAAATAGCAAAATAACATATAGTTAACAAAATCTAAGGACAAATGGGATCTTAAGGCTTAATTACTAGAACTAGATTTTAACGAAAACAAACCATAACAAATTGAGTCGAGTTCTACACTGTTGAATCATTATTCTCAGTAATTAAAAATTGAAGTGAAACAAAACCTCACAACAGTAAGCATATTTAAGCTAATTAATCTAGAAATAAGCATGAACAAGTGATTGAAAATAAAATCAAGTCAAAACAACACTCACGGATGAATTTTAACTCTTTAAATTTAAGAGAAGCAAGGGATAAATTAAGTGACAAATATGAATATTATATAAACCTATGAAACCATGGCTATTTAACCACACAGCCTACCGAGGACATCACAAGTAAAAGAAAGCTAACAAAAGATACCAGACATTTAGGAAGTCTAACGGTTAATCAACAAGAACAAACAAGAATCGGAAAACCGAAGAGAACAAACCAATGGTTCTTTACAGAGGTTTATCACCAATCACACACTGATTTCCACATCCTAATCACAAAAAGAGGCTAGAGCAAACATATATATTGAAATTACACTTTTCTTGTAAAACCAGTGGTCAAAGACACGTAGCAACTAACATATAAACAAGCGAGGCACTAAGCTAGAAATCGAGGCTAAACAAGAAATAGCCTGAAAGCACAAGAGAAAAACACTTCAAACTAAGTAATACTTGAAACAAGCGTAAACAAATAGACTACTTCACTAGGCGATGGGATTCTACATAGCACGAAACAAAATCTAGAACACAAAGAGAAGCCGTAATAAAAGAAAAAAAAAACAAAAAAAAAACAGAAGTATTACCTTCTTAGGAGTAGCGGAACTGAGACGACGAGTTGAAAAGGTTTCCACCACCACAATCAAAGAGCTTTTTGATCGAACAAGAAAGGAACCGGAGTTCGAATCAGTTATCTTCTCTACTTTGGAGTGTGTTTCGTATGCATTTTTATATATTTTCCTTTAAACTATTTCTCTGTATTAGTGGAAGCCCCCAAAAAAAATCCCCCTTTCTTGACTCTAATTTTTTTTCAATTAAAATCTCTTCCCAAAAAATTCCCCTGATGAATGGAGATGAGGGTATTTAAAGGCGAAATTAGGGTCCCAAAAATGGGGGGGGGGGGGGGGGGGGAAACAGATAGAATTCCGATTCAAGGGTTCATTTGAATTTCAAACTTCAAAAGAAATCTTTCACAATTCCGGAGAGACAACTTTTTCTGAGAAATTTGCCCCTTTTCGGAAGAGGAAAGGGGAGATGGACGCCTTGGATCGATTCCAACGTCCTGGGGTGCAACGTGGCCTTATCTCGTGCTGGTGAGGACAATTTCGTGTGTCTGGTTGCCTGAATCGCACTGCTGGAACAGTACTGGGTTGCTTTGCCGTAGAGAAGATGAAGTTGGGAAGGTGGGGTCACGTTATTTTTATTTTTTTTTGGTTTTCCGTATGTATTATTGTTGAATGTAATGTATGGAATTATTGGAATGGTGGGCTGCTGGTCATTGGAGAATTGTTGGGCCTGGGTTATAAAGGGAATTGGGCCGATTTTTGGTATTAAGAAATGGCCCAAAATGGTTCTTAAATGGGTTTATGGTGAGGTGAGTTAGATTAAATTTAGGAAATAGCTTTAGAGATTGTGAATTCGGCTAGAATCTAAATGAATTAATATTAATTAATTAACGAGCTTCTTAATCTTAACGAAGTAAAATAATTAACTTAATTATAAACTAATTACTTTAACAATATAAACGATTAAATAACCAAATATTTAAATAAAGCTAAAATCCTTTCGAGACAATTTTTGAACATTCATAAAATATACTAATTAGACACATAATTATATAATAATTAACTTAATTAAAATCTAACTAATTAACTCAAAATTGTAAACTATTAGATAACTAAACAAACTAACCAAATATCTAATTAAACAAAATCTTTTTGAGACGATTTTCCAATATTTATAAAATACACTAATTATATAAAAGGCATATTATTATTTAAAAATTATAACAAGTGACAAACTATTTGAAACAACTTGCAAATTATTCTATTATATTTTCTTTTTCAAAATTTCTAAAATTAATTACTTAAAATCATTTGAAAATTAAGAAGCTCGAAATTAATTATTATCGGGGAGGGTCAAAATTAGGTGTCAACAACTGTCCCTCATTTTACTTGAATTGATACAAGAAATTCGAGGAAAATTAATTTGACTAATCCAATTTTGACCGACCATATCTTCATCTTTCTGAAAAAGGGGTTTTTGGTACGATCTTTAGGAATTATGGTCGAACCCCAGAAGTGGGTTTCCTACATATCTCAGGTTATATGAGACTTCAGGCCACTTGTAGTTCGACTCAATCGATTGAAAAAGAAATCTATTATGCAAGATAACCTTTGGTTTTGGAGGAGCGACAAATAAGTCGAGTATGAAAAGAGGCTTGCAACCTCTTAGCCATAAATGTGGTGCACTCCACACCCATAATTAAGAACTTGCACAGACATAATTTTCAAAGCCCTTGGTGGATTATCACTCAGATTGGAAAGCCGCTTCCGGTAGAGACAAAAAATTTCCAGATGCAAAATTGAAACCAGGAAACCTAAAGAAAAACCCACATGCCTTCTGATAGGGGTGTGGCTTGATTGTGGTGGAAGTCGTTTCTCTGATCGTGTCCTAAGATTTTGGCCTTCCTTTTTGGACTGTGTCCCAGTTCGCTGCTAAGAAAAAGTTCCACGTTGTACTGCATCCTTTTTGATGTCGTCTGCACCTGTGGTTTGTTTTCGGAGAATTCATCCTTCCGGATGTTCTCGACAAAGACTGAGATAAAACTCATTAGCATACAATGCAATTCAAATGGAGGGATAATGTCTTTTATCATGTTGACACTTAATTGCTCTCCTTGAACATTTGATGTCAACTCCATCGGGTTTGACGTAAAGCAAATAAAGCTTGAAGATTTTATTTGCAATATAGTCTTCAGTGTACTCTTTCTTTGATGTCAAATTAATAAAATAGGTTGATGTAATATGTTGATAGTTCTTTTGATGTCGTTTTTGCAAAGAAAAATGATGCAGTTGATGTTGATCTTCTTGTGATTGGTAAATCTTTCTCTTGTGAGGCATAACTCATTTCTCTTGCGATGCGTTACTCTTTTCCGCGTGCATGATTTCTTTTTCGCGATGCATGAATCCTTCTCTTGCTATGCATGGTTTCTTCTTCTTGCTATGCATAAATCTCTCTCCCGCGATGCATGACTTTTCTCTTGCTATGCATGGTTTCTCCTTCTTGCTATGCATAAATCTCTTTTCTCGCGATGCATGAATCTTCTCTTACAATGCATGAATCTCTTTTCTCGCGATGCATGAATCTTCTTCCCGCGATGCATGAATCTTTCTCTTGCAATGCATGACTTCTTTCTCTTGCAATACATGACTTTCTTCTTTTGTAATGCATGACTTCTCCGCGATGCATGATTTCTTTATCTTGCAATGCGTGATTTCTTCTCTCGATGCATGAATCTTCTCTTGCAATGCATGAATCTCTTTTCTCGCGATGCATGAACCTTTTTCCCGCGATGCATGAATCTTTCTCTTGCAATGCATGATTTCTTTTGATGACGCCGTCCCCGGTACTGAACGAAGATAATGCTTCATCGAGCAACATAGGTGATCTTTTGGGGTATTTTTTGGGTGGCGATATCATCTCGATCGACAATATAAATAAAATGACCCTCAGAGTAGTGGTATCATCTCATTTGACAATACGATATAAATGACTCTTCGGGTAGTGATATCGTCTCAATCGACAAGATAAATAAAAATGTCCCTTGGAGTAGTGATATCATCTCATTTGACAATACGATATAAATGACTCTTCGGGTAGTGATATCGTCTTAATCGACAATATAAATAAAATGACCATCGAAGTAGTGGTATCATCTCATTTGACAATATGATATAAATGGCTCTCCAGGTAATGATGTCGTCTCAATCGATAATATAAATAAAAATGACTCTCGGAGTAGCGGTATCATCTCATTTGACAATACGATATGAGTGACTCTCCGGGTAGGAAGATTATCATATCTGACGATATAATGCAGATAAATGTCTTCCAGGTATTTTTAGTTACTGGAAAATAATAATATTGCTCTCTTTGTGGCTTTCGTTCATTCCATCTCTGAACATAGTTGTACGTTCATTATGGACTTCACCTTGTTGGGAATTGAACGAAATAATGTTATTCATAATCTAAGATCTTTGATATAAGCAGCATAAAATATTTCCTGCATCCACAGAAAAATTGTCAATTTTGGGGAGCTATTCGCCTTTTTGACTTCTTCATATTCCTTGAATGGTGGAATATGCTGATTTTGAGGTAAACCTATAGACCTGCATCCATCGAAAAATTGTTAGTTTTTTTTTTTAAAAAAAATGAACTGATCTGTGTTGATCTCTTCGGTTGTTTGCTCCTTGTCTCGCTATCTCCAGTTGATATCTCCGATCTCCCGCTTCTTGATAGATAAGACAAAACATTTTTATGCAAAAATAATTAAAACATGAAAGAAAAGTTTTTACAGAAAAATAGATTTTCACAAGTAATGTTTTTGAAAAGGTCACTGTCAAGTGTCATGTCACGTCAAGCTTTAGCGAACGTCTTTGAAGTTGATGCCTCGAGGTCTATCTGATTACTTGTCGGGGAATATTCAAAGTTGTTCTAAACTATCGATAAACCCTGTTGAAATTTTGAGGCCATCTCAAAATTTCTGTCCCAGTTAACTGTCTTGGCTTATTATTAACCGTTAGTGAGCAATCACAGAATTTTTGAGATCTTCTCAAAAATTCTGTCCCAGTTGCAAATCTCAAAGTAACTTCAGTCTTGACTTTGTTGGAAAGATCTTTTTCTCGAGAATTTTTGAGTCCCTTTCAAAAATTCTGTCCCAGTTTCTATTGTAAAGCGAAACAGAAATCCTTACGGAAAATATGACCGAACCCTTATGGCGCCTACGTATCCCGTTGAGGCAGGAATCAGGTCAAACGTAGTTCCCCCTCTCGAGGATTAACAAAAATAGGAAATTTATAAAGAAGATGATTGAGGCCGACATAGGCCGCCTACGTATCTCGTTCTTGAGAATTCAGGTCGAACGTAGTTCATTACAAAGGGATAAATTCTAAATAATGCGCTTACAAGCAAGTAGAACGATTACAAGGAAATAACAGAAATACAAGCTGAAGCTTCACACGTAGTATCTCTTGACAGCATCTGAGTTTATCGATTTTGGCCATTCGGTGCCATCCATCTCCAACAGGACTAAGGCATCTCCAGATAATACTTTGCGAACCATGTAGGGTCCTTGCCAATTTGGTGCAAATTTCCCTTTATACTCATCTTGATGAGGGAAAATGTGTTTGAGAACTAACTGACCAATTTTGAATATTTTGGCTCTTACTTTCTTGTGGAAAGCACAGATCATTCTCTGTCGATACAATTGTCCATGACAAACAGCAACCATTCTCTTCTCATCAATTAACGTTAACTGATCAATCCGTTTGCGGACCCATTCGGCATCATTGAATTCAGCTTCTTGAATGATTCTCAATGAAGGTATCTCAACTTCGGCAGGTATAACTGCTTCTGTTCCATATACAAGCAAATATGAAGTAGCTCCAACTGATGTTCTGACAGTCGTTCGGTAACCCAACAAAGCATATGGCAACATCTCATGCCAACCTCTACGATTATCAATCATTTTCCTCAAAATCTTTTTTATGTTCTTGTTGGCGGCTTCTACCGCTCCATTCATTTGGGGACGATAGGCGGTTGAGTTTCGGTGAGTAATCTTGAATTGTTCACATATCTCTCTCATCAAGTGACTGTTAAGATTCGCTCCATTATCAGTAATGATGGATTCTGGTACTCCAAACTTACATATGAGGTTGTTGCGAACAAAATCAGCTACAACTTTCTTGGTTACCGACTTGTACGAAGCTGCTTCCACCCACTTGGTAAAGAAGTCCATAGCAACCAAAATGAATCTATGTCCGTTAGAGGCGACTGACTCTATTGGACCAATGACATCCATGCCCCAAGCTACAAATGGCCAAAGTGAACTCATAGCATTAAGTTCATGAGGTGGCACTCGAATCAAATCTCCATGCACTTGACATTTATGACACTTCTGCACAAACTTGCAACAGTCATTCTCCATAGTCATCCAAAAATAACCGGCGCGAAGGACCTTCCTGGCCAAAGTGAGCCCATTCATGTGAGTACCAAAAACTCCGGCATGTATCTAGTCCAGAAGCTTTGCGGCTTCATTAGCATCAACGCATCTGAGAAGACCTAAATCTGTAGTCCTCCTGTAAAGAATTTCCCCACTTGCAAAGAAATTGAGGGCCATGCGGCGTATCGACTTCTGTTGGTTGAACGTTGCATTCTCAGGATAAGTCCCGTCCTCTAAATACTTCTTAATGTCAAAATTCCAAGGCAGATCATCTGGTTCCGCTTCAACATACGAATAATGGACAGGCTGTTCTTTTACCTCTTTATCCACTGGATCAATATAACTTGTATCTGGATGCTTAATTATTGACGCGATAGTGGCCAGAGCATCGGCCAACTCATTCTGTGTCCTGGGAGTGTGTCTGAACTCAATTTTGTGAAATCTCTTGCACAACTTTTGTATATACCACACATACGGTGTGATCTTTGGGTTTTTCACGACCCATTCCCCTTGAACTTGATGAATCAGCAAATCTGAATCTCCAATAACCAACAACTCGTGAACATTCATATCAATTGCCATCTTCAGACCGAGGATGCAAGCTTCATACTCGGCCATGTTGTTCGTTCATTTAAATCGGAGTTTAGCTGCCATAGGATAGTGCTAACCGGTTTCTGACACTAAGACCGCTCCGATTCCTTTCCCTTGATGATTCGCCGCTCCATCAAAGAACACTCTCCAACCAGGGTACGCTTCAGAAATTTCCTCACCCACAAATGTTATTTCTTCATCGGGGAAATAAGTCTTGAGCGGTTCATACTCTTCATCAACCGGATTCTCTGCAAGATGATCGGCCAAGGCTTGTGCCTTTATCGCCTTCTGAGTCATATACACAATGTCAAACTCACTCAAAAGCATTTGCCATTTAGCCAACTTTCCGGTGACATTGCTTTCTGGAAAATATACTTCAACGGGTCCATCCTGGAAATAAGATATGTGGTATAAGAAGACAAATAATGTCTTAACTTTTGAACGATCCAAGTCAAAGCACAACATGTTCTCTCCAAAAGAGTGTAACGAGCCTCATATGGAGTGAACTTTTTGCTCAAGTAATAAATGACTCGCTCTTTCTTCCCAGTTTCGTCATGTTGACCAAGCACGCATCCCAATGCATTATCTGAGACAGACAAATATAGCAATAACGGATTCCCTTCTCGCGGAGGGACCAACACCGACGGATTGGACAAATAGTTCTTGATGGCATCAAAAGCAGTTTGACATTCTCCGGTCCACTTGGTCGAGACATCTTTTTCCAATAACTTAAAGATGGGCTCACACACCATGGTGGATTGAGCTATGAACCGGCTGATGTAGTTCAACCTTCCTAAAAAACTCATCACCTCTTTCTTGGTCTTCGGAGGAGGTAATTCCTGGATCGCCTTGATCTTGGAAGGGTCAAACTCAATGTCTCTCCTACTTACTATAAATCCAAACAACTTGCTAGCTGGCACTCCAAAAGCACATTTGACGGGATTTAACTTGAAATTGTATCGACGCATGCGATCACAAAATTTCCTTAAGTGATCCGAACTCTCGTGGGACTTGATTATGACATCATCTACATACACCTTGATCTCCTTGTGAATCATATCGTGAAAAGTGGTCGTCATGGCCCTCATGTAAGTAGCACCGGCATTCTTGAGACCAAAATGCATCACCCGATAATGATATACACCCCAAGGCGTGATGAAAGCTGTCTTTTCTGCATCTTCTTCGTCCATTAGGATATGGTGGTAACCCGCATAACAATCCACAAATGACTGCATCTCATGCTTAGCACAGTTATCAATGAGAATGTGAATATTTGGAATTGGAAAATTATCTTTCGGGCTAGCTTTGTTGAGATCTCTGTAGTCAACACAAATTCTTATTTTTCCGTCTTTCTTGGCAACCGGAACAACATTAGCTAACCAAGTCGGATACTGCGTCACTTCCACTACTTGGGACTCGATCTGTTTTGTAATCTTCTCTTTGATCTTCAAACTCAACTCAGGCTTGAACTTCCGAGTCTTTTGTTTTACTGGGCTGAAGTCTGGATTGATCGGCAACTTGTGGGACACCATATTTGTGCTCAGCCTCGGCATGTCTTTATAAGACTAGGCAAATACATCAATGTACTCCCTCAGCAAACGAACCAGGTCTTTCTTTTGGGCTTCAGTCAGATGGACACTGACTCTGACTTCTTTGACACATTCCTCATCTCCGAGATTTACAGTTTCAGTTTCTTCAAGATTTGGCTGCTGTTGATTCTCGAATTGTCGAAACTCCTCAACAACATGTTCGGTACCTCATTTTCTTCTTCATATTCCTCACACTCATCATCACCTGCCTCATTTCGTTCACTCGGTTCATGACATGACATGACATTGACAGGTTTTAAATTAATATTACTGAAATCATAAACAAACAAAGTTAGGAAAGTAACAATATAAACAGATAAGTAAACAAACAAATTTTGATAAAAGAAGGCTTTCATTTAAATTGAAAGACAAGCACAAACTTTGATCATGCCGATGGCCATTTTGCCTTTCTAAACATCACAAGGAAATTTAAAAACTTCAAACAAATTAACAGTTGCATAAAGGGTGTGTGGAGGTCCAGTTCTGCAATCGCTCCTCAGGTTTTGCATCACGAATGCCTGATGTCCCAACTTCTTCTTCGATGACCGCATCAATCTCCTAAAAAAAGGCCCCAAGATTCCTTCTCCGACACCATCATCATTGACATATCCTCGCACCGGAAATGACTGGTACAGATCAGGAATTGGCCTGGCAATGCTTGATCAACATCATTGTTCTTCATCTCTGTTTCCGTCATCTGTTTGGGACATATCCCAAACTAAAACTTTGCTCCTTTGGTGGGAATTTGATAGGTTCGACGATTCCTTGGAAATGCTTCCCAATCCAAAAACCTAGTTCAAAACCATTCTGGAGCATAACATTAGCAATCATCTTGTAACGACATGCATAGGAAGTTGTGGAGCCAAGTCATCACCGGTGGCATTTACCAGCTCCACCGTGTAGAAATCAACCTCGAGAGACATCATCAATGATCCGGTGCATACCCATTGGAATGACTCCCTTCACCATAATGACCAATTCCTGGTCCTTGCAACAAAATGGTTTTGTTGGCTGAAGGGTAGAAGACACAACCCCAACTATATGAATAAACGGTCTTCCTAGAAGCAAGTTGGTAACTGGTGTTG
This sequence comes from Solanum verrucosum, assembly GCF_900185275.1. Lineage (NCBI taxonomy): Eukaryota > Viridiplantae > Streptophyta > Magnoliopsida > Solanales > Solanaceae > Solanum > Solanum verrucosum. The sequence continues at coordinate 1,866,612 of NW_026019970.1, forward strand.
AATATCAACACCTGAAACTCCACATTAAAATCCACAGGATCCACATGAATATCCAATTTACTTGCACCCAATGTGTCTC